>NC_059556.1:7275059-8485485 GCF_905220415.1 Colias croceus | reverse complement strand
TATGCAAATCATCTAAATCGTAATATTCACAAACTTTTGACTCGTAACTTTTGCCCAGAATAATATAATATTATCTGTGCCTAAGTCATTTGACAATCCACGTGTGTGACCTAATTGTAGGGATAATAGTCATAATTTCATATATTGGAACCCTCATGACGAATTTCTAGTTTTCGTTCGCTCGGGATTATTTAACCCCTCGACCGTTGGCGGCTAGAAATATTACCATGTACCTTTTCATTTGTTTAATTTATGGTTAAGCAATGATTAATTTCCTCATTATAATTCTAATTCTAAACTTAACATCTGGTAATAGCCAGGGTCAAACAGATATTATGTAGGTGAAAGTTATTAAAACGGCTAGTGTTGCGTTCAGAACATATTTTTATATAACTAATCCGTCAATTAAAATAATGTATGAAGATTTTCATATTACAATGATTTATTAATAGACAACGATGCAATCTATAGATTTCTAAATGTCTATCATATATTTATTTATTAAAAACAAATGACAAATATACATTAGAACATACTAAAAACATAAACGATATTCAATATTTTCAACAACGGGTAATTCAGTACGTCGATTATTAGGTACATACATACATGATGACATTGAAGTTATCTTTCGTACAATGGTCCATAAACCCCATTAAGATAGTGTATCTGATAATATGTCCATTAATGGGATCATCACACGGTTCCAATTGAGTATTCGCTTGTAAAGGGCTAATGTATGGGTTTTTTTATTCATTGGACAGTCGGGTAGAGAAGTGAGAAGAGTAATAATAAAAAACAGATTTTCAAGACATACGTTTACATGTAATTATAATGATTCAAATTTTAGTCGATAATTAGATCATTATAGTACATTATTCATTGGTTATTCTGTTCTCAAATTTTATTCTGTTACTCACAGCCAAACAGTCTAGGAGGAGAAAATGATCAATTTATTTTGCGGTACTTTAATTGTCAATATTTATTCATCGTTTTAGAACTTTTACTGAACGGTAGCGGCGATACGTTTAGCCAATATTATGCTGGGCTTGTATTTATATTAATAATAATCAACGGACTGATTGGATAGAGATCTTAAAATCGATTTTATAGTAAAAGAGATAAATAGATTTAAATATTAACATCAACTTTATTTATAAGATAACAATATCGAGCTTTCTGACTCGAGCAATACAACTCGACAATACAAGAATGTAACATGTTATAGATCTCGTTTTTTGAAAGACTCTTTGAAGAAAACAAATTTCCAATCCATTGTATTCATACAATCAATAAATAATTAAAAATATTTCACGGTGCATATGCAATTCACACGTGCAAATGAAAATCTATATTTGGTTTACAATTTTTGTTGACGAGCGTTGTTGGCAATATTTATACAAGATAACAGTTGAATCTGCAATCAGTTTTTATCTACTTCAGTACGCGACTGTACTTGTGTTTGGGAAAACAACGGATTTAAGGTAAAGCTTTTTAATTTTTTATACTTCAAGTTAAAGGATACATTTTAAGTGCACGAGATTTAATTGTGTGCTTTTAATTAATTTAAAATTCTTTTTACAAAAAATGGTTGCTTTAATATAAATTTTAAAGATGCACAAGCTACGGGTACAATTCTTTAAAATAAATACATTATAAAAAAAGTAAAATGTTTATGAATTAAATAGATATAACTTCCACGTTTTAAAAGCAATGTAATGATTCAACGATAAAAAATATTAATCAAAACGACACTAAAATCGAGGTATGCCCGAAATACGTACGGTAATAATTATAGATACATAGTGAAGCATTTGTTAACAATGACTTCCCATTGTAACGTTTACGTTTAGAACCAATTAGCCCTTATTTTATAACAACCTCTTAACTGTTTGAAAAATAATTATAATATCAATTAAACTTCAGGATTACTCCCACCGTATTTAAAGCTTTTGTTTGGAGTAAATATTGGAATATTGAATGGGAATTGATAAAGTTTGATGATATTGTAGAGAGCGGTGTGAAAAGATCTGATGGGCTACTTTTTTCTTTTGTCTTATATGAATAGACTTCCTCGAATAAATTTGATAAATGCGGGTACCCATTTAACAAAGGTTTGTTGCTATGCTTAAAATTGGTAATCAATTTATATTTAAATTTTACAAAATTAGAACAAACTTGTAATGAATACCTTCATTATATCTAAAAATTTAAAGCTCTTTCGGCACATTACGGACGAGATTTATAAAAAACTAGCTTACCGCCCGCGGCTTCGTCCGCTTTTTCTAGAACTTAATAAATTATACTTAAACCTTCCTCTTGAATCACTCTATCTATTAAAAAAAACCGCAACAAAACCCGTTGCGTAGTTTTAAAGATTTAAGCATACAAAGGGACAAAGGGACAGAGAAAGCGACTTGGTTTTATACTATGTAGAGATGAAGAAAAACTACCTTTAAATTTATGTGTGCTTTTCGTCACTTATATAATTTTTGATGCTCATGAAATGGGTGACATGATGCCATGATCAAAACCTTGATAAAAAGCTAGTAATCCTTATTCTATGACATTCTTTTTTTTTCGTGTGGGTAGGTGGAAAAGTGTAGACGTTTCGTAATTTTACTGTATCATTTTAAATTGTTTTTAATGTTAAGTGAGTGTGTTTTTACATACATGCATTAAATTATAACTACCACTACCAACCAGTAACTGTCTCCTATAAAATAAATCATATAACACCACTATCTACAACATATACCAATAACCTGTTGGGCAACATAACCACAAAATGGAATCAATCTCACAGAAGATGGCTGAAATGACTGAAATGTTTACTTATAAGATGGATGAGTTCCAACGGGATCTAAAAAATAATAACTCAGCAACTAGAATTCCATCTGAGAAACTTGCATCAGAGTTTCATGTGTTTAGAACTTTTGTCATGTCATCCTTGTCATGCCTCCAGTCGCAGGTTAATCTTTTGAATCAGCTTTATGACCAACAAGAAATGCGGAGTAGACGCAAGATGCTTCTAATACATGGTGTAACAGAGTCAAAAGATGAAAATCCTAGTGAGTGTGTTTCAAAATTAATATCCGATCATCTTGAACTAACTACAATTGTACCCGAGGCATTCTCCCGTTGTCACAGGATGGGTGTAGCAAAAACGGATAAACCACGTCCAATCCTGGTTAAGTTCCAAGATGCGAAACTTCGTAATCAAGTTTGGCTGGCTAAGACTAAACTCAAAGGTACAGCTATAACATTATCTGAATTTCTCACCAAGTGCCGACACGAAGTATTTATGGCTGCAAGAAAAAAAATTGGTGTGTCAAAGTGTTGGACTAAAGATGGGTCCATTTTTGTGATCAATGCTGATGGTGTTCGCCAACGAATAAGCACAATTGCTGACATAGACGCTTTACAACCACAAAATTTAGATGGTGAGGGACAAACCATTTCTGCTTCCGCTTGCACTTCTCAGAGGTTATTGACTCAACAAAACTCCAGGGCCAGAAGAGTGCAAAAACAAATTAAGTAGTATGTCTTTTATTATTTAACAATGAAGTGTACGATACTGGGTCAAGTTTTCTTTTCTTCTTTTGTTATTTCTTTATTCTAATGCTTACTTTTCTACAGAAACTTTTTATATGTTTTCTATAATGATACATACTCTTAGTTTACACATATTTATTTGATTCATTCAATAGTTTTTCATATTCATAGTTTTACCATTGTCATAGTTTCTTTTGGAACTGTTACCTATAATGTTTCTAACATAAATTTAGTTTGTTTAATGTGTAGTAGAATATTACATTGTATGAAACACTATCACTGTCAATCATAGCGATTTATTATTTGTTTTAAAGGTGAAGATGCTGTAATTCTGGCTGAAGTTTAATTAGTATAGATAAAATTCTTCAAATCTGTGAGCACATAATAACTTAGTATATTAGTATTCATAAATCATAAGCATAGTTTATAATTGTTATTCATTTTCTTTTGTAAATTGTTTGTTTACATTGAGCAAGTGTATCTTTAATATTTATTGTCTTATGTCAAGTGCTGTCAAACTTTTATTGTTTAATGTTGTTAGATGTCAGTTGTTATTTGACAATGTGTACAGTGTTCTTGGTGTTGTCATTTTTATAAATTATACTGGAAGGTTCTGGTAAATTCAAAATTTTAGTTTAATTTAAGAAAAAAACTATAATCAAGTTAAGTATTGCAAATATAATATATATATTTTATTAGTATTTCATAGTAACTGCATCTTTTATATACCTATTATTTTGTTTTGCATTTGTAATTTAGTGTTTAATTTTGTTTATAGTATCTATTATTTTGCACTGTAACTTATTACTGTTAAACTTAAAGGATAATTTATTTATATATATATACACATTAAGGTTTGTAATATAAGTATAATAATGTCATCCAATGAGAGCATTATGAGCGACGAGTTCGTGTCATTACCATCAGTCTCTGACTGTTCAATGGAAAGTTTTCTCAGTAGTACGTCCTATATTCCTCTTAATACGTCACTAAATAGTTATTTTCCTTCAACCTCTAAAACTTTTAATGTCGTACATATTAACGCACAGAGCATTCCGGCACATTATACTGATTTCCTAGCCTCATTCGAGTCGAGTAATGTCCAAGCTATCCTTGTATCGGAAACCTGGCTGAAGCCCTCCTTACCTTCCTCCTGTTACTCTTTACCCGGTTTCCATCTGATACGTAACGATCGTGCCTGCAGGGGCGGAGGAGGTGTCGCTATTTATCTACGCAATCACATGCCGTTCACTATTATCAGCTCTTCGCCAGAACCCACACCTGCAGCCACGGTCGAATACCTTTTCTTAGAGGTCTGCATTTCCCACACTAAAATTTTATTAGGCGTTATCTATAGTCCTTCCTCTTCCATAGACTATTTTCCTACTTTTGATGATCTCCTTCTTAATCTTTCTCCTTCATACAGTCACACCATAATTATGGGTGACTTCAATACCTGTTTGCTAAAAAATGACTCTCGCTCTAATAAACTACTATCTATTGTGGACTCCTATAATCTTCACATCCTCCCTCTTAATCCCACGCATCATTTCCCTAACTGTGCACCTTCCTTGCTTGACCTTATAATCGTATCCAACATAGACTTTATCTCTCAGCATGGACAGTGTGCAGCAGATGCCTTCTCCTATCACAATCTTATCTTCCTTTCCTACAAACTCCGTCCTCCCAAATCCAAGCCCCAAATTGCTATGCAGCGAAGTTTTGGTCGTATGAATCATGAAAATCTCTGTGCTGATGCGATTAAGATGGATTGGAATGCAGTACAATGCTGTGAAAACCTTAATGATAAAGTAATGCTATTTAACTCCTTTCTTACGCAGCTCTACGACATTCACGCTCCAGCACGTCCAGTGAAGCTAAAACACTTGCCTGCACCTTGGCTCACTGAGGAAATTAAATCGCAACTGAACTTAAAAAACCAAGCCAAATCTCAATTAAAATCGTGTCCTTCTGATGAGGCGAGGGAGAGGTATGTAAGACTGAGGAATCGTTGCAATACTGTGTGCCGGGATGCACAGCGCCGCCATATTCATTCATCCATTGAAAATGGTGATCCATGTTTTGTGTGGAAATTTCTTAAAACGCTTGGAGTAGGCAAACAACCTAAAGTGTCATCTACGAACCTGAATATCGACCAGTTAAATGCACACTTTTCCACTCCTCCAGTCCTGTTTGACAGTGTCGATAAACAGGCTACCCTTAATCTCCTTTCATCCTTACCTTATTCTTCTGATAACCCTTTTAACATCTCACCTTTCACCGAATGCGATGTTAAGAAGAACATATTATCCATATCTTCTAAAGCTGTCGGTTGTGACAATATTAGCCGTGCTATGATCGTTCCTATCCTTGACATCATCCTTCCTACAATCACCAACATCCTTAACCACTCTATCTCGTCCAGCACATTCCCTGAAGTTTGGAAAGACGCCAATGTTATCCCACTTCCTAAGAAATCGAATGCTAGCTCACTATCTGATTACCGTCCTATATCCATTCTTCCTTTCCTCTCCAAAGTTCTTGAAAGACTTATCCATCACCAATTAAGTATTTTCCTAAACTCGAACTCCATACTCAATCCTCTACAATCCGGTTTCCGCCCCGGGCATAGTACGGCTACTGCTTTAGTAAAAATAACTGATGACATTCGGTTAGGTATGGATAATAAGCAGCTCACGATACTAACATTGCTAGATTTTAGTAATGCATTTAATTGTATTGACTATGACGTACTTTTGAGTGTGCTGCGTTCTATCAACATATCTGCGTCGGTGTTAGAGTGGTTTCGTAGCTTTTTGCATGGTCGCCGGCAGAGGATAAAGCTAGACGAGTCCATCTCATCCTGGAGTTATCTGACTGCAGGTGTACCACAAGGTGGTGTCCTCTCTCCTCTTCTTTTCTCACTTTTCATAAACTCCATTACGAGCAACATTTCATCCCGGTACCACATGTATGCTGATGATCTCCAGATTTATATACATTCTTCTTTGTCGGATTTGCCTGCAGCCATTCACTCAACTAATACTGATCTCGATTATATCGTTAGGTGGAGCAAGCTGTATGGCCTTAAAATTAATCCCCACAAAACGCAGACTATTATTATTGGAAGTCCGCAGTTTAAGTCAAAAATTGTATGGGATAATTTACCATCCGTTTACGTTGACGACACTAAAATCCCTTTCAGTCAGTCTGTTAAAAACCTAGGTGTCCATATAGACTCTACACTTTCCTGGCATGAGCACATGAAACATGTTAGTAAAAAGTTATTTGCGGCATACCACTCCCTTAAGCGATTACGAAATTTTCTTCCGATTCCGACCAAAATTTTGTTAGCGCAATCACTCCTTCTTCCCATCCTCGACTACGCTGATGTCAGTTTCTGTGACCTAGCTGGAATCCAGCTTGATAAGCTTGAGCGATTTCAGAACTTATGCATCCGTTTTATCTTCGGGTTGCGTAAGTATGACCATGTCTCTGCTTATCGTCGCAGGTTGAAATGGCTACCTATCAGATATCGCCGGGATGCTCATGTGCTGCATCTGTTGTACGGAATATTATTCGATCCCAGAACCCCACCCTACTTAAAAAACAACTTTGAGTACGCAAGTAATCACGGATTAAATCTGAGATCCAGTGATACTTATCTCCTTAATGTACCCACACATAAAACTAAATTTTTCAATTTCTCATTTACAGTGAAGGCTATTAGACTATGGAATGACTTACCAATAGCTATACGCAAAGCGAGATCCATCGATGCTTTCAAAAACTTGCTTTTTAATCACTACATCTCTTTAATTAAGTGATGACCTTATATATTTATGTACTTTCCCTTATCTGTATTTATTTGTTATAATTATTATTATGTATATATTTATATTGTATACATTTATTAATGTCGCAAAATGTATAGTTACTATATTTTATTTATTTTTATGTATTTATTGCTTCAGTGCTTCAGTATACACCACCTACCTGTATTCGTTGTTTTTGTCATTTCTTTCCTTGGTTGGGTTACCTGGAAGAGATGGCTCTGTAGCCATAAGGTCGCCCATTGTGCAATTTATGTGTATTCTTTTTTATGTAATGTCTGTAATTTGGTGTGTACAATAAAGGTCTCATTCATTCATTCATTCATTGTTGATATAACTCTTATGTGTGAACGACCTTGGTATATTAAGCACTTACTTGTGCCCCAGCTCTCTTCGTAAATCATTGGAGTCATTAAAAGCACACACATTAGGTTCGTAGAATTTACAACCGGCGATAAGGGTACATAAATCTATGTGCTTATTATCTGTATAGATAAAACTCTATATGTTTTCAAAGGTTTTGTATACCCGCTTATTGTAGGCGTGCATGACCGTTGTTGATTTTTCATAAATTGTACTTGTGATTTCTTTATTATAAAATACTATCAGAGATATACAAAATTGCTATATAAGACCTTGTTTTTAACTCCTTTTTTTACTTTACCACAAAATTAAACGTATATTTTTCAATAGAGAGCTTAATGCTTATAGCAGAGCTTTTAAATTGTCCTACATAGCAATTAAGAAGTAATTAGCACCGGTGGTTTTTGGAACTTTTGTAGTTTAGATTCTACAAATAAAAATAAACAGTGACGTATGTCCACTATCCATATTGTTATCTATATAACCTTTTGATAAAAGAAATGTATACATTTTGGCAATGTACTTATTTATCGAACACCCACTAAACGTTTGTCACTAAAAGCTTAGTGAAAAGTGAATAACATATATTTGAAAATAATATACTAAGTTTTCAATAAAAATATATGGAGTACTTAAAAGCCCTAGTTTTGATTCTTAAAGAGGGTAAAAACATGACTGAACTATTACAAAAATGAAGTTTATAAAACATACAAAATAAACCTTCAGTTATTTTGTATAGAACTTGTAATACTTAAGATCTAACATCAATGCTTAGAGTAAACTGCAATATATCTCAAGGATAACCTCTCTAGGCGGCTTATTAAATGCATTTTCCAGGTATAAAGTATTGTGTTTAGAAACTACGTATCACATAAGGTATTGTTTTTCTAATTATTTATTTGAAAGCAAAGGGGCAGGTGGGCCACCTGATGTTAAGTGGTCACCACCGCCCATAAACACTATTAAACTTCATAAAATTTTAAAAATTGGTATTGTCTTTTCGTTCTTGTTAGGCTAGATAATCTATGACATCTTCATGAGTTTTCATATTATACCTACAATCGTGTTAAAGAAATACTTCGTGTTCACTAAAGAACTACACAAAGTTTTAGATCTTTCGCCATGTCTCATAAATCATAAAAAAATGGGTATTTTCAATAACTCATAGTGTATGTTACTGTAATTTTCCTCTACATCATAATATAAAAAAGGAAAGTAATTAAAACATATTAATTATAATATTTTCAGTAGTTTAAAACGAAAGAAAATACGCCTCTGAAATAACATAGTAGTAAGCAATGATAAAAGGTGAGCGAATGCAAGCCTATATTCTTTGTTTGCTTTTAATTTGTAATTTGTAACATTTTAATTACTTCGTCTTTTATATGAATATAGGAATGGATTTCAGTGAAATTTTATGATTCGTACCTACATTATAATAGTGATTGAATCATCAGTAAGATTTTTAAGATGAAAACGAGTTATTAAATTAAATAAAATATAAATTATTATTATTATTTTTTTTTTAATCTCCTCTAAACCTGCAATCTGCCTTATTAAGCATTAAGCGGGTGGTTAAAAGTTTTAATGTTGGCATGCATGGCAAACGCCCAGTGGCATCTCCATATAATATTTTCTATGATCAAGGTGAGTCTGATTCTACGGTGGAAGGAGGTCTTGAGGAGCTCTCCGTTTTATGCGCTTAAAAGTGCGAGTGGGCTTCATCATGTTCCAGACAAGTACGTTGGGATGATTTTTTATACGGCTTTTATATGTCTTAAGTTTCTTGAGAATTTCCTCTCTAACAGTTGGAATAAACAAGTCACGGTGAAGATGGCAATTGCTAATGAACCACGGGGCCCCAGATATGATACGAAGTATTTTTGACTGGAAACGTTGTATAATTTCCAGATTAGAGTGAGCTGCGGTGCCCCAAAGTTCAACTCCATATGACCAAATTGGTTTGAGGATAGACTTGTATAAAAGAAGTTTGTTGTTCAGTGAAAGGCCAGAGTTACGTGCCAAGAGCCAGTACAATTTGCGAAACTGTACACTAAGAGCTTTCCTTTTTGTGAATATATGTTTCTTCCATGTAAGACGTCTGTCCAAGTATATACCCAAGTAACGCACATCTTCTGACTGAGGAATTGTTATTCCGTTAAGTTGAACGGGTGGACAAGTATCGCGTCTAAGGGTAAATGTCACTTGCACCGACTTCGTTTCGTTGGCTTTTATTCTCCAGTCTTTAAGCCAAACTGAGACATCATTTAAGCTTTGCTGTAACATTTCCGAGGCAGATACAGGATCCTCATGCATTGCGATGAGAGCAGTATCGTCAGCAAATGTTCCAACGAGGACATTTTCTTTAGTCGGTAAGTCATAAGTATATATTAGATATAATACAGGACCCATTACGCTGCCCTGTGGAACACCAGCCTTAATTTCGTAGAGATTTGTTCTGTCGTCTCCATGCTTAACATAGAAGTGTCGTTGTTGAAGATATGACTTTATGATTAGGTAGTAGTTTATAGGTAAAGCTTGGAATATTTTATAAAGAAGACCCTCATGCCATACACGATCGAATGCCTGCTAAATGTCCAAAAATGCTGCTGAACAATATTTTTTGTGTTCGAATGCGTTATTAATCATCTCGACCAAACGATGGACTTGTTCAATCGTGCCATGACCTTTGCGGAAGCCAAATTGATGGGTCGGTATTAAATCAGATTTGGCTAGCAGTGGAGTCAGACGTTTCAGAATGAGAATTTCCAAGATCTTTGAGGCAACAGGTAGTAGACTTATGGGGTGGTAGGAGGACACGTTTTCTGGAGCCTTTCCTGGTTTGGGAATAAGTATGATTTCAGCCACTTTCCACTGAGGAGGTATGTATTCTCTTCGCAGTATAGCGTTATATATAGCAGTTAGTAAGGCAATGGCTACGGAAGGAAGTTCCTTCATGGCTTTAGTTGTTATTAAGTCATAACCAGGAGCTTTGTTTAAGCTAAGATTCTTGATTGTGGAGCGAACTTCACTTGCCGTGAACTTTTTTATGGGAGGTGAAAGCTGATGCGGTGTCGATAGAGCTTCTGTTACTTCAGGTATCTTACTAGAGCCGTCAGCAGAGTTCGGCGTGAACACTCGCGAAAGGTGCTGAGCAAACAAGATTGATTTTTCAGCGTCACTTTTGGCCCACGTGCCGTCATCCCGTCGAAGTGGTGATTGGAAAGATATTGGGCTTTTTAAAGATTTAGTTGTCTTCCACAAAGAGTAATCTGTTGCAGAGGTGGCATCTAAGCTGTGCAAGCGATTCTCTATTTCTATGTTCCTAATGTCTTCTAGAGTGTTCTTAACTTTCTTCGCTAGTTTGTTAAATTTTTTCTTATCTTCTGGATGTCTAGAGGTATGCCACTGTTTTCTTGCCTGTCTCTTTTTAAGTATTAATTCGGTTGCTATTTGTGGATACATGGGTATGATCTTAATATCTCTGTGTTTGGGCGTAGCTTTCCAGGCAGCAGTCTGAATGCAATTGTTAAAACTCTCGACAGCTGTGGTTATATCGTCATCTGATTTCAAGTTTATGTGTTTATCTATTGTGCTGACTATAATTTCTCGAAAGTATTCCCAGTTAGTTCTACGAGAATGAATCCTGCAAGGTTTTGTTACTTCCACAGGCTCATTATACAGTACGGCTATGACAGGTGTGTGATCAGACGATAGGTCGTATGTAGATTTGCAATGTAGGGAAGAGATAGGAAGACCTTTCGTTACGAAAAAATCGACCAGGTCAGGATTCTTCTTTGGATCGGAAGGCCAATATGTCGGTTTTCCAGTAGATGTAACGCATAGGTTAAGTTGCTCGACAGCTTTCTTTAGTTCACGACCCTTCGTAGTAGTTGTTCTTGCGCCCCAGTCAGTTGTTTGGCGTTATAGTCCCCCGCTGCAATGAATCTATTGCCGAGTTGATTAAAGAATGACATATATTGTTCAGCTTTTAGGTTGTGCTTTGGGGGTATGTAAAGCGCTGAGACCAGTATTGGGCCACTTGCACTCTCAATAGAGATGGTAGTGGCTTGAATTTCGTTAGTGCTTATTGGATTGTGGACATAGTGTTTGACATTATCCCTGACCAGTATTGCAGAACCTGCATGAGCTCCGCCATCAGGGTGGTTCGTGTGATACAATTTGTACCTTGGCACTTGGAAGTGGGATTTGACGGTAAAATGCGTTTCAGAAATAAGCATAAAATCAATTTGATGAGTTTGCAAAAAATATACTAGTTCTTGAGTATGATTTGACAGCCCATTTGCATTCCACAAGCCGAGGATTATGGGTTTAAATATACTTAGTTGCGGGGGGGCACGGTGGGCCGCCTGCCTCCCGCCTGAATAAAATCCTCGCAACTGCCTTGATTTGTCGTTTGCGATCGCCAGTCGGATATTACACTTAGCAAAAGGCTTGTCATGTTGTTCAATTGTTGCATCATTTGTTTAAGCATATCCAAGAGTTCTTTAATGTCATTATTGGTTACGTTGGACTTTTCAGTTTGTTGGGTTTGAGTTTTAGCCAGATTAGGATCCTGTATCGGAGGAGCGTGAGTTGCAACTGTTACATGCTGGGGTTGGTAAGGCCTTTGGTTATGTGGTTTCTTATTTAGACCGTTGCGAACGACGTCAGCATATGGCTGAATTGGATGTTGGACTTGATTAGAAGTAGGAATGTTCAGATCTTGTTGAGGAACTCTGACTCGAAGAGCAGGGTATTTCTTTTTCTGAAGCTCCTTGAAGACAGAGCAGCCTTTATAGTTCGCAGGGTGATTTCCATCGCATAAAGCGCATTTGACGTCATCCGATCGATCTTTACGCGCACATGTGGACGATGCATGATTTCCGGCGCATTTAATGCATCTTGGACAACGACGACAATAGGCTTTTGTGTGTCCGTAATCAAGACAATTGGCACACTGAGGTATAGTCCGTTTTGGTTTTGGTGGTTCAAACTTTACGCGGCAATATAGCAGGTTTTTAATTTTATAAATATCTTTATTATTTGAGCTTGGTTGGAGTTCGACCACAAACATATGCAACGGGGTTTTGGTCAGTGCTTGTTTGATATTCCAGATATTAGTGGTGATGTGCCCCAGCTTTGCCAATGCTTCTTTAATATCATCAGTATCAGTCGATGGATGTATGTTCTTAAGTATGACTTTAAAGTTCCGTTCTTGTTTGGGTTTGTAAGTAAAATATTCTGTGCCCTTAGCATCTAGTTCATTGACAATGATCCTGTACGCGTCTGTTGTTGCTGGTTGAATTTTTACCTGATCCTTGGGTAATACTTTAATTTCAAAAAGATCTTTCACGGTTTCGTCCAGCAATTTTATTAGGGGACGGATATTATTCACTTTGTCGATGAATATAGGTGGAGGTTTTGGTATCCTTTCTGTTGGCTGGGGTTGATGGTCCTCTTTATCGTTATCGAGCATAGAGAAGGAATTGTGTGTGGGTGTCGGCTGGCTTAGCCAGTATGTGCTGATTTTAGACTGTTTTTGGCTTCTATCTGCTTCGGGACTATTTCTTTGTCTCTTGCGATTTTGAATTTCAGTCCACTTAGAATTGTCCGGGTTTTCATTGTCGTTTGTTATATCAGTAATGTTTTGGCTGCAATCAGTGAGGGATTGCGATCTTGGTCTATTGAAGAGACTAGGGTGAAAAATTTGTTGTGTAAGCCTTTTTTGATTGGTTTGGGTTAGGTTAGATGATTCCATTTTTGTTCCCACGAGTAGGGCAAATATACAGGTCACACAACCGGGTTACTCCCATTCCGGTCATGAAGGCTATATACTTCAACGTGCGCCAGATGCGTTGAAGATTTTTGAATGTTTATTTTTTTTTTTATTTTTTTTTATATTTATTATTCTTATAAATATTTTTAAAAGTTAATGATATTTATCTTCTATTATTATTAATTATTTAAGTAGTGGCAACACAGATAATATTATTGTCTATGGATTGTCATAACATGTCAATGTCATGTCATTTTCACTTGACAATAGAAATGTAAGGTGTAATTGAGGGTAGTCTGTAGATTGCAAACAGTTATTTAAGTGTCACTATAAAGTTTTAGCACTAGTTTTTTTTTTACGAAAAACACAACACTTTCACTGGATAACAATCACACATGTACTTCAGGTTGTATTTAAAGACAAATAAATTGGATAGATCAGATACCATTCGCAAGTACAGGTGACTGACTGACTGATCTATCAACGCACAGCCAAAACTACTTGACCGATCGGTCTATTTGGCATAGAAAACAACTATGATGTAGGCATCCAATTAGAAAGGATTTTGATAAATTCTACCTCTAAAGGATTCAGAACTTATTTTGCTGACCCTTGCGAAGCTGCGGGTAACACCTAGTAAGAAATAAAACTCATTTAAAAATAAATATCTCAAAACATTCTCGTGTAAGAACAAACGTTCACAAAATATGTTATAAAAGGTAACGATTTTCCGTAGTGTCAATTAAGTTGCGATCTTGAGCCTTTTGAGAATTTTTCCCGCCTTTGTATCGGGGTGAAGCCACGGGCGACCAATTAGACAGTTGTACTTGTATACGTAGTATATTATTATTAGTCTGTGGTTGTACCGTAACAATGTATCAAAGATAATATTATATGTACTATGTACGTATGTAGTAGCGTAAGTGTAATGTCTTCAGTTTTAGAAAATAAATCGTTAGATAGTGTAGATAGCTATTGTATTGGATGTTATCGTGTTGGTAATTATTTACGTACACATTTATAGTATTGTTTGAATTTACGCATGTTTTTTTTTTTAAATATCGTAAATTGGATATAAAATTTAGTAAAATGTACAAGTATTAAGTAACTATATAAGCTTTAAAACTGTTTATTTCACATTTACTTAATCTACTTACCTAAAGGATATTTTTGGTGTTAATCTATAAAACAACGTACTTACCTTCTTCATGTTAAAAAAAAACTATAAATATAATAATTTAAAACAGGGTAATGTGCAACATCATACAGCTGTTGCTTGGGGACACTCGTAACCTTCTTGTTTAGGTATAAATCTAAGGTATAAATTTGTTACTTAAAAATGAAAATAGTAACTTTATATTTCAAACATTAAGTATATTTTTTTAAAGATAATCACCATACAGTTATTTATTTATAGCTAGTTAATGATAATTTTACCAATATAGACACAATAACGCTTTCCCAAATATGTATATTTATGAAATAATTACGGAAATAAACACGCTATTACCAGAAAATAAATACTTATTTTTAACAATATAGCATCTATACAATTTAGTAATTGGTAAAAATATGTTTACCTCCCACATAAACAGATTGTATGATTCCTCAGCGAATAATAAGGGTTTTTATTGTATTCATAAACATTATTTTAATGTCCACAAGGCCAAGTACTTATATTTTATGACATTTTCGTCAGAGGAGCTTTTCCTCATTACCCTTTTTCACGCCGAAGATTTTGAGATACTTACATTAATGTGAATTGACACAGGAAGGGTATTGAAGGTCTAAAAAATCATAAATATTTATGTTTCTTTTATTTATGGTATTTATATGGTACTAGCTTTCCACCCGCAGCTTCGCCCGCGCAGTCAAAGAAAAACCCGCATAGTTCCCGTTCCCGTGGGATTTCAGGAATAAAACCTATCCTATATCCCGGGGTAAAAAGTGTCCTTTCTCGGGTATCAAAATATCTCTATACCAAATTTTATGCAAATTGGTTCAGTAGTTAAGGCGTGATTAAGTAACAGATAGACAGACAGAGTTACTTTCGCATTTATAATAGCTATTAGTATGGATTAAGAAATTGATATCGATTCCAATGCTGTAAATTATAATATTAGCAGAGTAGTTAAAATAAATAAATATGAGGCTCTACGAATCCACATGTGTTATAATAATAATTAGGTTATAATGAATAATTCGGAATTCAAATTAGAAAAAGTAATGATCATTTATAACCATCTTCAGGGATAGGTCATTTGTTGGTGTATTTCAATAATAATGTATACAACTATTATACCTTATAAAAAGTTTAATGAGAAATATAAATACTTTTTGTATCGATCAACACAACTGAAACAAGTATCGATCTAAATATTAATAATACGCAATCTTCCATTCATGCTATGAATACTAAAGACTAACGACAATATTCAATTGTGCTGCACATTACTCTCAAAATAGGGGAATAATGTTTGCTAAAGCTCAGTGGGCAAGCAATGGCTACCGTAAGGTTAAATGTTAAATATAATATGTATAGTTTTCATGGTATTGTATTACACACGGTGGGTACGTTTTTCATTAGGAATGTACGTGTTCCGTTTGCGAACTAGGAATCCAAGATTTGTATAATATTAGACTAATAATTTTATTTCCAGAGACGTGGGTTATATGTAACGGCTATTTATAAGTCAACAATAGCAACTTTCGCTTAACTTTTCATATATTTTTATAGTATTTGCGTAATTGTAAGTACCTTCCTACGTAATGTTCATTCATTATAATTGGTCATTATTGGCATAGGCTTTGAATGAACATGATACTCGAGGATCTATAATGAAATTGTAATATTTTTAGAAGTGTTATGTTGTTGAGCATTGAGTGATTTAAGTGGGTTCAAAACTTATGGGTTCACGTTAGCAACATGTAAAACATGTTGTATGCCTGATTGACGACTTCGTATGGAATTTCCAATATTTAGTTACTAGTTATAAAAATATATTTTTTATGTACCTACAATATTTCTTCACTTGTTACTTTTATCCAGCAGTCATAAAGACTATTGTGTGACCAAAATTTTTACTTTTTCTCACTTTTGTCTGAGGAAAACGATGAAATTTTACCTGAGTTTAAAAAGAAAGTTTAAATGAATTTTGAACAAAATATAACTCGAAAAAGTACTGCAATGATTATTTGAATAAAGGATAAATTAATTAGCGTTAAAAAAGGTAAACAGTGTAAAGTGAACAAAGCGAAATCTTGGAACGAGTAGGTAATATTTCCTCATTATAATAAAACACGTTAAAATTAACCGCTACCTCTTTCACATTCGAGGGTTCGTTAATCTTTTAAAATAACTGAATAATTTGAACACTTAAAGATTGATAAATAATTTACCTACGTGAGGATATATTATAATGACATACAATTTTAGAGTTTCACTGTTTTAAATTATTTTAATAATCTCATAGATAGTATGTACAGGGTGTATTTTGTAAAAAAATGATTGCACATTATAAAGCGTTGTTACAATTTATAAATCAAACGTTCGTTTATTGGAAATATAACGGGTGCGTGTTTAGAATACTAAAAAATCACGATGAATAAAACCTACAATAAGCAAGGACTGCAACGAAAGAGAGTAGGGTATACTGTTGACCAATTACTAAAAATGCTCAACCAAGGTGCAAAGAATGAAGGAAGGATATATATTATCTTTTGCAGAAAACATTCCGAAAGTTAATGACATAGTTCGGTCCTGAGTGGAATCGGGTGTTGCCGTTTAAAAAAAACTGTATTGAACCTTTGCAGTACACAATAAAAATTCATTGCCAGTACAGCGATAGCATTTTAATTCTGAAGGCCTCAAATTTGTAATTTCATAACCGTTTGAAATATTTCTGGTCACAACCGGAACACGTCTTTAAGTGTTCGTTGCTAATCAATAATTGTGGAACAATACTCGTTTATAAGTAAAATATGTATGTGTCAGAAGTGAAACTTCTTTGGTAAGATCGTCCCTTTACTCCATGACGTGACGGTATTGCCATGACGCGACCTTGAAATTTAACTCTCGACGCGCAAGAAGTTTCACTTCATAAGTCCTATAGGTACCTAGTATAAGTTTGTACCATATGCAAGCTCTATCCCACGAATAAAAATTTAAATTGCATGTAAGCGTTATAATTATTTTAAGTTATAACATGGTTATGACGTAGTTATCTTACCAAATTTGCTCAGTGCGCTTTACATTTTATACCGATAATTCTCAGCGTAATTGAGACTACAACAAACCGTTATAGATACCAATTGTATTATTTTGTATACGCTAAAAACACGTTGCAAAAGTGGTTAAAAGCGTTTAACGTTGGACCAACTTTTATCTCGTGGAGAGACTATTTTACGTCACAATACGTTTAGACAAGATGAAAACGTTAGAATTTCTGCATTTACAAATGTTTATGTGTTGTCTGTTTTAGTTTTAGTTAGTAAAATAACATTGTTTTGCTTTAAACATCGTATCTATTTTTAATTATGTACAGGATTTTTATTAAATTAGTAATAACGTGCGAATAAAACAGGTTTCAAGTCCTAGAATGTCCACTACTTCTCAATATTGAATATCGATTTGATTTGTACCTAGGTATTTTGTTTCCGTTTCGTGGATATTTCTATAAAAAACTAGCTTTCCGCCCGCGGCTTCGCCCGTGCTTTCAAAGGAAAACCCGCATAGTTCCCGTTCCCGTGGGATTTCCTGGATAAAACCTATCCTATGTGTTAATCTAAGTTACCCTCTAAATGCGTGCTAAATTTCATTGTAATCAGTTCAGTAGTATTTGCGTGAAAGAGTAACAAACACACACGTGTATGTGTATCCTCACAAACATTCGCATTTATTTATAATATTAGTAGGACTGCACTAATATAAGACAGAAATAAAACAATTTAGCATCACGTTTATGAATAGAATTCCTGCTATAGATATCACTTAATTTAACTCAAAATGATCTACAATCTATCCATACTAATATTATAAATGCGAAAGTAACTCTGTCTGTCTGTCTGTCTGATACTCAATCACGCCTAAACTACTGAACCAATTTGCATGAAATTTGGTATGGAGATATTTTGATACCCGAGAAAGGACATAGGCTACTTTTTATTGCGAAATATGTACCACGGGCGAAGCCGGGGCGGACTGCTAGTATTCTATAAGGCATTGTAAAGAGATTGATAGAAGGATCTATTCAAGAGTTATTGAGTTGGATGTTTATCGAGCAGTAGGTTGCTTTGACCGCATCTTTACGCCTACGCTTATGGCAATAGATATTATTTTATTTTAAACTAGTTGTTCACCCCGGCTCGTGTTAGTTACATCACTAATTATAACTCAAAAACGAACAGTCGTTTTGGGGTGTGGGGGTTACCCGTTACAGGTAACAGGGGTGTTAATTTTTTTTTTCATGCAGAGAATCAGGCTCCTAGAAGACTTTATGCAACTAAAATCTTTTCAAGGATTTCTAAGATGTAAAACAAACTAATCTCAGTTATAATTATTATTGTATAGATACAGAAGGTTTTAATTCGTCTTAAGGCCGTGTACGCTGTCCGTGCGCTGTTTGGCTCAAATATGTGATTTTTCAAACCAGATTGTCCATCAACCACTTATCTTACAAACATATGAATTATTAATAATTTTAAGAAATTTTATTGTCTATATAGTTAGTTAAGAGTTTTTTTCAATTAATACAGTATTTGTGAATACCATCAAGATAACTGAGCCGATGATTACTTGATTTCACTTTTAGTGTCAATTTCGAAGCTAAAAATATCTGAAATTGCTGACAGATCTAACACACATTTTTTTTAACTAACTGCAAAAATCCTTATTAAAATAGTTAGTTAAAAGATTTTTTTATTTTGGACTCCTAACTTACGAAATTAAAATCCGAACAATGTGAATTTTTTTAGAAATTATAGTCGACAAAATGATTATTTTCACCAAGATATTTGACTTAGTTGAATATAATTTATACATATTGCAATAAAAGAACGTCTTACTTATAAGATTAAATTTAAAAAATCAACTAAGGTACCTCTATTATTTTTCTACAATTTTTTTTAAAGTACTATAAAACACTGCGCGCGACCCGATTAAAATCAGTCGGCAGCGAGCCTTCCCAGAGAGAGGACATGTTGCTCGGCGCTCTCCTGTGGACCTATGCTGTTCATAGTAAAAGGATAGCGCAAGCCGCGATCTATCGTAATAGATCGCGGAGATTTTGACTTGCGTTAAATTGAATAAGCCCTCTTAAACAAAGCAACGAAAAAACGAACGAATATAAATAGATTTCAAAATAAAATAAAAGTCTAAAAGACACGTGTAAAAATCACACATATATAGCAATCATTTATTGTTCAATAATTTTCAGAATTATTTTTATTCAGCTCGTCGGTAAATTATTTGTATTACAAAGTGTTTAATAAACCGTAAAACCTTTTGTCGCCTGTCACTTATAAAAATAGCCTCGATAATTATTGTGAAAATGAAATAATTGGAATATTCAGTGATGGCAATTTTGTTACTTTGCTTACGATTTTGTTTAACATTTAAGAAAATGTATTCTTATATTTGTCATTTTCACAGATACTTAGTATGATACATAAATTAATGTTTTTTAACCGACTTCAAAAAAAGGAGGAGGTTATTGGAACCCTATTATTATAAGCACATGCTTACGCGCAATTGGCATACTTTTTGAGGAAAAACTCATGGGAATCTATTAATTACAATTTGATATACGATACAGTGTAGGTACATTTGAAAAATCTTTTATTTCGATACTGGATGACCTTCAGTTGTTTTATAATTAAAATATCTTATTTTCAACTCAAACATTTTGAGAATCGCCTGCACACGGCACAGTACCCATCTAAATATTTATTTATTTATTCATAAGATATACCAACGTTTAATTACATTGAAGCATTAACTATTAACTTAGACTTAAATGTTTTAGTAAATGTAACAAACAATTACAGGTATTTACAACATGCAAAATATAAGTTTCACAAACCAACCGTTAATTTTATATACTACAAATAACAAAAAAAAAAACATTATAATGTGAAGGAGGATAACAAAGGGTTAACTTATATATGTATACTAATAACAATCAGTTAAATCTTACTGCTAACATTAAAAAATAAAACAATGTATCGCTACTTTTAATTTTAACATAAAGCTAAGATTATAAATATCATAATAATATGTTATACTTATATTGTTTTGTGTTCCCAGTTCGCAAAGAACTATCAGGGTGGAAACTTCATTAAGAAACATTTTTAATTCAAACCATAATACTTAAAACCAAACCGTATATTTTAAGACTGTTTAGGAAAAAATTACTTCAGTGGTTGAAAATAGACCTCTATTCAAATTTAGGAACCTTTTGTAGAGTCTCGTTTTAGCGCGTAACTTTTCTATTTAAACTTTAATATACAATCTAATATGTAGATCCGTGCTTTGTATGCTTAGAACTATGAAGTGGGAATTATTTTTAGTTATGCATAAAGTTGAATAGTTTTCGGTTATTAATAATTTTACTTTTGACAGAATTATTACGTACGCGTATTTAGTGATTCCGTGCCTAAAATAATGTTGGTAGCATATTAGATATATCTACCATTGTTAATCCGAAATTAACTTTAAACGAAATAAATCAAAATAAATAAAGTTTCATTTTTAATAATTGTACTAATAATAACAAAAATTATCGATTGCACGAAGCACAAGTGCCATCACCCTATAAAATGATTCAAAATTTCATCAACAGCACTTCATCTTCTAAAAAATTAATTATCCAAGCAACATGGATATCCCATAAACTCATATACTTAACGTATTTCTTTAATAAACCAGGATAGAAAACATGATACTAATTATTTTCTCCGAATATTTAAATATCTTTTGCTTACGGCATCGATAAATAAAGCGGATTCTCAGAAGAATTATGGAAGAAAGCTTACACCAGAAGGTCTGACACGTTCTGATTGAAATTGGAAGTTAGCAAATGTTTTGTCGTTACAAAGGTCGTGATTTATTTAAAAGTACACATTAGTTATAGTCACTATTTCGCTATAAATTAGGGGGGTATCATCTTTATCAGCCCTTTTTCACTTTGTGCCACCAAAACAACAAGGCAACGATTGTATGAAAACGGTTCCTATAATGTTAAATAAATGAAATTGTCCAAACAACTGATGATTCTTTCCTAGTGATTTTGAATAGATAGTTTGGATAGATTGTCGGAATCCTGAAAAATGAAAGATACATCAACAAAAATAATAGACTTTATCGTATACGTAACTTGTATTAAACAGTGCCGTGTAGTAAATTATAATTATTCTCAAGCAAACAAACCAAAATCACAAGCTAAATAATATCAATAATTCACCAACAATTTTAAAAGAGAAACACACACGACGTTGAATCAAATGCAATATATCGCAGAGCACTCAGGCAGTAATGGAGTTGCAGATTTCAAGGGAACAACGCGCAAATGGCTCCCGTCTTCCTTTTAACCTGTGTTGACATCTTTATTGGGACTCCGGTCAGCGGAGTTACGAAGGAATTACAGCATTTTTGTGTATAAATAATGCTTGAGAAGTCTTTGAGTTCGTGCAAGTGATTTTGCAATTGCCATTTTGAATGATAGCAC
Source organism: Colias croceus (assembly GCF_905220415.1). NCBI lineage: Eukaryota > Metazoa > Arthropoda > Insecta > Lepidoptera > Pieridae > Colias > Colias croceus. The sequence goes on along the minus strand of NC_059556.1, from coordinate 8,463,232 downwards.
GTAAAGAAATGCGGGAATGCAAAGGTTTCTTGCAATCATTGCAATAAGAATAGTTGAGGATGTTATTTTGTGATAAATATTGACGACTCATGGAAATGCTTTACACTCCTGGAAGGATTTAGATTGTACATAAACATCTTGATGAAAGTAATTGAGTATTTGAATAAAAAAAAATTATTGATTTTTTTTATGTATTTTAAAACCTTATTATTAATAATATTGATATTTAATGCAAAAAACTCCAAAAAAATTTTTTTTCAATTTATTATAAGCAATTAAAAATTGATGAAATTTAAATTAAAATCACGTGACTATAAACTGGTCACCATAGATGTGACGTCAAAATGTTTTAGTTGTATACGTTTTTCTATCAACTGCAATGTGTGAAAACTAACATTATGACAAGTAAGCTTTCTGCGGCAACCCCTACCACGCTTCTTTCTGTGGACCTTTGCAACGTTAGGGGACTTCACTCAAACCTTGAAGCTGTCCATCACCACCTAGAAACAGCTAAGCCGGCCTTACTGTTTTTAACGGAGACACAGATCTCTTCCCCTGCTGACACCTCGTACCTTAAATACCCGGGATACGTGCTGGAACATTCATTTGTACCGCGCGCTGGTGTGTGCGTTTACGCTAGGGAGGACATCTGTTGCCGCCGCCTTGGTACTATTGAAGGCAATGATCTATCCATACTGTGGTTACGCATTGACTGCGATGACCACCCCCGTATTTACGCGTGTCTTTACCGGTCTCATAGTGGAAACGCCGAATCTGACCGGCTTATTGAGCATGTTCAAGGAACGATCGATAGTTTACTACAAAGGGTTCCCTCCGCTGAAATTGTAGTGCTAGGTGACTTTAATGCCCACCATGTTGAATGGCTAGGATCACGAACCACAGACCACGCGGGGCGATCCTTTCATGACTTTGCCTTGTCCTATAGCCTAACGCAACTTGTAACTTCACCCACGCGAATCCCTGATGTGGAGGAACATACTTCGTCGTTGTTAGATCTCCTGCTGACCTCACATCCTGACCATTATCGGGTAACCGTTGAGGCTCCTCTTGGGTCATCCGACCACTGTATGGTACGGAGTGTAGTGCCTCTCACCCGCCAATCTCGAACTCGACCACCCAGCTACCGTCGTGTTTGGCATTACAGGTCGGCCGATTGGGATGGGATGCGCACTTTTTTTGCATCCTACCCTTGGAAGCAAATTTGCTTTGCGTCTAGTGATCCTAATGTTTGTGCTGACTCTGTCGCCGATGTGGTTTTGCAGTGAATGGAACTCTATATTCCTAACCTTGTAATTCCTGTTGGTGGCAAGTCCAAGCCCTGGTTTGGGCGCTCATGTAGAACGGCATTTCGTTTGAAGCAGGAACGCTTCCAGGCCTGGGCAGAAGCTCAAGCGGTAAAGGATCCTAACGTTAGACGACTGAAAAAAAGATACAATGCTGCTTCCAGATCTTACAAGAACAGTATCATAAAGGCAAAGTCAAAGTATATTGAAGGCGTTGGTAAGAAGCTGACCCAGTACCCATCTGGTACTCGCGCTTTTTGGTCCCTTGCCAAAGCTATTCAGGGCAATTTTTGTAAATCGACGTTTCCTCCACTACGCAGGGATGACGATACTTTGGCCCACACTGCAAGAGACAAAGCCGAAACTTTGGCAAGTCTCTTTGCGTCAAATTCGACTCTGGATGACGAGGGAAAGACTCCACCTATTATATCACATTGTAATAGTACTATGGCTGATGTGAAATTCACGCAATGTGCCGTGCGAAGAACCCTACTTTCCCTTGACATTCACAAGTCGAATGGACCTGACGGCATTCCTGCAATAGTGTTAAAAACATGTGCTCCTGAGCTAGCTCCGGTTCTAACGCGCCTGTTCCGGTACTCATACACCACTAGTACTGTCCCAAGCAGTTGGAAGATTGCCTTGATACACCCGATCCCTAAAAAAGACACACGCTCTGACCCATCAAACTACAGGCCGATTGCGGTAACCTCCTTACTCTCCAAGGTTATGGAAACCATAATCAACCGCCAATTGTTGCGTCACCTAGAAGATCGCCAGTTGTTAAGCGACCATCAGTACGGTTTCCGTGGAAGTCGATCGACTGGCGATCTTTTGGTCTATTTAACGCACAGATGGGCTTCCGCTATTGAGAGTAAGGGGGAAGCTATGGCAGTCAGTTTAGATGTAGCGAAAGCCTTTGATCGGGTGTGGCACAAAGGTCTTCTCTCTAAACTGCCTTCATACGGGCTCCCTGAGAAACTATGCAGTTGGATCTCCAGTTTTCTCCAGGCACGCAGCATTAAGGTCGTAGTCGACGGATCGTGCTCAGAGCCGCAGCCTGTGAATGCTGGTGTCCCGCAGGGGTGTGTGTTGTCGCCTACGCTATTCCTTCTTCATATCAATGATATGTTGCAAATACATAATATTCATTGTTATGCTGTTGATAGCACTGGCGATGCCGCATACTCCGGGCACGCACGAATCTCTCTGGAGCAGGTGGATCAGTATCGGAACGAACTTGTGTCCAACATTGATAAAACCCTGGATGCAATCTCCAGTTGGGGTCAGACTAACCTTGTTAAATTCAACCCATCAAAGACACAAGTGTGCGCATTCACCGCCAAAAAGAAGCCGTTCACGGTGACTCCTCGATTTCAAAACACTCTCCTCAAAGCCACGCCAAATATCGGGATTCTCGGTGTCGACATTGCGAGCGACGTGCAGTTCAGGGGTCATTTAGAGGACAAGGCCAAATTGGCCTCTAAGAAACTTGGGGTGCTCGCTAGGGCGAGACAGTATTTCACGCCAGCTCACCGCCTGCAACTCTATAAGGCACAAGTTCGGCCTCATATGGAATACTGTTCTCACCTTTGGGCTGGAGCACCCCAATACCAACTACTTCCTCTTGACCGCCTGCAACGTCGAGCCACTCGAATCGTCGGCAAACCCGAGCTAACCGATCGGCTCGATCCTTTGGCACTGCGGCGGGATGTTGCGTCTCTGTGCGTATTCTACCGCCTGTACAATGGGGAGTGTTCCGAGGAACTTTTTGGCTTAATACCGGCTGCCAAATTCCACAATCGCACTGCACGACATAAGCTCAAGTACCATCCGCACCACCTGGATGAGTGGCTCTCAACAACTGTGCGCTTTTCACGGCATTTTCTGCCCCGAACAACTAAATTGTGGAACAGCTTGCCATCTTCGGTGTTTCCATCTACCTATGATATGGATGCCTTCAAAAAAAGAGCCTACGCGTCTCTCAAAGGCCGGCAAAACAATCGCAAAGTTACCTAACTAACTTTGCAATTGTCCATGGGCGGCGGTGATCATTTTCATTAGTACACCGCCCGCTCCTTTGTCGGTTGTGGTATAAAAAAAAAAAAAAAAAAAAAAATGACGTCACACGCGTCCGGGTGACGCTTCGGGAGTTGTCGGTGTGTTTTCGGTACAGGATTCAAAGACTAATTTTTATTTTGAAATAACTTTTGAATCATTGCAAAAAAAATTAAAAAAAATAGTTTTGTTATAAAACTAATATATTATAATCTTTCCATTTAGCACAAAAAATTTTTTTATTCAAATACTCAATAAACTTCACCCCTACCTATATGATACCAATTACTTGATAAAAAATATCGCGATTTACCTTCTTGTCATGATGATGATAAACCGCATTTTGCAAATTAGTAAAAGTTTCTCAATTAGTAGGTAATCAGTAATCTTATAACATTTCAAGTGAATAGTGATACCAATTAAACTTCTAGTAACTATCGCTTTGGGAATAGTGGTTAATTATCATCCCAACTAAAAAAGTTTTTTTAATGTTTATATACTTATTGCGAACATCAGAAGTCAAATAAATAACGGTGTTACTCGAGTATGAAATTAACAAAAAGAAGATTAGCGAAGTGAAAAATGTGCGTAAACTTGGTAGACTGTTGTCTGTTTCATAAGTACTCTTATTAGAAAATCGACAAAATATTATGAATATGGAAAAAAAATGTATGGAATTAAAAATTTAATTTTTATAAATTTATAGCTGTTAATCTCAAAATTTAAAATGTATTGCAGAAATTAACTAAGTACAATAATTTCTTCATAAATTGGTAGATACACAAGATTATGTAATTTAACATTATTTTTAATTTATAATCATTTTATAAATAAAATGAGACAAATTATCCATTTAACGTTGAAAAATGTTTACTATTTTATTAATATAAATAATTTGCTGAATGTATTTACACTTAAGCGCGTCACACACGGTGTAGATACTATAATTATACTTATTATATGTTAAGATTCTCTAATATTTAAACGTTATAGTATCTTAAGGTATCCGGTATCAGCGTTCTGACCATCATTTTTCTTTTTATCATTGCGTACCTAAGACCTCTGTAGAACCGTCATCCTGTTAAAAATGACCCGAAATTTTGTGGGTCATTTGTAACAGGATACCCTAAGATACTATAACGTTTTATATTAGAGAATCTTAACATAAAATATTACAGTATCTTCACCGTGTGTGACGCGCTTTATATTATAGTAGAGCGTACTCTACAAAATGTATGTTATAAGAGGATATTCGAGTAACTGCTGCAGGAGTAATTGCAATTACCAACCTACCGTGAATAGTATAAAACTGTGTAATTTATATAATAATTAACATAATTCTGCCTGTAATAGTTTCAGGAGATAACATTATTTTAAGCGCAGCATGCAAATGTATGAACCTTCCCCTTCCGATTTTATACGGTTCTATTTCTTTTATAATCTCACATGAACCTATTTATGTACAAAAATAATAAATAAGGATTGCACATAAATAAAATTAATCATCATCACTCATATTTTTTTTTCGCAACGTTTTGTTTTAGAGATCGTAGTTTGATTTATGTGCTGATATAAATTATAAAATCAATAAAATTTTTGTATCGACTTCCTTTTTTTCTTTCTTTCCTTGGAGATTGAAGCATTAAGACTCCATTGATCTCACCAGACCAATATAACATCGATAATATTACATAATGCTGCACAAAATACAACCACAATATTGTCCGTCAATATTCCGTCAGGCTATTTATTAATGTTTACTCGTGGTCTACGCTTGTCATCACTGGCCCAGGGGATCCTTTGTAGTTTTAGTAGATGCGACTAATAAACTTGAATAAACATACATGAAGGTTAAGGCTAACCGTAAGGTTTTAATGCCATTTTTCTGCAGCGTTCTTGCAGGATTTATTTTACGTGCCATAAAATAAAATACCTAAAATAGATTTTCATTTTTAATTTTTAAGACGAAAACTAATCATGAGTTGAGATTTATTAATAGTCTATCAGATAGATATGGATTGACCAATCTCTCTAATCTATGGATTCCAACTGAAAAATCGAATAAATATAATTAAATATTTTTCCTTTTGTTACAGATTCAGCAATGGGGTCGTGTCGTGCATACATTTTAATAGCCACTCTCCAGTTGGCGCAAGTGCTGGCCGTGGAGGAATTCGCCAAACGCACTCCGCACGGCTTCTTCGGAATGCGCGGGAAGAAGTACATTGAGGCCAGAGACACAGAATTGTTCAAACGTAGACCGAATTTCTTCGTCGGAGTCAAGGGAAAGAGAGCGTTCGAGTATCCTGAAGATCTGTGGCCATACAAACGCACTCCCATGGGTTTTGTCGGCATGCGCGGCAAGAAAGAGTTCACCGATTTCTCCCTACCATACAGCTTCGAGTACGACCCAAAGAGGAACCCAATGAATCAAATGGATTATATTAACGACGTCAACCGAGAGTCATTCATGAACGCAGCTATCAATGAATACCTTCAAAAGTTGCAAAGTGCTGATGACGACGATTCCCGAATCACAAACGAGGTAGACAAGCGCGCGTTTTACGGTGTTCGAGGTAAAAAATCGATCCCAGAAAAACGGCAAAACAGGCGTCGAGGTTTCATAGGCGTTCGTGGTAAAAAGGACGTGAGGTATGGCGGGCCTAAAGAGATTAAGTTTTTGCTGACAGGACCCTGGCCGAAGAGAAAGGCGCAGACTGGCTTCATAGGAATGCGGGGCAAGAAGTGGACTGATGCTGGTGAGATTTTGATTGATTAGTGTAAAGAGGCGTTAATTGTTATAATAAAATTATCAAGATAGAAAAATTAATATTTAAAATTACCTAACTATATTTATTAAATGATTTCATAAATTTTACAAATTATGTCATGACGTTCACGGTTCAACATTTTAAAATTATAATTATAGTTGATTAAATACCGACGTTCGATCAGATCTATACAAATTTAAAATTATAAATATATATATTTTATTACGGGTGCTACGAAACTAGATTGCTACGAATATAAGCTCACCGATTGTAGTAAATGATTCATATTAAGGTACAAACATATTTTAATTATTTTTTTTTTGTTGACAGATTCCAGCAGCGAGATCGACGCGTCCAACTGAATCCCCACAAAGGACTACAGAAACACTAACATATCCTATATTTAAGCTACGCTCTTGCCAATTAATATAATAGGCTTATTTAGCGTCGATAAATTGAATTTCTAGTAAATATTTACTCTTACAGTATAAAAAGAACTTCGCTATTTCTTACGTATTTTAAATAAGTATTAAATAAAATATACTTAATTGTTGTCAAACATTATGAAATAATGTAGTTGTTGTTTTAAGAGTTTATAAATACTTTGAAAATAAGATGTTTATTATTGAATTATCTACTTCGATCTCAATGTATTGCCGATTAGGTACCTATTTATAGAGATAATAATATTTTAACTATCCTATGTTTGTGAGATTTTCTTCTAGACAATTATATTTTTGTTACAATTATTTTTGATCTCTTAGACTCCTTATATCGTTTTATTATAATGTCATCGGCATTTTGCAAAGGCTGGCAAAATGTATGACATTCTTTGTATTATAATAATATGGATAACAATAAACGCAGTTGTCAATTTTACGGTTGTTTAATTTTAAACCCTTATTACCTGAAATATGAAAATTAGGAGGTACCAAGGTAACTACTTCAATTCATATAAAATCAATTTTGTAATAATATGAGTATTGTCAAATTTGGTTCAGCAGTTTCAATAAAAGATATAATAATATATAATTAAGTAGTTTACACACTTCTTGCAGCACACTAGTACTTATAATCGGCCCTATAACTAATCTACCTAAGAAGTAAAAACCAACCTTTGAAAAGAGTAATGTGGCCGTCATTTACAATCTGAAATAATAATTGCAGGCATTAATTTCAATAAAATTTTAAACACACCACACGAAACAGTCAAAGCATTCAGTGAAGAAATTTACAAACCTCTTGTTAATTTTTTTTTTGCTCAAAAATACAAACTCTGAGGAATATAGTGTAGCCATAATAACAGTCAATCCTAAAAATAATATTATTTATAAGTCGCAAGGTGCGGATGTCGTGTATATTTTACTTCATTAAAATTTTAATGATATCAAGTATTAAGTAACTCATCATGTACCTAGTGTTTCTGGGTAGAACTACTGAAGCGCTGGTTCTAGTTCATAAGGCAAAAGGCGTGCTGATATTAAAAACTCGTACTAAGCAGCTTTATTCTTCGTAGATGATGATACTCTCGTTGGTACCTGGTACCTAAATGCTAGAAAAGTAATGAAATTGGAATCAAATGTAAGGATTTAATAATGTGTACATCCTAGGATATTAATATTATAAATTGAAAGTTTGTGAGGATGGATTGCTGTTTATTTCTATGCTTTCACGCAAATTCTACAGAACATTTCAATGAGTATGTAGGTAGCTGAAGACCCAGAATTAAAGACAAAACTAGGCTGCCAAGTTCCAACCCCACAGCTACGGGAACTATGCGAATTTTTATTTTGACTACGTGGGCAAAGCCGCTGGCGGAAATCTAGTATTAAATAAAATGATATGAATGTGAATCGATATTCGATCAAAGAGCGCTATTACAATTTTCGGCTTTCACTCAATGCCAACTCCTACGTTAGGTCGGCCGCGGCGTGTTATTTATGCGTGATTCATATCTTAATGGGCCACAATAATATAATTGGTGTGTTTGCATTTAATTTTGATATTTTTTGGGAAGCTGTAACTGACTCAAGTAGGTAATTTAAATTTTAATATTTGCGATTGAATACCTTTTCCAAATTGACGAATATCATTTAGTAGAAGGCATATTGTGTTACGGTCTACATTTAATTAGGTTAATTGACCTGCGATTTAAGGTCCAAAATTATTACTAGAATTACATTAGATATTATGTTTACAGCAATATATTTTCACGTAATTCGTCAACGCCATCAAGTCAAAACCACCTGGACCCAACCGTTTAGTTGTAGGTAGCACGTATTTATCATGTAACGAAATGGTTGAAACCGATTTGGTTACTAGGTAAGAAATAAAATTTACACGAAAATTTTGGGCTTCATCGATCAATGAAACAGCCAAAATGCGAGATAAGTAATACCTAAGTATGTTTGTGGTAAAAGGAAATCATTGATAACTCCATGATAATTACCTAATAAGAAAAATGTTAAATGGTTCAGTGCGATGATTCGTCGATTGGCGTTGTGCACATCGATGGTATAGTGTTATGTTTTTTTCTTGGTAAACAGGAATAAGTGTTTCCAATATATTATTACTAGGTCACAGGGTGGAACCATCGCCCATTAACTAACTTATAACTGACTGATTTAAATATGCGAATTTTTATATTGTAATGTACTGATTCTTTAATATTTATTAGCATCAAAGTCATTTAAGTACTCATTAATAGAACTGATAATGATCATTTAATAGGTATGAATAAGTAGCGAAGATAAGGGTAAAAAAATAAACAACTCATAAATTTATAATATTTTTTATTAAAACTTTCTCCTTATAAATCCATCGATTGCTAACATAATGTAGAATAGAACATACATAGAAGCCATGTCTCGAATTTGATAAATACAATGCTCTCGACAACCTTTTCTTGTGTAACATTATACACACATCCACGCCGTGCGACCGTCCGCCATTTTGTTCATCCATCTATTTATTATGGATATGTAATTTTTAAATTGGAATTTCACAAAATCTACCTATTTTAGAACAGTTTAGGAAAAGCGTAATCAAAATGGCGGACCGTCGTTATACGCACTCAAACAAAACATCATAAGAAAAATAGCTAATAAAATAATAAGGCCATTGTTGTATACAGATTACATGATTTCGCATCGGGGAACCGTAAAAATGGACGATTAGCAAAATTGTAAATCTACGAAGCAATATGACGGCATTGTTGTCTATGGTTCGTTTTTCCCACGCATTTGCTATCACAATTTGAACATATCTAAATTCTTCACTCCTTGGTACTTACTACACAACCTCCTTCGTGGACCATAGACAACTCTAAAGCGCAATAAAAAAACGGAATATACACATCACTGCGTAGACTATTTACGGTTAATAATTAATTAATTATTATTACAATTTGTTACAACTACTAATACATAAATATTTCAAAATTATCCAAGTTTTTGGGCGTTCATTTTGATGTCTGTCAATATTGTCTATACATTTAGTAGAGTCAATGTTGACAGACACAAACTCGATATAAATTAAAAGCAAATTAGTCTTAGGAAGGGAATTATTGTATTAATTAGAAAAAAAGAATTGATTAAATTTCATAGAACGCTAACTACTTATTATACAAAAATTGTTTATGCATGTAAATTACTTAATAGTTAACAAATTAACATTATTGTATATAACTGTTCGCGGCCAACGACGTGTTCCTTTCAAATTTCTTAACTTCATTTACTGATGACTTTGTCATAAATAAGGCTAAATTTATTTTATTTATATTTGATATTGGGACATTTTTTTATGTAAAGCTGCCCTTTTCACTACCTCCGTTGGCGAGAGGTTTTTTTTTAATAATAAACGTCATACAATTAAGATATTTGAAAGGCGACAAAAAGCATTTAATGGGAATATTTGATATTCTACTATTGGGAACTTCAAGTTAAAATCCCAAGTAAGGTGCATTTCACGCAAAAGTACAGGATTTACATATACGTCCATCCCGCTCGCATTCAAGCGTCGCGCTATATGCGTCTCGCTCGCACAGTAGCGTCGGCAACATAGGGAAAATTGCCAATAAAACATGTAATCGATTTCACTTCGATTGAACTTTTATAAAAAAAAACAACAAAACGAAACGTCTGCAAAATTGAAAAAAGAAACCAAACAATGTATTTGATCATAATTTTCATTAATAAAAAAAAATCACAATAAATAAAAACTTATAATAATAATTATTGTATACACTGTAAGCACAGCTCTCCTATACACAACCTATCCGACCAACGAACAAATCAAAAATTAATGACAATTAATTGATGATTTAATGACAGTTAATCCCGTTACATCCCTAGTGATCTAATGTTACTCCAATATGAAAATATTATTATTATTATTTTTTTAATTTTCTAAAACACGAGGAACGTCAAGCGGTGAATAATATCGCTTATACAGCAAAATAAGCTAATATATTATTGTTCTTAATAGAATCTTGGATTTGCTTTATAAATGCAATAATTACATTGAATATTACATGTGCCAACATTTTCGATATATTATTACAGACATTTTAATTACATATCGTAATTTTTGTGTATCTGTATATATATCGAATCATTACCCCGTCAATGCATACATATTGGCTAGTATTTTGGGAAACAGCACCGAATTTCAAAAATCAAAGGCACCATCGTTTTATTTAAAAATAAACATCATGACGATAAACTTTGGCAAAGTGAACGGAATTCATTTCTCGTTGAACTTTGGTTTTTTTCTAATTTTTTGTTGTATTTCATAAGTTTTGTATTATTTTCAATGGATTAAATGCTCTTAGCCCGTATATTTACAGAAATATTTCTTTCTTCAAGGACTTATATGGTCAATATTAAGATTAAGATCAATAAAATTTCATATCTATTACGTTGGTATTAGATTTTATTTTACAATGTAAATCTACACATAACAAATCGAAATTTAGAACGTAGAATTCATTCGCTTTTCCAACGTATCTCTAGCCCGATTGCATTTAGCCAAACGAATTTGAACTCTATTTTGAAGTAATATAATCTTTTTGCATGGCAAGCTTGGCCAATACGACAGTACAATCGAATTTGAGCCTTAACGCAAACGATTTGGTCATCATTTGCCATCACACTCGACCTCTCAGTGAATAAGAGCGCCTAGTACAAGACTAGCCAATACGCACGCTCGACCAAGCGATTCTCAACCTTATTCCATACAAATTAGATCGCATTTTGCAACGTCAGCGGGTGATTGAGCCCGTGGCCGTTGTGCGTGGTGAAGTCGTCGTCGAGAAGCTTCTCGATCTTCTGGTTGTGTTCCGCCATGCGTTCCGTTTGGATGAAGTTGGCGGATATGTGGCCAACGTGGGCCACGCTCGACACGTTGCCGTTGTTGGCCTCCGGTTGGCTCGCGTTGTCGATTTGTTTGATGGTCGACTGCTCGCCGGTGGTGTCCTTACTCTGGAAACAAAATATTGATTCGTTTGTAAATATTATCGTATTGGAGAAATCTACAAAATTTTTGATTTAATTTTAAGTCTGCTTTAATAGTAGCATTAAAGTTTTAAGAGCCATTATTCAGCTTTTTGATAAGTTTTGTTTTTTGCCATTTAAATTTTTCACCGATAGTAACCAATTAAATATAGTAAAATAATTAATTAATGACAATTTACCTCATTGTCGTCGGACAGTCCCAGCAGGTCGGCAGTAACGTTGCCATTGTTGGCGGCGTGCGGCTGCTCGCGACCATCGTGAGATGAATTCTCTTCAGGCTGGAAATTAAAAAAAAATATTTATTGCTTATAAACATTATTTTATGATATATTGGTTGTTCATATTCAATGTGACATAATTGGAAAAATGCTATAGGTGATAGCTGTCTAACTTAGCTGCTAATTATAAGCATATTTAAAGTAATTGATTCATAAATCATACTCAAACGAGAAAAAGCACTGCTCATGATTGAAAAAACATAGTTTATAATGATATCTCGCAATGGACCTGTTCTTTTTTTCACAAATTATCGAATTAAACAACGATAACAAAATAAACTATGTTTGATTTATCTATTAATAAATATTTTTTTTACTTTCACACATACCTGACTAGTTGCAAGCGAAAGCAGATCCGCCGTTTGTACATTCCCGTTGCTGTTATCCGTCACACTAGGTACATTATCTTCACTTTGCACTGTATCAACAATTGCACTTTCCGTCTTCACTTCTGTAACCGAATTTTGACTCTCTGCCTCTGTATTTAAAGTTGTTTTTTCATTTTTTTCAGCAATTTCGTACGCTGATTTAGGTAGTTCAGCAACTTGTACAGTCTCAGCGGGTTTCGCAGCGTCGCTGTTGTCAGCGCTGTCTTTCGGCGCGTCGTTCGCTTGTGCTTGCTTTTGTGTGTCGGCTGACGGCTGACTCTCAGCGGGTTTCTGTTCTTGCTCTTGCTTCTTCTTGTCCTCTTCAGCTTGCTGAAAAGATAGGGTAACATTTTAGATTGGAACTTTTAAAGTAATTTTTTGGTATTTATTTATTGTGCTTTTGATAGCTAAAGAGCTTAAGCTGCTGTTTGCCGACTGCGCGGTGCTTTGTTATAACTGACGTCACGTCTAGACCAAGCTGTCATTATTACGTGTGCGTCTAGGTAACTCCCCCGCTGCTCCCCACACTGCCACTCCCCCGCTGCTCCCCACACAGCCGCTCCCCCGCAGCTCCCTTCACTGCCACCCCCCGCAGCTCCCTTCACTGCCGCCCCCGCAGCTCCCTTCACTGCCGCACCCCCGCTGCTCCCCAGACTGCCTCTACTCGCTGCTCCCCACACTGCCGCTCACCCGCTTGAGGCGCGTCCTGGCCATGATGGCCTCCACCCGCTGCTTGCGCGCGAGCCTCTCCCTCTCCTCCCGCTCGAGCTCTGCCGCCCGGCGCCGCTCGGCCAGCTCCCCGGCGCGCCGCTTCTCCTCCTCCTCCTTCGCGCGCGCGATCTTCTCCGCCTCCTCGCGCGCCTTCCGCTCCGCTTCCTCGCGCTCGAGCTGCTGCTGCGCCTGCAGAGTGAAACATTTATTGTATTTTAGTAAAAAATAACATGCAGATATAATTAAAAAAAAAGCATGTGTGGTCAAACACGTGTTAGAAGTAAAACTTATTTGGCAAGATTCCAATACACGAAAATCGTTGCCTTATTCCTTGATGTGACGGTATTGCTATGATAGGATCTTGAAATTTCACTCTAAACGCGCCCAAAGAAGTTTCACTTCAAAAATTTATCATCTTTTTTAATATGCGTCAATTTTCCACTAATTTTTTTAATTCCATCTAATCAAAATTTCCCTGAATAGTCTAGTCAAAAGTTCTATCTCCTCCTCCTCGCGCCGCTGCCGCTCCTCCCCCTCCCCCCACTCCCCCGCACCTGTATGGCCCGCTGCAGCTTCTCCTCCTCGTGGCGGCGCTGCAGCGCGGCCAGCTCGCGCGCCTCCTCCTCCTCGCGCCGCTGCCGCTCCTCCTCCTGCCGCTGCCGCTCCGCTTCCTCCTCGGCTTCGCGCTGCAATCTGTGGAAAACATTACATTTTAAAACATATTGTGGTGGTCGAAATTCAAATTACTTTAACTGGCACATTCCTCGTTTTTTCACAGGTTTACATACCTGTGACATACAGATGTTTCACTTTTTAACCCCATTTTAACTCCCTTTATACGAACAAATTAATTCACACTTTGTACACTTATCAAGGAACGATCACAATACAATAATTTCATACATTTCAGCGTGTTTTTACGCATTATTTTTCAAGTCCCCAAGACCTAACTCCTAAATCATCCAACATTTCCTATCCAAGTCCCAAGTCCCAGGTCCCAAACCCATTCGCTATCTCCCAAGTCCCAGGTCCCAAACCCATTAGCTATCTCCCAAGTCCCAGGTCCCAAGCCCATTCACTATCTCCCAAGTCCCAGGTCCCAAGTCCGCATCTCCCAGGTCCCAAGTCCCATCTCACCTGAGCCTCTCGAGCTCGGCCTGTCTCTCGAGCTCCTCCCTGGCGCGCCGTCTCCGCTCCGCGAGCGCGGCCTTCGCTTCCTCCTCCGTTGTGATGCGGCGCGATATCATTGACGCTGCCAAATTAAATGTTTCAATGTTCATCCATTGTGTTTTTACAGAAACTATACCAAAAAAAGAGTGTGTATATTTATGTTAGAAGTTATACTTCTTTGGCGTATGGAAAAAAATACTAGAATGTACAACTTGAACACAGTTATCAATTTTCATACCACCTAGAACTAACTTCATGCTGTTAAATTTAGGTGTCAGTGTGTGTGTCGTAAAAATTCACTCTCATCATTTTTCTCCATCGCGCCAAAAGAAGTATAACTTCAATAATACAATAAGGCTTACACATCGTTATTTAGGTATAACCTAGCCTTTAATAAAATACTAAAATGGGATAATTGAACACTTTTAGATGCCATGATAATAATTCAATTTACACTCATGGACCCTGACTTGAATAAGAAATAACTATTGCTATCGAAACGCTAAATATAATAAACAACACAACCAGACAAAAGCCACGTTTCGACCACAAGAAATAAAAAATGCCACACTACTTCACAAACATAATATAATGTATTGTCTGAACAATTTACAATAGAAGATGAAAAGTCTATGTAGCTTTGGTTTATGTTCAATTTTAGTAATTAGGTTTGACAAGTACACATACCAGTCATTTCATTCTCCTCAGTCTTTTCAACAGAAGATTCCTTCTTCGGCTCCACCTTCTGTGGCTCCTTCTGTGTCTCCTTCTGTGTCTCTTTCTGTGTCTCTTTCTGCGTCTCCTTCTGTGTCTCCTTCTGCACTTCCATCTTCTCTTCTGTTCTATTCTCTTGTACTTTATGTGTGTTCGTTTCTATTTTGGCTTCTATGTTCTCTACGTTTTCGATTGTCTGTAAATGATATGTTTCATTGAATTAAAATTAAGATGCAAGGATGTTAGAACGATTTTAAAAAAATCTTAGAAATCTAAATATTCTCACTCAATAAGCAATTTAGCTTATTATATTGCGAGCTTTCAAATACAATACACATTATGTTGATTTAAATTAATAATAATAATATTTTTTAAATTCCAATTTAATGCATTTTCACTGCATATTTTATACCTTTTTAAATAACAAATAAAACGTATTTAAATGTACTTCCACAAAATCAATATAAACTCTAATTTTTTTATTGCCCATAAAAAGGTGAGAGGTTTAAAATATATAAAAAATAAACTAACGTGATTATGCGCAGGCGCATCGTCAGTGACCTGCAGCGCTTCGAGCTTCTGCGTCACCTCTTGAGCGTCCACTTGCCGTATCTCCGACGTCACCGACTGGAAATAATTCTTTAATTAATTTAACAGCTATGTTTATATTCTATCAAAAATTAACCATAGAGTATAGACAATTAACCAGTAGACCGCCTTGATCAAATCTATATACTATAATCTATACTAATATTATAAAGCTGAAGAGTTTGTTTGTTTGAACGCGCTAATCTCAGGAACTACTGGTTCGATTTGAAAAATTCTTTCGGTGTTAGATAGCCCATTTATCGAGAAAGGCTTATAGGCTTTATATCATCACGCTAAGATCAAAAGGAGCGGAGCAATGCGGGTGAAACCGCAGAGCACAGCTAATTAGTTAAAGTACGATCTGTGTTTTATTTGCCTTTATCAAGAAATATGACGTTAAAATATTATATTTTAGTTTTATTTATTTTGTTCTCGTTACAAAATATAATTATGGACATATTACCTTGGACATATCGTCGACAACGAGGTCCCGCGGGCCCGGCGATACTGACAGCGATTTGCCTCCCTTCTGTAAAAAAAATATATTTTTTAATTTTAAACATTCAAACAAGGGAAGATATTTTTTTTCTTAAATTACGGACTACAATATCAAAAAAATTGTTAATCGGTAATTAGCGTGAATAACAAATAAAATATAGAAAAATACCGTAAAAACAAAGGAATAATTCACCTTTTCGTGTTCTTTGGCTGGTTTTGGCTTTCTGTGAACGGGCGGCTTGCCTTCGCCGGGACCCAAAGGTGCTGCTGTAATACACAAAATACAATTATTAAAAAAAAATCTTGAAATCACTTTAGGGAATGATATTTATTTCATTAATTTAATTTTTAAATTTATTTAATAAAAAATCTTTCGAAAAAAAAAAGTTTTGCTTATTTTTAGCTATTTATAGGAGTTGAGATACAAACGATATTTTCCTATTTCAATACGTGTCTAAACGCTTTTGGAATAAGCAATAAGCATTCAATAATTTCAACCAATTCAAAAACAGGTGGAGGCAATTCGATTGTTTTTTTTTTTTGTGGTTTTGTTACCTCAAAACTTTAAACAGTTTTTTTTAAACTGGTTTGCTTCCATTTCAATTCCATCTATTTCTGTCACAAGGCTGTCTAGTTTTCCCCTAAAAACCAATTATTACACAATTATAAACTACAATATCAATCGTACCCGGTTTCCCCGCACTAGTGGGAGTGTTAGCAACGTGCAGGGACAGCGGGCGTGGCCGGCGCGGCGCGGACGCGGGCCGGGCCACTGTCGACCCGTCGCGGGACACCGCTGGTGTGCTGGCCGCGCTTGCACTGCCTAGCTCACCTGGAAAATAAACATTTATATAAGTAAGAGTTTTTAGTATAAATATTTGAAATTAAATTAATCTAAATTTCATTTATTGGCCAATATTCGCCATTTTATTCGTCAAAAAATTCAAGTGTGAATAAATTTCGTAGTTTATTGCGTGGCACACGGCTCGGCGAAGGGCTGCCTCACTTTAGGGTTTTTTCTGTTTTTGAATTTTTTTATATTTGTTGTTGAGCTTTGGCAAAAAAGGAGGAGGTTCTAAATTCGTGAGTTGTTACGTCGTAAATTTGAATTGGGTGAACCTAATTTTTAGATTGACTTTTTATTTAAAAACTAAAGCCTTCCAATGGTTCCATTTCACATCTAATTTTTAAGCTATTGCATAGCTTCTATCGCGGGCCTTGAGCGCGGGGACCGAATCGAGAAATTCCGTAACGAAAAACCTCACGCTTCCTACTCCGACGGGCGGAGGTGTGGCTTGAAGGCATAGCACGCAATAGCCTTACCGCGGCAGTCCCCGAGTGCCACACGTCTTTTTTTTATTAGTTTCGATCTGTCCGTGGCCACACTCACCCCGCGGCGTGTTGCAGCCGGTGCCGGCGATGGAGGCGGGGCGCGGGCGGCGCGGCGCCGAGCTGGCGCGCCGCACCACGCCGGCGCCGGACAGCGCGCTGCCGGGCCGCGAGCCGGGCGTCGTGTCGCCGGACCGCCCCTCTGTGCGCACACACTCACCCCGCGGCGTGTTGCAGCCGGTGCCGGCGATGGAGGCGGGGCGCGGGCGGCGCGGCGCCGAGCTGGCGCGCCGCACCACGCCGGCGCCGGACAGCGCGCTGCCGGGCCGCGAGCCGGGCGTCGTGTCGCCGGACCGCCCCTCTGTGCGCACACACTCACCCCGCGGCGTGTTGCAGCCGGTGCCGGCGATGGAGGCGGGGCGCGGGCGGCGCGGCGCCGAGCTGGCGCGCCGCACCACGCCGGCGCCGGACAGCGCGCTGCCGGGCCGCGAGCCGGGCGTCGTGTCGCCGGACCGCCCCTCTGTGCGCACACACTCACCCCGCGGCGTGTTGCAGCCGGTGCCGGCGATGGAGGCGGGGCGCGGGCGGCGCGGCGCCGAGCTGGCGCGCCGCACCACGCCGGCGCCGGACAGCGCGCTGCCGGGCCGCGAGCCGGGCGTCGTGTCGCCGGACCGCCCCTCTGTGCGCACACACTCACCCCGCGGCGTGTTGCAGCCGGTGCCGGCGATGGAGGCGGGGCGCGGGCGGCGCGGCGCCGAGCTGGCGCGCCGCACCACGCCGGCGCCGGACAGCGCGCTGCCGGGCCGCGAGCCGGGCGTCGTGTCGCCGGACCGCCCCTCTGTGCGCACATACATACCAACATTTCATTAATATACATGGATATGACCAAAAATATTACATGTATATACGTGATTGTATACCCAAGTGTATGTGAGAAACGACCATGTAAAATTTATGGAGAAATCCTGCATGTATCAGCTGTGCATAGCACATCAAATAGCAAAGCAAATTTTTATAATTGTAGAAAACTTTTTGACCTGAAATTTGTTTAAAAGTTATGAAAATGTGTGATTGTAAAGATTTTGTTGTGAAATTTACGAATTTACCACTAAGTGGCGCGTATTTTTTCCTTTTTTTTTTTTGTAAGGTGTTTCTCAATGTTAGCCAGAAGGGCTTCTACATTTTAACGCGGACGCGGGGGTGACCTGAAGGTTCACCCTGGTAGCGACATGCACAAGGGCGTCCCCCCTTGACGGGGACCACGAACCTCGGCTTGAGCTGTCGCTTGAGTGGAGGAGGCCAGAAGGGCCCTAATCGGACGGGGTATTTTTTTTCCCACTCACGCTGTGATATTATAAAATGTTAGAAATTTCTCTAGTTTGACAAACTGCACATTTTGAAGAGATATAACTCAAAAATTGCTGTACAACGTAATTTATTTTGATATAGGGGCGCTAACAGGGATCGCGAGTGGAAATTTAAAAAGAACACCTCAAAATCTGTAAAATCGTCTATTTTTTAAACTCCTGGTATATTTTCCAGTTCCGAAGTTAGAATGTGTTCCTGCGATTTGGTGAATTGAAACAATATATTATGATGTAAACCTCTGAGAACCAGACATAACTACCATAAAAACTATGAGAGTTATCTAACACAGGATTTCTCCATAAAAAGAGTGTATACTGTATGTGTTTGGTGATGGTTTTTTTTAATATATAAATATTATAATATGTATACTACAATTTATATCTGATAGTTTGAGCAATAAGTTTTCGTCTTATTATCGTAATTTTTAATTAATTCAATCAATAATATTTATTTATAAAAATTAAAGGTTATGATAGTGTATAAAGTATGTGCCAACTTAAACATGAAACATTATTTTAGCTTACATTAGAGCAAGTGCAAATTATTCAATATTTAGCATCAGTGTTTAAGCAAGTGTTAATAGCCGTAGGTCATTTACAGTGCAAAGATATAATAAAAGAGATTTCCCACTTACCGTAAGAGAAAGGAAGAGATAGAGTATATTGTTACATACAGATATACTTTTGTTATTTTGCAAGAAAGTGCTGTCAACATTAAGCGCTTAAAGGAATACAAAACGTTAGGGATAGACCGTAATGACATTTAAAACAGGTAACATAATATTTTAACGGTTTTATAAAAGCATATTAGAGGTTATAATAAACAATAAATATATGTACTTAGAAAAATTATAATCTGTATGTAACAATATTGAGAGAAGATAAATATTTTACCTGTACAGCAGAAGTAAAGATCCTTGGCACCTTTTAGATGCGTACAAACTTTTAACAAACAATAAAACATGTTTTAACAAACATTACGAGATATAGAACTATCTCGATACACGTAGATGTTAAAGACATTATTTTCCATGATTAGCACAAAAATTTACAGGTAACAAAACTTAGGAATACACAAAATAAGCACGATAAATGGGAATTAACACAAACACAAGACAAAGCGCTTGAATTATTTTTAATTTTATCGACAGCACTAGAACACAACAAAAAATGCTAAACTTCTGATATAGAAGATGAAGAACATATAAGAGTTTGTCAACAATTCACATTTATGAAGCAATTATATTTCAAATTAAGATACCAACTTAACTTTAACTTTAACAAAACGTTTGAGATGTATTATTAAAGAAGAAGAAAAAAAATTAGTAATTCAAAAACACATTTCGAATGTAAGCTAATATTTCGAATAGTTTTCTCAGGTGAATTATAACGGAATCATGCGACATAAAATAATGTCATCAAAGGAAAATTATTATTTAAGTCCTATCATCAAATTTTCCATTTCGAAATTCACGAAGTAATTCAACGTCACAGAAGGAAGCAAACTTAACTAAAGGAAGAAATAAATAAAGCATTATTGATAAATAACAAAATCAACCCGCGATCTAACCAAAAATAAGCATACATAATATACTAAAGAGAAGGTAATATGATGATGATGATGATGGAGATGGAGAACATAAAAACATTTCAGAAAAATTATTAAGAAAATGGTTCTAAATCGAGAGGAAACATGAATGTAGCATATAATGTTAGTAAATTGAAATGCCTTGTTAACTGGTAAGTTCATTTACTCTAAAATTTATTTCTGTGTACTTCTACCCTCTCTTTGTCCAATTTCACTATAAGTAATCACCAGTAAATTAACCTGTTTACCTAAATTTTAACTCCTATCGGAAATGTTAGCAAAAACAAGTTTATTAATGACAGAACCTTCAGCAACCAGCAGGAAGCTAAAGTTCATAGCGTTATTGACCTTTTACGCATGTACCTATTCATTACAGTTATCCTATCAGGAGAATTACGACAGAATCCTAGCAAAGGCAAACCCGAAACAAAAGCATTATTAACAAACCCCTAGCATGAGATATGGAACACAGCGTTATCAAGACAAACCTAGCAGGGGCGAAACCGAAACGTTAACAAACCAACTCTAGCAGAAAACACAAACCAAGCGTTATCAACATAGACTTAGCAGCAGAGGCAGAGAAAAAAGCTAAGTCTTATCAACAAATCCACAAACACTAATTGTGAATCCGAAGCGTTAAACAAAACCCTAGCTGAGGCAGAAAGGAAACCAAGCATTACTTTGTCAACGTTATCAACGATTCCCTAGCAGAAGCGATAACCAAGCGTTATCAACAAGATCTTTAGCAGAGATGTGAACCAAGCGTTAACACGAGAACCCTCAATAAGCGTTTTCAGGACCTTAGCAGCGAAAGCAAGCCTTATCAACAAATCCACAAAACCCTTATTATGAATACGAAACGTTACCAAGTGAACCCTAGTTGAGGCAGAGCAGGCAGAGCCCAATGAAGGATTATCCACAGAACCCTAGCAGCAGAAGAAAACCAAGCGTTACCACAAAACCCTAGCACAGATGAAAACCAGTGTTACCAAAACAACCGTAGGAGCAGCGGTGAAAACCAAGCGTTTTAAACAGAACCCTAGCGAGGCAGAGCCTAATGAAGCGTTATCAACAGAATCCTAGCAAGGAAAACACCAAGCGTTATCAACAAGACCCTAGGAGCAGAGAAGAAAACCAAGCGTTACCACAAAACCCTAGCACAAATGAAAACCAGTGTTACCAAAACAACCGTAGGAGCAGCGGTGAAAACCAAGCGTTTTAAACAGAACCCTAGCAGAGGCAGAGCCCAATGAAGCGTTATCAACAGAACCCTAGCAGAGGCAGAGGTGAAACCCAAGCGTCACCCGGCAACCAGCACACAATACATACGGCTCCGGTTCAGGTGGTGCAATGAATCGTTATCAATAAAACCCAAGTAGAGGCGAAACCCAAGCATTATCAACAGAACCCTACCGAGGCAGAGCCTAATTAAGCGTTATCAACAAAACCCTAGCAGGGAAAACACCAAGCGTTATCAACAGAACCCTAGCAGAGGCAGAGGTGAAACCCAAGCGTCACCGGCAACCAGCACACAATACATACGGCTCCTGTGGAGGTGTTGCACGGAGGGCGCGGGCAGCCTGTCCAGGCGCGTCATAGAGTACGCCCTACCTGGCGCGCGCGGGGCCGGCACCGTCGGCACCAGGTCCGTGCGCCGCCGGGCCACCGACGTCCACGTGGAAGCCGGCGAACGCTCCGATTCGTCTGGAACGTTCCGGAATGTTCCATTCAACAATACGCGCGCGCACTTATTTGTGGTAAAGTATTTGCTACAGTAAGATTCAAACTTAATGGCGTTTACGAATTACGTTTATTTAAATACAAGCTTTCCGCCCGCGGTTTCGCCCGCGCAGTCAAAGAAAAACCCACATAGTTCCTGTTCCCGTGGGATTTCCGTGATAAAACCAAACCTATGTCCCGGGGTAAAAAGTAGCCTATGTCCTTTCTCGGGTATCAAAATATCTATATACCAAATATCATGCAAATTGGTTCAGTAGTTAAGGCGTGATTGAGTAACAGACAGACAGACAGAGTTACTTTCGCATTTATAATATTAGTATGAATCTAATACACTGAAAATTTCATTTGATATTTGTAGAAGCGAAATAATGAATTCTTTAGTGGGATTGTCTACTTTCATAATTGTATCAAATAGTAGAACCGACTACCGAGAATAGGATTATTATTTTTTATTTCTACATTCGATTCACTATTAAAATAAATCCTTTTTTATTATTCCACTTTAGCTAAAAAAACATTTTTAATACTCACGGAAACTCGAAAACATTAATCCTTAGCAGCGTAAAAATAACATTTTCAATACATAAACATTTTTTGCAATAAAGATATCATTTTTATGAAAATTTTTTTAACAAAACAATATTTAAAACAAAACACAAAAATCTTACTAGATACTTAACCAAATATAGCAATGGTATATTTATTACTATACAGTTATACACCAATTTTCAATACCTAAGCAAAATAAAGCTCCGAATAGCATAGCTGCTAGACTAGATATTACCTAAAAGTAAACTACATGCGGTGCTAAAGCGAAAGAGTGTTCAATATTTCCTATTCAATAGCAAAAGCTGTGTGATGCGTACAAAAATTCAAGAAAGTATATGAAAATAAGAATATTTATAACAATGTAATGACGGCGAAAAATGCTCGACGTAAAGATACAAAAAAATAACATTCGTCATAAAATAATTCATTTTTTAATAATTAACTCCTACAATTTACTTTCTACTTCTACAAAACTATCAAATGATACTGTAAATTTTCTAAACCAATAAGTCAATGGTATCTTAGCAAAGTGAATATCTACCACAATTAAACCAAAAATTCAAAAACAATTAAAAAATTTCTATATAGGTATTAATTTTTAATGAGAAAATCGTTTTACACCCTACGATACGACCTTACGACATACCTTTGTTATCAGTGTCGGATGTGTCCAACTGAAGCGCTGAGGCACGTCTTGTCAGCGGCGCAGACGCGAACATCACATTAGTCGTTGATGCCGCCCTGGAACGTGATATTTGGGACATTATAATAGTGTATGGGATTGGAATGTCGTGCGATATCGTGTCGGATGCGTGGCGTGAAGTATAATTAATTAAAGTTTAAAGGGTAAACGTATGTGATTGTTCAAACATGTATTTATTATGTAGGACAAAAACAAACTTCATATACCTAATCAAACATGAAAAATGTAACATTCCAAAAAAAAGATGTGTGTGTGTGAATGTTTGGGACTTTTTTTTAAGAAAAGGCGTATTTTCGAACTAAAATTAAACTTATAAAATGTCTCTAAATAAAATAATTCAAAAAACAAAACATCATAAAATTTTACAAAATGCATCCAAGTGTATTCATGCTACATGTGCTGTGCATAAGCATATTGTGTATTTTCTAAATTGTACATGCATCGTGATTCTTTAAGAATTCATCATTGTTATAAATAAATGGAAATTATATACTAATTATATATACAATATCTAAAGGTACACGAATGGATAATATTTATTAGACATGTATACTTGATCAGATTTCTTCATTATCTGATTAAATTAATTAAAGAAAAACTAATCCATAATATTTATTATAGTAGTTTAAACTATTTATCTAAGATCGATGTCTACTGATATAAAGGAATAGATTGTATATTTTCGTAGATCTAAATTTATTTTCAGTTCTACCCTCAGTTATTTTTGTAGTTAGTTTTAAAGGTCTTATGTACAGTGTTTGGGGCATTTTTCGAAATGAGCGCTACATTGAGCGAAATGAATACCTAATTTGTAGCTATTATTAAGACTAAGATGATATTTTAACAACATGTTATAATCTATTAAAACGTTTCCAAAATTTAATAATCCTATTTTTTACTGTATCCATAACACAGTAGAAACTCTCATTACTCATACTAAGATCATCTACACCACACTTTCGTCAAAGCGACAATTAATTGGGCCATTTACATAATCCGTTTGTACTTTCGAAATGGGGCATTCAATAATTTGCAACGTCAATTTTGGGCTATTGTTTCACGACAATGGCGGGTCGTTTGAAGGATGCTGACGTCACTACGGTGTGGCAACACTCGCTTTTCGAGTATTCAGTATTGCACTTTCATGAGTGTCACTTCCTTAAAATTGTGACACGTTTTTGGGTGCAATTTTAGTTTAGAATTTTATAGCAGACTAGCTTCCGCCCGCGACTCCGTCCGCGCGGATGTCGGTCTTCGCGTGGATGGTTATTTCTCCATTTTGAGTAACTCTGTCAATAACATCTTATAAATATCTATTGGACCCAATTCCCAAATACGGCTAGGCCTATAATAATACGCAACGTGTGTTCGCGGTTCTACGGAACAACGTCTATGGATAAAACTGAAAAATTAAGATTAATTTTTTTCTACGTATTTTTCCAGGATAAAAAGTATCCTATTTTACGCCCAGGATAATAAGGTATAATTATACCAAGTTTCATCGAAATCGAACCGCTAGTTTTCACGTGATGCCTTCA
The DNA here is from genome assembly GCF_905220415.1 of Colias croceus. Taxonomy (NCBI): domain Eukaryota; kingdom Metazoa; phylum Arthropoda; class Insecta; order Lepidoptera; family Pieridae; genus Colias; species Colias croceus. The sequence goes on along the minus strand of NC_059556.1, from coordinate 8,438,445 downwards.
CATACAGACAGACAGACAGACAGACAGACAGACAGACAGACAAAAATTTTTTTAATCACATATTTGGGTTTGGTATCGATCCAGTAACACCCCCTGCTATTTATTTTTTCAATATTTTCAATGTACAGAATTGACCCTTCTACAGATTTATTATATGTATAGATATATGTTCGAAAATCTTAAAAAGAAATGATCGAAAAAATTGGCAAAGCAGAATTTAAATTAAAAGTCAGTCTAAAATTGCAAAAAAGTTGCATAATTACGAACAGAACTACTAGGTATTTAAAATTAAAAAAAAAGCTTAAATATCTAGCCGGAATATTTTAGCAATTCTTTTGCATGCAGATATTGAAAAACTACGTATTACAGACAATAACACTAAATATTATAATCATATATTGTCAGCCAATTGAAACCGTTTTACAAAACCAATTTTCTTTCAGAATAATATTGAATAACAGCCATATAAGAAGGTAATTACGTTGGAAAGCAGACCTATTGTTTGAGTGTGAATTTTATTGTGAAAAATTGATAACGTTGCATATAATCAATATATAATCTTAATACGCTCTTATAGCGGCATTATACACGTCATATCACTAGGTTTTACTTGCCACTTCAATGTTGCATTCAAAATAAAACAATTGTTTAGTATTTTGATAGAATAAGATAAACAATGCTACATATTATGACACAGTATAGCAAAACAAAGATACTTATTCCGTAAATTATACCTACTGTATTTTAAATAAATGTACCTACATTATCAAAGTATTTTGGAATTATTTTATTATGAAAATTTAACCCATTTAATCCTTTTTTAATCAGTTTATCACGGCTTCGCCCGCTTTGTCTAAAACCTAATAAATTATATACTTAAACCTTCCTCTTGAATCACTCTATCTATTAGAAAAAACCGCATCAAAATCCGTTGCGTAGTTTAAAAGATTTAAGCATACAAAGGGACATAGGGGCATAGGGACAGAGATAGCGATTTTGTTTTATATTATGTAGTGATAAATAATTATTATTGTAAGAATTCATCATATTATATGAAACATAAACCCCCATGAACTCTAAAAAATGCCGGTATCTTTAAAGAAGTTTTAAATTCTTAATTAAGTTAATTTATAATATAGGTAACCCTATAAACAAGATACGAAACGGCGAATTCAAACCGTTTTAAAATTAATTAAGCCGCCATTCTCGTAGCAGATAAGATTGTTGATAATTACTTTTATTGTGCGGAAAATTTTCAATAGTTCTAGATAGGTACCTACCTGTTTTATACATTTCAACGTAACTTCCTTGAATTCTTTATTATTTCAATGTAATGAAAACAAAACTCTAATCATTTATACTTAGTTTTCATAGTAACTAGTAACTACTTCTATTGTTTGTGTTTTTGTTATTATTTTGTTACTGGTGTGAATAAAATATTCATTCATTCATTCATTAACTTTATTTTCAGTAATAATCTGTGGTATCTCGAGTTGTCTGTGGATCAAAAATGGAGGCTACAAGCCGTCCAGTCGTGGCTTCGTTCACACAACGATATTCCAATACAAATTATCTAATACATTTCAACCTGATCAGAATAGCAATGTAATATTAATGTTCATTTTACAACAGTCCTGAAGATCCTTCTTATCTATTCATCAAAGCCTATTTAAAATTTTGGTATCAAATCAACACACGCCCACATACAAAATTTTGGTATCAAATCAACACACGCACACATACACATTCGTATTTATAATATCTTCAGGGAATCCTCCCCACACACACGCAGTCAAAAGTCAAAACAAATCTTTTCGCCTAATCTTCTCTCGCGCGCCGCCGCAAGCCGCTCTCAATAATTGCACACAAATAAGGAATGTATGTCAGTATGTGCGTATTTGCACTGTGTATTTATAGCCGGCTAATTAGCCATTCCGTGTGTGCGTATAACAGTATATATCCTGCCTCCCGTATACGTAGAAATATATCGAGTTATGTTCCACTTACTATGAAGACAATTTAGCAGACGCGTTATTTGATACTGTGGTAAATACAAAGATTAATGTTTTAGAACGAGGGCTAGTTATTAACGAAATATATACGTTTTTGATAACTGAACATTAGGTGCCCTGAGCAGGCACTACCATTATAAAAACAAACAAACAAATGAATGAGTTATCCCATAATAGATTTAGGTCATTAATTGGAGCCTCCTGCTTTTGTTACATGACACCCAGATACAATGTAGCCTATAGGCTAAGAGGTAGCGCGCAAGAGCAACTTTTGTCTCCGCAACTATTTTGTCTCTCCCGTCAACTCTATGGGGAGTTGCGTCGCTACGTGCACGCACTTTCTTACTAGCCCATAGAGTTGATGAGTAGAGACAAAATAGTTGCGGAGACAAAAGTGGCTCTTGCGCGCTAGCTCTAATACAGACAATAATATATCTCTGTAGGTACCAAACTTTATTCCTACTATCAATCCAATCAATCCGATCAGCTGTTTTTACTTTAATAAGATCTATAATTTACAAACTTTCACGTCTATTTATTATATAGTTTGTCGTGTAAATATGCTGCCAATTCGACGCTGATTATTATCTTAGAGGGCGCGGTGACACAGTGCGTGTGACCCATTTAGTATGCCGTATGGATAAGGGTAGAAAGTTATAATATCCTTGCCAAATAAAGGGCAAAAGCAAATAAAATAATAATATCTTGCTAGCTGTATATAGCATTAACGAATAAAATATATGATGTCGCTTTTCCGTATAAACAAAAATTAAGGCTTCCTTGAAATCTAACACACGAAAAGTAATTTTAAAACCTAAGATTATTTCTACACTAAATTCCACAACAACCAACACAATATAAACGTATGTAGAAACGGAAGAAATATTTAGATCTCATCTTACATGCAAATCAATTGATAAACAAATAACGCACACATATAGTCCAAGATCCCAGAGCGTTAAGACATAACTTATTTTCTAAAAGATGAAACTTTAAGTTCTCAGTAGTGTCTCATGTACTTTGTATACCTGCGTGTTTGTGAAGTTTGCCCAGTGACACCTGGGCAGGTACCAGGTGAGAAAGGTGACTAAAAATAAGAGTTACTTTATTTAAATTTAGATGGCTGATTTTTAGATATATTTTATAGAATATCATTCTCAAATGGTATCGCAAGTATCAGACACTTTTCATGGACCAAAACTTTTGTCAGACGCTTTAAAGCTCCACCAAAAATAAATAAACTTTACTTATTTTTTAATGTCTGATTTTTTAATATGTTATCAACATAACTATTACAAAATTATATTTAATCAGTCAGACAAATTGGAATGACCAAAAATCCACTAAACACAAAAAATATTCAGCCGTGAGTACGAACGCGAGAGCACTATGCGCATGCGTGTCAGAGCGAAGAATGTAATTAATATTCCAAAAAGTACTTACTGCTTTTGATAAAATATTTCTGCATCTCTTTTCAAATAAAATGAATTTCAACATTAAGGTAATAATAATTAATAATTATTAAAATTAAAATTATTTATTGCATATATTCGGTAAATTAATTTTTAGCATAGAACTCCACCTTTTTGTTTTAGGATGAAAAAGAAAATAGTGTGACAGGCTTAGTGCTTGACAAAGTGGTAAAGTCACGTATCGATAAAAATACAATAATTATAATATCTATCTTTTTCTTCCCTAATATTTACGCAATTATGCACATAAATTTAAACAAGATTTTTTAAGGTTTCCATTTTTTTAGATTTTTGTGCTCTTCTAGATTGCGTAAAAAATAGATGCGATCTTTAAACAGACTGGACTCCTAATAGGCTAATAGTGACTATTTGTAGCTATCATTTTGGGAGAAAATATGTCAACATAATTTAAAACTCATGCTGCCATATCTATAGAAATTTAAAAATAGTCTCTTTTTAACTTGTAGTCAGATACGGTATCAGGGCCGCGCCGACCCTCGGCAGCGCCTGTGTGCGAAACCTATGAAGCGCCTCTTTTTTAACGAATCATCATAAAAAACGAATTTAATTTTTGAATGAATATTTTAAATTTTTAAATATAAATTTATAAAGAATAGAAAAAATATTTGATGAATATTTTTAATTGTTAATTTTGACTGAAATAAACGTTCTCCAGTTTTACAGTACTTAGATAATATTATCATTAATATCTAAGTGTACAAAACTGTGGAACATTTAGGAATTAGGATACTAAATAGGTAAATCCCGTTCGCTTCTGCTTGCCAATTACTGCGAAAAATAAAACTCGAACAAAATTTTAACATGCTTTATTAATACAAAGAATTTAATACTTAAATATGAATAACAAAGAAGCTGACTTTTTTCTAAGAATAATAATACTAATATGACTATTACCTACCTATGTTATGTTTTAAAAAAAACAACAAGAGTCTTAACATTTGCAAGGATACAAATTATACAAAATTATAAAAAAAGTTGGTATTGGTGGCGATAATTGTCTTGACGGTGACGATGGTGTATCAGGCACAGGCACAGACGTAACTTCGGCGGCATCATCTTAAATTAATAACAGACAAACAAATACATAATATTGTTCACATGAGTACCTATCTATCTCCTTGTCTGAATAAACTGATTTATCTATCTATGAATAATTATTTATATTTATACAAATTAGAGTGTCTGTTTGTAATATTAAAATAACCGCATTTTACTAAATGCTTATGGATGTACGCATTCAGTAAAAAGTACATAAAATAAAATATATTTTTTTACAATTTTTGTCTGTCTGTTCCTTCCGTCTAATCTCTAAAAACGGCCGGAAAAAAAGTTAATTATTCTATTCAAAATTGAAAAAAAAAATTTTAAAATATCCCAAACAGAAGTTATAATATTTATTTTATACAAAATTACATAAAAAGTACACACTTACCACTACATGAAGCGTTTTTTTAATCAGATTTAATAACACTTTCATCGATAACATGACTGGTTTCTGTCTCTAATGATTGTGTCGAAGTGGATGGTTGAGCCGTAAAATATTTACTTATTTTAGTTGCATTTTTGTGAAGTTCTTCTTCTTGTTTTCTTTTCCTTATTAGATGCTGGTAACCAGATAATTTCTTTTTTTTATCATGATTACTATCACTCATCGTGAAAACACGTTAAAACAATCAGTAGGTAACACCCAAACAATGATTATAAAAATTCAATGCGCACCTTACACACACACACACTTTCAATCAAATGATTGTTCATTTGTTTTGTTTTGCCTTAGCTATCTCGTTCGTTAAAATCGGGGAATACCCGTGACACCACCCCGCTTGCGTCGCACGCATCGCATCGGGTTGCGTTCAGAAACTCACTCATACTCATACAAACTCGGCGCCTCTACGGTTTAAAATAACTAGTACTTTTTCTCTGGTTCAAAGAACTGCCGCCGTTTTAACGTTGAGCTCGTAAGAAATGTAAACTAAAACCCTAAACGAAAAATGAAACCGTTTAAAACGTGAATAATAATAAACATTAAATATTGAGAGACTTGTTCAATAAGCGTTATAGATGTTTTGTTGTTTACAAGGCCTACGTTGCGCCTATTTACCTACTTACTTTTCGATACTCCACTACAAAAAACAATCATATAGGTAACAAAAATAATTTAGGTGGCAGTGGCGGCGCGGCGCCCCTATTGTCTTGGCGCCTGTGTGCGCCGCACACTTCGCACACAGGGGCGGCGCGGCCCTGTACGGTATGTACAAATATATTTATTGAAAGGGCTATAAACTGAAACAATCGATATTTATTTAATGTGAATTGACATCACTTTAAACTTGTTTCTATACTACGTATCTTTGTTATTCAAAATCTGTGGATGTGTCACCCGCTACTATCGATCCTCCTCAATACCCTTAGGATACTCGTAAACAGTAAACACGCCTTCTTGTGCGCGTGAGCCATTTCGGACGTTTTGTATGAAGTTTCCTTACTGTATGTTTCTGTATATTGTGTTACACTCGCTCTGAAACGCATGCATAATGCTCTCGCGTTCGTACTCACGGCCGAATAATTTATGTGTTTAGTGGATTTTTGGTCATTCCAATTTGTCTGACTGATTAAATATAATTTTGTAATAGTTATGTTGATAACATATTAAAAAATCAGACATTAAAAAATAAGTAAAGTTTATTTATTTTTGGTGAGCTTTAAAGCGTCTAACAAAAGTTTTGGTCCATGAAAAGTGTCTGATACTTGCGATACCATTTGAGAATGATATTCTATAAAATATATCTAAAAATCAGCCATCTAAATTTAAGTAAAGTAACTCTTATTTTTAGTCACCTTTCTCACCTGGTACCTGCCCAGGTGTCACTGGGCAAACTTCACAAACACGCAGGTATACAAAGTACATGAGACACTACTGAGAACTTAAAGTTTCATCTTTTAGAAAATAAGTTATGTCTTATCGCTCTGGGATCTTACTCTAATATAAAACATACTCAGATATACAACAACTAGGTATCTACATACACATGCAACAAAACAACATGCAAGGAATGCAATCTACTAAATATTAATCTATCTACGTATTTTAGTCGGTTTAAGACACTCTTTGTCTATATTACAGTTGATGTTAATAAAGTTCCAATGTTATTTGTTATACATAAATCAAAATAAAAAATAAACAACATAACAAAAAAAAATAAAAAATTTTGCTTACAGTGACTCAAAAAAGTTCATCTGATCTATGGGGTTGGTACTGGCGGGAGAAACAAATGAACAATTAGTGCAAAACAAATAAATAAAAAATGTGATTTTTTCGTAGTTTATTAATCACTGTGTGTTGTTGAGACCCACAACCGAATGTCCTGATTGTAAAAAGCAAAAGCAAAATGTATTTCTGATACTCAATAAAAAAAAAACAAATAATTGAGAACAAAATAGAAACCTACTGAATTCTATAAAAATACATGTTTCACAGTCTAAAATATAAGTCTAATTATATTTGAGCAGTCGTTACGATTAATTAATAACATAATTAAACATGAATGATGCCTAGCTCTATTAACATAACCTGGGCAATTAGAGCTGTATATATAAATGTAAATGTAATAGCTTCGCTTATCGCGTGCTATCTTGCTTGTTGCTCGTAACCTAACTTATTCGCCTACTTCCAACATTATAAGTACAATATAAGACTGTGAAACATTAAAATCCTAGCTGAAAACATCTATAGCTATATTGGAACTAAGGGTGTTGCTGTTGATACACTAGAGCGTTTACTTGTGACATAAAATCGAACATTGGCCGTTTTTTCGAACCACTTTTCCACCACGATAGTTAATTTTTATAATAATGCTGTTTCATTGATTGTCATAACATTTTACTATGCAAAAGTACAAATAAATGTTCTGGTTAAATGCGCATTCGCTGTGCATTACCCCGAACATCGAACATTCGTACAAAACGTTCTATAACATAACTCTAGTCTATCCACCCTACCTATGGAAAACACTAGAAAATGCTCTAGTGTATACTCCCACCCTGCCTACAACAAGCCCGCTTACTCCTATCTCCACATACCTGCGCGCAGCCCAAAAGAATCCCGCCGAGTCGACCGGCTCGAGCAGCCGTGGCGTCGACGAGCCGAACGCGAACGCCGGCCGCGGCGCCGAGCGGGCGGCGCGCGCGCGCTCCAACCGCTCCGTGCGGTCCTTTTCGCGCTGCAGCAACGCCTCCCGTCGCGATATGGACGCCTCCCATATCGCGCGTTTACGCTCTTCTACCTGTAGACAAGGTTGATATATATAATCTTCGTATATCACACATTTCTGGACAGATTTTCCAATTCCTGGATTCAAACTTATACGTCCAATAAATTTAAAGGCGTAACAATAATATAAAAAGTAATTGACGAATAAAAACCAAAGATAGCAAATATCACATCTACAGTAGCTGACCTTAATTTAAAATAATATAAAAATGCTCTAAGAACGTGATAATATTCGCCTAGTTTAGATTTACATGTACTAACCTAACCTTACTTTAAATGGAACATGGGACACTACGTCCTTACAATTGCGTCCTTACAATAGGAGAAAATACAATAATTTAGACACACACATGTTACAATTCCATTTTGTAATTTAGTATGTACAAATTTAAATTACCTTTCCATTGGTGATCGGTCCAGAATTTTCGGAGATCACCTCCTATAAAATTAATAATTGTGTCTTAAAATTTTGGAATAGGTTCAATTTTGTAATGAATGACCCTTCAAAAATTGAAGGGTCAGTCCTTTAACTGCATAAAATTGAATAAATCCGATTCATAGTATGTATTTTGAAACATGGGTTCTCCATAAATATTACATAAACTACAGGAATTCGATTTCCTGAAAGAAATTGCTGTTCAAGATGCATCTCACGTTTCATCCAATTAGAATTTACGGTCAATTACGGTAGAATAAATCGTCATAACATCATAAACATGGACGAGCTGATTTATCGCCAGTTAATTGATAAACAATTAAAAGTTAAGACACACAAAATAAGCAAACTTTCACTGTCAACGTGTAGTGATCGATTAGTTCTATACTGTTTCTACGGCTGCTGCCGAAGCGTGAAGTCATTAGCATTTTGATGAATGGAATGGGCAAATGTTGTGCATTTAGCAATATTCCGAGGAAGGTGAAAACACTTTATTGGCTGAATGTCAAAACGTTTCGTGATGTGCTCGTTATAACGTGGAAATAGTCGCAAGTCACAACTAGCATTCAGCTTCATTTAAATCAATCAAGAAGTACATTAACACCTAGAAACACCAAGTACTATACAAATATCAATTACATTGAGCCATGAATTGTAAAAGAGGCCAAACGAGATAATACAAATGAAAATGATAGACTATTTACACCTTGGATTCTAACAAAGATTACAATCTGTAAACCACTCAATAAACTCCTTATAAAAACGGTGGAAAGTGCCGCAGTTGTAATTGACAATCGTCTAGCGGAAACTAACCAGGAGGTCTAATTCGAGACGGCACAGTGCCCATAGATCAATCTAGATTTATAGAAAACGCACCTGCAAATGCAAACTAGAAGGCACTGGAAATGCAAATGCGATGGCATCTAGCATTCCACTTGAATATTTAACGATAGTAAATGACAAATGTTATTTGCGACGTACAGACGTGGATTCTATATTCTCGGTATCGGACGAGAAATCACTTATCTTGTACAACGTATGGTCTATTTTTATTTCATTAGAATAATGCATCATCGACGTGCATTAGTTTGTAAACTCATTGTTGATGATCCAATTATTGGATCAATTCCAAATTAATATGTAATGCTTATCAATCAAAATGTTTAGCTCTAAAACTTGGTGAATGGTGTCCACCAATTTAATTTAAATTTCTACATTGCTGTACAAATAAACATCGTTCTTTTGGCCTATCTGCACGAAGGACAACAATCTTTATGAAACCTAGCAACGCGACAAAATTGAATAAATAGTACTAGAATCTCCAATAGCCAACGCTCATTCTGATCCAGAATAAAACAATGTTCACACCAATCATAGTTAAGAGCTTACAATGAAAGCCAAACGCGATCCTGTAGGAAGTGAGCGTTATTTCGGTCGCCTGTTCACGGAGTTAATTATAAATATTTTTGATGCACTTCTACCACTCGCCATACTTCCTTGACGCTTTAGTAGTATGGAATGTAACACGACACATGTTACATTCTTGAACATAAAGATCATCTTGTTTTAAGATTTCAAGACTAACGCAGCTTAAAATATGGACTGTTAAAATGTTGTAGTGCGTGTTTATCATAAAAAATAAATTTCGCTCCCTTGGGGCTTTATAATGCTTGTCGCTTTAGGGATCAAAAGAGGAAATGTCTCCTCTAAAATATACTTTGAAATAAAATGGGACAAAATCCTACTAGAGTAGAGTAGTAGTACCGCTAATAGAGTCTATTTTAAAACAATTCAACTGAATTAATTGAACATCGAATGATTACAATCACATATTTATTTTATTATCCTTTATTTTCTCTCTCCGTAAATTAATTCTTTGGGAAAATCCTCATTTCTGACATCGGCAAAAAAATCGCCATAGAACGCGAGATTATAAAATGCAAAAAAAAAACTCCAACTCTAGTACAATTCCAACTATTGCAATTCCTTTAATCTAAAATTAACTGTACATCACCGTACATACGCAATGTGGAACAAGCACACGCCGTCATGCGTTTGCGCAGCCGGTCACTGCGCATGACCTCATGTATGTTATATAAGATGACCCGGTCACCTGGCGGCTGGTGCCTTATCGTTGTATAATTGCACCAATTACATAGTATCAAAAACTAAAAGGGGATCATTTTCTTAATTATGAATCGTGTGTTTTGTTTAATTGTCAGATTATGGGGCAATCAACTGTACTAAGCTTAATGAATCATACACGAATAATAATTAGCTTCAGAAATCGTTGCAAACAAACTTGATACATATATTGTTGACTGGTTGGTTGGTATATAACCCAATTTCAGATGATTGCTTATACCTTGGAGAAGCATATAGGCTATATTTTGTTGGCAAGACTAAACCCGAAAATAATTGTAAGAGTCGAGTTTAGGATACGAATGCAGTCACAGGTAGGATGCAAAGTCACAATCTTTCTCATAAATCTATTTCTGCAAATCACAGAATAACAAGCAGAATTTTTTTATAACCAGATAAAGCAGTAATTAAAATTCCTCCACTATTACACTAGGCTATCTAGCGTGTCGTCCCAAATCTGCCTTATTGGTTTTGGCTCGCTTCCAGTCTTTAAGGTCAAGTGCCAGCTTTCCTGTAGCATTGTTTGCTGTGCTGTACATGACTGGCTAAATTGAAATTGCGCTTTCTTTGCACACAATGTTTAGACGTATATGTAATATTTACGACGCAACGAGATCACTCTTTTGTCCTCTAGATATTACTGGACCTAGACAAAACAATTTTCAGTCTAGGTAAACTACGTGTAAACTTCTTAAAGGAGAGCGTTCTTTGAAGTCTCTGGAACAGCATTAATGGATAGTCTCAGTAACATTTTTTAAAGCACATGTACAACAGAAGATAATTATTTCTGATACTACCGATTTTTTATTTAAAAACATTGGAGAAACGACATTTTATTTCATTAAAAATATTTTATAGGAAAAGTCAATTAAAAAGTAATTTCAATTTGAAATTTTCTGTTTCTTTATGATATGTCTCCAACGTTAATATCATATTAGTTCTTGTAATAAAAATTACGTGAAAGTTGTGATTAGTCAGCATATTTAACTTTTCAATTTCTACACATAACACTGACACTTTCTTAAGATTTTTAAGTAGCAATTTATAATCGTATCCATCCAGTAAGTTTGAAAGCCTACCAATGTTTTGAAATTAAATGAGACATGTTTTTATGCTGTAAACATCCTAACATTCAGAACAAAGTGTCCTACATCTATTTACGTGAATCTTATTTAGGCGAGTTGAGATTAAAATTTCAAGGTCGTGTCATTTAAATACCGTCACGTCATGGAGTAAGGCGACGATTATGGTTTCTTTGATTCTTACCAAAGTTCTTTTTTGCCCAAAATACCGCGTAAAATCTCTATATATTATGTCCCAAGTTGGCTCAACTCCGCCATCTCGAATACCATCACGATCCAGTCACACACAATAAACAGTCGGAACAACAAAAAACACCGAGTGACGTATTAATTACCATAATAATGTTGCTCCTAAACGCGTGAGAGCTGATGACATCACCGCACAAGGACGTCGTTATGCAACGTACGTAGGTTGAATGGAATTATAAAGATTCTTGTGGAGCATTAACGCGGTGCCGATCGTTTCCTATTGCCATTTTCGTGTTTATTTCATGTGGATAGATACATTTTTTGATCTTATGCACCTACAGATGGGAAATCTTCTTGCCACTGTTTGTTATTGTGAGCATGTTAATATCCCTATATTAGGGAGCCATTGTCACATCCCACTCAACATATTTTATTGAAGGTCTGCTAAAGTTATGTCCTTTCCATATTCATTACAAATATGAAATAAAAATGTCATCGAGTAAAATATGTCCTATGCATGTTGGGTCATTCTCAAATAAAACATCTTCTGGTTCATGCTGATCTACATTCTACATATGTTTCAATCATTGCATTTCCATTTGTTGCAAGTGGAACTGATGTTATAATCTCTTTAATAACTGACCGGTTTAAAACTACTTTAGATCGTGATTCTGACGCACGCAAGTCGCTAAGACGCAATACATTATTGTCTTTCTTATAAAAAGGACATATGATAATGCCGAGTGAGTAAGACGGTAAATAAGAAACGAAGAATGAAACCAACATATATGTCAATATGTACCAGGTACCTACTTATTAGTTATTCTTTTAGTTGTAGGTATTAGGCCAGAATACAGAATATTCCAGAACTTTGTAAATATAAGAATTTTGTAAATCCTGCTCCTAATTTTATTCTTATCAGAAGGAATCAATAATTGAATTTAATTTAATGAGTGCATTAAAGCAAAAAAAAAATGAATGACGAGCGAATGACCAGGCTCAATGGCGTGCCATGACTGAGGCCTATGTCCAGCAGTGGACAAACATGGGCTGTTATTGCTGTTAATGATGATGATGAATGCTGAGTAAGTTCAATTCATCTAATTTCAACAACAATAGTGCCGACGCGACGTTTTCATACTTGCTAAGCTGCCACTTGAATCAGGCAGAAGCAAGTAATTACACCTTGTTGCTATTTAAAACAGGACACTTATTGATCAGTTGTTTTCTATCATATCACCCAATCAAGCGTCATTTGCACGATTATTCATATCCACGATTAGATAACGTATTATCTATATTGGCTTCCAAACGTCGACTTACCAGCTAATACAAAGTAATGGAATTATACTGTGTTTTGTAGCCACGAGTCGAGAGATTCAATTGGAATCATGCGGGCGGTGCATCAATGTATTTTTTCTTAAACGTTTTATCACAATACGTACTGCATCAAGGATTTCGAACTTCGTTTAAAAACGTTAATTATTATTGTCTCCCATAGAGGAATGCAGTTACGTTAGTTATATTGAGTAATATTAAAAGTTGAACATATGCCATACGCTAAAATCATTTAACACAACCTTTCAATCTTCGTCCACATTGCATTTATATCTGTTGGATTTCGCATAAGATACGAAAGCACGGAATCGTGCTAACATTATTTGCATGGTCAGTAAAATGTGATAATTGGTGCGCGTAATCAAGGCGCTAATTGGAGCCGCAGACGGCAACAATATGCAGTTACGAAACTCATCAATCGCCCGGTTTTCTAGAAAGAAAGCTGATCGAATTCAACCGTTTGTACTGTCTGTGGAATAATGAGATTTTGCCTGATGCACTTTGGTATTAATCAAATTGAAAATTCACTATAAAACATGCTAGTTATTAAAGGTCTTGATTGACCCAGTCTATATTTTCCAATTAAGTTTTTCTAAACGTGATCAAATTACGTTATAGCGACAAAGTAAGTACATCGACTTGAGTGAATGCACAATATTTTCTTCCCCATACTTATCGTCGATAGCGAACCGTGCTTTATCGTCGATAGCATATCTCGAATATCAATAAATAAAAGATAAACTTTATAACTTCTTGCATGTGCGTCGTGTTATTCTCGGGTTATAAATATAGCTATAAATTGGGGCATAAGTGCTAACTACTAAGTGTAAATAATTCTCGAATAATATACATACTCGATGACGTGACCGGGTCAACAAACCTGGATTCAAGGAATTGTATATAAACTAGCTACTCGTATTTATTGTTATATTTATGTTTATAATAAATTATTATTTTATATTAGATCCGTCGAACTACCTATATTATACATTTCAGTATTAAAAGCGTTTTAAGCGCCAGACAATATTTTTTATTTAACCAAAAGTCGGTAGGTACTATCGAAGAGGAAACCTTACACGTTTCATAAACATCTCTATAGTTGTGCTCTAAGATTCAATAAAATGACTACCCTATTTTCTTCTCAATCATTTTCTTCATCTGTACATCTATATATAGATTTATTTCTCAAAATATATCACAAATATCTATTCCAGAGCACGTCAAATGACCAGAAAGACTGCGGCTACCCTTGGCGCATTACTGACCCTTTACGTAACGCATATCTGCCGGTCTCCACAATCGTGACAACATTCCGCTGCACTGAGGTTATTGCATATTTAATAGACTAAATGGTGCATGTTTCCTTAACGACTTCATTATTATTGTGCTATAATTAAAATTGTACTGGGTTGTCAAGGTAGAGTAGTGTAGACTGCATCGTCCAAAATGTGACATGGACACCAAAACTTATAGAATGATGGTATAGTCGTAAAAATAGAATTGTTGTATTTACTGATTATTAGCATAAATTGTTTGCCTGCATTTTCATTACAACAATTATACGTATTATCCCTGCTACAATGATTTAAATAAATAGACAACCAGTCTGGTTTGTTGTCATTTCTTAATTAAAATGAGCCATTAAAAGATATTTTAAATCTAAACAAGCGTATAAGTTAAGAAAATGGCACGCCTACATTTTAGCTCTAAAGAGCTGGCCTTGGAGTCTCAAAGACAAAATTATTAACGCAACAGTTGACATAAAATAAGAGCATTTCTCCATTCAGAAACAACTAAGTCAAGGGTTCTTTTGCGGAGGAACGAGGCACGTCGTTTAATTGCCGCTTATGCAAGATAAATACGAGTGTTTTTAATATAGAGCTAGGTACGTAATATTTTGCAAATGAGACAATTAGGTCTTCTCCACTTATTGAACTAATTATTCTCCTGCCATGTGAAGCAAACAACAATATAAAGTATTAACATAATCACGACATTGGTAAAGACCTTCGTAACTAAATTGGAACTTACATCCATATATTCTATCTCATCTCATAGTGTCACGTTGAGCATTTATTATGGAGCATTAAGACTGTTGATTAGATTTTCAGGTGTAGAGAGCTTCATAAATTATCCCGTTTCAATTGGGAATTAACCTGTATTGCCAAGGTCGGTGATCCTCCTTCAGAAGGACATCCCTCTTCATTACTTCACTTGAGTCGAATGTTTTTCGGTTCAAGTATTTAATTGTACAATCTCGAAATTCTTTGCAACTGCCGCTACCTTCATCTATAATTAAGCTGAATAGTTTGTTTGTTTAAACGCGATAATCTCTGTAACAACTTGCAACGATTTCATAAATTCTGTCACCGTTGGATATGTAGGTGTACATGAATGCTAGGTTATATATTATGTACCACGGGCAAAGCCAGGGCACTAGTTCTTATATCATCTCCTACAAGATTAAGGAGATGTGTGATACTATGTATATGCACATGTGATGCGACACTGGACGTGTCAGATTTTACTATAATCGTATTAATTAATGGACTTAGGCTTACTGATTACATAACACTTCAGTCTAGGGCATTAAATCTGCGTTATAATGTCATTTTCATAGTCAATGTATCTTTCTGCTTTTCACACTGCATTAGATATATTTATATCTAGTAAACAAAACCGATATGATTTATTAACTTCCTTAGAAACAACGATAATATGTAATCGATGAGCTCCGAATAGACATGAAGTGTTTGGGTGAAAATGTTTTTCCCTTATTGTCTACTAGTGGTCCGCCCCGGCTTCGCCCGTGGTACATATTTCGCAATAAAAAGTAGCCTATGTCCTTTCTCGGGTATCAAAATATCTCCATACCAAATTTCATGCAAATTGGTTCAGCTGTTTAGGCGTGATTGAGTAACAGACAGACAGACAGAGTTACTTTCGCATTTATAATATGAGTATTGATGAAGTATTTTACATTTGTTTCACAAATTAATATTCATTAAAAGCATTGAGTATGGAGCTGATCGGCACCCTTTGATTAGTCCCCACAAACTTGCACAACGAACATGAAATCAGCCAGACTTATGCATCCAAAAACAATCAAGACATTTCAAAGTTAGAAAGCGTTTGGCGCCTAACAAATCGGGGCTAGCAAAATAACGGTGAATATTTCATTGCAGCCAGTGTTTTTTGTCAATGCGGACACATTACATCTCTATATTCTATAGAATACTAGCTGTCCCGGCAAACGTTGTTCTGCCTTACTCTTATCCCTAAGGTGTATGAAAAATAGATGTTAGCCGATTCTCTGAGTTTGTTTGTTTGAACGCACTAATCTTAGGAACTACTGATCAGATTTGAAAAATTATTTCGGTGTTAGATAGCCCATTTATTGAGGAAGGCTATAGGCTATATATTATCACCCTAAGGACAACAGGAGCGAAGCAATGCGGGTAAAACCGCAGGGCACAGCTAGTAGAGAATGTATAGGTCTATAGTTTTCCTCCGCAATACTGCTACGCTACTAATAAATTATCAGCCTTATCGACGATCTGCAGAATTCCATTCCATTCACCTATGATCTCACTGCAGTCATATTTGAACGTAATGGCCATTAAAACCGAAATGCTTCGTATATAATGAATGTAGAATTCCTTTGATAATTTTAATTGTTTCAGTTCCGGTTTCACGGTGACCTTGGTCTAGGTTTGTTTTAAATTTTAATGTAATAAAAGTAAGTTTTTGCCGGCTTGAACTATAAGAGGACACTTTATTGCGGAGTTCATCATCATATCTGTATAAATATGCTCATGTCATCAATAAATTATTGGTAAAAACACGAAAAGTATCTACTCTATTCAATAGATTGATTCTTGTGTCCCGCGTCAGGAATCAATACTTGGTCCATTCCCGTATTTTATACATTAAGTGCTTGTTTACACCACCGAAACTAGCGCCCCCCCAACATTTTATTTTTTTACTCCTAAACCAGATCAAATTTAAAAAATCTAGCTCGGTACTTTGCTAGTATATTACTTGTAGTATTTTTGGTATTACTTTTCATTATTTTGCATTCGGTAAATTAGGAGAAATTTTTTAAATTTGATCTGGTTAAGGAGTAAAAAAATAAAATGTTCGGTGGCGCTAGTTTCGGTGGTGTATGCCTCTTAATGATAATCGTTTTATATGGGCCATTTTCGAACGTTCCAAAACAAATAAAAACTTCTCAACGATCCCGTTAAACTTCAAGACCGTTCGACGCTACTATCGTAAATTGAAAAATGTAATTTACATAAACGCTTCCGTTTACTAAGTGTCGTCATCATCAAACCAATGAAGCGTGTAATTATTGATTATTCTAGAAGTCACTTACACAATCAGAAATATATAGAACTTATTAATAAACATACATTCTATAGCTACTATTTCTAGTTCAGGATACATCGCCCATTTTTGCAAGTGACTACTATCAAGCTGATTTTCCGTTTGTAGCTTTATTTTGATGAGACACCGAATAATTTCGTGTACGAAACTCTCGATTGTGGTAGCTAACAGAGATAACAAGGATAAAATTTTTTGATTTGATGGTTCTCAAATATTTATTACGCAATTTGTAGGACAATATGTCTGTTGAATTATATAAACATTAACTAAGTGAAAACAAAAAAATCTGCTTGTTAGTAATCATTTATGATGACCTCGTTATCGATACACTTTGGAAAGGGGGACTCTTTGAACAAACCATAGATTTTGTAGGACAAATATTTTTTCGAATAATTTAGGTAATTATCTTGAGATTGAACAAAAAAAATTCATTCAGTTAGTAATAAATATTTGAGAACCATCAAATCAAAAATTTTTATCCTTGTTATCTCTGTTAGCTACCACAATCGAGACTTTCGTACACGAAATTATTGGGCGTCTCATCAAAATAAAGCTACAAACGGAAAATTATCTTGATAGTAGTCACTTGCAAAAATGGGCGATGTATCCTGAACTATTCACTAAATGCTATCAAAATACTGGCATGACAAAATCCTGACGAAAGGAAAAGATAATACTACAAATAGCGGTAAACGCACATTGTGATAATACAAATGTAGATAACGCAATTTTTTGATCAGCAATTCGGTACCGATTAAAGAAATACCCCACAACATGATAAACGATCAACCCTGTATAATCGTATATAATCACACCGGTGTGTATTTTTATAATTTTATAACAAGCAACTCATGATTCTATCACATTTAATAGCTTCACTTTCCAATTTTCTAATTTTCACTATCGTACGTAAACGCTATATTATAACTAGAGTAGAGAAAGTTGCACTTTACTGTATACGCAAAGGCCGGTGATATTGTAATACTTGGCACAATGCACATTAATATAGATGCTATAGCATCTCGAATAGCGAACGAGTTACTTCGTCGTTGTATATAAAAAAAATCTAAAAATTTTAAGATAATTGTCGAGGTTGAGTTAGCTTGATGAACCAGTCCCACTTCAAAAGCTAAAATATAAAAATAAAAACAAATTTAGGTACGGTTAAATTTAACTAATATTATTGTAATCGTATTACTACTTTCAATATCCTACTTACTCGAATTTACATATTGTGAGGTACAAGCTTGAAGTATAACAATTTCAACACAGCCAAATTGAAAATTTATTCACGATCATATTAAAATTTATAACAGAACGCTTTATTTACCATTATGCATATTATACTTTTCCCTTCTCACCATAAAAGAGTTGAAAGCCGCAGTTTCCCATAGTACAATTCAATGATTAGAGCCAATTTAGGTGCTAATCTTTCCCTATAGGCCAAAATTATAGCCCATACGCATAATGCCGTGAAAAAATCTGCCCTCTTTCATCAGTTTATGTCAGATCTATATCACTATAATCATAATCTTGAAATCATACCAGAAAGTAAAAAAAATATGGTAAGTAGGTAAAGTAAAAGTTACAAATGACACCATAACATGGAAAAGTCTATCAATAAATTTTGGTAAGCCTGCGGCTCTACAAAATTGTAATCTTTTACGAACGGACCACCTCAAAAACATAGAAACTTACAAACAGCTATATTTCCCTATTCACCATGCATGTAACTGACAACTCAATGCCCATTGCATTTGAAGGAAATAAACGCATGTGATTAGTTACATATTGTATACCGGGTCAAAGGACACAAACGTATACCAGGGTCACTATCCTTTAACCTTTGCCTCTTAATTTTACTTCATTCACAAACTGGCCTTCTCTATAATACAAGACGTTTTGCGTGACACCTCAATACATTCGCACAAACATGCTGAATGTGCAAATCCGCGGCGTTACTCGCGTGATTCCCGGGTAAGAAGTATTCAAAGAATCATCTATTCATTCTTTATAATATTAGTACGTAGGCATTTGTGTCAAAGATTGAATACCTACTTAATTTTAATGGACATTAGCGACCCACTTCTGACAACCAAAACAATATACAAAGCACACGCCATAAGGCCAGTTTCTGAATGGAGAAAAAGAAAATATTTAAGCAGCATTTAAGCACAGTTTGATACGTTCTTAAATACTCAATTCAGGAACCGACCCGTAACCACGTAAAGGTGCTTTTCCACCAATAATGTGCGGGGATGTGTAGCCAGGAATGTGTTTGTAAATAACCACAATAGTATCGCTTCAAACTTCAATCTAAATGAAGCGATATGATTGGTTTAGTAACAAACACATTTCTCGCTACACATCATCGCACATTATTGGTTGAAAAGCACTAACTCCCCGTTCGTTGCTCACCTGTTGCCGCCTGTCGTCATCCCTCGCGCGCTGCTCCGCCTGCCGCTTCCGCCTGTCCTCGTCGCGCTTCTCGCGCTGCGCCTGCGCTGCGGCCGCGTGCGCGCGCAGCTCGTCCAGCCGCTTGCGCTGCTCGGCCTCGCGCCGCTCGCGCGCCAAACGCGCTCGGTCTAGGGCCTCTGGTGGGAAATTAGCTTTATTGAAATAACGTGGTCAAGTACATGTATGCTTATAAGCAGTAGAACAAGAAGTTTGTTTGAAAAAGCTAATCTCAAAAACTAGACGATTAACTATTAGATAATAATCATTACAGGTCATCTCGATAGATGTAGGAGAATATTCAAAAAACTTGTATTCGCAGAAAGATAAGATGTAATTTAATATGTAAAAATATGACATAATGCTTGATAATATTGAAATGGAGACAAATAAAACTGCTTTCACTTTTCATTGCATGCTTAGCGGAGTATTCTGAAGGATATGTCTAAAAAATAGATTGATTTTCGCAATACATTTTGGTAATTTTACTTTATTTACACAATTAGAAAAATAAATAATAATATGTAACTACTTATTTGTGTAGTATAAAATAATAGGATATTATTAATCAAAACACATGTAGAATCGATCGAAGCCAGTAAAAAGTAAAATATAATGTGATAGAAATCGACTGATGCAGGCCAACACCCAGAAATAAACACACAACACGATGAGTCGAAATTTCTAAGTAATAATTTTATGTAATCCGCTGATATAGCAATTTGAGCATATACGATTCTCACCATGATGTTAAACTTTTCAATTGAATATTAAACACATATACTTAGATAATATTCAGATTGAGCTATATATATTTTATCTAAATAATTAACTAATTTATGCATTCATGCATATTTGATGATAACCGGTCAAGATGAGTCACCACCAATTTAGAATTCCATAGACCACATGCTACTCTATTCCTTTTTTGCAGACACAATACCCACTCCATGGTTTTCTATTGACAAACATCGTGAAACAAACATTGGAAAGAAGTAAGAATGCGAGTCGAACATGTTATAAGAAATCATACAAGGCGTTGTTACATAAGCACTGATATGCATTACGAATGCAACGTCTCGAGGGTGGTACAAAACGTTGGAAACCACAAAAGTACTCCATGCAAATGGAAAGAAATGTCAATGGTTCGGATAAAGGTGCGTTTAGATTGTCGATCGATCATTTTAGACTGCATTTTGCGATACACATCGTTTAGACTGCGTGTGACTACTGGTTACTGTTTGTGAAAAGTAAAAAAAAAATAGCATGTTTGAAATCTACTCTAAAATTGATATCACTGATATTCTTCATATTCTATATAATATATAATTCATTTCTTATGTAATAAATTATATAATTCATTTCATCATCACATCATTTCATCATTTCATTTCATTCATCATTTCATCATTTCATCACAAAAGTGACATGCAGAAGAAAGTTACCGATATACAACTGTATTTACTCTTCAATGAAATATTATGATAAAATTAAAATGTATTAAAATTGGAGCAATGAATCAAGAGAAACAACCAATAAATCGGATCGCGTTCACTCAACAGCAAAATTGCAATAAGCACCCGAAATTCATGATACACGAAATATCCATCACAAATTTTATACGGATAAAAATAAACGATACGAATCCACAATAGTTAATAGTTGCCCAAATCGGACAATTTTACTTTCCTCCGTTCTAACGTCGTAACGGTCCATTTTAAAAATAATTTTTATTACTCGTTACGAATCGAGCTGCATTCGGCGCACGAGTGAAAGTGGTCATAAACTTGAATTATAAATTGAATTTTATTAAATGATACGAAATGGAAATGTATACAAATTGCCACTTTTCGAAATTATCTTTAGGTACTCGTGCGAAGTAACTTCTGCGGTGGGTATTTTTTTACCGTTGCATTCATTGACGATAAATAAAAAACAAAACGGCATGAAATTAAAAGTTGAAAGGTATGTAAGAAAAGAAACTTGTTAAATTGAGATTATTATCAATTTTCCGTTCATTATTTTATGTAAACGAATTATCAGACTTGCTTCAGAAATGGCAGTAAAATTAAAAACATAAAATTCACGATTTGTTTTTAAATTTATTATTTAACACGTTCACATTTCTAAACTGCTTTTCTTTCTCTACCTACATTTCTTTTTATTCTGAATAATAACGATCCAATCTAGACCTAGACAGGAGAGCTCTTGCCCTCAATGAAACGATTAAAGCTAATTCAAGTGAATTCACAATAACATCCTTAATTATACTAGGACAATTATTTTTAGACAAAAACTTTTACCTCGGATCTTCGCAAAAACCAGCCAATTTGCCAGCTATACCTAAAGTTGTCTTCAATATTTGTCAGCATTTTCAAAGTCATGTAGAAACAAACTATTTACTCGTAACTTCAACTTTCCAATACAAAATATGCCTTAGCGTGTATAAGACGCATTCAATTAAACTATCTCAGACGTCTGGTCTGACCCATCATAGTAATTTGGCCCTTAACGACTGTATGACCTAGATCCTAACTACGCTTGAGGTGATCGCTCAGTGGCAATGAATGGGGAAACTATTCCCTATTGTAAATGATTCAAAGGAGCTATAACTACCACGTTGGGGAAATTAATAAATCATACTGTAACTGGTGTGACAAATACAGTGACAAATCTAGGCGTATTTTCAGGGAAGCTTTTTGGAACGAATACGTCAGAAAAAGCCTGTTTGTGGAATATTTGTATTCTTTGAAGTAAATGATGATCTATTTAGCCCTATCCGAACTATATACGCAATAGCTATTTTGTATGACATGAGCAAGAAAATAACGTAGACGAATTCAGACGTTATATCTACTGAACGGGACATTTTCTTAAATGATTGTTTCTTAGTTAAATAAAATCGATGTTCATCTATCTTAAAAGTAACACGTATAACTTATTTCCAATTGTCATCATTTACGGTAATAGCTTTCTGATAGAACCGCGCACAGGACACAGGAACCAAAGCCAATTTATGGTCTCCACGATTCCAATTTTTTTAATATTTTCTTCCAAGCATTTCCGTGTTTAAGCAAAGGCGGTATGAATAATGTTAACGTGTATTGATCACCTACGCACGCAGGGGGAATGAGAAATGTGGATTGTAGAGGTCGTATTGACATGCCAGAGTTATGTCGGAATATTTTTGAGTGCTATGGTAATGTGGTGCTCGGATTGCTATGTAGGATTGATATATTGGCCATTTCTTGTATCGTTTGTAAAGCTTATGGTGCAATGGAGGCTATCAGTTATTGGCGGATTTTGCATGAATAAAAAAGTTTAGTGTTTATCTATTCAGAAGGAGTACCTTTTGAAACTTAACTCGGATCAGCTGATTACGTTAAATGTTTGATTATTTTTACGAGGATGTTAAAAGTAACAAACAATGGAGCTTACATATTAATATTGATATTCTTCTTAGCTTTCAAGATTCTCCACTCATCCCAGAAGCGTTTGTCAAATTGTTTCCATTCCAAACAGCCATTACATGAATCTTTCGAACCGATACAATGAATGAAGGAATGTCTCGCTATTCATTGAACGTATAAATACATCTATTGACTACAATCTAGAAGGTAAACAAACAATGGGTCACAAAAGTGGTATTTCTTAGCGTATTAATCTTTGGATTCTTACCTTGCATCTTATAAAACATTTCATCGAAGTATTACTATATGGATAATACACAGGTGTTTTGTAATCATAGATCTTGTTGCATTTTCGTGATTTGTGTGGAAATTTCTAGAAAAAAACACTAAAAGTAGGAAATTCTGTAAATAATTATATCAACATGTTCCATGTTTGATTATTAACATTCTACAATGTTATATCGTTCGAATGCGTTACCAGCATTAAATAAACAGCATTTAAAGTTAATTACCTTTCTCTACGAAAAACTAGGGTAGATAGCATCGCGAAAGTTTAATTACCTACTACCAACGAAGTCAAATACACAGGTGGAGTACTAGCGTATTTTACTTAAGATCCAGGCTGAGGTCTCATCACACATTTATTGAAACGCCACAGGAATTCAGGTCAAAGCAAGCGAGCGTGCAAAACGCCTGAGGATCGAGGCTTCAAGAGAACATCTGATATTGACGTCAGGTGACACGCGTTTACTTGCTCTGCTTAAAATTGAAAGCAATTTATTTGTTGCTACGTACGTAATACGAGTATGTATGTACCTACCTACCACACGGTATTCTATATCAGATTCAAAGTAACAAGGTTTTTAAAATATAAAGATGCTATTAATTGAGAAAAGGTTTCCCATTGTTTCAGAGCACTACGTCTGACGCTCTTAAAACATTTAAAAAATATTAATTTCGCTATACACAGAAAAACACGGTTTTAAAATAGATTCTTATTGTATTTAGGCGTCGCGTGTATAGCATGCAAAATATAAATCAAACAGCCATTCCCCGCAGCTTATCGCAAACTGGATGACTGGCGATCTTGTGGGATGCTGCAAGCTGTCGTTGTCGTTGAACCGGACAAAAAGTGCACCTGGTCGAAATGGCTAGACTCGCCGTCGTCTGGTGAAGTTTATAATTTTGTACTGCGTTTTTAAACTTCCAATGTGTTCATTGTAATAATACTTTCGATGGCAGCTTCGTGGCTTGCGTTTAAACTGAATTTTAAAAAGGAGGAGGATATTTGTCTGCATTTTTTTGAAGTTTGATGTATTGTATTACAATAACTCAAAGAAATTCATTTCTAAAAATGATATTATCTAATTTTCAAGTAGTCACATAAAAGATTATGTAATGCTATCTATCTACTTATTTTATTATTCAATAGAAATCGATAGCTATTCCAGTTTTATTATCTATCAGCTGTTATAATATTGCTGTTAGGATATGAGATTGTAAATATTTTAAAGCTCGCTAGTATGAAGTAGGTACCTAACCTAGTAGGTAGAAAACGTTACATAAATAAGCGTCATCAACTAGGTAATCTGCTATTAAAAACTCGGACATCAAGAATTATATTTGCACACCCAATCAATGGGTAGAATGTGTTAGCCACATAATATTGTAATTTAACCTTTTGAACGCCAATGACATCTATATATGTCATGCGGAATCGTACCCTGTGCGCCAACGACACCTATACATGCCAAGAAACAGATCATAGATAAATACAAAATAAACATATTAAACCTTTACTTTTACGTGTTTTATTTATACAGTTTATGAACTGAATCCCCAGTTATTACATAATTGTACACAGTAAACAAAATTGCCAAGTAGTTATTCAAATATTTGATGACAAAAAATAACTTAATTAATGGCTAAAAAAGCATGTTCTCTCGCGCCAATGACATGTATACGTGCCTACTAGTGATGTAGTGTAATATTCAAGTAACTTCATTAAAATTTCAGCGAAATTACTCTAATTCGCTTAATTTTTGTAATAACTACAAAAAAAATATATAAGCTTAGTCACTGAGAAAAAAGGTAAAAACTACATTCTTTGGTATAATACCATATTGTCTATATTGTGGATATTGTTGATTTGAATATTTTCCTTTTCGCCAATCATGCGCATCCCTAGCACAGTATCGATATGCAATCCCTTCTGCGCCATTGACATGAATAGATGTCGGACTGGTGACGTCGTAAGCGCGTGCCGTGTTGTTAAGTGCGGAAAGTTGTAAAAATATTTTATCGAGTAGGTATCTACCAATATTATAATCAAATAAGTACAAGGCTATTAATGAGCATAATAATTATATAGATAGGTAGGTAAATGCAAGGCTGTTAATGAACATAATGATTATATACAATTGTTGATTTTTTATTATTTTTTATTTTATCGTCACAAACACAATGTATGCGTTCTAGCATAATATTTATTGTCCATGTAATGATAAAAATTCGCTTAGGTCCAAAATGTATAAATATCTCTAAAAATCTGTAGGTACTTACCTATTTAGCAGTTTTCAAAATTTATTACCTAATAAGTCTAATCAGTGCCTTTATTAGAATATTCTTATGATACAAATTGTCGCTATGTCATATCAAAATATGGTAATTGACCTAAATACCTAGGTACCTACATATAATTAGTATTTGTAAAAACTCAAGTATTAAACTAAATGATTGGAAAATAAATATGTAGTTTTAATGCAATTCCCTTTATTTAAAGGTAATAGTTGTTTTGATATTTACAAATAAACACTCCACAATAATACCTATAGTTCATATAAACTTAATAAATAAACTCGATAAGTTATAATAATATACAGCTACACATCCCTAATCAGAAGCGAGAGATTATAAAAAAAAGGATGGTTGCCCGCGCCATTGGCATGTATACATGCCAATGGGGCGTAACTGATAGAGAATAGTGCTGTAACTTGCTGCAATTTTATATGTATTTTTGTATCTCAAAAGGTTGATTTTTTTTGTTGATAGTTGCTATAAATGTGGTCTTAAGTTTTTACAGTAGGAGATGAGGTTAAATAAATATTATTTTTGTGTTATAAGCTGTTTATTCAAATATTCAGACGTGAATTATTATGTTTATCGATAACATTTTGGAATCCCTACTATTTTCAAGGTTATCTCATTGAATTTGTGGCTTGGCGTGGAGGGCACGGCGATGCGTTTTTGCTCTGGCGGTCAAAAGGTTAAAGATCTATAATTTGTACTACATTCTTGCAAATAAATATAATTTGAATTTGAATAAAAGGCAGATAAACATAGTAAAACTCCACCTAAACATGGACGGTTGTTTTCAAAAACAATTCCAATGTATAAAACAGTTTATCGCTATCAAAATAAGACGCAAAACTCGAGATAACACGCCAAGTCCATAGATATACCAATAACAAGTGATATGCTTTCACAGATATATTAATTTAAAGGCTATTTGAATGATAATACTCATTTACCGATTACTTTATTGAATAAAGAAGATTAACTATGGAGTTTCTTACCGGTTCTTCTCCATAGATACTGCTTTCCGAATCGGTGGTAAATGTTAAGAATATGTTATGACGATTCAAAAGTGCTTCTAGAAGAAGTCTAATTGAATAAATAAATGTTTTAGTTTGAGTTTGAATGACTAATAGAGATGCATATATGCACCAACTAAAAATGCATACAGGAATTTTTAGAGGTGACATGTTATAGTTAAGGTGTGAAATAATTAATTTTTGTTTTAAAAAATTGATAATAACTCAGAGCGTAAATCGCCTGTATTAAATTTCATCGCAATCGGTCCACCATATGGCCGTGAAAGCTTTACAGATACAGGGTTACTATCGGAATAACGATGTGATTTTATATTGTTCAATAACGTTTTGTAAAAATAAAAAAGAGCGAGTGTGCCGAGCACACGTGTCAGAAGTGTAACTTCTTTGGCAAGGTTCAAAGATACCAAAATCATCACCTTACTCCACGACGTGACGGTATTGCCATGATGCGACCTTGAAATTTTACTCCCAACGCGCCTAAAGAAATTCCACTTCAAAAATATCATCTTATTATTACTGTTTGATAATACAAGTCGTATCGAATATTTTATTGAATCTAGTTAAAACTGACCCAGGTACTGCTAGTCCAAGAATGATTGAGGACAACAAGATAATACTTTAGTATTACAAGTAGAGCATTCAAAGAGCTCGTAAAAGTCTACGTGCTGGATAAATTCAATGAGATAATTCATAAAATATGAAATTATCTCATTTGAAACTTAAAAGTAGAGGACGGTAGGAGTTAATTTAGATTTTCGAAATTATCCTGAATCAGTTATTTAAAATTGCGTTAACATGCCTTACTTTTATGTTTTAGCTGCATTCATAAAACATTGAAATAATCATCAGAATAAAAACCTACATAGGTAGTTACCTAACTTCATCGAAACAAACATGCATAGATATGACCGACTGCATCACAGCTGCACCTAAGCCCTTACGATACAAAATGTTCATTTCTCTCGTCCCAATAAGGGCAATCAGAATGCCCTACAAACAATTTTAAATTCTTGCAAGACTCGCAGATAACTGTAAAACAATTCAAGGCAAGCCGGTCGTCGATGTCGATTCAAGTTATTTATTTTAGAGTCTGACGCAATTTCATATAAGATAATCCGTGGGTTCACATCAATATGCAGAGCCTAGCGTTTCCCCATCCGACCAAGTTTCCGAGACACCTAATTGACACCCACACAGACCGTCACCTCTATCTCCACGTAATAAGGATCAAATTATACAAAAACCAACAGAGATGCTAATTAAATTCCGACTCTGGACACCTGCGATAGAGTTCGCTTTAGCGAATCGCACGCCCAGTTGATTGAACCCACGGCAAGGTCACATTACCGCACAAGAAATTGTCATTTTCATAAAGTTAATGTTTTATTATTGGCCATCGTACTGAAACGAGATTTGCATTGTCCAGACAATGTATAGCTAACACAAATTTACAATAAAATTCAATGCAAGTTTTTAAACATAATGTTAATCTCTGCAGACAAGACTATAGAAGTACTAGGTACCTACATATTTGATAAATGTTATAAACCTACCTAACTCTCCGTTCTGCTCCAAGAGACTCAAACTGTCATTAATAATTCCCTAATTAAACATGCTAACTGGGTGCAAATTTCCAAAGCAACCAACCCAAGTCATTCTTAAAGTTTATAAATTAAAATAATAGCCAAAAGTACTAGTAATCCTTGTATAATTTGATATTTTTGGTTTTATGGCATTCAAATACTTTATAATTAATATAAATTTATAAAGAATAGAAAAAAATCGATCCTTACATACTTCATACATCATCCATAGAATATAAATACGACTATAAATGCTCAATAACTAAATCATAGGAATGTTAAACTCGGTGCTCGAAAGTGAATCAATGAAGCCGATCTTGATAACGGTTCAAGGTCACATCTTAAGATGGAAATAGAATACGTACAAAAGGCCACGCTGAGGCTTTTTCTAGTCTCCACGGTTATGCGCTTACGGGGTAAAATTATTATTTGTAAGAAAGAAAAACAAATGATTAAGTATTCCATAGAAAGTGTGACACAAAAATAAACAACAAACAAGATTAAGAAAGCAACAATAAATCTTTTTTGAGAAATAAATGTCTTAAACCGTAAAACCAAATAAAAAAAAATCAATTTAATAATAGACCGTGTGTTCCAAACTACCGCCAAAAACATATTCCTATTCTCAAATGTTGAATCAATTATAGAATCATGATTGTCATTACCATGAATATTGTAGCGGTAGGACCAGCTTTGAGGACGTCTCAAGTATCGCTTTAATATTTAAATTTTAGAAGGAAGGAAAGACCCAACCACCAGATATCGACATTCAATCCTATTCATATTTTTAGACGCATATTACCCAGGTAATACGCCCATAATTTGGCTAAAAGAATATAACTAAGTCTATAAAAGCGGGGTATGATATTCGTGAATAAAACCTCTGATAGAAGTCAAATATAACCTAACCTAACCTAACTAACATTCAGCAATATCACTCCAATTTACATCAAAACAGAAAGGGTAAAAGGAGGCTTCCACAAAATTCCCTAATTTCAAATATTTCACGCGTGATTTCAGAATCTCGATAACACGCAAGGCAATAATATATTCAACATCAATCGATGCAGTATACAAAGGTCAACGCGCCGCTATATAAGGACCAGCCAAGAAATCTCAAGTACGTAGGCTTCATCTACGATGCATAGATAAATAATGACTCTATTGCCAATGCATGCCCTTGTCTTTTATTTTGTATCACACTAGCCCGCGGCTTCGCTCGTGGTATTAGGACGGAAAAGAAAAAGTTTAATAAGTTGGATATTTTTATGCAAAATTTCATCAAGATTCCGTCAGCCCTTTTTACGTAAATGACCTGTTCCTATCTCTCATTATCTGCAGTTTTTGCAGCAAAAAATAACGACTTCTGTGCATAACCAGCGTTACAAAAAAGAGGGTACGTACCCTGAATTGGGAACAATAATATTAGGACAAAAATATGCATATTTTTGAATACCTACCAAGATTAGAAAAATTGTATTCACGAGTTTAATTTCGAATTGCCTAAATTTAAAATATGTTTAGTCATAGTTATAAATTATGCATAGTGTCAATACGACTTTCTGTGTAAGAAGAACTAAGAAATTGTGCAGCGTTTAGTTAAGATTTCTATTCTATTGAGAAATGATTGTTTGAGACTGACACTTTTTGCGGGTGTTTCAATAAAAATAATGTGGTGATATCAATGGAAACTGATTGAACTTTTCAGTTATATTTTAATAATATTTAATAACAGAAATACTGGCCTAAATTCATAGTATTTATTAGTAATTTATATGACAGAATAATTAATAAATAAGTGAATGTAAAATTGGATGTAGTAAAAACCATGAAAATGGATAATCAATATGGAAATTGAATAAATTACTATCGTTCGTCAGACCTACCAACTAGGTATTATGTTGTTGTACACAAAAATTTTGGGAAGATTCTACCAAGTTACAAACATTTTGTTATATGTTTATTTATTTATTTATGTAATTTGTAATTTAATAATGGGTACTAATCTGAATAAAATTTTACAGATTGTTTTTTTTTATGCAATAGGAGGCAACAGAGCAGACGCGTCACCTAGTGGTAAGTGCTCCACGTCGCCCATATGTACCCACAGTGCCAGATACATTGTGAGTATGTTGCCGGCCTTTCAGGTAGGAATAATTCTGCTGCCATATTAGGAAAGGGGATGGGGGGAAGGAATGTTTAAATGTTTATTTAAACATGACTTTTTGATTGCGACAAACATGAAACATCTTAGTTATCTTACATTGCGACACACATGAAACATGAACTCAAATAAGTGGCAATTAACAACATATTTATTAAATTAATCATTACACGTACATAAACCCAAATATGTAGTACATAACTATTCAGACTAATTAAGCATTTGCACAGTATGACATGTACACTGTAATAATTATCGTAACATTCTACAAGTGACAGTCACTACTTACTAGTATAGCAAAGATATATGAATGATCAAAAGGCATTTACTGTATAGACTACTCATTAATTATTAAAAGTATTATTATCTATACTAATATTATAACGCTGAAGAGTTTGTTTGTTTGTTTGAACGCGCTAATCTCTTGAACTACTTGTCCGATTTGAAAAATTATTTCGGTGTTAGATGGCCCATTTATCGAGAAAGGCTATAGGCTATATATATCATCACGCTAAGACCAACAGGAGCAGAGCAATGCGGGTGAAACCGCGGGGAACGGCTAGTTTATAATATAATTGCTTTAAAGAGCCTATATATATTATATTTAAAAGGCTTTCTATTTATCCAAACTCGGCAGTGCATATTGACAGATAATTCAGTTTTATTCCTATTTAAAATTCAAGTAAAATAATTAAAAACATTTTATATTCTACAGAAATCAGCTATATATACT
This sequence comes from Colias croceus, assembly GCF_905220415.1. Classification (NCBI taxonomy): domain Eukaryota; kingdom Metazoa; phylum Arthropoda; class Insecta; order Lepidoptera; family Pieridae; genus Colias; species Colias croceus. Next base: position 8,407,136 of record NC_059556.1, on the reverse strand, counting down.
GACAATCAAAGCCTGATCAATATGAACCATACGAGACACTCACATTTGGAATTCACAGCACATAAACAAAATTAAGGAATAAGTAAATTTCTGAAAACTAAAATTAAAGTTTAATTTGGAATTATTTGAAAATTCCAACATTATAATTTAGCATAAAATTACCATAAATTAGAGAGCTTCTTTGGCTAAATTTATTTGTACAGCCCACACATTGACTCATAGTTCTAATAAGGTGTTTGTGCATGGGTGTGTCAAACCTTCAAACATTTATAAATATAGTTAATAAATTATTTTAATTTTAAACATAATTCACTAGAATGTGGCTTGCCTTGTATAAGAAAATCATTGAATATTTCCAGAAAAATCAGTTATTAATAGAGGCATGACAATTTTTCTAAAATTATAATAACACCAATGAATATGTAACTAATTTGTAAAGTGAAAATATTAATCTATCCTATTATACTAGCCAACGAGTTTGTTCTTGCATGCTCATCTCCAGAACAACATGTCTGATTTGAAGAATTAGTGTTCAGTGTTAGAGTGAATTTAGTTTTAATTTATGTTAACTAACTATCTACAATAAACGTTAATCTAAAAAATAGTATATCATCCGTTAATCATCTGTAAAATGTTATTTAAAAACATTATCTACAAATAGCCATGTGCTTATTTTTACTTAAACTCTAATAACTATTATAGGCCATCTCTATTTAGATTCTAGAACATTTTAATTTATTAATATTATAAATGCGAAAGTAACTCTGTCTGTCTGTCTGTTACTCAATCACACCTTAACAACTGAACCAATTTGCATGAAATTTGGTATAGAGATATTTTGATAACCGAGAAAGGACATAGGATAGGTTTTATCCTGGAAATCCCAGGGGAACGGGAACTATGCTGGTTTTTCTTTGACTGCACGGGCGATGCTGCGGGTGGAAAGCTAGTTTACTATATATTTCATACAAATAGAGTTATTATCTATGTGACTAACATTTCAATTAAAATTGTGAAAGAGTTAATTTTTTTTTTGTATAATGTAGACTAAAGCTACAATTTTGCACAAAAATTATGATTATCAAGGTATATTAGGATTTTTTTGTATATCTGTATGTTAATTGATTATTAACAACCAATATTATTCTGTTCAATTGATAAATATTCGCACAGAACGAAAATAAGACGAGGTCGAGTCAAGTCAGTGATGTCATACCTTTAAATATTTAGTTGTAAACAGAAATATATGGCTATTCATTCAGTAATAAGTTGGATGACTTTAACTTAATTGTATTCTTAATACAGAGAGTATGTCGTCCAAGAATAAATTATTCTGCGCTAAATCTTGCAAATTATCAGTTGCACCAAATTGCATGTCCTTCATCTGTTATCTAGTTTCTTTGTTTAGCCCACAATATAGATAAAAAGTTTATGGTCTTAATAAGTAATGATTATATTTAGATTGTGTCATAGAATATTTGGAAGCTTAATAATTTATAAATCTGCATTGGGCATGTGTTTAATTCCATTGTAATGATGGAGTAGTTATTACTTTTTGTGCCTCCACATTACTTTCAATATTTAATGCCTCAGCCCCCGGAATCACAGACACCATAGAAAATCTATTGTGCCGTGGTCTCATTGGGCCGCTAGGTGGTCAATGGGTTAATAGAATATTAAAAGTATTGAAGTAAGTATCAAGAATGTTTTACAAACACTAGATAAAGATATGTAACATCATTTTCACGAAGAAATGGTGAAGATAATGATAAATATTGGCGAATTCCTTGTACAAAATTAATATCATCTTCACCTGTGTACATGCATGCACTTGCATATACACATATAAGTATATAGTTGATAAAAAATTTGATAAGATAATCTAAAAAGCAAATAAATTTATGTACCTTCGCGAAAATACAGCACACGAATATTCAATTACGTCAGACTATCGTTTGATAATGAAACTTATGACGAAATATCTACATGAAAACGACATATGAACCGAATTAAACGGTAACTATGCAAGGAATCCGGTAAAATTGCACCATCGGTAACCAAATATTTGGAGGTCCGGTACCCCCTACGTTCATGGCGCATTCCTGCGCACTTCTCGTCGTCTGGTAGCCGTTTCGCTAATTATAGAACATACCACGACGTCAAAAGACGTCCAAATGCAGATGAAAAACAAAACATCGGCTTGCGTCGGCCACAACCCACTGCGGACGTTCTCGAAAGCTGTGCACGAATTCACTACGTGGGGCCACGACGCGGTTTAGGGTTAGACGGTTTTGATCACATTTCACACTAAAACGGCACATATCGATTTTAAAAACACACAATACCTTTACTTTCAGCTTTTTCCGTAATATCTTTCACGTCATCAACCATCTTGCTCGATGACAGTCACTCACTGTTCACTTTTTTATTCGAACATATTTCGAAAACTCATACTTCGTTCACTATTTTCAGCCAGACGGCCAGCTAGCGATCTATACAACAGCGCTTCGTTCCGTTCACTGCCAACGACGTTTGGACGGCGAGTGGCAAACAAATGTCATTAAAAAGAAAATGGCGTCAATAAAAACTTTTTATTATCTTCGGTCATGTAACATGTTATATGTACAAGCATTTAGCTTGAATTAATTATTTTTTGTATTATTTCCATCCATCATAACGAATCGCAAATGTGAGGTAGTAAAATAATCAAAAATTGGTTTTAAAATAAATAAAAAAAATACAATAAATTAAAAGTTATGAATAATGACAGCATACATATGTCAATGTCACACGTGGTATATATTATCTGTTGATTAATAAATTAAATCAAGCAACTAAACAAATAAGTATTTTTGAGGATTAATTTAAATTGACATCAAAAATAATTTACAATAATTAGTGTTCCAATTTAATTTAAAAACACAAAATTTTTAATAAACATAGGTGTCACAGAGACATCTGTCTTTTAAAAAATAAAACTTGTTTCAAAACAGCGCCACCTATATTGATGTAGTAAAACTTTAATATTGGGTAGTACGGAGAATAAAATAAAGGATGGCGCTATATTTAATGCTGTCACGAAGTAACGAACCCAAACGAACCGCTATTTTAATCATTCAAAATTTCCTAAAAAATTCTTTAACTTTTTGGTGGTAGTATGCAGTCTCAATTTATTAATCCGACATTTTTTCTTAAAATGCTTTTATCCCTGATATCTGACTTTCGCACTTATAATAGCTCATATAAAATATTATGTGCTTCTGTATATTATATATTATTATAACTTACCTATATGAATAAGATCATGAATACCTATCTATTATTTACATTTACCCTAATATTTCCGTTGGCGCTTTTTGAATAAAAAATTTCTATATAAATTATGATGTTAGTGTAGATTTAGGACAATAATTTTCATTGCTACAAAAAAATCTATTAAACTTGGAAAACGTAGGTATAACGGTATAAGTACTTGTTTTTAAATTTTTAATGATATTAGATTTTGCCAATATGGGAAAATGTAAGCAAACATAACTTCGGCGTAGGTAATAACATTTATTAACACACTCGAAAGACACAAGAATTAAGTTGTATGTATGGTGTATTATCCATTCTTCTCTGCGCAGTTTTAATTTATCTAGTACTAGTGGTCCGCCCCGGCTTCGCCCGTGGTACATATATTTTCGCAATAAAAGGTAGCCTATGTCCTTTCTCGGTTATCAAAATATCTCCATACCAAATTTCATGCAAATTGGTTCAGTAGTTTAGTCGTGATTGAGTAACAGACAGACAGACAGAGTTACTTTCGCATTTATAAGTATACCTAGATGTTGAAGAAAGATATCTGTTTGTTAATAACTAAATAATTATTAAATGCCGGCATTTAATAAAGAGCCTAGGCGATCAACGAAACGGCTAACTTAGGTACTATTTTACTGCGACATACATAATATAGGTATATACATAATATTAAAATACGTATCTATAAACACAATCACTTGTACACAGAACATCACTATGACTTTATTTCAGGCGAAAGTTTACTTTCTGACATGAATTTAAATAATGACTCGTTTCATTCTGCAAGGAGAATGTCGAATCTAAATAATGTTTTGATGTGTTTTGTTGATTAAATTTTATGATCGTCAAGTGCAATCTAAAAGCTCTCAGATAAGTTTTCACATTAGGTACGCAGTAGCTTTGCATGTATGATTTGTAATAATTATGAAAAGGAAACATCACTAGATACCTACATAGTATAAAACAATGGCAACGGATTTTGATAAGGTTTTTTTAATAGATAGATTCTAGATATTTTCCACAAAGCGAGCGAAGCTGCGTGCGAAAAGCATGAGTCAAGACTCAAGAGTCATGTCTATTGAAAACTGAAAAATGAAAATATCAACGTGGTCAATCAAAGTGACCATATAATTATTACCACACGTAAATATACGTCATAGTTCAATGTTAATTTGCAATTGCTAGTTTTCCAATCTGTTTTAACAGCGACGAAATTTTATCACGCACTGTGAATGTCTGTACTAACCTGTTCAATTCTATTGCTCATTCAGTTATTCGCTTTTCATTATAATTAGATTACTTTTAAATCGGTCGAGTAACAGGTCCGCTTACGATACGCGCACCTGAGTTGCGCTGCCCACCAAAGCAAGCATGCAGTTGACGTTTGACTTTCGAACGAAACTGTAGATAAAAAAAAAAGTAAGCGCGTTCGTCATACATTTCGGCGGGATTTTTGACAGTTCGATTTTTTTACTGAATTTTCTTTGTGAATATTTTTCGTGTGTGATAAAAAATGTTGACTAGTTATCGTTTTTGATAAAGTCAAAATACTTTTAGCGTCGTAATGAAATAGTTGTGTTAATAAGTGAATGTGCTATTGGATTTTAAAAATGAAGCTCACTCGGTGCTTAATTGGAGCAATTATTTGCCTGTTTGCCATGATAGGTAAGTACAATTAATAAAAAAAAACCTTACATATATTTGTTCACTTATTTTTCAGTGTATTTTATCGGTATAAATAACAAACATTAACTTGATTTTGAGTCTTGACTCTTGATAAAATATCATCAATTGAACTGTAGGTAGGTACTTACCTATTAATTAGTACTTAATTAATATTTGGCTTTCTACCAAAAGAGGTTTTCCTTGTTGAGTTACGTTCTTAATTCGGTAACTATACATTATCGTATTTAATCGAATTCAAGTGTAATCACTATGTTTTGAGGGTAAGGTCGCGCGTATCCGTATTCGTACACTGTTTACGGTTTATTTAAATAAAAACATTACTTACATATAATTTATACAATATAATACTACTTTTTATTATACGTTACGGTATGGTTGGTATCTCTTCAGTTTGCAACACAGAAGGACGTTAGTTATCACACGAAAAATCTATGAATAAAAATAAAAATATATGAAAATGTTAAAAATATACCTACCTAGGTATCGTCTGACTTAATTCGATTGTTTAGGTACTAGATTGTGCATTTTCAATTTTAAACGAAGGCACGTAAGTGCATACTTATATACCTAGGTACCTAAGTAAAATGGAAAATATGAAAGAAAATCTTTTTTATAAATGTGAAAATGTGTTTATATTTAGTTAGGTATAAACTCTAGATAATATAAAATATTTGCGATATCGAAGCTATATCGAAGCTATATAGAACTAACCAGTAGTACCTACCCTATTTTTTATAATTAAAAAAACATAGGTATATAAATGAGAATAACAACAAACCGAAATTGAGAGCAAAAACCTGTAGAATCAAATCATTATGCATTCGAGAGAAAATTAATATTTTAAAGCAAAATATTGTAGTGACACATTGAATCTTCAATTTAGTTTTGTTTAGTAGAACACTATAAATAACGCTAACTTGACAGATGCAAAATACATAATATCAGTCAGCCATTAACATAGCAGCTGTTGCTTAGAAGGTTCCTATTTAAATATTGATTTCGTATTTCTGAAGAAAGTCGTTCGGAAAATTACTATACCTATAGGTACCTACTAACGTTTATCATATACCTATAACCTAACCCTGCTAAGCTTTCCGCCCGCGGCTTCGTCCGCTTTGTCTAAAACCTATGAAATCATATACTAAAACCTTCCTCTTGAATCACTATATCTATATACAAAAAAACCGCATCAAAATCCGTTGCGTACCTAGTTTTAAAGAATATAGAAAATATCGCAACAATAATTCGTTCTACATAAATAGATGTTTATTTTTGTGCCAAAAATCTATCAATGAACCATGTGTAAAATATATTCATACCTAGGTCCTAGTCGAGTAAACGGTCAACAGTCGACATCACACGAAAACCGGATATTTATTATAATATTATGTATTTACATATTAAATACTATCTTATATAAGCTCATAAAGCATATCATAGACTTTCCAAATTCCATCATAAATAAGTCATTTTAAAATTATTTGTTTTCGTATTTGGACATATTACTTTCGCGTAGTAGAAAGCTGTCCTATAGGTATAGTAACGAATGGATTCCGGTTGAGTTATCTTTAAAACGTCATCGGAAATTGCTTAGCAGGAAAATTAACAGCGTAATGAGTAAAAGCTGTCTTGGCAATACCACAAAATAGAGAGTTGTGGTTGTGGTATATGGGCTTTCTGGGCTATTTTTATAAGGTTGTATATTTTTTTTAAGAAGGGATAAACTTTTCAATGGAAATAAGGAAGTTAGTTAAGATATATACTGCGTGTTGAAGCTTGTGGCTTAAAGCCACAGCTTGTGGCTGTGTGTGGCTTGTGGCTTAAAGCTACAAGCTTCAACACGCAGTATCGATTACGGGCAAAATTGTTCAAAATTTTACGTTAATAGAAAACACTTTACTGCACGCCTAATATTATAAAGAGGAAAGGTTTGTAAGTATGTATGTACGTATGGATTTCACGCATAAACTACTGGACCGATTTCAAAAATTCTTTCACCATTAGAAAGCTGCATCTTCACTGAGCAATATAGGCTATATTGCATTTTCAAAAAATTAGAGGTTCTTACCAAAAATGCAATAATGTAACCCAAGGTGTATGAAATTCATTAATAAAAATTATGTCATCGAGTTCGCTGCGGAATCTTTTCCTTGAAGTAGGTACGAGGATGGTTCTTATGAAAAAAAAACGTAAACATGTAGGTACCACGGGCGAAGCTGGAGCGGACCGCTAGTTTTAAAAATATAGCTGAATATCATAATAATTCATTAAAATAAAAGAAAAAGCAACGAACAAACAAAGAGTCGATGACAAATGCACTCTATAAGACCAACATCAAATAGAAGAGAGGATTTGAAAACTTTCCAACATAGTTAAATACGCAATAAATTACCTTCAAAGCCAAACTTGTTAGTTATTCATAACTTTCATCTAAAACGCGTAAAACGCTAATAAACCAAACATCGGTTTTCACTTTCGGTTGACGCAATCGTCTTTCGTATCTAATTTGAATAATACACGATTGTACCTGTTAGTCATTTGCACATTGATTATAGGTAGTTAATAGAGAACTCTGCAGTGGCTTGTATAGCATTTTCATGCAACTTACGTGCGTGACAATGCAGAAGATATATTTCAGGATATTATATACCTAGGCCTTCGCTCGCATTAATATTTTCTCGTCGCTAATTCAGTCCATTTCCAATGTCAAATATATCTTTATAATTATTAATTTCTAATATTCACAAAAATTGTCTCAGCGGTTTACTCACGAAAGCGTAAACAGTCAGGCAGTCGAAAGTCGAAACAGTCAGGCACTTTCATTATTATATGATTTAATGTACATGTTCTAAATCCTAATTTTATTTCCATCACCTTCATTACTCTATTAAAGATGTAAGTAGGTTAACTGAAATAAAGCCTACTTAAAAATATATGTGTACTCTCAAAGTCACTAGAAGGCCGTACTCGGGTAATTTTATATGCGTAAAAAGGTTTTTAGTAAGGTCTTTGAATGAATCATTTGAGTCGATACATATCAAACTCCGGTAAGTCCACTCCCCGCCAAAATTGAGATAACAATGGCGCCAATTTTGAATTGTAAAACTAAACCAGTCTGTACTTTTCAAAGTTAGGTAAGTCAATCGTATCTCTATTAAAATAAGGTTTAAAGTAAATGTTTTTTTTCAAACTCCGGTATGTCCGTCGACAGTGGTTTATCAAACTCAGGTAAGTCCATTTCGAGCAATCACAGCTCAGTATGGCAGTAAAATGGCTGCCATTTCTCTCAATTTTGTTGAAGCTAACACGTGTGACCAATGCTTATAAATCGTTTTAATTGATAAATGATGGAAGAAAACAGTTTTACTTTAGAGGTGGTGGTTCTAGACAAAGCAAAGAAAAAGCAATACTAAAAGCTAAAACTGACAAGGCTCAGAAAACAGCTAAAAGATAAATGAAACTAGACGCACAGCACGCGCACCGTAGTTATTCCCAGCCATGAAGACCAGGGCCGTACTGAGATTTTTTCAACCGTTTTGATTTTTTGACCCCTCTCTTTGCCCAATAGTGGGATGATAAAGGTTAATAATAATAATAATTTGTATCTTTTAATTTACATATTTTATTTTAATGTCCAATACTTACAACGCGACGAACTATCTACCCATTTCCACCACCTCAGTACGTCCCAAAACTTAGTTCTATCAAATCCCTGTAAGTCCATTAGAGATTTTTCAAATTCCTGTAAGTCCAAGACGATGTTTTTCAAAACCCGGTAAGTTTTGCTGTTACATATCAAACGCCTGTATGTCCAGATTTAAATCTAATTTTGTGGCATAATCATCAAGTAATTCATTTCTTTTTCTTCGTAAAAATAATTCTAATGTATTATATTATATCCGTCATAAATTATAAAGGTCCAAACATATTGTTTTTTTAAGTTATTAAAAATACCTCGATTCCCACATATCTGTTAGAATGGACTTACCGGAGTTTGATATGTATCGACTCATTTGTTTATTGATATTTATGTAATGGATACATAGTAATAGATACATCCGATAGCCTAGTTATGGATTGTGTCCGTAGTCTTTAAGAATTGATTGTGATTACTTAAAAAAGAAACCAAATAAGTAGACCGTAATTATTTTTAACAAAAAAACTGAGCCGCCTTCAAAATATCAGCTCGATCTAATTTAAATGGAACCACGCGGAAGGCACTGTCAGCTTTTAAATAAAAAAAAATGTCCAAATCGGTTTCCCAAGTCGGAGGTAAAAAAGCCAAAAAAAAAATCTGTTGGGTCGAAGACCTCTTCCTTGTTTTGAATTCTGTTGAAAATTTAAATTAAATTCAAACCTCTAAAGGCAATGGCATCGCATTACGCTTTTTCGAATATTATGAAATTATATCCGCCCCGGCTTCGCCCGTGGTACATATTTCGCAATAAAAGATAGCCTACGTTCTTTCTCGGGTATCAAAATATCTCCATACCATATATACTTTACATACAATTTACATATAATTTCATGCAAATTGGTTCAGTAGTTTAGGCGTGATTGAGTAACAGACAGACAGACAGAGTTACTTTCGCATTTATCATACCTAATGATATTAGTTAGTATGGATTTATAACGATACTTATACTTATACTATCTTTCTATTAAGCCTATCGGTGTACAATTACCTACAATCAGAACTTTCTCATTATATGATGATAGGTACTATAATATATCAGGAAATATGGAATTCCGAGGCGAATAAACTCAGCAAAACATTCCAATCTAATTCAATGAAAATCAATGAATTATTAATAATATGCAACAAAAAATAAAAATGCTATGTTTATCAGAATTATGTAATAGGAACGTCGTGAGTCGTTCTTAAATTTTTAGTACTTGTTTAAAAATCTGGTTACGCGTGGCTTTGAGTCCATACTGAGTTCTGACCGCATGCCAGTATTCAATTCGGTCAAATATTGAAAGAATTCATTTATCTCGTGAGTAAGACAGTATAATATAATTATTTTATTTGAGAAATCATTTGACCAAATTTTTTATTAAAATAGTCATAGGTATATATGTGAAATCTATATAAGGCTTAATTGCCTTTCAATTTCAGTAACAGCTCTTTTAATATTCATTAGGCGTTTAATTTTCAAAATGTCTATCCAAACACACTTTGAAATTACTTATTATAGTAGAATTAACATTCTTAACTTTATGTCATACCTTACATAACACATTAACAAGATTCCAGAAGCCAATTTCTTGCCAGGGCTTCAGATTTTTAATCACTAGCAATTACAGAATTTTCAAGGTGGACAAGTAAAAGCCCATAGCCTTCTGCAAATCGCCTTATTATATTTGATTTAGTATATAATTCAGAAAACGACACTAGATACAAATTAAGAATATCTCGGTCAGGTCGCCACGCTATATGAAAACACGACCTTTTATTATGTTTTCACGGCCAATAATTTTCGCAGTACAGCCAAGTACCTATACTGGACGTGCCCCGACCGGTTCGTATATGACCTCTATTGACATTGTACTAGAATATATAGCTGGTAATTTGATCTGTGTCAAATACATTGATTTGTACATAAACTTTGTTCGGATAAGCATGAAGTATTTGCCCAAATTGATTTCTCTGCATGAGATGTTTCAGTTGTAGCGGACGTTACAGGAAGCAGTAGTAGTAATAAAATAAAACATACCCACATATGTCGTGTTAACTAATAAGTAACATTATAAAGAGAAAACATGTTTTGAATGTCTATATTTGTAAAGTTTTCACACGAAAACTACTCTGTAATGATTTAAAAAAGAATTCACCTGTTACACTTTTCCACATAGTCTTTAGGCTATATTTATTTCGTTATTATACGGTATACTGGATCAGCACTGGAAGACGGTACGAGCGGCTAGCTAAAATACAAGGGTCATTACATACATCAATAAACTGATCGCGCCTCAGGTTGCAAAACCCAGTGTTTACAGACTATTGCATGCAACTTGTAGTTGTGATTGTTGATTAAATAGTATATATACATAATCTTAATGTAGGTTGATATTGATTTTCCAAAATGTTATATGTAATGTTCTATCTAGATTATAAAATTTGTCGTCCAACATGAAAAGTAGTAAAAATATTTTGTATGCACTTATTTACTTAATAACTTAATTATTATTATCTGTCAGTAAGGCCTGCTTCGGGGTGTGGTCACAAGTAGGTATGGTGAAAACCGGAAGGTGTAAAATATTTTTTTGATAAAATAAAATAAACCCAATTATTTTTTTTTTTAATTTTCATCCAAGAACCTTTACACTCATGGTAATGAACTTAAAGACATTAAAGTGGATAAAAATAAAATAATCATTCTAGTAATTTAAATGTCACCGTTATTCATAATAATTTGCGTACGTTTTTGGTTATCTAGACAGTTAATCTATAATAACATGATTTGTAAAAGATTGTGATGATTTTACGGTTAGACCCGTATCAACAATTATCATAGTTAAATTCAAATTATATTTATTTGCAAGAATGTAGTTACAAATTATAGATGTTTTAATTACAGTATTATGTGGCTAATACATTCTACCCATCGATTTGGTGTGCAAATATTAAAATAGAATGTTAAATTAATCTAATTACATATTTAAATGTACACACAATTCAATTTTCAAAATTACACGAACACACTACAATTTACACGATTATATCACACACAATTCAGTTTACAATACTTCAAAGTCATAAATTCTTCAATGTCATAAAATTGTTTCACCATTAACCAGTTCATTAATTTATGTTCACAGAAAGTGAATATAAACTCTTGTACCACGCCTACTCTCCTACTTCTCAGCTCTCCTTTGCTTTTTGGTTGACTGGAAGAAATCGCTCATGAACGATAAGACCGCCTACTGTACCTTAACCTCTTTTGCTGTTTTTATTGTCTTTCTGTCAACTTCATCTGTATGTACAATAAAGTATTTTTATTTATTTATTTAAAAGTGCGTGTGTTTTTTGTATCGTCGATGAGTATTTTTTATCGTAATTACATAAATAAGTACTTCTATAGATATTATATACCCGTCCGATTAGGGCCCTTCTGGCCTCCTCCACTCAAGCGACAGCTCAAGCCGAGGTTCGTGGTCCCCGTCAAGGGGGGACGCCCTTGTGCATGTCGCTACCAGGGTGAACCTTCAGTTCACCCCCGCGTCCGCGTTAAAATGTAGTAGCCCTTCTGGCTAACATTGAGAAACACCTTACAAAAAAAAAAAAGATATTATATAATGTTTTAATGTGAATTTGCACGGTTTTAATCTACGCTTTGTTGGGTATCTTCCCACACTAAATTAGAGAAAGTTTGATAGATTTCACAACCTTGGATCGAAACTATAGACCATTTAAATGAGTTGCAGTTATTATTTTTATGAGCTTCGGGAAAATAACCAATAATTTATGTAAAAGTGTGAGTGTATGAAAGTATAAAACCAGTAGAGAGGATTTATTTATTGTATTAAACATTATCTATGCTAATATTATAAAGCTGAAAAGTTTGTTTGTTTGTTTGAACGTGCTAATCTCGGGAACTACTGGTCCGATTAGAAAAAATCTTTCATTGTCAGATAGCTCATTTATCGAGGAAGGCTATAGGCTATAATATAATATAACATCACGCTACGACCAACAGGAGTGAAGCCACGGGGGTGAAACCGCGCGGAGCAGCTGGTATATAAATATCCGTCACGCATGGAATATAAGGGATTAAAAAAAAAAAACATCCGTCTTACGCTTTTTCGATCAGGCCACGTGTCCTGACGCGAGTTTAAGATTTTATACTTAACGCCGCTAAAGAAGTTTTCACTTCAACAAAGTAGGTTTAAAAATACTATAGTTTACAATAATTAACAGTAGAGCAAAGTCAAAAAAAAATTGTAATGGCGTAATGACCTTATAAAAGGTTATTCATATTGTAATAAATATAAAAGGGATTGTGTACAATTATGTAAATAATGTTATTCTTAGATTTACAATGCTCTTGATTAATGATCGCTGAAGATAGAATATATATGTATTACCTACTTATGTTTTGTGTTACACGGAGAAGTTATTATTAAATTCAACATTGAATAAAATGCAATTATACGATTTAAACATATTTTTTCGTTAATGTACTTTATTCTAGTTCATCTAAGCTATGGTAGGCAAAACCTAGTGAGTGTTCAACCGCGACCTTCTAGTGATTTTGTGGTTTTTATGTGTTGCATATTTTGAGTAGGTAATGTCTAATGTGATCACGCAAATTATTCAAAACTCTTACAAATCTTAGTAATTGAATTTGGTATTTTTGGTTTTATGGCATTCAAATCAAGTCTATTCTTCTATTTCTATTTGTATAAAATTATGTATATATAAGTCATTGTTAAAGTAACGATGCCTTAGTGGCATTTGAAAATTGTATGAAAATTATTATCTTATCTAGCTTCAAAGTGAAATTACTTTCTTTTGAAATGATGCTAAATTATGGGTTAGTTTGTAAAATTGAAGGTTAATTAACTTTCTTTTGTTTAAGTGGTTGAGTAGCAAATTATCTTTACATCAATTATAGGAGTCGGAAGATAAAATTTCACAAAATAATGAATAAACATATGCATGCGTGTCACAAAAATAAAAATTAACGTTTATTTCTTATGAATTTTTGTGAATATGACATCGTATTATTAATTTTAATTAAAGTAATGAACTTTCTATATATATATATATATATATATATAAAAGCTATATCGATTACATAAAATCTCTTTTAACAACATTTCATAGAACAAGAACAGAAAAATCTGAAAACTGGGTGCCCTTCAAAAAGCTGGGTGCGCGCGCGTTTAATTCTCTTGTTATGTCATACCGTATGCATAAATTATAATACCATTTTTACTTCCTTGACATTATTGTAATGATAATTTTTTACATTTAATTGATAATAATAATTTTCTTTGTTCTTAAGTTAGGTTGAATGAAATTTTTGACATAAAATCCGAATGTTTTCGATCTATTTGTCTCTATATAAAACGGCAATTTATTTCAGATCTCATAAAATGTATAATGATATAATTTAAGTATACTTATGTAAGCTTTTGTGTTGATAGTGAAAATGAAAATGAAAATGAAAAATATATTTATTTATAAACCAAATGTTTTTTACACAGCTGATACACTTAGTTTGACGTTGCTCGCTTTACACATATTGGCTTAATCTATGTTTATTAAAAAGGATTCCCTATAGCACCCACACTAGGCAAGCCTGTATCGTGGGCACTGAATAGTATACCTAAATATAAGCTATTAACATAGGTCGAGTGGTTGAACATTAACCTACGGGCCATGGAGCAGATTTAGCAAGCGGGTTCGAGCTTGCTTCACTTTCTGTAAAGTATAAATTATCATAAATACATGTAGAGTACGTACAGATTATACGGAACCATTTAATAAATTAGAGACAATCTTACGTAGAAAAAAACTAAACTATAAAGTGGTAGTTTAAATTTACAAACTTAATTTTACTTTTAAACTATAATAAGGTACTTATTAATTATATTATAACTAGGCTAGCCTTCAAAATCTTTAAACTCAATTCTTAGTTTCATTCTTTATATTGATAAGCGAGCATCAGCTTAATATCAAGCCCGCAAAAATACAGTCGAATTGAGAATCTTTTCTTTTTTTAAAGTCGGGTGATAAAAGTTCAACTATCTAATAAAAAAAACAAACGTCATGACGTCACTCGCCATACACAACAATTTATTGTATTTATACCGATTATCACAACTACGTAACGGGTGTTCACATAAACATACTAACGCGTTTCACTGCAAATTATTCGGTTGAAGACAAGCAATGACTAATTCGACCACTTTCACTGGTTTCTCTTTATGACGTATTGATTAGCATGTAAGGATCGTTTTGGAGAGAAATTATTATGTATTCATTTGTTTGGTGCATTAGAATTGTATTATTAGCATCATAATATTATTGATGCTAATAATATACAACATTATTCTATATGTAAATAATTGTAGTATTATATTGTATTGAAAATAATAGTTGATGATTTGTTTCGTGCTGTACTGAAAATGTACCTATCTGTATTGTAAAGAGCGTTTTATTTATGTGTATTTAATTTAATATTATAAAAGATTTGTTCTAGACAGTAAATCTTACGTTATTTAAACATGAGATAATGCTTTACCAAACTTAAGAACACGACGTATTAAAAATTGTAACGAAAAGTGCCATTTCTTAATATTTCAAATAGCTACAGTTGCATACATAACCATCTTATTAAGAACTAGCTTCCGCCCGCGACTACGTCCGCGCGGAAAAATTAAGATTTATTTTTTTCTACGTATTTTTCCGGGATAAAAGTATCCTATTTTATGCCCAGGATAATAAGGTATAATTATACCAAGTTTCATCGAAATCGAACCGTTAGTTTTCACGTGATGCCTGAACATACAGACAGACATACCAAAATTTTTTTAATCACATATTTGGGCTTGGTATCGATCCATTCCCCCTGCTATTTATTTTTTCAATATTTTCAATGTACAGAATTGACCCTTCTACGGATTTATTATATGTATAGAATAGAATAGATTACAATATAAAAACAGTGCTTGTGAGAAGTATGAAATATACTTAATTGAAACTAGCATGCAAATGTCCATTTACAAGTTATTGTGACATGAAGCATTAGTTAGTGGTTACTATTGTGTTTGAACATGAATATTTGACTCGAAACAAAAGGTTACCTATTAAATATAGTAACAAATTAGTGTTCTCTTGTTAAATACATAATAATAATATAATATTTATCTTTGTGATATATGCGTTTAATTCAACCTTTTTTAGAGGTGAAAGAAAATATTTTTTTTAATTAATTTTAGTTCTTTCAAAAGTATTGAATAATATGCTATCGTTGGACATAACTAACACATAATTTATTTTTTTCGAATCAAAAATAAAACAAAAGGCGCTAATTCATTTAAAATTATAGGCCAGAAGGTCAAAAGGTAAATTGTTATTCTGTGCTAAAGAGGTTATTTCCGAATATTTCTACGTCAATTAAATCAAATTAAATATAAAACTTAAATTCAATATATTTTTGCTACCAAATGTACATATAAAAAAATAAACCACTTGTTTGTTACCTTGGCAGAACGGATGCCAAAATCGGATATTATTAGGTGCAAGTAACAGGCTAATATAATAATGAATAAACTATCATGAACTAGTGAAGGTCATCATACTCGTTTGAGCATTTCCCGCGGTATCGCATCACGCATGACATAAATTCAAATAATCTATAGGTTTTACCAATGAGTCTATTTATGTAGTTTTAAAAATTTCTTAATATGGAATTAATTATTGCGAAACATAAAAGGATCAAACTTTATGTAAATGAGCGCTCCATTTTTGTAAAACCTTGGCTATCATTTTGTGGCTTATCTATTATTGATTTCTATCTATAGACGTAAGATTTAAGTGGAATTATAATTTTTAAAAAGTGATTTTTATAAATTATTATTTTTATTTTATATTTATCGCATATACCATGCGTAAATACAGTACAGTGCATAAAAATAACTTGTGAAGTGCTACTTCAGATTACAATTTATCTGTATGAAAATTTTCAACTAAGTCGACCACCAATTCTTGTAAAGTAGTTCTTGCGTAGGTAATTGGGTAACAAGTATCCATCAAAATCATTCGCATCCGATTTTTCTCATTAATATTTTATGTTATCCTACTACTATTATAAAGGCGAAAGTTTGTAAGTATGCATGTATGGATGTTTGTTACTCTTTCACGTTAAAACTTCTGAACCGATTACAATGAAATTTAGCACACATATAGAGGGTAACTTGGATTAACACATAGGATAGGTTTTATCCCAGAAATGCCATGGGAACGGGAACTATACGGGTTTTTCTTTGAAAACGCGGGCGAAGCCGCGGGCGGAAAGCTAGTTACCATATAAATAAACTATTCACCACGATCGAGTTAGATCTGTGGCAATGCACTAGCTCCTATTAATATTTATGGCTATCCAAAACATTTAAAATTTTAGCTATAAACTACAGTTGCATGTATATAAAAATACCAGTCAAGGACAGTATAATATGATGAAAATAAGCGATGGCATTCTTGCATATAGAAAATCCCACGGTTTTAACGTTTTGCATACAAATCGGTGAAATTAAACACATTAGCATTGCTCGACACAAACATGATATAATGTTAAAAATTTTATGACAGGATATATAAAATTTGTTATTAAAATTAATGTACAGATGTCAATTTAGAATTAAAATATTACTTTTAATGTTAGCTGGCAAATTAACTAATTTGCTAAAGGCTCTACTTTTGACAGATCAAAATAAATAAATGAATAAGTCTCTACATTACTATTTACAGATTAGGAACAGTGAGATATAATTAATTATCTGTATAATTTCCTATTTTTTTAATCTAGTGAAAAGTATAAATATTAAATACCAAATTATTTTTCGAATTTCACTTTAACTTATTTAATGAATGTAAGTATTCACGCTATATCGATATCGTACATGACTTATACCGGTTTTTTTGTGAAAAGGTGACCTCCCTGTTGTAAGTATGTTCCAATTCCTGCGTACTTTACGTTTTTTTAAATACTTTTAATACAATTGCTCAATAATATCTGTCCGTCTGTTCGCGATAAACTCAAAACCTACTGTTCCGATTTTCATTCTGCTATCCTCAATGGAAAACGTGGTTCTCGAGGTAGGTTTCAGCATAAAATAATTTGTTTGGTTTTAGGCTACACAGGAAAAGCTACGGGCGGAAAGCTAGTTAGATATATAAAATAATAGAACATTGTCCAAAAACATTTTCCAATGACCTAAGAACAAACGTCATCATAAGAATCTTATGTTACCATTGAAATTGATAATAATTTTATAAGGTCACTCAACAAGCCATTCTCATAAACTATTCAAAGGTGTCAATTATGTCAAAGGTCACGATTTCACCATGGATTTTTATTATCACCTACAGGTGCTTTTTGCAACATACCTACGTTTGACAAATTAACTTTAGTTCTGTCATTTGATAGTATTTCAAAACGTTGGTCAATATCTGACGACACGTGTGTGGAAAGCCTTTTGACAATATTAAAATATACTTAGCGGAGTTTGAATTATTATACGTCTTTATAGTGAGAAAACTTTGTTTTGCCGCTTTACTTTGTAGCGGTTTTGTAGCTAATAGGTGTAACGAAATTGTTTTGGAAATATAAGGATTGGTGAAATTGCCGTATCCTTACGAATGGGACGAGCCGTACATTTAGTTAATTAGCTTAAAAACTTTACAGTTAAAATATTATGATATCAAACATCTACCATACGATAAAATACAGTATCGTAAATATGCAATAAAAATATTGTTGGGTACTTACTTAATAAAAAAACCGGCCAAGTGCGAGTCGGGCTCGCGCACAAAGGGTTCCGTAGCAGCAAATATAATAAACTTATTATGTCAATTTATACACCTCGTAAAAAGTACCTACATTATAAAGATTTTATATCATCGCGGATTTTTAAAGGTGTACAATACTGTAGTATATTTTTTGATCTATCTTATAAGGTTCAGCCATCGTTTTCAGTGTAAGCACAATAACTTAACCAAAATTACAGTTAAATCAACCTATCTCAAAAACTATAAGAGATACTTTGATCAAACCAAAAATCGTTGAAAGAGTTAATTAGCATGCATCACCTCTATTTTTTTTAGAATTTTATACCCCGTAGTTATAAAAATAGAGGGGGGGGGACATACTTTTTACGACTTTGAGAGCTGATATCTCAAAAACCGTTCACTTTAAGAAAAATGTTTTTTAGAAAACTTTATATCATTTTAAAAGACCTTTCCATTGATACCCCACACGGGTATGTACATCGAAAAAAAAAAATTTCATCCCTCAGTTACATGTATGGGGGGCCCCACCCCCAATTCTTTTTTTTACTATTTAGTGTCATATTTTTGTAGCGGTTCATACAACACATATTCCCATCAAATTTCATCACTGTAGTACTTATAGTTTCCGAGTAAATCGGCTGTGACAGACGGACAGACGGACAGACGGACAGACGGACATGACGAAACTATAAGGGTTCCGTTTTTGCCATTTTGGCTACGGAACCCTAAAAAAGTGATCTTGGGTCAACTGGTGTTTAAATATTACAGTGTATGAATAATTATTCTTTCCGAATATTTATTAATTAAATAAATATTCGGAAAAAATATTCAATCTAACATTACTACATTATACCTATATTGATTACTTACATGCAGTTAACGCATTCTAAATTGATCTGTCCTAATAAGCCTTATAAGTTGAACATATGTTTAATCGTTCTTCCTGTGCACTCTAGTTACGTATAGTACCTTTTAAATTATTTATTTTAACTCTTTCAACGTTAAACCTTCGACTAGTATTGTATGCAATATTTATATGTTTAACGGATTAGGAAATATCCTAAATGTTTTAAAGTATTTTTGTGTAATGACGAAGGAAGGCGTGTCTGTTTATTTTAACTTGATTATTATGATAAATTACTCGTGATAAGTTTAACGATGGCTTTATTAAATTATACTGAATAATATAAAAATTATATAGATTAGATTATTATTGCAACCATATTACGCTTTTATTATTTTATTTTTAAATAGTTACGCGTTTTTTCGAATTTTTATCCTTGGATAACTTTCAGAATAAAGAAATAGTATAAAGAATCATAGTAAGTATGTTAATAAATAATTTCGATTTTAATGCCACATCGTTCAATTTTCTTGGGAAAGTGTTTATCTCCTTAATTTACATACGAATGTCAAACATTTGTGCCTAGGTGTGAACTTGCCACATTTTTAACGAGATGTTGCTTATAAATGTCATCATTTGTGTAAACTTTAATGGCTTTGTCAAATAGAACGTGTACATAGTGCGTGTCAGAGCGCTAACCTGACGAGGCGCTATGACGCTGAGCTATGTTGTACTGCGCGCTAACATACCGTCAAATAGAATCACAGTCTCGCTATGTAAGCATTCTATGTAACATTAGCGCGTAATATAATACAACTCGGAGACATAGGGCGGCGTCATTGTAGCGCTATGACGCGCGATAAATACGCGATCTATCTAGCAAAGCCTTTGTAAACTTTTATATGATAAATTATTGATTTGATATTGGTGGTAATTTTGATTGATGTCTAATCTCACTAATAAGGCCAAAGTGTATATTTTTATTGTGTAATTCGTGTGATGAATAATTTATTATACGAGGCTACCGGCTAGTTAAGATTAGGATCTTGGTGTAGATATAAAATTTATTTAAATCGTTACCTATTTCTGCAAATTTGAATTCTAATTAAAAGGTTACATAATAAGTGTCTTTGTTTCATAATTCCATATATTATATCATCCAGTCGTTACCGTTTTGGGTGTACCAACAAATAATGCTCTGACAATTTACGATGTAAAAATTTTAATAATTTAACTACTTGCCTAAAAAACCTACAGTTTTAATCATCTAATAATAAAATATATTGCTTGTATAGTGGTATAATTCAAAAGCATAGAAACTATAAAATTTTATGTTTACAAGTACAGAGATATAAAATTTAACACATAAATTGTTATCTTGTGATCATAAATCATAATTGGACTAAAACAAATTATATTGGATTTCTCTACAATATTGCATTAACTAACTCTACAACATTACTCTATACACTTACATTATAATTTAATTTAACCCAGATTTCAGTTAAACTTAACCCGTGATATTATAGTGTTCTAACTCCATACTTAACCAATGTTCAAAGTGTGATCAAGTTTTAATGGTGTCATTCACATTTAATGGTATAATAGGCCTCTGTAGATTCTAAATTGTGTATAATATGGTATAATTAAACTTCTATCATCTAGTAGAATATGGTATATTTCTTGTACCTATATAAAATATAGATATAATGTAAACAACGCAAAAAAGGGCAATGTATTTTTTATTTAAATTGCGATGCAATTATTGCAAAAAAACTCGTCCCTATGCGAGATTATATGGACGAAATTCGGACTTTTTACACATTTTTTATTGTGACTACTTTCGGAATTTTTACACATTTTTTATTGTGACTACTTTCGGAATTTTTACACATTTTTTATTGTGACTAGATACAATTAAGTCGAATTTGACGAGTATAATTCATCGAGCCTGTACCTATATTTTATTAACTAGAAAAACATAACTTTTGCAGTCAAGTAAAACGACATCAAATATTACAATTATTTTCAACAAATGACTAGTTTCCGTACAATTTCATCATTTGCTCTGATAAACCTGACCGACGGACAGTCACATTTCTCCATAATAATATACCTATGTACATGATATTAACCCACTTTGCAAAATGCATGTATGCTACGTGCAAATTGCATCCATTTATTATTTATTCAGATCTCTGTAATGTCCCACAATGAATTAGGAAGAAACTTCTCATCTAATAGTACAGAGATGTTGTTTCCATATCAAATAGAAATATACTATTTAGTTATTAGTAGATTATGATGTTCTGTGATAAACGTTCATAGTAGTATTTGGGTCTGATTTCAACTATATTAAATTTTTCTATCCATACTAATATTATAAATGCGAAAGTAACTCTGTCTGTCTGTCTGTTACTCAATCACGCCTTAACTACTGAACTAATTTGCATGAAATTTGGTATAGAGATATTTTGATACCCGAGAAAGGACTACTTTTTACCCCGGGAAATAGGATAGGTTTTATCCCGGAAATCCCACGGGAGCGGGAGCTATGCGGGTTTTTCTTTGACTGCGCGGGCGAAGCTGCGGGTGGAAAGCTAGTTCTTTATAAATTTATAGTTATATTAAAATATACATGTTATTTTGATATTTAAATCTATATAATTTTAATAAAATGAACAAGTGTTTCGAATCTGTGTTAATTTAAAATGTCGATCTGTATTGATTAAAGCGTCAAACATTTATCATCCATCCATCTTATTTTTAAAATACTTTCAAATTTACAACGTCAAGGAACTAAAGTAACATTAAAATATTTACCGACAAAGATCTCTACGTAATACAATATGCCGCTAATTTACACATAACACGTTTCATAATTTGTTATGCGTTAAGATTTTCAAAAGTGAAATTATGTAATGAATAGTTCCTCATTCATTATGGAAACTGGACAATTTAAATCTGAATAATCTCAAAAACAAGGATTACGTGAAGCGTGCATGAAAATATATGAGTACATTGGCTTTTAACATGTTCCTAGAGTCTTTATTCTTACACAAATTATGGTTTTCATTTTTTGTTGCGCATTCTCATTGGAGTAGGTGAAAAGAGGTCGTAAATTTCAGTATTTTCCATCTTAAAGTATTATTACTTTACAAATTGTTATTTAAATTTGAACTTTGTTACCTAGTGGTAGGGTGCAGTTTATTTCATTCGAAAGTGTTGTTATAAGTGGCTACTTTTAATTTTAAGTTTTTTTTTTCAAATATTAAATAAACACGTTAATCATTTTTTTAAAAGAGGCACCCTCCATCTCAGGTTGTTGTCTCAGCTTCCTCTGGAATATGGTCTCTGGAATACTTTAATTCCCGATAATGCTGTCAACCCGAAAAATGTTTTTATTTTCATATCAGTCGCAAGTAAGTAGTTGTGCATTTACCTGCTACTTGTTTAATCTCGATAATCAAAGAATTTCTTCACGTACATGATTAATATCTTATAGTATGTAATGAAAGTACCTATGTATAAAAAAAGTTTTTATTATAGCTGCTTTTTAATTTTAATTTACTTAACGGTTGTCTGTTTTAGTTATCATCATTGAAATCATGCGTTTGGTTTTTCTGAGAATTTGCATTCCATTTAACAATTAATTATTTAAATTTTATTGTAATATACATTTACTTTTATTATAAAGTGTTATTATTTAAATCTTTTTTATAGTAATTATAATTAATGTTCCTCGAATAAAAAAAAAAACTTTTTATATATTTATTACTCAATTAGACCTAAGGTAGAGGTACAAATTATTGTTTTTATTTTAATTAAACGTAATTATTTCAGTAGCGTATGAAGTATTATATACATATAAGTAAAATTTGATCAGCTTTATCTAAGGCTTTATCTAAATCTAAAACAGTAAAAGGATATTATGTACCTAGAGATTGCAACGCCTGCTGGAGAAACCCGCATGGGTAAGTCCACGAATAGAAAGTACTTGTTTGTCAATAGCGTATAAATGCAGTATAAAGTGGTATAAATTAGTGTTTTCGTATGACAAGTCTCTTTATAAACGTAATTTAAATGAAAAAGAAAACGTAGAAAAATATTAATATATGTAACGATTCTAGTTTCAACCAGAAATTTTATTTCAGCGAAGCTGACGCTCGTTATGTGAAGGCTATCCTAAAATCTATGCTATTTAATTGTTGACTTATAAATTAAAAAGGGAGCGCCTAAATCGTATGTGTATGAACTTTGAAGTTATAAAAGTTTGTAGGATTTTATTTGTTAGTTTATCGATTAATATTTTACACTAGCTTCCGCCCGCGACTCCGTCCGCGCGGATGTCGGTCTTCGCGTGGATGGTTTATATATCCATTTTGAGAACCTCTGACAATAACATCTTATAAATATCTATTGGACCCAATTCCCAAATACGGCTAGGCCTATAATAATACGCAACGTGTGTTCGCGGTTCTACGGAACAACGTCTATGGATAAAACTGAAAAATTAAGATTAATTTTTTTCTACGTATTTTTCCAGGATAAAAAGTATCCTATGTTACGCCCAGGATAATAAGGTATAATTATACCAAGTTTCATCGAAATCGAACCGCTAGTTTTCACGTGATGCCTTCACATACAGACAGACAGACAGACAGACAGACAGACAGACAGACAGACAGACAGACAAAAATTTTTTTAATCACATATTTGGGTTTGGTATCGATCCAGTAGGTAACACCCCTTGGTATTTATTTTTTCAATATTTTCAATGTACAGAATTGACCCTTCTACAGATTTATTATATGTACATAGATAATAATATATTGGATAACTTGGAAATTATGATCACAATAACTCGATTGTATTTCTATTTTTTAATCTTAACACTGACCAAAACGATAAAAGAATTATATCAATCATACATTTTACAAAAACTAAGTATTCGCCATTACAACGCCTTGACACGCTTAGCGCATTAAATATATGTTACTAAACGTATAAAATTATATAGAACCTGCAGTAATAATGTAATTACATCAAAAATCATAAAGCGTACAATGATTACAATGTAACTGTATACTGATATTACGCATCTTGTCTCCATAAATTACGAGAATGGCATGTAAAAGTGAAACTAGCTTTCCGCCCCGGCATTTCCCGCGTATGAAATTTAATAGAAGGATCTACTGTAATTTTTTAAGTTTTTGTCAAAAAGGAGAGCTTTTTGTAAGTCTCTATCGGGAATCCAAGCTACGAATATGATGTTGAAGCAAAACTATTTCATTAGGAAGGTTGAAGACTGAAATTACCTTAACTTGTCTTTAAAAAGAGTAACTATCGCATCTCTTGACGATTCTTCGAACATTTAGAATCGGTGTTAATTTCAAAAGAAGTTTAAATAAAATGTTTCAAGCTTTAGTTTAATTATTAAATAACAGTTATATCTTAATACTATAATGAAGAAATTCACATGTACCGGTAGATTTTCCGTTATAAATAACAATAAATTATCTGACACATATTATTAACATTGTCTGATTATGCAAAACAGACAAAAATTATATACCTACATATACATTTTCCTAACGTATGTGTTTTATGTAAACAAGTAAATTTTAACGAGTTCCGTTAAGGTAGACAATAGTGCTTTCTAGCTTTTATTGCCTATCCAGTTATATCCAGTTATTGTGTAACAGTACTTGAATGAACGCAAGGAGCTAGCGCGCAAGAGCAACTTTTGTCATCAACTCTATGAGGTAGCGCGCACGAGCATATAAGCACCGTACAACTGATGCCATACATGGGCTAGTAAGAAAGTGCGCGCACGTAGCGAGCGACGCAACTCCCCATACAATTGATGGGAGAGACAAAATAGTTGCGGAGACAAAAGTTGCTCTTGCACGCTAGCTCGGGCTAATAAAAAAAGTCTCCCGGAAGTTGCGTCGCTACGTGCGCGCACTTTCTCTAGCCCATAGAGTTGATGGGTTGGACACAAAATAGTTGCGGAGACGAAAGTTGCTCTTGCGCGCTAGCTCATGTATGAAATACATTGTTAATGTGTATGTTAATCGAGTTATATGGGACTGACCCATGCAACTTTTGCTCGTAAGTGGAATGTTTTTCGATGCTTGGTCGAAGTGTGATCTTACGTTACGTTACCTTACCCGATAAATTGGCTATTCAATATAAAAAAAATATTTCAATTCGAAACGGTTTTTACTGAAATGAGCGCGATAAACAACCATACTAGCAAACTTAAAGGGTTTATAATATTTATCCACTGTACTTGGCATATATACCTATGTAATGGTACTCAATAATTTATTCTTTAGTATGGATAGTGGATAAAGCATGAAACATCATAAACAGAAATGATTTCATTCAAATATTCTAATGCGCGTGTTTTTCAAAAATAAATTTACAATTTATCGGAATCTCTTCTAGCATTATTTAGGAAACTAGTGTTTTAAGATAAATACTACACAAAATTACAGATTGAAGAAGGAACAGTTTGCTTAGGTACTTCTGTCTGTAGGGTATGTTTCAATGATTTGCTAATGTCTTCGTTGTGAGCGTTGTTATGTACATATAAAGAATTACAATTTACAAAGTATGTAATTGCTTTTCTATTTAAGGCAAAGTCGGAAAAAAATGTTCTAATATGTTCTTTGAGCTTTTAATTTTTACTACTTAGACATACAATACATTGTATTGGTACTTACGGTTTAATTTAAAGAATAGCTTGGTTTAATTGTTTGGCTTATGGTATCAATAGGAAATAAAAAAATTAAATAATAGAAGACATATTATATGTGAAGAATTATAAAAATGGAAAGTATTTGCTACAAGCCATTCTATGACAATAGGAATGCTCTATTTCCCTCTCTATAGCATTATAACGGAACTATAATGTATTAGTAAAATGTAAGGTCACTATTACGTAAGAGAATTATGATTAAATCTTAATATAAACCATAATTACTATGTTGAAACGTCAAAAATTTTTCGTAGTACAATTTTTGTAATATCATGTAGTAATATTGTTATTAATGTTTCCAATTTATCATAATATTATAGAATTTTGATATAAAATTAAATGGATAATTAACTCATTAGTTATCATATTGAGGCGACAAACATATTACATAGGCTGTTATGCAAGTGTAAAAGTGTGAGCAAATCAAAGTTGACAGCTTTTCTTGGCAAAGGTATATAAATATTCATAATATTGTAGTAATGCTTAATGTTTTAGTGTACAGAGGCTGGGGTCTTCCAATAAAATACTGTATATGCTGAACTACTTTATTACATTTATAAATTTATAATTTATTACACGTTAACTTAGATAAGCGAGTGGCAGGCGACTGGCTCTCGCAGGAGTGTCGCCATTCGCCGCGCCACAAACCGCTGAATTTACGATATTTGATTACTGAGAATAATAACACACACTACATACACCCCCTTCTAAAAAAAAATGATTTACATAACTGACAAATATAAAAAAAAAAAAAAAAATTAACAAACATTAACATTTGGGAGTCTATGCTGTGACAAAACACTTAAATCTGTACCTTGACTACAATTTAATTCCTTCCTTAACATTTTCCTTGCACGTATAACACAAACTTTATATATTAATATAGCGCACAAAACAAAAAGGATGACTGCCATAACCGTCACCACCGTCACCGTCACATAACGTCAGTATTGGATGCTGTGGCGTGATTCGCTCCGTTTTGAGCGATAACAATTTCTTCATCTCTCTTTTCAACCGAATATGTTTTTCCCATTTTGTTAAATATTGTTTGATGCTGATAACTTTAAAGTTTAAACTATGTGAAATGAACCGACACTCAAATTTATATATTATTATTATATATAATTAACTGGTTGAGCCGAGATTTGAAATAAAATGAATACAAATATTCCTAACAATTACTTATAACATTAATATGTGCTGAGGTGACATTACGCAACCTTCGCGTGCCTACTTCTAACAAAAATGCCAATGCAACATTAACCTAATTACAGTCCAAAAATCTTACAGGTCTTTTAATTATTCTGCCACTACGTGATTTCTTTAAAGGCGTGCACACACTAGCCTCACTATGCTGATCTAATCTACTGTCATGTCTAACTTCATTTTCTTCTAAAATATACGCGGGCTTAAGTCTATCAATCGACACATTACATTCTCTATTATCAATTAATATTTTAAAAACTTTACTATTTCTTTCTAAAACTTTATATGGTCCGCTGTACGGAGGCGTCAGCGGTCTCCGTACCGCGTCCACTCTTAGAAAAACATGTGAACAGGAATTTAGATCAGCATGCACAAACGTACTATTACTATTTTTACATACCCTTTTTATGGGCCTAATTTTATTCAAAGTGTCTCTTAACTTACTTATAAACGAATGTGGATTATCAATTTTCGTACTTTTATCCGAACAAAATTCTCCCGGCAACCTTAAACAATGACCCAGAGCAAATTCCGCCGCGCTGATATTATCAGTGTCTGCTTGACAAGCTGCTCTCAATCCTAACATGACCGTAGGTAGTTCTACTAACCATGCTAGATTATTGTTCAATCTAGCCACCAGAGCCGACTTCAAGGACCTATGCCACCTTTCTATCTTACCATTACACTGCGGGTGGTACGGGGTAGTTCTCGTTTTTTGAATACCTAATAATTTCATTAAATCTGTAAACAATTCGCTTTCAAACTGTCTACCTTGATCGGTGGTAATAACTTTAGGACAACCGAAACGACAAATCCATCCTTCATAAACTGCTCTAGCTACCGACTCCGCAGTCATGTCCTTCACAGGGCAAATCTCAGGCCACCGCGTTAACCTATCGATCATAGTGACGCAATAACGGAAACCGTGCTCGGTTTCCGGTAAAGGTCCTATCAGATCCACGTGCAAATGTTCAAAACGCTCGCTATTGTTAAAATCGCTAAGTTTTGAAACAGTGTGCCTAATAACTTTACTTCTCTGACACCTAACGCACGTCCTGGTCCAAGTCCCCACGTCCTTATTCATGCCTGGCCAAAAAACTTTTTTACTAACTAACGCACGCGATGCTCTAACTCCGGGATGGGATACGTCATGAAATTTATTAAACATACTTTTCCTAAACTGTGCTGGTATATACGGCCTAATATTCTGAGCTGACGTTTCACAATATATTTTAATATCGTCATTCTTATCGAGCGCTAACTGTTTCCATTGCAATTTATCATTTGTTTTCATCAAATCTGCGAGCTCAGCGTCTGTCGCCTGTGCTCTCGCAACCTCCACGTATTCACTCGAACTAGGACATACGATACTCTCGATTCTCGATAAAGCGTCGGCCACTTGATTTTCAGTGCCTTGGATGTGTTGTATGTCGCTTGTAAATTCGCTAATATACAACAATTGACGCGCTCGCCTAGGTAACTCTTTATTAGAACTTAATTTACTTAAAGCAAAAGTGAGAGGTTTATGGTCCGTGTAAACTGTTAAATTTCTGCCTTCGATTAAATCCCTAAAGTAAACTATTCCTGAATAAATCGCTAAAAGCTCCTTGTCATATGTGGAGTACTTCTTTTGCGGTTCCGATAACCTTTTTGAAAAATATCCTAAAGGTTTCCAAGAATTTCCTTCCCACTGATTTAACACTGCCCCTATACTAAAATCTGACGCGTCGGTCATTAACCCTAATTTGGCACTAGATATTGGATGCGCAATAGTAACGGCATTTTTTAAATTTTCTTTACACACTTCAAATGCACTATTCGCCTCGTCTGTCCAATCTATACGCGTCTTATCTCGTTTTTTAGTCCCGTGTAAATACCTATCTAAAACTCCCTGAACTCGAGCAGCGTTAGGAATATGATTTCTGTAGAAATTTAACATGCCCAAAAATCTACGTAATTGTTCTACTGTCTCCGGTTTCGGATATGACTCGATAGCTTTAACTTTTTCCGGCATCGGACTTATGCCCTTTTCTGAAACTAAATAGCCTAAAAATTCTATAGAGGACTGTCCAAAAACACATTTACTTAAATTAATAGACATTTTATATTTACTCAACCTCTCAAATATTAATCGTAAATGTTCTCTATGTATATCGGGGTTATCCGATCCTATGATGACGTCATCTATGTAACCGAACACGACTGACTGACCTTTGCCCCCTGTACAGTCGCTGCCATAATTCAATTGTTCTATGCCTGATAAAACTGTATTATTGATAAATCTTTGAAATGTTTGTGCCGCGTTACGCAGGCCAAACGTCATTCTTGGAAATTCGAAAAGCCCAAACGGCGTAATAATGGCTGTTTTTTTAATGTCGTCTGGATTAATACCTATAAAATGATACGCTCTACAAATATCTAACTTTGAAAAAAAATTCTTATTATGTAACCCATACGTAAAATCTTGTACCCTAGGTATCGGATAACGATCTAGCTTTGTAATTGCGTTTAACATCCTGTAGTCCCCACAGGGTCGGATACCACCATCCTTTTTAGGTACAATATGTAAAGGACTGGCCCACTCACTATTTGAAGGTCTACATATGCCTAGCTCTTGCATCAATTGGAATTCCTTTTTAACCCTATCGTACCTGTCGGCCGGTAACCTCCTGGCACGCGCGTGCACAGGTGGTCCAGTAGTCTCGATGTGATGATACACGGAATGCTCTGGGACATCCTTGAAGGCTGGCGGGCGCGTAATGTCCTGAAATTGTTCCAGTAAATCCGCGTAAGGATGGTTGCTATTTATACTTTTAATAGTGCCGAAAAAATGTGTACTTTTAATTCCACAGACATTTAAACTGGTAACTGAATCGATTAACTTATTATTATACAAATCTACATTTAATTTAAAATTCTTCAAAAAATCGGCACCTATTATTGGCTGTTTTACATCACATACGACAAAAGGCCATTTAAATGACCGTCTTAGGCCCAACGATAACTCTAAATTACATATTCCATAACATTTAATTTCGCTGTCATTTGCAGCATACAACTTTAGATCGACTTTTTCGATAGGCTTTCTAACACACCACTTTGGAATGACGGAAATGTTAGCGCCTGTATCGATCAAAAAACTATATTTCGTTAAATTATCTCTAATTAATAAACGATGGCTTTTGGTTACCTGACCTTGAGTACATCCGTCCACCGCGCCCGCATGTACTCCGTCTAGTTTCCCGACTGCTTGGCTCGCCACGCGCAGGGTTGCTCGCAGCGGTTAGCTCTCGATCTGTACCGAAAGTGAAAACGGCACAGCCAGTCCGGGTCTCCAGGTGCTCTTCTCGGCCGCGATGTCGATCTTCTCCTGAAGTCGGTCCGTCTGTCGTTGCTCCTAGAGCGCTCGCGACCCCTCAGTTCGGCGCGGAGCGCTGCAACCTCCAGCTCCAATCTGCTCATCTTCTCGTCCGGCTGCTCATCTGTTTCCTTCTTGCATGACACGGCTGCCACATCCCCGACGTTGGTGTATTCGGTAATCTTGTCTGCCATGGCCGCCAGCTTGTTCAGAGACTGATCTTCACAAACCGCCATGACTGCTCGAACTGATGACGGCATTTTCGACAACCACAGGCTCTTGAGTGTGTTGTCCGCAATTTGTGCGCTGCGACCCAGATCCTTCATGCGCCTTAAAAACTGGGAGGGTCTTTGCGAACCCAATTCCAGCTCCGACACCAACTTCTGCATTTGTCTTTCGGCACTCTCTTCATAAACCTGCAGCAGCCTCTCCTTAAGCGCCGTATACCTGTCCTGGGCGGGTGGTGACATCACGAGGTCGCTGACCTGCTGAATGGCCTCTTTTCCGAGTTTCGATATGACCAGGTTGAATTTGGTCTCTTCCCCCTGCTTCTGTGGGGCCATCACAGACTCGAACTGTGCGAACCATAACCTTGGCAAGTCTGTCCAAAATTCTGGTAGCTTGGTGGACACGCTTATCGATGCCAACGCCGCGCCTGACGCCTCTTCCTTGATCTGCGTGTCTGAAGCTGCTGCTTTATTCATTATTAAGCCGATGAGCTACTAGCCGATGAGCTTGTGAGCCGCCTGCCGCTGTAGTCGCCACGTGCCACGCGCGCTCTTCGATTGCGTCACGCTAACTTCCTGTCGCCGTGCCGCGTGGAATTTGATCTCGAACAAAACTTACCCCACAGCCAATGTCACTAATTACGCCGATTCCCTTCACTACAAACTTTCTTCGAGAGTTCTTCGTCGGGGTCACCAGTTTAGTGTACAGAGGCTGGGGTCTTCCAATAAAATACTGTATATGCTGAACTACTTTATTACATTTATAAATTTATAATTTATTACACGTTAACTTAGATAGGCGAGTGGCAGGCGACTGGCTCTCGCAGGAGTGTCGCCATTCGCCGCGCCACAAACCGCTGAATTTACGATATTTGATTACTGAGAATAATAACACACACTACAATGTCTTTTCCTAATGTTTTCGTAAAGGTCAAATTTGAATAACCTATTTGCCTTGAATTTTAGTACCTACCATATAAGAGAAACTAGAGAAACCCATTAATTTCAAATTGCAAAAATAACGTCATTAACGACAGACCTTTTTCGTCATATTTGTAATTTTGAAGCCCACTGTATATTGAATAGTATTGTATGCAATACACTTAGAAGTATTGTATATTGAGCAATACTTTATAAATAAATTTCACCAAATTCAGTATTATTAACTATTTACTACATTGCATGAAAGAGCAAAACATCTTCAAGGCTTTCATGCATAAACCTTCAGATTTATTAGATAGTAAACTCAATCTTTAATAAAAACGTTGAAATTCCATTCACTTTAACAGATAAAAAATAACATGATACTGTCATCTGGTGTCCATTATTCATGATTAGCGAGAGCCGTGATGGATTAGTCATTAGATGGTTATCAACTTAATAGCATGTTATTGTTTCTTGTGTTAAGGTTGAAATTATCTATCTGTTGTATTAATTATTGTCCCTTGTTGAATTGTTCAGTGATTTATCCCGTCTTAGAAAAATATGTATTAGGTTCAATCCCGGGGTAATTATATGAATTTAGTTTTAAGATATCGTCGGTGATACTGCAATACCGCGTAAGCCACAGGTGCTAATAGCGCGTAACTGATGGGTGACAAATTTTACAGGAGAGCGAAAAAACTGAATATATATTTATCTTTATTACATCTTCGGCTGATTGAACTAGAAACTAATTGTAAATTGATGTACTTTAGCTATCAATATGATCCATTAGTAAGAAAACCTCATAGACGATTAATAAATTCACTTTCGCGGTATTGAATCATCGTAAATGAATTGTTGTTGAGCATTTTCACTATTTACGCTTATTTGTAAGAGGGATAAAATAAAAGATTGGGTATTCAAAAATATTATTTTTATGCGTCTTTGAACACGATATCAGTCTCATATATTTCAAAATAAGTAAAAATATTATTAACTTTAGATGTAAGCAGTTTTAAGCTGCCTACAATAACTATAGAAACATCAAAAACATAAAATAAACATTTAGAAACATAAAGTTTACCTACTAAATAAGTAGCTTAATAAGTAGATACATAGAAGACAACAAAAACATAATTCTAACAAAGTTTAGAAAAATATAAGTTCTACATACTACGTAGTCGGTAGTAGTAGTAAGTAATGAGATCTTACATTTGGAAATACTCTTATTTAAAAAACATCTAACGAAGTTTTGGTAATAATTAAGTAGATACTTAAAATAATGAGATCTTAAATCTTGATATAGGAACTTATTTTTTTTTAGAGGGTAAATCATCGTAAAATTGATGGCAATCACGAGGAATAACAGTCTTTAATTGTTGCAAATGCTCATATTTACTTTCCAGTATAGACAATCTAGACTCATAAAGCCTTGGTACGTTGCTTATCAATGTAGAAATATTCTTTGGTCTTCGAGGTAGTGGAGTAAATTCACTTTCGAAGTGCTTTTTAAACTCGATAGTCCCATTAGGATTATATTTCAAAACTCGCAAGTCCACAACACAATCATCGCCAGAAACACGCCCAGGGCGTATAGAGTCGTAAACTTGGTACTCTTTAACACTGTAGTCTTTGAAGAAGGTATGATCGGGTTGTTCGACTTTGTAAGGAAAAGGATTCTTTCGAGCAACTTTGGTAATAGTTGCATATTGCGATGGCAGGAAAATCTCGACATTTTTGAGTTTTCTTTCAATAAGTGAATGCACCGAATCCACCTCCATTTGGGTGTGGCCCTTCTCCAGATACTTCTGTGTAATGGTAACTTTCTTATCCATCGCTAATCTCAGGAGAGCGTTAGAAACAATACTGTTCCTATTCTGCGCAGTACAACCATCCGTCCATATAATTACATCCTTAAGATTATCTTGTAACAGTTTCGTTATATAATCTACAAAGAACGACGCATATGTGGTAGCTTTCAGATCACAGGCGGTCTCGTCGAACCAATAACAGGTAACATCGTTAGTACCAATGTTAAAAACTGTGAAATTATGCACTGCCAATTTGGTTTTAAAATATAGCGCACTAGCCGACAAAGTAGGACATAATTTCACGGCTTGCAAATCTGCAGTAATAGTATGAACAATCCCTTGTTTTGCAATTTCTTTATCTTTAGTCTTTTCAGCTCGAGCTAAATTTTTCAATTCGACGTGACGCTGATAATCTTCTTCGGAAACATTACCCACTGCATACGAACTACAATAATCACATGCATCTTTTTTTGGCTGAAAAAGAGCTATATTTTCCTCACTTAATATGTCAAAAAAGAGTTTTCTCGAAGCTACTGGCTTGGCTTCTGACGACGAATATTCAACGTATAGCTTGTACAATTGTGCTTTCGATTGTATTATCGGTTCTACATACTGTTTCGTTGTTGATTGGCGACAATAATGTGAGGGTAATTTGGGTAATAAAGATAAATAGCATTTGACAGAATCTCGTTTAGAATTATGCGAAATCGGAGCCGGGTTCGAATTAACCGAATTCACAAGGGTCTTATCACCAAGCCAGTAGCGAACAGTCCACTCTTTTATGCCTAAGGTCGCCAGAAATGTCTTTAAACAAACTCTTTCCTTTTTGCCATGTATTTGTAAATAATATAATTTAGTATCTGATCGTCTAGAATTGCCTTCAATAGTCTTCCTTTTAACGTGTTCCGTGTCAATCATTGATCTTACATACATTTTTTTCTCAAACCATGTCATGCTCCAAAAACGATTGAAAACGTCCTTTCTAATGTCTTCAGATAGGTTTGGGCAAAAAAAAATTTTGCTGCGAATACAAAATGCTGACATACACTTAGGGCCCATAGATCTTTCAGGTTTCGGCTCTTTCTGATGGTACTTATTACCTACTTTCTTAAATCCAAGATAAGCTTTTCCTAACATTCTATCCTTCTTGTTTAGTTGTCTTTTCCAGGTTTCAGAGTCAGCTTTACGTTTTCTTTTCCTTGAGTCTCTTCCAGCTTCTGGTTCCAAATTTCTTTCTGGAAACCATTCAGGATCATTAGATTCCATAGGTTCTATGTTAGTAATATCAGATAACGGCACGTAGTCTGGATCGGTGGTGGAGTCATCGGGAGAAAAATGTACGATGGTTTCTTGAGCAACAGGAGGGACATCATTGGACGAAGTGCTAGGATTTTCAAGGTGAATTTGTATAACTGTTTCTTCTGCAACATTTGGGATAATATTGGATGAAGAACTGGGATCGTAATGAGTAAAATCTGTAGCCACTTCTTCAGTGAATATTGGCACAAAAGTAGATGAAGTACTAGTACAGTCTGGAGGTAAACATGTTATTAGCGTATCGCAATAAGCTATATCCTCATCAACATCTGTTAAGTTTTTGGGTAACTCATGAATTTTTTGAGGTATATTATGATAGGTATAATATATTATGGTTGGATTTTGAGAACGATTTTTGTCTAAAATACTCTGCCTTTTACGAAGAAGTTCTTGCCGTCGTTTTTGGAGATCCCTCAATGTTGTGACCTTCATACCATGATCATTTATCTCTTCCATAATATTTTTTTTACCTAAACAGAAGAAAAATGAGTTACAATGAGAGTGTTAAATCCGCGTAAGTAGGCAAATCATTATGCAAAGAGAATGTTAAAATACCGCGTAACTACCATAACAAAAATATTAACATTTTTAATATTCAATAAGATAAGTTTTAAATCAACTAATGCTTTCAAATTGTACCTAAGGTATTAAAAAATCAAAGTTTAACATTTACTTACCGTTTGATCCCAAAATATCAATGAAAATCACTTATATTACGGAGGCACAAACAACGACCACACGCTCCAAGTAATGCTGTGTAGATACGCGGTATTGAGGATAAAATCGTCAGTCCACAACTCACGCGGTTTCGACAAGTGTAGTTTGAAGCGATTTGATTGGTTATAGCGCTCGCGTTGTTACACAGGACGATGCCAATTGCTGTCTAGAATTCATAGGCGCGAAATTTCAATTTTGATTTTTTCGTACTTCCGCGGTATTTGCAATTGTTACTTACGCGGTATTGCAGTATCACCGACGATATAGCATAGACATTTATAAAATCTTTCTCTGTATAATGAAGTGTCGTGATTAATGAAACGACTGATGATAAAATATATAGGTATCTAATATCTGCCCCCATCATTCTCACGGGAATACGCGATTCTTTTTCATTATTTTAATTAAGGTAATTGACACAAAAAATAATTACATACCTAAGCTGCTTAACGAGAGGAAATTAATCGAAAGCGTGTATTTCCTTTACAATCTCTTTCGGAAAAGCATCCGTCAATTCAACAAAACATAATTTCACACAACAACAAAGGTTCTTATAATTATAACGCAAATACTTTCCTTATTAATTTTCCACATTTCTCCGCTATATTAGTGTAAAAACAAATAATCGATAGCGTTATTGTTTAGCTAGAAACGCGGTAATTTCACCGTTCTCTGTTCATACATTCACAATGGCTAATATTTATTGTGAGAGTCAGAAATTGTTAGAACACGCGCTATAATTGGATAGTGCAATTAACAAGCGAGTCATTTATGTCTACTTAAACGTTATTTAGTGTTTAGACAACTTTTGTTTTTAATAACTTCTCTGTTATGTGTGCGTGGAATGTCTAATAAGGAAGATAAGTGCATGTGTGTGTCATAAAGCTGTTGAATATGTTGCTATGTTCTATTAGGATAGGGTATGTAGAGATTCTTTTCTGGACAAAAAAGAATGCAGTTACTCTACAAAATTTCGTGATGATAGGTATATACAAAGGCTATATAGCCTTCCTCGATACATGGGCTATCAATTCATCAATAATTAAAATTCTAATCGGACCAGTAGTTCTTGAGATTAGCGCTTTCAAACAAACATTCAAACTCTTCAGTTTTTTTAATATTAGTATAGATTTATGTCAATATATACCAAGTTTCTCACAAACAATCTCTGTTACAGGTACGTTATCATCATGAACGCATCAATGGGTAGCAAATAAGATGGTGATTGGTGAGTACAGTGCGTAACCATGCGTAGCTGTTTGATTGACAGCTGACGTGACTGCTTTTTTATAGATAAAGACGTAAAGTAACATAGTGTGATGTGATGAAATTAACAATATTTCGCTAGTAAAAGTATGATAAACTTAGAAGAACTGCCCCCCTAGCCAAGTGGCTTTCTGTTAGCGTAGCCTTCAATAGAATAGACTACGAATGTATGAGATTGACGTAAGCTGTAGATACGTACGAATGTATGAGATTGACGTAAGCTGTAGATAAACGTATCTAAAGCTTACGTCAATCTCATACATTCGTAGTCTATTCTATTGAACGCTACGCTAACAGAAAGCCACTTGGCTAGCGGGGCTGTAATCACGTGTTAGGTATATCCACAATAAATAGTGATAAAAGATTAGGAGAACTTCGATCGATAATTTAACCACGCTGTATTAAGCTCTCCCAATGCATTCAAATCGCAGATAGCAGAAATCAAGTACAAAATATTTTTTTCAAACTATTTTGTTCATTCTATATTTGGATGTAAGCGTACTGATTATTACTATTATATTCCAAACTAGGGTAGTCATTAACTTAGCGAAATACATGAAATTACTTCACCAGCTTACACAAGTCGAAAATTATAAGTGCTTTATAAAAATGTCTCGTAATAAGTTTATAATCACTGTGTTTACATACAGAATCTTCAGTGTTACACAAGTACTAATGTGTGAAAAATTTAATAGTAATTGCTACAATATAGCACCACTCAAGGTTTATCACGCAATCTTGGCTTGTTCAAAGTAGGATTTGGCTACTGTTTTGAGAAACTTGTGAAAGATGTGCAAATAAGTAATCTATTTTATTGGTACACGAATTATATAATAGTAGTAAATGCGATAGAATAAGCTTAGCTTTAATCATTTTACTATTTGGTACTAGCTTACTAGCTTTCCGCCCGCGGCTTCGCTCGCTTTGTCTGAAACCTAATATACTAAAACCTTCCACTTGTATCACTTTGTATATTAAAAGAAACCGGATCATTATCAGTTGCGTAGTTTAAAAGATTTAAGCATACACAGGGACATAGGGACAGAGAAAGCGACTTTGTTTTATACTATGTAGTGATAAAGCTTTTTAAACCACTACACAAATAGGTACCTTTTGCAGATAAAATTTATTTGTCTAAAAATTAAAGCTCTATTAGGCATATCACGAAGTATTAATTTCTTCAATGTGTAAATATCATTTATTCTATATTTTAAATAGAAGATAATTTCATAAAATTAGTAATTTTAAATATATTGCAAAATGCTGTGAGCATTTTTATGCAATGTTTGGATTTAAATACATTTGTAAATCCCAAAGGTCAAATGATGATATCAAAATCTA
Source organism: Colias croceus (assembly GCF_905220415.1). Lineage (NCBI taxonomy): Eukaryota > Metazoa > Arthropoda > Insecta > Lepidoptera > Pieridae > Colias > Colias croceus. The sequence continues at coordinate 8,368,851 of NC_059556.1, read as the reverse complement.
TTGATCGTAACAGTTATAAAAATCGATACTTCATTCAAGCTATTTATTTTATTGTACAAGATATATTTTGTAATATTTGACATATAAATATGTTTGTTATTTTGTCGTTGTTGCGGCAATAAGGCTTGTTTTTGCATAACCCGTGTTTTCGTGTTGAAATGAAACGTCTTTCCTCTATTGAATCTGTTTTATTACTGATTGATACACTAGTGACTTAGACGTCAACGTAGTTAATAAAAAAACCGAACATACCGCCCACCAAAGGACTACACTAGTCCTTTCAAATAACAATGAAATTAGTCTCCTTTACTTACAAACAAGCGGCATGCTGTATGAATTAACAAATAACACCGTAAAAAATCAATATATACCTTAAATTTGAATGTTACATACATTACATACATATTACATTGAACATTTGTTTACGACACTATAATTTTGACTTTAATTTTTAATAAATTTATCAAATACACATCATAATACATCTTTGCAAGCTTTGTTATTTTTTTTTATTTTAGTTTACACAATTTTATACATTTTTATGACAGTTTTATATTAAATATTTGTTTACACATAATATCAGTACAGATAGGTTTACATTAATTTACACTTATACAATTAATCAAATACACATACATATACCATAGCAAAAGAACAATTACATGCGAAATGAATTGACTCGCTTGTTTTAAATGATTAATTGATATCTGTATTGATAGGAAGATAACATAATTTAGATACACTTCTTTTTATTACACTATCACCGCTTTTTACACTATAAACCCTAGTGAAACCGTCTGGCCCCGGGTGTTTGGCAGTGATACGCCCTAATGCCCATTTGCCAGGTGGCAAATTAGGTTGTTTAATCAAAATAACATCACCTACTTTAAATTCATCATTCTTCTTCAACCATCTAGTTCGCTGTTGTAAACTAGTCAAATAAGTCAATTGTTATTTTCATGTCTTCTTTATTCTTTTTAAATCTCAAAAATTTCTTACAATGAGCTATTGTTTTCAATAATTCTTTTAATGTATCAAATTCTTCAAATTTCAATGAAATTTTATCTTGTTTAGTGTTTGTTAGTGGGACTGTATTAATAGGTATCTTCTTTTCTTCTAAATCAGTTTGTATATATTCTGGTCTTTCTAGTTGTAGTTCATCGTTTCTTAACCACGTGGGACCTTTCCACCAAATGTCACAGTTTTTAAGATTTATAGCAAGCATTCCTCGCGATGCTATATCTGCTGGGTTATCGTGAGATTGAACATGATGCCATTGTTCCTTATTAACTGTAGAAACTATCTCAACTACTCTATTTGCGACGAAAGCTTTCCATCTTGAAGGTTCACCAAATAGCCAAGCAATAACAATTGATGAATCTGTCCAAGCAAAAACCTTGGACGTTGGTATACGCAGTGATTGTGATACTTGCTTCAAAAGTTTGAAAAGTAATAAAGCTCCACAGAGTTCAAGTCTAGGTAATGATATCGTCTTAAGTGGTGCAACCCTTGTTCTTGCAGCAATTAGACTTGTACTATAAGTTCCATCATCATTTCTAACACGACAATAAACAACTGCAGCATAAGCTAATGTCGAAGCGTCTGAAAACCCATGAATTTCAATTGTATCAAAATTTGTATTTACTGTTCCAAGCCATCTATCTATAGTAATATCCTTTATATTCTGGAGATCATTGCGAATATTCTTCCACTCTTCTTTTATAAAAATATTAAGATCCTCATCCCAGTTTGCTTTTTCAAGCCATAACTTCTGCATTAAAATTTTTGCTAAAACAATGCAAGGTGCAATCCATCCTAATGGATCAAATAATTTTTGTATATCAGAAAGAATATTGCGTTTAGTTATTATAACATTATCATCATCTATTGATTCTAAACTAAAATTATATTCGAATCGATCCGTTCCCAAATTCCATTGAACACCTAATGCCTTGACAATACCATCTAATTTAATATCTAAATGCGCCTTTGTAGATCTATCATTTGGTTCTAAAGATTGTAAAAATTCTGCACTATTAGACGACCACTTTTTAGGATCAAAACCTCCTCTTCGCAATAGTTCCGTCAAATCTTTTCTTAGCTGAATACATTGTTCTAAATCATCACCACCAGACATGCAATCGTCTACGTAAAAATCTTCGTTTAATATTCTAGCAGCTTCAGGAAAATGATGACCTTCATCAGCAGCAAGTTGTTTAAGTGTTCTTACAGCTAGGTATGGAGCGGACGCTGTGCCAAAAGTGACGGTAAGTAATCTCATATCTTGTATATTTTCAGTTGGATCATTTCGCCAGACTATTCTTTGGTAGTCGACATCATTCCTATTCATCCATATCTTTCTGTACATTTTCTGAATGTCTGATACGAAACAGATTTTATGAGTTCTCCACCTCATAATAATGTTTCTGAGATCTTCTTGCAATACTGGACCAGGTAAGAGTTCATCATTTAATGATATGTTGTTAGAACCTTTACAGGAAGCGTCGAACACAACTCGAGTCTTCGTGGTCTCCTTATCTTGGCGTACAACGGCGTGGTGGGGTAAGTAAACAGCTTTTTTATTTATTTCTTTTTCAGGTACTTCTTCAATGTGTTTTAATTCTTTGTATTCTTCTATTACTTTCAGGTATTCTTTTTTCAGATCTGGATCTCTTTTAAATCTTCTCTCTAATTGCATCAATCTTCTTACAGCTACTTCTCTCGTGTTTCCTTCAGGTGAAAGCAGCTTTTCAGTTTTAAAAGGTAATGTAACTATATATATTCCATTAGTATCTCTCTCGTGTGTTCTTTCATATATATCTTCACATAGTTGCTCTTCTTTAGTTAACTTTCTATTTGTATCAATATCTATCTCCCATATAGTTTTAAGTAAGTCATTAATATTTGAATCACTAGTTAAATTTGTAACCATTAAGGACTTATGTATAGTGTTAACCTTCATATTAATTCCACCCATAATGATCCAGCCCAGGTTGGTATTTTGAGCACATATAGTACCTGAGGGACCCTTGATTAACCCTTCTTGTAGAATTTTTGTGTATTCATTTACACCCAATAAAAGATCCATACAACCCGACTCATAAAAGTTTGGATCTGCTAAATTTAAATTGTTAAAGTGTACAAGCTCATGTTTAATACTATTTCTCGAAGGTAAGTTTATTTTTAAATACTTTGACATCACGTAGGCGTGTACTGGTAACTCAAACTTAGGTTCCCACCGAGACAAAATATTTACTTTGACCTCATTCCTTACATGTACCTTCAAAGACTCCATGCCAGTTACTATCATATTAACCGGCTTGAGCTGTAACTTTAAGACTTGTGCAGCTCGTTTGGTAATAAAACATGCCTGTGACCCTGAATCTATTAATGCCTTAAGAGTAGTAGTGTGTCCATTTTCACCTTTAATCACTACTACCGCAGTTGCCAAGAGACTTACCTTATGTTCACCATCTCCTAGACTATGTAAAGACGTCACTGTAGTATGCACCTTCTTCTCATCTACATCGGTCCGCATTGATGTCGACGGTTGTGTAGTTACCTCGGATACCGACGAATCTGTACCTATACCTATATTTGATCGGTGTAGAAGAGAATGATGACGCTTTTTACATATGTGACACGACAAAGGTATACGACATTTAAATGCCGAATGACCTGGGGCCAAACAGTTAAAACACAATTTCTTACTTTTTACATATTCAACACGTTCATTACAATTCATTTTTGTTCAATTCATTCAAAAAAACCGAACAGTCGTATTAAACAAAATATGACAAAATTAATGTATTGCTTGTAACTTTTTGTTGCGAAAGTTTTTATTTTTCTGCATATAAATAATGATTGCCAATCTCTTAATACTTGAACTCTTGATATGTCATTTATAAGCAAGAACTATTTACTAAAATTCAATGAACTAAAATTCAACTTGCAAAGTTCCAATACCAATAATATAAAATAAGCTTCAGAGTAAAATGATGTAATAGAGAAGATTTACTTAGGAAATATTATAAAAAAAAACACCTTTAATATATCATTTTACTACAGATGCGTTTTTAATGTTAGCTAGACATTTCACGAGCCTGCTAATTGACTTGCGACATTTATATTGTGAAGAAATTATGGTTAAAGTATCGTCACCATGTCATACAAATTGCTCTTTGAAATCTTATGAAAACTTGAACTTAAGTTGTGTAAGGGTTTCTAAAAAGCTACCTGCTACTAAATTTTCCTAACAAATGCTGTAAGAATTTTTTTAGTTACGTAGGTATCGCGTTTCGGGATCAAAACATTGATTCGTCAAATCTAAATTGTAACATGACTATATTATATTATACACTAGCTTCCGCCCGCGACTCCGTCCGCGCGGATGTCGGTCTTCGCGTGGATGGTTATTTCTCCATTTTGAGTACCTCTGTCAATAACATCTTATAAATATCTATTGGACCCAATTCCCAAATACGGCTAGGTCTATAATAATACGCAACGTGTGTTCGCGGTACCTACTACAGAACAACGTCTATGGATAACTGAAAAATATACGTATTTTTCCAGGATAAAAAGTATCCTATTTTACGCCCAGGATAATAAGGTATAATTATACCAAGTTTCATCGAAATCGAACCGCTAGTTTTCACGTGATGCCTTCACATACAGACAGACAGACAAAAATTTTTTTAATCACATATTTGGGTTTGGTATCGATCCAGTAACACCCCCTGCTATTTATTTTTTCAATATTTTCAATGTACAGAATTGACCCTTCTACAGATTTATTATATGTATAGATTAACTTACAAGAAGGCGATGAATTCAGACGAATTTAGTTTTCGTTAACTATTATTTTTTAGATATTACTTGTAAATAAAATAAGTACATACTATATAAATATTTTACCGTTTGGAATTACAAATGGTTCAGTTATTTGCTTTGTTTCATTTAAAAACAGCACTTGATTCGTATCTTAACTATTATTATTAATATTATATATTTTTATATAAAATTTACGGAAGTCAAGATCCTTTATTCAACACATAAAAGAAACATGGCTTTAATAAAGGAAGTAATTATCATGCCGAAAAAATGTAGGTCAGCGCGTAAAAACCTGAGTAAAAACTTCGAAGAAAGTCGTACTATTGGAAAGGTTGCCAATACAAATGGGTGTCGTGAGTGAAACCGGGCGCATTTGTAAGGCAAAGTGTAGCCTTGACCAGACACATGGAGTGTGATAACTTTGATGCGGTAGATAAAACTTGTAACTCTATTTGATATTTTTCAAATGAGAAATTTATAAAGACGATAAAAAAACGATCAAGGTGGGATGAATCCCACCTTGATTGCTAACCTGAACCCTCGTAGAACTTATTATTTTATTAAGGGAAAACTTGCATTAATTAATACTAATAAAACTGTGGAACGAAATTCTTTGTTATAAAATGGTATCGTTTAGCGTATTGGTAACGTCTTTACTTCATTATATTCTCATGGAAGAAGTATACCTACTTAATTGAGATTATGTGATATTTTTAAGTCAATTAACGTGTAATAATTGAGAATCTCGCAAACGGAAATCGCACACTTTCAAAGCAATTACGAATCTTCAAATTATACAACAATTAGATAGCAACTAATGCTTCCATAGGCATTATCTTTTAATCAGAGATATTTAAAACAATCCACTAAATTAAAGATAAAGAAAGCATAAGAATAGAATCCAGGCAATTAATTAAAATCGTGAGTAAGGAAATTGGAATTTAATTAATGCCTTCTCCAAATTTACTACACACGGTTTCACTTTCACCATTCGTCTCCAAATGAATTCTGAATGCACATTCATTTCATTTCTGTATGAATAAATGTATTGCAATTTGCATTTTATCTTTAATTTTTGGTGATTTTAAATAAGATTTAATTAAATTAAGATTAAAATCAGAAGTTATAATACTTAAATGTTTAACAGACATAAATTTGATGATATAAAATAGAATAAAGAAATATCTATATGAGATGACTCAATATTTCTGCTAGAATTTTGAAAGCTATTTAAAAACTCAGACTAACAAATTTATTGGTATATTTCTTTTAATTAGTAAATAATGACTAAACATTATGTACGAATATATTGCGCAGATATCCTTCATTGCGTTGTAATTTCTGTGTAATTTTTCGTACAAAATGTTTATTCATGCACTTTGAAGCATGATTGCACCATTGGATTATCATGGAACAATTATTATGTTTGGTTTAATATGAAAAATGTATCATAATAGATCAATAAATGATTGAATAGAGTCAGGTACAAAATTCGTGACTTTTAACACTATGAATTAATAATCAATGCCCATTTAAATCTCCGTTGATACGTACACAATAATTTCATCATCATCATCAGCCCATATACTACGTTCCCACTGCTGGGACACGGGCCTCCTATGAGGGTACAGGCCATAATCCACCACGCTGGCCAAGTGCGTGTTGGCGGATGACACATGTCGTCGAACTTTTTAATTCTTCGACATGTCGGTTTCCTCACGATGTTTTCCTTCACCATTCGAGCAGTGGTGATGTTACAACATGAGCAGATAAATTGAAAAATCAATTTATTTCCTGCGCGCTCGCCTGGTCTCGAACCATGGACTTATCGATTCGAAGTCCGAGGTCTCACCACTGAGCCACCACTGCTCTTTAACACAATAATTTACAATACATTTATTTACCTATATTAATGAAGGCTGCATACATGTTAACTTTAAACATATTTTTATAACCTGGTGAAGCTGGGATAAGCTGCTTTATTGCTATTACTGTACTCAAATTTATAAAACACTAGTGGTTCGCCCCGGCTTCGCCCGTGGTACCCACATGTTTAAACTATCCTATCTCTCAAGTTGGATCGAACTGCACATGGTGTGCGAATTTTATTATAATCGATTAAGTGGTTTAGGAGTCCATTGAGGACAAACATTGTGACACGAGATTTATATATATTAAGAAGATAGGTTAGCAAAACTAAAGCAAAGTAGACTGTGAAGTAGACGTAAACGTTCAGAAACCATTCAAATAAAATCTATACAAATACGTATTATAAAGCTGAAGAGTTTGTTTGTTTGTTTGAACGCGCTAATCTCGGGAACTACTGGTCCGATTTGAAAAATACTTTCAGTGTTAGATAGCCCATTTATCGAGGAAGGCTATAGGCTATATATCATCACGCTAAGACCAACAGGAGCGGAGCCACGCGGGTGAAACCGCACGGCACAGCTAGTGAAAAGATAAAAGGTATTTTTTAATAAATAAGCTCTCAAAGCTCAGCTCACAGTCAAGATACTTTCAATAATAAACAGCCTTACTGAGAAAATATAATTTCTATACACATTAAAGCCACTGGATCAGTATGTCACACGATATGCGCAAAAAGTTCGATTACTCTCGTGATCGGACGCTGGCCGAGTTACGTGGTGTAACCGTAAGTCGTGACTTCTACGCATTTTATTGAGTATACGATGTTATTAAATTGTTTTGAGAGTGGTGTTAGTAATTGTTTTTTATGGTGTAATATGCTGGTGAAGCTTTGGAATCGATTTTGAAAGCTTTTAGTATAAAACGACGAGTAAATGGTTTTATTGGATGTAAGCTTGTTGTTATTAAATTGTAGAGTTTAAATACATAGTGTAATGTAGAGTTTATACATAGTGTAATGTAGAGTTTATACATAGTGTAATGTAGAGTATTATTAGCGCAGTACGACAGCTCTATGACTCGATTTTGAGTTGATCTTTGGCAAAGAAGACGGCAAGTAACGTACCTATGTTGAAATGTTCGATAAAAATTACACTTGGTTCAACTGTACCAATTTGAACAATATTGTTTGTTATAGTTACATTTTTATTTGTAAGAATTTTGCAACCGTTGTATGATAGTTCAGTATTTATTTTAAGTTTTAACGGTACACCAAATACGGAATCGATTTTATTATGCTCATTCTGGTATAAATAAAGGTTAGCCTACTTTCTTTTTTCAATCTGTAAGTTTGAAATAAAGGTATTGTATATTTGCACCAGATTTTATTTGCATTCTCAGGTTATACAAAACCAAAGCCAAAATTTAAAAATAATTTAGTAAAATTATTTTAAATTTTACTATATATCTTATATATCTACCAATACACATTTTTATCACAAGCTATTCCGATCTTTTTGAAAGTTTGCCGACCTTGTCTCTTGCCCACATTAAAAACTATTTACCGACCATATATTTACTTACTAGATAAATAATTAAGCAACGTGATAATTACTAAGTCTTCATTGTTGCAACATTTTTAAGTTCAATGAGGCACATACAGACGTACGTATTCCGGAGAAACTAAAAAGCTCGTAATTATTAATACACATTTTTACCTAAACAATACTAATTCCTAGTTTAATCTAGGACCTAGGTAGTTACATTATAGGACCGGGTTTGGTTTGAAATCTTCAAATAGCATTGAGTTTCATTTGTGAATTTATGTCTATCATGAAAGCAAAGTTACGAGTGAAATTCTAGTTCATAAATATATGTAGATATGTATAGGAGATTTCAAAATAACGTTCAGGATCAGAGGTTCAACATGGATTCACCATAATGAGCTAAACAGTTTCCGTACTCGTCTGCCCTTTCGTTTACTTTGGTTTTAATGCTATTGTTTCGTAAGAGATTCACTGTTTTCTCTTTTAAATGATACAATATTGACTATTGATTTCGATTTTATGGCATAGAGATTACTATTTATTAAATGAAACGAAGGAAAATACAATTTTATTGAAAATGGTTTTCTTTTTTCAGTTAACGTGAAATGTATTAATTTCACAAAAGTTATATGAATTATTGAACTTTCACATTTCTTTATACTCTATGAGAATATTAAACAATTGATGTTTTATCTATACAAGAAGTACATCATAGTATTATAAAAGCTTGACCTGAAGCGACCCTCAAGATCTCTCCATAATATGATACTGAGAAAGGTCAAAAGAATACTATAGTAAAATATAGGTATAGTAAGTGATAAATGTTTTTCAGGATAATAAGAGTTATGTAAAAAGTCATTAGTAGGTACACATACGAAATTTTATATTTATTTATTTTTGGTATATAATTATTATAGTCCTGTTAGTTATTATAGAGGTTATATTGTTTTTTGTTACTTTTGAATTATGACTAAAACGATTGACCTTAATAATTCATTGCTTCAGACATATAGATTTATAAAGTTCCAAAATACCAAAGCGACACATGCTCAAGGTAATCTTGATTTTCATACTAATTAACATAACTAATTAGTTATGCGAACATTTTCGTAAGGAAGTATTGCCAATCATAGGTATAGGATTAGAACAACAGCAGAATAACGTTGAAAACCGTTATTTACGTAGATTATTAGATACTTATTAAATTTGTTCCTTTTGGAGTAGTAAAAACTAGAAAATAAAGATCGAAGTGAGTTCAAAAGAGCATTAAGAGGGCTTATTCAATTTAACGCAAGTCAAAATCTCCGCGATCTATTACGATAGATCGCGGCTTGCGCTATCCTTTTACTATGAACAGCATAAGTCCACAGGAGAGCGCCGAGCAACATATCCTCTCTCTGGAAAGGCTCGCTGCCGACTGATTTTAATCGGGTCGCGCGCAGTGCGTTATAGTACTTTAAAAAAAATTGTAGAAAAATAATAGAGGTACCTTAGTTGATTTTTTAAATTTTATCTTATAAGTAAGACGTTCTTTTATTGCAATATGTAAAAATTATATTAAACTAAGTCAAATATCTTGGTGAAAATAATCATTTTGTCGACTATAATTTCTAAAAAAATTCACATTGTTCGGATTTTAATTTCGTAAGTTAGGAGTCCAAAATAAAAAAATCTTTTAACTAACTATTTTAATAAGGATTTTTGCAGTTAGTTAAAAAAAATTGTGTGTTAGATCTGTCAGCGATTTCAGATATTTTTAGCTTCGAAATTGACACTAAAAGCGAAATCAAGTAATCATCGGCTCAGTTATCTTGATGGTATACACAAATACTGTATTAATTGAAAAAAACTCTTAACTAACTATATAGACAATAAAATTTCCTAAAATTATTAGTAATTCATATGTTTGTAAGATAAGTGGTTGATGGACAATCTGATTTGAAAAATCACATATTAGAGCCAAACAGCGCACGGACCGCGTACACGGCCTTAAGCATTCTGCATTGATTTTTATTTTTTCTGCAACTAGGCGTTCGAACGTTATAATTAAACGTTTGGAAACGAGGAAAAGTTTGTAATTATGGATGTATGTATGTATGATTTTCACGCGACCGATTTCAAAAATTCTTTCACCACTACTCACTAGAAAGCTACATCTTCACTGCGAACCATAGGCTTAGGTTTTTAGGTTTTATCCCGGAAATCCCACGGAAACGGGAAATATGCGGGTATTTCTATGAAAACGCGGGCGAGGCCGCAGGCGGAAAGCTTAGTTATATAGTTTAATATCATATTATGAATAAAATATTGTTCTTAATTCGTTGTAATACGAGTAGGTACATAGTCAATCACGTACGCATATTGTAACATTCAGTTACGCAGATTTAGATCCTCTTCATATCTTGCAGGTAATACTTGTAAAATGCAATGCTCATTTTTTAATCTGTTCATAATATCACCTTTCACCTTTTTATAAGTATGGTAAATTTAAATATCATACTTAATCAAGATATGTTTTCAGTCACCACATATACAATACTATGACGGTTAAGTCTTCACAATCATATTTTATTGTATTTTGTGTATGATATTTTTTTCAAATACAGAAAGAACTGATTGGTTTATTTGTTACACAGTCTCCTTTATTATTTCGACTATTAAAGGCTTATTGTATCTGTTAAGACTTATCTTAATCTACGCCTGTAAGGAAAATGTATTTAACCCGGGTAGCACAGGCTGACAGGATATTATACTAGGATTTACTGAACACAATTCATAACACAATAGTGTTGTTGCAACCAAAACGCAAGCGCTCAAGCGCGTATAAACTCATAATTACGTGCAATCATTAGCAGCAATAAATATAGACATTAAGGTATTATTTGAGTATTTTTCATCAAATAAAAGCAACATTTCCTACAGTACGCCTCTCGTCCGTGGCCTCTATAGTTGAGGCCACACGCGAACTTTTAAACACTAATATGCAAGTAGATCTAATGTCTACCAAGTTATTGAGGAATCTTTTTTATTGTACATATAAAGAACTAGTGGTCCGCCCCGGCTTCGCCCGTGGTACATATTTCGCAATAAAAAGATGCCTATGTCCTTTCTCGGGTATCAAAATATCTCTATACCAAATTTCATGCAAATTGGTTCAGTAGTTAAGGTGTGATTGAGTAACAGACAGACAGACAGAGTTACTTTCGCATTTATAATATTAGTACCTATGGATTTTTTATAACATTTGTTGATAATACGTTGCTCACGAGAAATATTTCTTAGTAAAACGTTATTGTAGAATTTGTATGGCGATTTCGCAATAAGGTCAAGGATTGAGTATTTTTATGATACTTATACGATGGAGTGATGTAGATAGAAAAAAAGGGCGTGTCTGCCGAGCACTCGTGTCAGAAGTGAAACTTCTTTGATAAGATTCAAAGCTACCAAAAACGTTGCCTTACTCAATGACGTGACGGTACTGCCATGACGCGACATGAATTACTCTCAACGCGCCTAAAGAAGTTTCACTTTAAAGAAAGATAAAGTTCCATTGGATATAATTTGCATTTTATGAGTTATCGATCGCAGTACACTATGATCAAGTAAGTATAAAAGGGTAAGAGAAAATAATATACTATTAAATACTAATGGTTTATTTCTCTCAATGTCTGCCTCAATGCAAATTATATTGTAGCCATTATTCTTAATAGAATAGATTTAGAGAAAGTTTGCTCTTCCGATTCCTTATTAAACTTTTTTATTAATATTACTTTCTCACGGATCCATCTTTTTATAAGTATTAATGCTTAGAAATAAAACGATTGGATTTCAAAGCCACAAATATACTTTTACTCTTGAATCTTAAAACTTACATTTACTCTTATGAAATAAATGATAGGGAGTTTCTATATTTTATCTATAGATACTTATATAGGTATAATAATATAAAGCTGAAGAGTTTGTTAATTGTTTGTTTGAACACGCTAATCTCAGGAGCTACTGGACCGATTTGAAAAATTCTTTCGGTGTTATCATCACGCTAAGACCAACAGGAACGGAGCAATGCGGGGCTCATATAGGATAAAACATACTAATAAATAGTTTGAGCATTTAATATTATACATATAAGAGAAGACTCTTATTACCTACTTTAAGTAGATTTAAGAATGTATCAATGAATAAGAAAGACACATAGGAATTAATTACATTTTAAAATCACAAGTTACCTACAGTTTTACTGTTTTTGCAGTTCCCAAAACTCAAACAGAATCAAGATAATATCTAGCCATATCAAATAATGATAGACATCCGAAACACGGTTGTCATTTAACTCATATATAAATAGAATGTGGTTAGGGTAAATAAACTTGAATTACGTAAAGATCATTATAAAGAGATTACCGTCTCAGAGGCTTGTCTATACCTCCGTCTTGGAATACAAATACCTAGATGGTTTTACTAGGTTATAATTATCTCCTTTAGAATATAGTTTAATGTTTAACCTTGCAATTAATTATGAAATGTAAATTAAGATTTCGTAACGTTTTCTTAAATGTCATCCATTAGGCCGATTAGGATAATTTGTAGAGTAGGCTAAAATCTGTTGATCAATATTTGCCAAGAGACTCACCACCTTCTATCAGCATAGCCTTGAAAGATATATTCCAAAAAATGAACATTAAAACCGACAAGTTTGTGACTTAAAATATTATAAAATGTACGAAAAATTATGAAAAATGTGTAATTTGTGTGTGTGTGTTTTTATAACCACTGCACGCAAATGCAGTAACATAGAAACACACATAAATATAAAACATTTCAAAAAAAAAAAACAATAAAACTAATAAAATAAGGTAGGAGCGGCTGTGGTCACTCAACCGGACCTTGTGAAATGGAAAGTGACCCGCGATCCGCTATGTTGTTATATGTAAATGGATTCATGACTAAATATTACATAAATTTAAATATTTTTCTATAAGAAAATCATTAAATTTAATATAATTTTAGAGCTTCTGATCAGGTAAAAAAGAAAATTCTCTTATTAAAAATGGAAAAGGCTAACTATATTAATCTAACTAAAATAAATAGGTCGTACATTATTAAGATATCTGATAAGTTTCCTTCGTTACATTTTTATCTTTGCTTTTATTTAGCAAGATCAATACTCTAGAGTCTAGATCAAATCTAGGGTTTATACATTACATACAAACTGGCGTAGGTATTTATAAAGTACCTACCTTTTAAAATATCAATATGTCATGTTTCTTCATTAAACAGGTACTCAATTAATATTACAAATGAAGGAAACTTATTTTCCCCTTTGACAAATCACTCAACGCACAAACAGACAACAACAATACCGTATTTATTGGTAATTCACCATACAATAGTGGGATTTCACGGCAATTTGCGACGCACATTTTGTGGTATCCATACACCGTTACAAATTAAATCTAAATCGTTATTGCTAACAATTTATTATATTTAATTTACAGGTTTTACTTGACTCTATGTTCTATACATAGTATAAAAAAGCGTGTGTGCTGAGCACAAGTCTCAGAAGTGAAACTTCTTTGCCAAGATTAAAAGATATTAAATTCGTCGCCATACTCCATGACGCGACCTTGTAATTTTACTCACAATGTGACTAAAGAAGTTTCACTTCAAAAATTTATAATTAATTCTGCTCCCAATGAATCAGCCGTTTAGAGTATGTATTAGCAAGCTAAGATGAGCCGTAAATCCTTTAATAATTTTTAACCATGACACGAATAAAAATTATTTAAATACAATTCATTCTGATTCATTCTTTTGTTTTAAAGTTATAGACTACCCTCCGCCTACTTGGCTAGGTAAAAAGTATTATCTATTGAATATATGCAAAAATATGTACACACATGGTACACAATAGTGCTGGTTAACATTAAAAAATTAAATCTAAAGTCCAGCGCTTCTTTTGTAGTCTATAAAAAGTCTGACATAATGTTATACCTCTAATATTATACCAATAATGTGCCAGGATGCGTAGCGAGGAATGTGTTTGTAAATAACCAAAACATAGTTATTATTCAGTGCCAATAGTATCGCTTCAAATGCCAAAATCTATAAACTTCAACCTAAATGAAGCGATATGATTGGTAATTTACAAACACATTCCTCGTTACACATCCTCGCACATGGTGGAAAAGCACCCTTAAACTGAGGATATACGTAGGCAATAAAAAAAACACAAAACTTAGTGGTACATGTTTAACAAAACTTTTATGGGGTTGTATGCCCAAGGTTCCATCCAAGGATCCATATTGCTCGACGGAAATTTTAACCATTTTCTGTTTTTTATGAGCTCCTAGTACATAGGCTGACGTGTCCTTTTGTATACTTTTCCTCGTCTAAAATAAACTTAAAAATGCACATTAATTTTAACGTAAATCTCTTCTATTTACTATATTTTAATACAATGGTAAAACTATTACATAAATTATAATATACATTATACAATTATGTTAATAATAATCACCATGGGTAAAATTTAGTTACTTCATAATTAAAAGAATAAAATAAAGTCGTTAATGCAACAATTAGTGAGTAATATTTTCTTTACAATAACTTGTTTATTGTTTGAAACATAAGACAGGCGTATAACAATAAGCATAACGCCAGGTACCGTTAGCAAAACATTATATAAATAAAAATTTACTATTTTGCTTTACATTATTTCTTCTTCTTCCTCCTTTTCCTAAATGCCTCATATACATTACAATTTACAAAATTGATGACCAATGTCAAGCCAATATCATATTTGCAAACAAAAATGCAAATATGAAATATGCAGACATGAAAATACCTATTCCTAACTAATGCTCCCAAAAATTTGAGAACGTCCTCCTTTTTTTGAAGTCGGTTAAAAAGTATGTCCAAAATTACTTGCATGCGATAAATATATCACAATCAGAAGATCCGATCATCAAAAGAAAACCGCAGAAATAAACATAAAAATTCCTTCCAAATCGCATCTGCTGTCCGTACAAGCCTTTCTCTGAGCATCCGGTTATAACCGGTCAGTGTGATTCAGAATCGGCAGGTCACTTGTGACCAGTGAAAGTGATGTGACTGATAAGGTTATGGACCATAACGTATTGTAACTGTAGGACATGTTATAAGGCAAACAGGGGTTTTGGTCGGAAGGTATAATGCCCTTAATGATTTATGTATTATTTTATTATTTATTCTTAGCCCTAAAGACGGAGAGTTAAAATTATGAAAATAAGCAGACACAGACACTATAAACTTTTAATATTTAATACAAGAAGTAAAGCAAATATACATATCTACTTACCGTACCTATATTATAATGTAAATTCTTATGACAAACCTAATAAGATTAAGCTCGATATAAAAAAAAAGTAATTACGTCACATATGAACCATATATCAACTGGATATAAAAATAAATTATATAGAATATTCGGGAATGTCACATACTTTCCCCCCATATTCGAAACTGCATGTGCAATTTTATCGGACGCAGGCCGAGTGTATCGCCTGCGTGCGATCATGCTGTCATGAAGGTATGCAACGTGTGTGATGTAGTAATTGCTTTAAGAAATTCTTTATTCTGAAAGTTATTATTATTTTAGTTAGTTATTACATTTTAGTAAGATAGATGCTACATCGAAAGTATTTAACTTATCACTACATAGTATAAAACAAAGTCGCTTTCTCTGTCCCTATGTCCCTTTGTATGCTTAAATCTTTAAAACTAAGCAACGGATTTTGATGCGGTTTTTATTAATAGATAGAGTGATTCAAGAGGAAGGTTTTAGTATTATTATATAATTTATTAGGTTCTAGATAAAGCGGGTGAAGCCGCGGGCGGTAAGCTAGTGCTATTATGAAATACATTACCGATGGACTGAACAAAACAAAACTCTCTGCTTATTATATAAGACTTTATCGTATTTCCAAAAATGCAGTCTGAAGAATATTTTGTTACCTTAGCAGGCTTTTAATTTTTCGGAAATCTGACAAAATATTTATCTTTAGGTATTGCACCACTTTTTACACTACCTACCAGCTGGTCTATAAAACTTCGTCTGCTCATTGTTATTTTTTGGGGTAACTGTGTTCTAAATAAAATCTCCTGCAGTATATAATACAAGAGTATTCCCCTGAAAGTTTTTATAAAATATATTATAAAAACAGCTGTACCATATTCGTTTATGCAACCGTTGCTTTTCAGTGCTTAGTCTTAATATATATAAATCTCGTGTCACAATGTTTGTCCTCAATGGACTCCTAAACCACTTAACCGATTATAATAAAATTCGCACACCATGTGCAGTTCGATCCAACTTGAGAGATAGGATAGGTTTTATCCCGGAAATCCCTCGGGAACGGGAACTATGCGGGTTTTTCTTTCAAAACGCGGGCGAAGCCGCGGGCGGAAAACTAGTAATGTCATAAGTATCAGTGACTAACTTGCACTAGAAAATACTTTGCTTTAATTAGCACTAATAATAATTCCTGATCACACGCAAATATAAGTGGCTAGTTATTACAATAAATTACTTTCTATTACGCATTTCAAAATCCATACTAATATTATAAATGCGAAAGTAACTCTGTCTGTCTGTCTGTTACTCAATCACGCCTAAACTACTGAACCAATTTTCATGAAATTTGGTATGGAGATATTTTGATATCCGAGAAAGGACATAAGCTACTTTTTATGCCGGGAAAATGACGCAATCCCGGAAATCCCACGGGAACCGGAACTATGCGGGTTTCTACTAACATTAACAAAATTTTTGGTATGTTAACATTACCACAAAGGCATTTGAAGAATTGTTACAATTTTACAATAACTGGCGCAAGGTAAGTTTCGTCAAATTGCATTCATTTGAAGACCATTCAATACACAATAAAGGCACTTTCTGTTGGTAATTGTTTATCGATAGTTACTGAAAGGTCCCAAATCAAAGTATTTTTCAGAAATTTTCAACAACAAAACTATGCATTCAAGCGTATCGATTGAACGAACCTAAGACGTCGATTGTTATTCTTATCTTTCGATCAAAATGTTATAAGTGATCGGATTACAGGACAAGTTATTGTTATTAAATACGTGCTAGAGAGATATTCGTTACAACTTACATCTTAAATTTAAGATTAAGTAATGAAAAGTTCCCACCATATTCAAATATGTTTAGTTTTTTTATATCTTCACCAAGTGTCTAATATTTAAGTAAAAATTATTTCAAAATGTGATCATTGCAATGCAATTTGTACACTTGTTTTTGTGTTTTGTAATCCCATTACACAATTTTTAGGAAATCAAAATTTCTTCATCACTAATCTTAAAACAAAACATCGTAGGTGTGGTAGCGGCCATATTGAACAGGACGAGAAATCTAGGCCAAATGTGGTATCCTCTGACGAAATTATGGCGGATGATAATACTAATTGGCCTATTAGAAAACGGTTTATTGCTTACTAAGTATAGTTAGTGATTTTATGAATAGGTAATAAGTTAACTGTTAAAGGTGGTTCGTTTTTGAAGGTTCGTTTTATTTCTATGTTGGAATGGACTTCTACAGCTACTACTACCACTTTATAAAATAAATAATTTTATGTTGTTATAACTTATAAGAATTATAAAAAGCAATTTACAATAATTTTAATTTATATCCAAAGATCTTAAATTAAATCTTATATTTTAATTAAATACGATAACGTCTCACATAGATAATGAAAATTAAAATAATTTAAATATCATTTATTAAAATGATATTTACACACGCTGCTTTACTCACGCGACAATAGTGAAACTTCATAAAAATTATTTTCTGTTTTTCTTTTATATTATTACACTTATAGCACATGTGACGAAATGGGCATTTTTTAAATATAAAATTTTCTATCGATTGCAAAATCAATGCCATAAATGTTTCACCTCAAAATGCCCATTTTTGTTATAAAATCATTGTCATGTAACTTTTCACACCCAGAGTGTCAAATGACCTTTAAAAACCGTTTTATTAAATCATTATTTTTGTCACGCGATTCTAAAGTTACGAAATTTGACGGTGCTCTATTGTTTGAAATCACTTAAACGACATAAGAGTCTGTAACGTGGATGCAATGAAAATTGTTTATACAATGTGATAATCGTAATGAAATTATAATGTTCTTGTTTACTTTGGCCTAATACGTTTGGGAAGTGAGATTTTGCAAGGGCTTTAAAGTCAGACATTGTTTTATTCTTAGATTGTAAATGATGCCAACATATTTACATATTTTGGCATAATTTATATTGTGTTATTGTGTTAACTTCTTTCGATAAATAGCAATTATTCTATTTGTAGGACTTATTCGTTTTCAAGACAAAATAGTACAAGACGATATTAAATTTTATATATTAGTCTATAATATTTATTTTCGTATCCGTTAAATTGTTTCGATGATCAAAATAAACAAACTTTTGTTTCAGATTTAGTAAAGCCGCTCTGCGTGTTAGAGTCAGATTTTGGCTTCAAAATAAACTGCGCTTTCAAAAAGTCCGGACTGTTTAGGGTACGAAACCTTGGAGGCATCAAAGCTCATGCTAGTTTAGGTAAGTCGTATTTATTTTACGTAATACGATGATAATATTATACTCTACGGTCTATGCTAATAAATAATAATTGTATATAATAAAATAATGTCCTTTGAGAAAGGTCACACTGAACAAAAAAATTGTAGGATCTGCTCTAATTTATTTTTTAACTTTTTGACTGTATGTTTAATTGTTTAGTCTGGAACAATATACACTTATCACTAAAAAAACTACTATACTGATTTTTATTCTGTTTTACTCGAAGAAGATATTTTAAGAAGATAATTTGTTAAGTTTCAAATTCAACTTGCGTGAATATTTTTCAAGCAGTGTTTTATTGCTATGCAATAATAACATAATTAGCTTAACTTGATAATTTGCCATAATTTCCAGGGTTCAGTCTTGGCGATGAGCTCGGCTTCGACCAGTCACTAACCAACCAGGACCCGAGTAGACGGAGGTCAGTCAGTATCAAGAATGGAGCACCTAATATCCTTGTTGATACTACCAATCGACCGGCTGCTAAACAAGAGGTATATTATTTTATATTTTTTTGTAATCTGGCAGTTAATGTGACTATTTTTGTTTAGGTACTTCGATAGCAATAGTTTTTTTTTTTAAACATTTAATACCATTATAAAAATATCAATTTCTGTAAATCGTAGCACCAATTTCGATAAATAAATAACTATAGTTGAATAACAATTATTTCCACCCTGGTTTTGTCCTCGGGTGAAATCACAGTGAAACTGCGTGTAATAATAATACCAGAAACTTTAGCATAAAAATTGAGATGATACTTCACGACACTTCACTGACATTAATTATTAAACTTTTCAATTCCAGAAACGTGGCAAACAGAACCGAATCATGATGCGCCCTGTCCCACCTTCAACGCGCCCAAACCAGGCCGCCATGAACAAACTGTCCACTCTTCACAAACGCGTCTCCACTACAATGCAACCTATTATTGTGTCTGGATCGACCGCTCAAAACTTACCTAGACCTCAATCAACTATCACTATGGCAAAGCCGATGCCTATGGGCGTCCCTCCCTTCAGGCCTCTTCCTCCCAAAGAAGAGACCCTCAAAGTACTGCCCATAGCCACGAGAAAGACCTATACACCTCTCCAAGTACCTCAACAATCCTCCGGAACTTACGAAAGTGAGAAACAACCCATTTTACACGATAACGTATCCAAAATGGTCTCGCAAATGAACCCTTACAAATCCACTCAAACTAACATTAATCCATTTGTTCCGATGCCACAAGGCCTATCTATCATACCCGCACCAAACTTCACACCTAACACCTATAATTCTGTTCCAAATCCTGTTTCTAATTTTGTAGACCCCGTGCCTCAACAAGTGCAGGATATAGCGTACTATAACACGAAGAAGGTAGACGACTATAACAGTATCAGTGGTTACGCTGATGATACGACTTTGAAGCTTAACAAAGAAGATATAAATGCCAAAATTGCTGAAATAGCGAAGGCTGGAAACATTTCTATGGAAGCGGTGGAAGCGGCTATTGCGTTACGACAACAGCAATTATTGAACAAGTACGCTAATATCCCGGTACCAACAACCACAAGTACTACGACAACAACAGAAGCTCCCATTGTGTTTGAAATGCAAGCTGAACCGGAAATTATAGTGGCCCCTGCACCATCGAAACCTAAGAGGTATTTTTAGGAAAATTGATTATTCTTTCTCTTATTATTTACAACATAGGGTTAAATGATGCAATTACTTCGACATAATTTTGATCAGTTGGGTCATAAATACGGTTAATTATTTTTTAAATCTAATAATTAAAATTCATATGTGACAATATTCTTGAATGGCTTGGTCTACTTCATTCTATTTTTTCGTAGTTAAAAATATTTTTTAAACTACGAACTACGTTTTAAAGTATTTTGAGAATATATTTTTTTTCTATAGATAATTTTATCATCATAAATCATTTGCCTGCCATGCCTTTAAATTAAACATAAAAAACAAATATTCCAGAAACCCCACAACAGGCAAAGTAATGAACGCTCCAAGAGAATACTATCCCGTGGGCTACGAGAAGAATTTCGACGATCACTTCCAATCTAAAGTCGATTTACCGGACACCAACTTCCACTGTGGTGATCAGAAGTACTTCCCTGGGTTATATGGTGATGAAAACCTTGGATGTATGGTAAGTATTAAGTGCAAAATTGGAAATCTAGAAATAACACTTCAGATTTCTATATAGTTACTATTATAACACTGAGTAAAGGTGTTACAATTTAACAATTTCTACTTATGTGTAAATCTATTTCTGTATCGATTTTCATTTTGTTCTATTAGCCATTCTTGCATCACCTAAATTCTAAGGCATAGATTCTAATCAATCGAATTTTTTCATAGAATGGAGGTACATTTTAGAGAATTGCATACAATTCAAAACCTAAGGCCATTAAGTATTTTAAACATCACGAACAAATCACATTAACTGTTTTATGAAAACGGTTTCAAAATTCAGATAAAATCTTTTAAAATATATTTTCTTAATTACAATTTGTACATTTTTTGTGTATATTTTTTTTTTTAGTTTACACCTCTTAATTATACAAAAACTTTAACACAGGTATTCCACGTATGCGCCTTAACAGACGACGGTCTAGTAATGAAGTCCTTCCTTTGCCCGGAATCCACTCTCTTCGACCAAACCATTCTCAAGTGCAACTGGTGGTTCTATGTAGACTGCAAGAATACACAAGCGCTATACGATACGAATATACCGGTGTCCAAGAGTTATCAACTTATGAAGGCTTTGACGTTCTTCAGCTCGTATAAAAAGGAGATGGAGGATGGTGAGATTTTTTTTAATAATTTTGTTGTTGATTGTTCAGGAATACCTTTGTATCGATCTTCAAACTTGAAGATCAATACCTTGAATAGTATTTCTGATATCTTCAGATGATATCCCATAGTTTAATTGAAGTGAGAAATTTGCCTTTGATGCTCTTAAATTACCTTTAATACAATATTCTATAACTTAATTCATGTGAGAAATTGGCCTATGATGCAATTTAATCACCTTTTTTTTTCTAATCTACTGTTTTCATATTTTGTTGACGAATAAACATAAAACAAATATATAAATATTTCATTACAGGTCGACCCATGAACCCAGAAGACGTCGGCGGTATCAAAGACGCAATATCAATCCTTGAAAATCATGACTCCAAACCGGCTGAATCAGAAAAGATAGAAATAGTAACCCCTTCACCTTTGATAGACGAAAGAAATAACAAGAAAGCAGAAATAGCCCCAGTATACCGTGGAAATAGAGAACTAAATTCCACAGAAAGAAGAAGAAGACCACAGAAATCAGAAGAATATAAACTTATAACTGTCAATGCGGGTATTAACTTTAATAACACAAAGAATTCAGAAAGAAGAAGAATCGCTGCAAGAAATTCTAGAACTTCCACAACTTCTACAACAACTTCAACAACAACTTCAACAACAACCTCAACAACGACAACAGAAAATCCAATAGAAATAGAAAAACAAGAAATCAAAACGATCGACGAAATCAAAGACGCAAAAGAGACTCTAACAGACCAAATAGACCCAGAAACAGTATTAAAAGAAGCCGAAAAATCTCCTCCCGTACGAAGATTTTATAGATCTAGTGCGGAAAAAGAAATAGCTATAATAAATAATGAAAAAGTGCAAATTGTTCGACCTACGCCTTTTCAAACTAAATTAAATGATGCAGTTTTAGGAAGTTATAGATTTAGGAGGGATATATCGAGAGTGTACCGGTAGTGCGTGTAGTCAATAATCTATTTAGTGTCATATGAACTTATTTATTTCTTCGAGAGCCTGTTGTGTTGTGTCATCGACTATTTCTATTAATAATAGATATTTTAGTAAAAAAGTAATGCATTTTTCAATTCTTATGAAATATTTCTTGTTAGGTGTTTTGGTCTAGTTATAGACAATGAAAATTATCATAATTATCAGAAATGAACTTTTGTTTTTAAAGGGAAACTTCTTTAGGCGCGTTGAGAGTAAAGTTTCAAGGTCATGTTATGGCAATCAATCGTCACGTCATGAAATAAGGCGACTATTTTAGTACCTTTGAATCTTGTCAAAGAAGTTTCACTTCTGACATGTGTGCTCGGCACATGCTCTTTTTTAATTATACTACGTTATTTCTATATTATAAATAAGGAATGCTGTAATATAGTTATGTAGAATTGAGTTTAAATAATTACCCAACTCTGCCTTTTGTATCTTTTCGTTGAGTAAAAAATTGTCTTTGTTATCAATTAGTTTAACAAGACCCATCAAAGGCTGAATTTTCTACATCAACAAGCATTTATGTATATCTATTATATAAAGAATCTTCTAGAAATTCTTCGATGACACAAAATTGAAAATATAAACAACTGGCTCCTCGACTATTGAGACTCGAATCAAATGTACTGATTTACGTAGTTGCTCAATTTTTTTATACTTTAGTTGAGGTTCAGTCAAGTGATATTACGGTGTATGTTTTAGTTGTTAGAATAAAAACTTGTTTCCTAATTAACGACTTTCATTTGTCTCCATCTTAAAATTAAAACATGTTCAAATAAAAGGCCCACAAATAATATAAAACGTTTATTATAAACAGAATTGACGAGACTTAATAAATAACTGTAATTATTTTCTACTAGATTTCAGACAGCGTAATAATTTCTCACAAAATAATGGACCGCATGCAATAAAGCCCATAGCCGCTAATGCAGTTGCGCACGTCATACAAATCATATTTTTGAAAAATGTAATTGCTAAAATTAGTAACACAGAAAAAAATTAATACCTCAAATCATTGATACATGAATAAATAAAGTAATTATAGCAAATTTAGATGCAAATATAGCTTTTACCGATAAAGTGACAAAAACAGAAGTAACCAAAGGATCTTTTAAAACAAAAACTGTAATAGCAAGTGTCGTAATTCCTGTATCGATTATTAAATTTCCAAAACAGAAATTTCAAGTAATATTTTTTAACAAAAACTGTAGGTAGTAGAAAATGTAGGTGATGCCAACTTTCCTATCAATGATACAGTTACAAAACCAGAATTTGAAAATGTTATTTTTCAAATAGTCAATAGTTCATTCCGCAATCGGGGCAGATAGGCACGGTGGGGCAGGCACACTTGCGCTGAAACAGGCCGCGGGCACACAGGGGCAGGCAGATCACCAACGAGGCGGCACTCACGAGGCTCAGGAGCGATACGCAAATCATATGCCGTTATAGTACCCGGGCCTGCGAGGCGGTTCCTGGAATGATAATTTATGGTCTTACCACAGAACAATTTAAACACAGTCTTACTTTAAACCAGGGATCTGTCACTTCAATAGTTGTCTATGTGTTATACGACAAAATCAGATTAAAGAGAACTCGTGCTTAAAGTTCCCTGTATGGTATCTCTCTCTATGAAGCTCTTAATGACACGAGATATTTATTATGAATGAATTTTACTTACGTTACAATATCTACTCTTTGTGCTTTAAGTTTTTAGATTTTTGGATACCTCTTCACAGACCAAACGATAATCCTGAAAGAAGGATTATTCGCGCACAATTCCACAATAATTTCACACTCATGTTGTTTTAAAATTTTACAATAATTTTTGCTTTTGACACTGATGACGGATACAAAACCAATTGCATATTTTTTTCTCTTTTCAAATTTTGAATGAGTTTCTATGAAATTGTATACTATTTATAGAGTGAGATAGAGTGCTATAAAGCCTGTGTATAGAGCAAATGAGAGCAAACAAGAGCAAATCTTGTAAACAATTTTTTTGCTATATTATCATCAATGGCAGTATTTATTCCAATAGGACGTCTCTTTAATGCAGTGCGTATAAATTCAATAGATTTCATTTATTATTATTTATTTTATCAAGAATTCGAGCTATTAGACCGGGATCCCTCGCCCTTTTTCGTAAGTGATTACTAACAAGCTAAATTTTCGTCAGTAGCTTCATTTTGACGAGACGCCCAACATTAGCTAGTACAAAAATTTCGTAAGTGGTAGCTAACAGGGGTAATGAGAACATAATTTGTTGATTTAGTGGTTATCAAAAATTCATTACTAACTGGTTTTTTTATTTATAATTCTTATAATAATAATCTAAATTAGCCGAAAAAATATTTGTCCTACAAAATGCTAGGTTTGATCAACGAGGTCCCATTTTTGCAACATGTACTATTTACGAGGTCATGAAAAATTATTACTAACCAGCTGATTTTTTTTTTGTTGGTTAGTTAATAATTATATAATTTAACGCCCACATTGTCCTACACATTACGTGGAACGTTTTTCTAGTCCGACACTCTTAGGTTGTAGTACAAATACTAGATGTAAAAATAATTAGTATCAAGTTGAAACTTCGTGAGTAGCTTCGTTTCAATGAGACGCCCAAGAATTTCCTTTACGAAAATGCTCGATTGTGGTAGCTAACAGGGGTAATGAGGACATAATTTGTTGATTTAGTGGTTATCAAAAATTTATTACTAACTGGTTTTTTAATTTATAATTCTTATAATAATAATCTAAAGTAGCCGAAAAAATATTTGTCCTACAAAATGCTAGGTTTGATCAACGAGGTCCCATTTTTGCAACATGTACTATTTACGAGGTCATGAAAAATTATTACTAACCAGCTGATTTTTTTTTTTGTTGGTTAGTTAATAATTATATAATTTAACGCCCACATTGTCCTACAAATTGCATGGTATATTTTGCTGATCCTCCAATGGAATTTGAAATTCATAACAATAAAAATCTATTCATTCTGTACATTTTTCTATTGGAGTTTAGTTATATTAGTACGCATGCGCGCGATGCTGCGTACTAGTCCAGGAGGAATCGGCGCATGAGTACCGAAAACTATTCCACCTCAATTTTTTTACGTGATCCTCTTCAAATTGCCCTACTGATGATATAAATGCATGTTGCCATGGGGCAACCCGGTGCCATATTGTTTAAACCGAAATTGTTTAAACAATTGCAAGGAATTGTTATTTTTCAAACGGACAATTATTTTTTATATTTTTTATCGAAATACCAATAAAAAAGGTCCAATTACTTTTCACGATAAAGTTAATATTTTCAAAGATATGAATTTTTTAAGGTTTGAAAAATCTCAAATTTGGGTACTTTCGACCCATGAAAAATATATTTAAAAAAAATATATATATATAAGTAATATTTTTTTTTCAATTCTCTATACAATAGTTAATAATATTGTTAATAGAGATTTAAGAAAATTTCATTGTTTATATCTGTTTTTTAATTGTTAACTTCGCGCGCTCACAAGTACGCGCCGCTTACCTTTAAGTATCGCCGTCTCTCTCTTACTCATGCGCTGCATCGGCCTCTCTGTGTCTTGAATCATTATTTATCATTTATCTTAAAAACTATCAACTTTATCAAGATTTTTAAAGAGAGCAATCTTATTAATAATATATAATTATATATAGATCATACAGTATTAACAACGTCAAATGAAATAGTTCGAATTATTGAAGAGTATGTATGTAGAGTGTACTCATTAAAAACCAAAAATGATATCAACAGAGGACGGTATGAACTATTTGAAAAAGGCTATAGATCAAAAGGTGGAAGTGAAAAAGTATTAAAAAAAAATATTATAGGATATGATCCTTCCAGTTTGCCACCAACAAAACAAGAATTGTTGCAACAAATTAAAAGAACGGTATTCATCAGCAATGTATGGTGTAATGCACACATGCGGTGCCCCACAGATAAAGTACCTGAAAATTATGGATGGACAATAATTGATGGTAAATACGAGTATTATTGGTTTGATGGTCCTCAAAGCCCATCCTTTGAAGAATTATCTTCTCAATTGCAAGGTACCCTATTAATATTATTGAAATTTGGTTTTTAATTTTTCGGCGACATTAATTAATTTTTTCATATTATTACAGATTTAGATACCACGGAAGATCAGAATGAAGAAGATACTGATGAAGATGAGGAGAGTGATGCCAGTAGTGAGGATGAATGTTTTTCTGATGAGTCAGATGAAAATTAATTACTTTTTTATATAAAAATATCTACTTTTTCATGTATGTTACATAATAAAGTTGATTTATTTCAATAAATATATTTTCACTTTACCTCATGTTGCACATAGGAAAAAGGAAAATTACGATTATTGTAGGACTACGGATGCATACCAGTTTTTTTGTAGGACATTGTTTTATTCGGATAAAAAACACACTAATGTATCACGTGATACTTTTTTCCTACAGTTACTAATAAAAAAAATGGTCCTGTGGTATGGACAACTTAGGAGTCTAGGACTAGAAAAACGTTCCACGTAATGTGTAGGACAATGTGGGCGTTAAATTATATAATTATTAACTAACCAACAAAAAAAAAATCAGCTGGTTAGTAATAATTTTTCATGACCTCGTAAATAGTACATGTTGCAAAAATGGGACCTCGTTGATCAAACCTAGCATTTTGTAGGACAAATATTTTTTCGGCTAATTTAGATTATTATTATAAGAATTATAAATAAAAAAACCAGTTAGTAATGAATTTTTGATAACCACTAAATCAACAAATTATGTTCTCATTACCCCTGTTAGCTACCACTTACGAAATTTTTGTACTAGCTAATGTTGGGCGTCTCGTCAAAATGAAGCTACTGACGAAAAATTAGCTTGTTAGTAATCACTTACGAAAAAGGGCGAGGGATCCCGGTCTATATGAATTACTACCAAATAAGGTTGAAACACGGTTGAAATCACTAGACTATCAACAACAATTCTCAGCAAAGAATATTGGCTAATTTTTATTCAAAGGCACTGAAACTCTGTCTCTACACTTCTACAGGCTACACGAAAGATGTAAATTGTAAAGGATTGGTATAAGCTTGGTATAAGGATAACTTTAGTTTTTTTTATAATTTAATGAACCAATTAATTGATTTATAAAGAATGAAGAGCATTATAGAAGTAATGATAATTATCATGATCAGAATAGAAATGTATGATACAGAAACTAAAAATGAAACACAAACAATATTGGAGAGCAATTTATTATATTCGTAATAATGGACGATCACTCATCTTGATTTAGATTTTTTCGGGCAGCACGGACTTTTGCAGGACACTCTTGAAGGCGTAGTACCCTTGTGATTCTGTTCACGTTTTAAATATTTCTCTAACATTATTGGACAACACGATATAATACTGGCTGCAAGGAAAGCTGTGAGGAACGTGATACATATGGCCATATTTATAAATTACTTTTTCTTGAGACACTTGAACAATTTTTTTAACTCAATCTGTTTGTAGCAAACGGGGAAACACGCCAGAACTGTGGCCGAAGCGATCAAGGCGTACATCGAGAGACAAATCATTTTTTCATTGGGTTTTTTCTTCTGGCAACGGATTGATCTAAATACGGGAAACCAGCTGGTACACTGCCTTCTGAAAAGAGAAAAAAATATAAATAGATTCCTCCATCTCTTTAATTTAACCATGAATCGTCAATAATTATTCATCCTTGGCCTTGAATTCGGTTATCACTTGAGAAACTAATTATTATCACACAAATTCAAAAGCACTTCTTAAATAAGTACCCTTATAAGTACCTATATCCTTTTAGAAAAAGTGAGTTTAGTTGTTAAAGTAAATGAAAAAGGTGCATGGAAAACATAGCTTAATCGAGGAAAGATCCGAACTCTGTGGAAAAAAATACTTACCCTTAAATTTAGAACTTTGTCTCTCCGAATGATGTTCAGATCTATTTGAACATGCAAAGCAGTGGTATTAATAACGCATACTTAAACATAATTTCATCGATTTTTGTACTTTGTAAGTTTTTTGCACAGGTTTTTTGCAAGAACCTTGACACTGACACTTTGGACACTATGACAAGATACAGCTTTCTTACCAGCCAGTTGGTTAATAACTTATATTAAAATAAGAAAAAGACTTTTAAAAATTCCAATTTGCTGATAACATAACTCTTGCTCTTATTTTGCTTATTCAGTGCTGATTTTTATTTGCGCTGTTGCGTATAAACTGCAATTTGAAATTTCAACATTCCCTAAATTCCATACAACCTGTGCATACAACATAGAGAAACTATCACCGTATAATTTTAGGATATAATATCCTAGTTCCTACTATTAGTACTTTTTGCAATACTAGAATACTAGGTATCTA
Source organism: Colias croceus (assembly GCF_905220415.1). Taxonomy (NCBI): domain Eukaryota; kingdom Metazoa; phylum Arthropoda; class Insecta; order Lepidoptera; family Pieridae; genus Colias; species Colias croceus. The sequence goes on along the minus strand of NC_059556.1, from coordinate 8,339,753 downwards.
ACATTTGATTTAAAGACGACCAGCGCAATTTCCCGCTTTGTTAAAGTGGGTCACAAAATATCTATGAATTTGAACTTTTCAGGCTTTTAATTTAAAACTAAACATACAAGTCACTCTGTCAGCGTCACATTTGATAGTAACTTGTTTCCATTGATTGCAAAGTTTCTATTATCATTCTTATCCACCAATATTTTAAAAGCATCTATGTAGCTATCACATTCCAAGCATGCGAATATCGATAACCAATTTTCTAATGTAATATCACAAGGTTACCAATGAAATATTGTCTGCTGTTGATTTTGACACTGCTGGTGTCTGCGTGGGGACATCCGCGGCAAAAGAGGCAATCGGGTCATGAATCAAATATATTTCGGGATTTACAATTAAAGGACCATAAAGTGAGAGAAACGCAGCGGGATTGTAAAGGGAAGTGTGCTTCGAGTATAGCGCAGAAGGCTGCAGCTGAGGCTAAAGCTGCACAGGCTGCACAGAACGCTGCAGGGGCCCAGGCGGCTCATATGGTAAAAATTCTATACTGATTTCAATAGTCGAACCTTTCTCCGTACCTAAAATTAATCTAGTTTTATCCGTATTAACTATTATAACAACTTCTACCATCTTTGACTGTAGTCATGAAGATTATTTAACAAGAGCTTTTTGTATTTCAGGTCAAAACACAGTTAGCAGAAAGGGCGTTACAAGCAGCCAAAGCTGCAGAAGCTGCTCTTGCTGGTAAGCAAGCTGTTGTGGAACAGCTGCAACAAGAAGTGAAGGAAGCTGAGGCGGTGGTCGCTGAGAACTCTGCAGCTGTTCACCAACAACAGTCAGCTGTTAATGCTGGTGTGCAAGCAGCTCAACAAGCTACTGCGCAGGTGAGAATTGCATATGATTTAAATTAATTTTCCACGTTTAGATCCAAAATAGTGCACATATTATGAATTACATCAATTTTGCTGTGTTGTATCTTCAACAATTCCTACCCAATCAGTTCTTGAAATTGATTTCAAAGTAGAATGTTATACGAAGTTAATGCAACAGGGTGCATAATGGTGCGTAGTAATCAATGACGATAATAAATTGACATGAAACTAATTGTTTTAAGGATTCGTAGTAATTGTTGAAGAACAAACACCCTGGTGATATAATCACTTCGTATAACGCTACTTTAATTCTTTTCAAGGACCTGATTGGGTAACGAAAGTTGAAGAATCAAGACTATCGAAACTCAAAAAGAAACCAGAATTAAATCAAAAAGATGGTGATTTGTATGTCAATCTACACCTTCATAGCGGCTGCATCTTTATTATCTTGTACTCCAGTTATTTATGCCAATGTCTGTAATAGTAAATATCTCTCCTGCTTATGCAGCATTAAGAAATAGAGCGTATCGAATTGGTGGATAACATTAAATTCTTGTATTTGTTTCGTTATTAAAGTTGATACATAAATTTTAATTTGTTTTCATTATCCTCTAGTAATTTTATTTCTTGTCATCTATTTTTCTTTTCATCGTTTTTTCATAATTATTTCTTGAATAAATTGTCAACAGCACAAGCTATTAATGCAAGCGGTTCAACTGTCTGCACAACTTGAAAAAGCGGCACATGGTCTTCTCGATAAAATCAAATGTGGTCTACAGGAAAAGTGTCACAATTTGTCCGAATCTCGGGCTAGATTAGCCCATCTGCAGCACAAGCTACAGTGCGCATGCTCCGAGTGTGCAGCCACGAAACAAGCCGCACATGCAGCGTGTGAAGCCGCAAGAGCAGCGTGTGGTAATGCAAGACGAAAGAAACATATAATTAAGCGAAACGCTATCTTACATAAAGTGCCTAAACCAGGACGATGATAAAAATATGAAAATAGAAGGGGTAAAGGAATACAGGATCAGAATCGTTTTAGCTCTTATGTAAGCGTAAAGAAATTAATGAATTCGAAGCTCTGTACATATAACAAAATTTCACTTTCAATACAATGTCCGGAATCCGAAGACTGTAGAGATAATTGGTAACTAGCAATCAATGCTTGGTTCATGAACAAGTGTGAGAAATAATATTACTTTTAGAATAAATGTGTATACTTCAGTTTTGTAGGTGCGTGTGTTACGTATGTTAAGATTTTTGATAGAATTACATTCGTTTAAGCTTCTGATAAATATAGTATTAGATATTGGTACAGCAACGTCGTTTTATTAAATACCTCATACTAGAATACAATTAAATCAACTTTCATTAATTAAAAATAAATAAATAACAACAAGCAATTTTTATTTAAATAAATTACAAATAATTTAGAGCAGTCTTAACTTTTATCTTACATGTACTAAAGTTATAATTAACTATTTAAATAATAAGTAAATACATAATTTATAATATTGCAGAGTTTTAATAAATCATGAGAAAGTTGGTCACTCTTCCATGACGGCACGTCTGAATACTTAATAGAATTAAATCATTGAAATTACACACTATGATTTTGTTAGAACTTGACATATATTTACAATTTTGTACATATTTCAAGAGAAGAATCAAAAGATTTTACTATTTTTTATCTACTATGCTGAACGCATCGTTTAGATTTTGTGGACTGAATGCTATGTTACCGTTTTTATAATTAACATATGGGGAAATGTTAGCTGATACAGCAACATCGGGGTCTACATAGCCTGGTGCTGAGGAATCTTCATCGTCAGAATAGGGCGATTCGTTCATAGAGGAATAACTTTTGTGTACAACTCGAGCCGGCGGTTCTGCGTATTTACCTCCTACTAATACTTCTTCTTCATCCTCAGTACTTGTTTTCTGCGGGTTTCTTGGTCTCATTGCTATAACACTATCTATGTAGTATGGCTTTCTCTTTCTTTCATATAGGCTCGAGTCGTCTTCCGGATGGAATTTATATCGATCTAAATATGGATTCAAAGTGTCATCTTCATCAGGTGATGATGGATCAAATAGGTTCTCCTGCTCTCTGAATGCAGGATGATTATGAGAGCTAGCGTAATTTGTATCTATCTGTTCATGTGGAACTGCATTCCAATTTCTAAACTCTTGGCCAAATCTGTTTGCTTCTTCGTCAAAGATTGTTGGATTAATAACATCTTGAGCTGTCTCATACGGATCATAAAGCGGCTTCACTGGGCCGTTGTACATGTCTACTGGCGGTTCTCCGAATGACATTTTGGGGCTGTGGAAATCTTGATAGAAATCGCGTGGGGGTTCGCCGAAACCTGTTGGTTCGGATGTAAAATAGGCGCTATGGTACTTCTTCTTTGGTGGCCCGTAAACTGGCTTGTAGCTTGGCTTTGGAGGACCGTATCTCGGTTTAGTTGGGCGTTTTTTATAACTCGGTGGTCCGTATTTGGGAGGAACTGATTTCTTAAATTTCTTCACTGGTTTTCTCGGTGGTTTTGACGATCTGTACTTAGTTCTAGGAGGACCGTATTTAGGGCGCGGGTCCCGTTTTTGGCTTGAAATTCTGCGGTAAATAACCTTTGGTTTATGTTTGTGAATAGGTTCTAATGAATATTTGTCAAATAGCAATACAGCTTCACGTTTACTAATTTGATGTTTCTTTGATTCTTCTTGGAGTTCCTGTTGTTCATCATCACTTCTTACATTCGTTGCCATTAGCACTACCTGAAAATTAAAATAATTACATTTTTAATTATTAAATTTAAGGGTTCATGGTTTTGAGTATGATTTTAAAATAAATTTACTTGCAAAAATGTAGGTGTGACCATTAACAAACATTAAAAAAAATTAAAACGGTATAATCTGGCAATAATTTCTTCGTTACTACGGCGGGGACGATGTACACATTCAAATAGTTAATCCTTTCTGAATGAATGAACTCATATCATATTCTATAATGTTATCAGCGTTTTCTCTGCTATCTAATTAGAATGATTCGATTGTTTCCAAGTCCCTAAGGACCAAATGAATCTCACATTTGTTTCACTTATTGCTTTTCTCTACTATACTTATCGTATTCATAATTAGCTATCTATGAAAATAACTTTATAAGTATTTTTGTGGATAGAACTCTGTTTTTATAATAGTGTCATTTACACTCACAGACTCTATCTTAAGCTCTATGTTAAGATAGAGATGATTTAACCATCGTCCAAAAATTTCGTAATCTTATATTATGTTTTTACATTCAACTTTCAAGTTTATTTATTTGTTAAAATGATAGTTTATTGAATTATCTGTAGGTATTAGGTAAGTATGTCTGTTACCATTGCAGACATGGTGATTATTTTAATAAAGAGTTGAGAGTAATAAAGAGTCATTTTGTGTTATGTTATTATAGTAATGTTGAAACTCCACTAAAAGGAAAATTTAAACTTCCATTTTAAAGTACCTACAACTTGTCCCACACGTTAAAATAACAGTTAAAATGTTTTAGAAAATAGATACTTTGACCGTGTTAAAAAAATGCACTATCATTCTATATAATACTAGCTTACCGCCCGCGGCTTCGCCCGCTTTCTCTAAAACGATTTGAGATTTAAACTATCCTATCTCTCAAGTTGTCCTATGGAATTCTACTGTGGGGCAAGGCTGCAGATATAGAAACTATATTTATCTTACAGAAAAGAGCCATTCGCTCTATATATAATTTACGTGCTCGGGACTCACTAAGAGATCATTTTAAGAATACTGGTATCCTTACTGTACCATCACAGTATATATTTAATAATATTTTGCATGTTCACAAAAACGCCGACTTACACACAAGAGTAGGAGATAGACACGATTATGGCACAAGGAACAGGAATAGAATTGAAATGCCATTTTTCCGATTAGCTAAAGTTAAAAATTCATTTATGGGTCAAGGTATACGCTTATACAATAGAATTCCTCTGAATATTAAAGAGTTTAGTAGTTCTAAATTTAAAACTTATATAAAAAATGTACTAGTTCAGAGAGCGTACTACAGTATTCAGGAATATATGGACGATAAAGACCCATGGAGGGTTGTCGCGTAAAAACCACAGGACAGTTCTTTGGAATATTATGATATATTATGTATAAGTTAGATATAAGTTACATATTATGTAATATTGACATGATTTTAAAAGAGCAACTATGGAGTTTCTTGCCGATTCTTCTCCATAGATACTGCTTTCCGAATCGGTGGTAAATGTTAAAATAATTATGTAATGACAATTCGAAAGTGCTACTAAATAGTAGTCTAATTGAATAAATGAATGTTTGAGTTTGAGTTTGAGTTGGATCAAACTGCACATGGTGTGCGAATTTTATTATAATCGGTTAAGTGGTTTAAGAGTCCATTGAGGACAAACATTGTGACACGAGATTTATATATATTAAGATTGTCAGGTACAACGGGTACAACAATAATTACCATACAAAACTTATTTTTTACATAATATTAAAAACAAAGTACCTACCTTGTACCTACTTATATTTTACTTTCTCTAATAAAATGGAGATAGTTTACGAGCCGTCTAATTTGAATTTTTAGAAATTTCAAAACAAAATTCTGGTTTGAATTAATAAGTGGGCTTAGAATTGTTTGAATCTATGGTTTATGATCGGAATAATTATTTTATATAGAAATAATATTTTAACTAGCAATTACTTTTCACTTTAACTAGTGTTAATTGCACAGCAAATATGTAGAACTGTCTGTTATTGATGTTTCTTGAAACATGAATTTATGAAGATAAAAATTGAAATAAGATCTAAAAATCAGAAGAAGCAGAATGTTCTTAATTACAAAACATACCTAGTTACCTATTTTTTTTCTAAAAACTATTTTATATAAGTATTTTCTAGATATTAAAAGAGAAGATGGCATAGCAAAGCACTACATAAGTATTATATTATTAGCTAGGTATGTTAGCTTCTATGAAGTTAGCTTGTAAATTATCTTTTTGCATCCATAATGCTATAAGTGACCGTTCTTCCGTTATGATCGAAGGAAGAAAATTATAGTTTGAGTTCAACGACAGCGGTCGGTGACTGTCTTAGAATAGATACAGTAAATACCTACATAGTTTTATGTCAAACAAGTTAATTCTCCCGGTTTTCAGAGGATTCTAAATTAAAATCAATGAAATATAGCCTGTCCTGAAGGACAGATGAACTAGCTATTAGCTATACCTACTTTAGTAAAATCAATTTTCAAATCGATTAAGAAGGTAAGAATGTTATAGTAGAGCCATTTTAATAGGTAACATTTGACAGTTCAACAAAATTCAACAACGTAACCTAGTAACGACGACATAGAATAACATGATATTTCGTTTTGTTAGAACTGCACATTTGCTTAACTTTTTTCAATTATGATTACATATTTATAATAATAATGACCGATACAAGTAATTTTAGGATTTGATTTTTACTGATAAACCATTCTAAACATAATAAACAATTTCTGATTCAAAGAACTAACGTCGCTACAATTTTGTGTCAATATTGTAGCGACGAAGATAAAATTGATAGACGTCAAATGTTGCCTATTAAATTGGCTCGACTATAGGTACATATTATAAGAACTATAGTCGAGCCAATTTAATAGGCAACATTTGACGTCTATCAATTTTATCTTCATAGGGTGGTAACCTACTTAAAAACATCGATTAAAGTAAATTAATCGATACGGACTTGAAACATTTGTCAATCGAACTTGAAACACATATCAATAATTTATGATAATTTTTATTCCCAAGTAGAAGTAGAAGTCAGATTTCGATTTTTAGAGTAACGTCTCTGGTATTTAAAAAGAAAAAAGGTTTATTGACACAAAATTGTAGCGACGTCAGTTCTTTGAATCAGAAATTGTTTATTATGTTTAGAATGGTTTATCAGTAAAAATCAAATCCTAAAATTACTTGTATCGGTCATTATTATTATAAATATGTAATCATAATTGAAAAAAGTTAAGCAAATGTGCAGTTCTAACAAAACGAAATATCATGTTATTCTATGTCGTCGTTACTAGGTTACGTTGTTGAATTTTGTTGAACTGTCAAATGTTACCTATTAAAATGGCTCTACTATAGCTCTTGCTTCGCTGTCGATATTTTGACTTTCATTATGAAATAATAAAAAATATATTGTAAATAAAAACAGGATACACGATATCAAAAGATACTGGTAAATTATCGAGACTATAAATAACCAATATACATTCCACTACAATTTTCTTTTTGTTCAGATGAAAGCGGTAATATATCCATATTATGATCTCGATTGCTACCTTCATAGGAAAGTCAGTTATTTCTCATGACCTAGTATGTAGGTATTTATTATATTAGAAACACTATATTCCACTAGCTGTGCCCCGCGGTTTTACCCGCAGTGCTCCGCTCCTGTTGGTCTTAGCGTGATGATATATAGCCTTCCTCGATAAATGGGCTAACTAACACCGAAATAATTTTTCAAATCAGATAATAGTTCCTGAGGTTAGCGCGTTCAAACAAACAAACAAAATCTTCAGCTTTATAATTATAAGTATCTAGATATTAATTCGGTTTCAGTTGGAATGATTTCTCAACAAAAAACTTTCCTGTTAAGCGATCAAGTTTGCTGGCTTTTACTATACGACTGGGTTATAAACTTCGCATATTTCATACGAATATTATCTCTTACAACAATTTAACTATTTACATAATAAAAAACTCATAAAACAAAAACGTAACAAATAAGAAAGTTCTATAATTGGCACGTACAATTAAAGTGTTATAAAAGTTATCTTTTGCTCACTTTAATTCATGTTATGATTAAAGAAGTAATTATAATGGTTTTACACACCTACATTCAAATGTATCTTTGTTCCATCATGTTGCATGACTTCAAAACCCACTTTGAAATGATCATATTATTTGTCGAGAGGGAGAGTTTATTTAGAGGAGAGTTTTAGAATGTCCAGGGTTTTAAGGAAAAAAAATTATGTAAGTTTTTAAGTAAGGAGTTTCCAATATTTATGTTGAAATAAACACTATTTATTTTGAACTCGATTCAAAAAAATATGGGTAAAAGTACAAAAATTAGATAGATAGATATTATATTTCTGAAATTATTTGTTCATAATGCCCATCTTAAAACATTTTTATTTTATAACGAAGTAATAAGTAAATTCCTCGTAGAAGGTCATAAGCGATAGGGCAAATTATTGATCAATTTATTATTCCTACTTTCTTTATAAGTAGATAACTTTCTTCGCAAATCGGTCAACTGACTAACATCGTCAATATAATCTCTACCACGATTAATTTTATTAATTTCACATCCTTTATTTATCTTCACTTGCAAGAATCAATAAAGTTTCAATGGAATATTAATTTTCTTAGAGTGGTAGATAATATTATTATGCTTAGATATTTTATTCCAGATTATTTCTATAAAATAAAAATGAATCGCCAAATGTGTTGGTAAGCGCAAAACTCGAGAACGGTTGAACCGATTTCGATAACTATTTTTTTCATAGCTTTTCTTACGGGGAGAAAATTTAAATATGTACCAGTGGCGAAGCCGGGCCGGACTGCTAGTAATTACTAACTTCATCAACTTTAAATTCACCTTTATTTTTGGGTATTTATTTATCTTACAGTACGGCTGCGATGCTTGTTCTTGTTTAGAAAATATTAAAACATTTTATATTAGTAGGTAAGTAATCATAAATAATAGAGGTATAGTAATTGCAGTGTGGGAAACACAGCTTGCATTCAATGACATTATACATTACCACGCGAATCAGTATTGATTTTTAGAATTTAGATAACGTAAAACAAGCGTAAAACGTAATAATCCTGCCGTGTCAATTTATGAAAACTGCAACATTATCAACACAACACACAAGATGTGTATTTTATTTGTTTTTAGATTCGAAAACGTGTCGCACGCAACATTCCTTGCATCTGACAGGTAATGTACATCTACAGAACGAAAGTAAAGAGATATGAATGATTTATTATTGATTTTAATTCATCTAGATTGGTCTGAGATAAGCTACGTAAACATTTAATTGGGTTACATTTTCTTAATGCTTTTGCAGAGCTGCATACATATACTACCTACCATATACTCACTACCCACTACCTACCATACATAATTACTTTCCCATACGATCTACATTCGATCAATAATCGATTAACGTATTAATTGCAATAGAAATAACTTCCGTGCTAATTTTTTGTTTCACGTTAGGCTCTATTTAAATCTGTTTTATCTCCTATGCATATTTTGATACAAGTGAGTGGATATTGGTGAGAAAAACATTGTTTGTGATCAGAACTCTTATTGAGATTTGTGTGGATTTTCTTTGATAAATGAAAAAAAATTGAGAAAAGCATGAAAAAGCTCATCTGCATTCAACTGAAAAGTTGTAAGCATAGATCTTTCAAACTATAGAAGTTCAGTGGAGTAACCTTATTATTTTAGCTTTATGCTGAACTCTATCTATGTTTATTGATAAAATATATGATCTTCAAAAAATTTGATAATTAATCAGTAGAAAGTAAGTTAAAAATATTTAGAAGATTAATTATAATCATATCCTTCTTTTTTGCTACAAATTTGTCGGGAAAATAAGGATAGGCTTCAATAATATTTTCTTACTTTTCGCATTCACTAAAATATTTTAGTTTTGAGTTAAATTTAATAAATTTAAAAGCTGAAACTAAAGCATACCAACTAAGGCAACATTTTTGACTAGGCAAGGTAAAAATCGAAAACAAAAAAAATATTACAAAAATTAACTTACCACAAACATTCCAAAACAGAATACATCAGTTAACTGCATTTTCACTTATAATTAACAAATATTAAACACAAAACAACTCAATACTTTTATGTAAATAATAAATATGAGACGTGGTCCCTGTTTAGACTCTCGACATCAAATGTGCGTGATTCCAAATAGCTAAAGCGTGTACTTGCCTAGGAAAAGCATAGATTTATAAAGAGCTGTTTATTTTAATTTAATATTAACATTTTACTTATATAAAAGGAAATACTTAGTTTCCTTGATATTATGTTTAGTAAAATTAACTATTAATATGTGTACATTTATTTATTTATTAGTTTTAAAACGGTTCAGTGGAAATTCTGGTGCATTTCCGTGTATTTGGAGCTTAAAAAATATGACGTATCCCCTGGGAAAAGACAATTTTGAATGTATGTCACTATTCAAATTGCTTATTAAGTAAAGTTTATCTTTATAACATTACGATTGTCTAGTTTTTTATTATGAAATAAAATTTTAGAATATTTTGATAATTTACATACCTAGTTACTTACTAAGTACTATAAAATATATTATAGTATTCTTTTGTTCAAAACATTCAACAGCGCATTCACAACATAACATAATTGATAATAGTGTATATGAAACTTCTATTTAATTAGGTATACAATTTATATTTTGTATTGACCTTCTAAAATATTTCTAATACGTCTAAACCCAAGAAGACATACGTTTTATCATCTCCATATAGGTGATATTATATTTATTTATCCAAACGTGCGTCGCTCTCACATAAACTAATGTATGTTTTATTCAAACAATGAAACTATGAATTATGTTTTAATATTAGGCCTATTACAGTGACACTAGATGATGATTGTCTAAGAAGAATACATAATATTCAATGCATTATGTAATAGATACTTACTTGAGAAAGTAGAATGATGCTTCATTCTTTGAGAATACGGTTTGATATTGCAGTGCAATGATGTGGAAGGATTTATTACAAGGAACTTTTTTTGTTTAGGTATACCTATATATATACCTATAATAGTAAGTATAGATACTATATTTAGTATAAAGAAATAGTCAACTCGATCTAATAGGTACTTATCTAATAGATAAGTGTAGGTGTTTCTCTAATTAAACGAGGTGTGGAGATTTTCATTGATTACAGTAAGTAGCCTAATTTTTATTTAACCCGATTTAATTTAAGGTATTTGTTCAAATAGTGTAGCAAAAAAAGTTTCCATTGAAAATGAAGCAAACTTACTAATTTAACATAAGATATTTGTTACTGTAGAATGTAGATATAAATTTGATAAGCTTGGCTATAGAGAGGCTATTGATTTGAGATCACCGACTAGATAGATAACAAAAATAATATTCATCCCTTATTAATTATAGGGTACTTATCGTGACATCAAGACCCCAATGGGTCAAGATTCTGCTACACTTGAGTCGAGAGAATCAAAGTTTTAAAAGAATTTCGATGATTGAAATTAAATGTTAGAAAAAGAGTTTTATTATTTTAAATTTTAATTGTGTGCAAATTATAATTTCACGGTATTCGCGTATTAGGTACGACTCTTACTAGTAAAAGTGACTGAGCAAGTTTTGCACCTATATTATTTTAGTGAGATGGTACTTACAAAATTATAAAAGGAAATTTTCGTTAATCGTTAAAAAGAATTAACGAAACTAAATTTATTTTAAATAATATGGAAACGTTTTTCTCTCTACTTCTATTACTAATCTTTACTATATTATTATAAAGCTGAAAAGTTTGTTTGTTTGTTTGAACGCACTAAACTCGGGAACTACTTAGTCAGTTTTGAAAAATTCTTTCGGTGTTAGATAGCCCATTTTTCGAGGAAGGCTATAATATATCTACTATCATCTCGCTACAGGAGCTGTGCCTGTTCAAATCATCAAACAAACTCTTCAGCTTTATTATAGATTTTAGATTTAGATTAGCGTCATCTGTAGAAAAAACGTTTCATTCTCTAGAAGTCTTCACTTTAACCTTCATGTACCTTTAACTTATATTAGTTATAGAGAAAAGCTCCAGATGGCGCTGTTAACAATTTTTTTATAAGTCTAGGTGATGATCACAGGTGATGATTTATAGGTTTTAGCCTTCCTCGATAAATGGGCTATCTTCTAACAAATAATTAATAATATTAATATGCACTATTTTATATTGCGTAGATACATATTAATCTTTTCTTGAATGGGAAGTGGGAACAATCATAAAACACATTATCAGTGGCATGAAAAATTTATTTAATTTTCATTATATTACATCATTATGCTAAACTAAAATAAATACAGAATTTCATTGTTTACTTGAATAATTATAAATATTAATAATACATAGGTAATTAAAGCGTCTATCCTAGTTTATTTACAGTTTCAAGGAATAATTAAAATATTAATTTTAAGGTGACGTCATAAGTGGAGGAAATACGTTTCAACATTATCATTTATATGCAAGTGATATTGGATTCATAGGGGTTTAAAAGAACTATATTTCACAGTCAAAATAAAAAACATTTTTAAAAATAATAAGAGGACTGGCCATATATTTGTCTGGATGTTTTGTTACATTCCTTTTTATTCTTTTATTTAACGTGAAATTGGACATGTGATGTAGGGTTGTATCGACTATCGACCATCGAATCTGCTTTTATAAGACTTGATTTCGACAGCTATTTAAACTATTACTGGCTACGAATATTTCGTCTGATTTTTCATTATAACACACTTGCAATATTGCATCTTTATTATGTGGCACAAAAATCTATCGAATTGTAATATTTATTGTTTGTTGGTTCACACTTGCATATTATCTGCATTTCACATGCAGTAACGTGGTAAGAAAAAGTGCTATCCTTATTGATTACTATAACTAAATTATCATTAATTTTTCGATTTAATAAATAACAAATTCAGTGGAACTTGCAATGGAAGATAAATTCGTTAAATGACTCGATTGATACAAAACTAACGTCGGTTCACCCGTTTTGTTGTAACGAATATACAATGAGAAGACCATTTGATTATTATATCACGAAAGACGAAGAATTTCATTTTAATCTTATAGAACATTGTTTATTAAGTAAACATATTGGTATGTTCCTCAATTGCACTTGATAATAAAATAGGTACCTACTTTTGAAGTGAAACTTCTTGCGCGTTGAGAGTAAAATTTCATGGTCGCGTCATGGAGTAAGGCGACGATTTTGGTATCTTTGAATCTTGCCAAAGAAGTTTCACTTCTGACACGTGTTTGGCACACGCTCTTTTTTATGTTATCAGTTATTTCAAGAAATTACTAGACAGTATTTAAATTGTCTCTACATTAGAAACATTTTACAACCATACATTATATATAGTAACTCCATTGCTCTATAAAAGTTTAAAGTAATACTGACTTGATCGCACTGATCACAAAAAATTACACACAGGATTGATAAAGAACTATTAATTATATTATTATTTATATAATAGCAATGCTGTCATACATAACACTATTAGTTCTTGATTAAATTCATAAAACAGTAATATAAGGCAGAAAATTAAGCCAGTCTTTCATCAAAAATTATAGTGAGCACAAAATAGTTTACAATTGTACTAAAATAAATAAATAACAGTATTCAAGATATTTTAATTCAAGTCCTCGTAATATAATATCAATAAATTAAACTAAACTTATTCTACGTTGTCGGAAGAGACCCGCCCAGCCAACGCCTCACTGTAGCAATGCAATTGTTCATTATTAATTAATATTAATTAATAATTATTAATAATTAAATTTAATTGTGAAGGCACGCGTGTATGTACATGTGTTTTAGCGTTGGCAAGGCGGTGCTGTGTCCCTATAAAATTTAACAATACATAAATTTGATGGAATATCTTTGATTGAGTTAAGAAAAATCATGTATTTTCCATGTAAAATATGTATTCGATGTTCGATGGAAAATTGAAGGATCTATTTTGCGTATTTAAAAGTATGATTTAATAATGGTTTGTTGTCGTAAGGAAATGTCTGTTTGTGTAATTGTTAAAGTATTTATAGGGACGGTGATATGTTCGATTACGTTAAGCGCAAAAACTATATTTTATATTTGAGCTATTACTCTTATTTATTTATTTATTACACACATCACTATTATCCTAGAAGCTAAAGCATACAAAATTATATAAATATTTACACAATATGAACTAAATCGTGTCAATGCGTGGCGACAAACGGAGGACTATGTTTATTTATATATTGTTTCGTAAATTAATTACATTTAGTATTTACAATGGATGGACCCTGTTTGAGATGCAACTCTGTTGCTGAAATTGTCTCAAGTATTTTATGAATGAGTGCACTTTGAAAGTGTGAATTGCATGCAGAAGAAATTGATAGTTTTGTGAAAAACGTATTGCTTAGTTGAGATTGTTAGGTACTAAATTTTGTTAATTAAGCTAGACTCAGTGAACTTCATATTGATTTCATTAGAATTGAAGTTGTTATACAAAATAAATAGGTTTAAAATGAAGATTTATCTTTATTGAATAGTTTAAAAGTAAAGTTGTATGAATGAGTCGCAAAAGAGGCGAAAAAGTTTAAACTGGTGATACATTCTCGTGTACATAACACGACAAGATAGAAACAATGTGCCATAATGCAATGCAATTCCAGCAACAAAACCGTAGGTCAGGCGAGCTACTGCGTGGCCTCAGCCGTGTGGTATGCCGGGTAGCGCCACACCTGCGGCGGCGAGAACTCCGCCGGCGCCTCCTGCGCGCCCGCGCCCGCGCCCCACATCAGCACCGTCTGGCGCGGCTCCAGCCGCTCCTCGCCCCCCGCGCCCCCCGCGCCCGTACCTGGCGCCCCCGCGCCCCCACCACCAGCCCCCGCGCCCTGCGCCCCCGGCGACCGCCGCTCGGGCGCCGCGTACCGCGCGTCCATGTAATACTCCCGCGACGGCGGCCGGTACGCGGGCGCCACTTCGTACCCCGGCGGCGCGGGCTCTAGAAACCCGTTGGGAGGATACGTGTAGTGGTAGGACAGCGGCTTGTATTGATGGAAGAGGTTGTCCGCTGCAAGGAATCTGTCGTCTAACGGTGGAGGGGGGTAGTGCAGCGCTGGAGCCGGTGGATATTCCCCATACGGCGCGGTATATGCGCCATTTAGATTGGTGTACGCGGCTGCTACAGCGTCCGCCGCTAGATAGTCAACTGGAGGTGGTGCTGGAGTACTGGGCATTCGTCGTTTGTTCCGACACGTGGAGAGAAAGTCCCGTAGTTGTGTTTTGTATCGTCTCGCGGCTCTGGGTGGTGTGGTGACGGTGGACTCGCAGCCAGAGAGCTGTTCCGTTTCGGAGAAGTATAAGCTGGTGAGGCCGGTGTCGAGGTAGCTCACTTTGAAGTCCATGGTACGTTTGCCAAGGAGATCTCGGCCTTCTTCCTCCCTGAGAATAGAATAAGGCGTAAGCATTGAGCCATATTTAAGGAAACATTTTAAATTTGTAGTTATATGATGTCTCTACCATTTTCTCTTACCTTAATATCATGTACAGAACTCAATAAAATATGATATTGCCATACTATTAATTTGTTGTTTCAATAACATCCTTATAAGTTATAGTTTAAGTTGGACCCACTACATTTAATAATCCTGACCTAACTAAAAACGAATAGGTACTGGTAAAGTCACCTATACATACTACTAAAATAACTGAAAAGTAAATAACAATAAGCCATTAATTAAATAAAAATATACTCACATCAACGGTCTATGCGTGCTAATAACAAAGTCGGGTTTGGAGTTCTTATACACGAGTCGTGAGGAGGTCTGCAGCCACTGCCATTGACCGTCCTTTGTTTGGAACCGATACGCGATCATACCTGATGCTCCAGTTTTTAGTACTGAAAACAATATGGATTAGGATAAAGTTTTTACTAACTTACTTGGGTTGTGAAGAAAATTGTATTTTTGGAGGACTTAAAAAATTCCGAAATTTGTCTACATCAATGCTATGGTATTTTTTTTTAATTTATTTCCAGAGAAAGTAATTTGGAATTTAATTTTCTCTGTATAACTACTTAATCTTTATTTCTAAGAAACTTTCAAGCATTTGAGAAAAGCTAACATTTTTTATTTATTTATGTCATTTATTGTCTACGTTTTTAGGTTTTAAGTTTATGATACTTACATTCTTGATGAGCACTAGCAACATAAGCTAGGTCATCGTAGTGCACTAAGTCATAGCCTCCCATATTTGCAAGCTCAGCATCTGTGTAGCCTAGAAGCATTTTCCCTCTGAAATAAAAAAATAGAATCATGAAAACTAGAAATTATTTTCCGTTATAAAGCTTTTTAAGTTGTATATATTTTTACACGCTTTATATTAGCTTCACCTGTATGTTTGTATGTTTGTAACCGACTTCTTTGGGCGCGATTTTGACCCACTTTAAACGGCCAGATTTCGTTCAAACTTTGTAGATTTATTGAGGACCGATGACAATACACTAATTTGATAAAATTTTCTATTTTTTAGTTCGGTTTTCTATAAAAAGCGTGTTTTTTAGTTTTTTTAAACTATTATTATTTAAGTTCATAAGTAAATAATTTTTTGGTACTACAATTTTTATAAGGAAGAGTAATATTATTATGGTCGTTGTGTACGGATTTGGCATGTGCTATTTAATGTGAAATTTGAAGAAAATCATACTCATAAGTTGCAAGTTATGCCTATAATACATAGCTTACATAACACTTCCTATTGTTATTCAAAAAGCCGGCATATTTTTTAATCTAACGCCTTTATACTATAGATAATTCCTTTGGACACGGCGTACGTGTATACCAATTATACATTTTGTATGGGACACGGTATTTTTAATACTTTGATAGTTAAGCATGAGCTTTTGTGGTCGGGCGGTGGTTTTTTGTGGTCAGGTAATGTATCCATGTCTACGTGGGATTTTAAGTTTAAAAATGTTGAACGTATTTGTAATTGCTTAAGGAAGTTGTGTAGTTTTCTTGAATGGTGTAAGAAATAAGAACTCTTTAATCGACATAAACTCATTGTTGTACTCATTGTGTAAAAGACATTCCGTAACTTGCTTTATAATATCAACCACTTTATATGTATATCATTCGTAAATTTTCTTATAAATGCGCTATATAGAAGATCAGATTACCTACTTATGATTTATTACTACCAAAAGTACTGCTAGTTTTATAATGAATGATGTTTAATTTCAGAAATACAGACTACCTACAGAATCTTTATTCGTGCTAAAGATCACAGAGCCATCAAAAAGAAAATCTAGAAAAATTACAAACATACCTAATATGATCAAAAACTTAAGCGTCTATAATAGTATAGGGTGTCATAAACAATATTCTACTTACCTTTGGTCCATAGAGACTAGAGACAGGTCGAGTTTGTGTTTGCTTTTAAACATGACTTCTTTCTGAGGGATCTCCAAGAGGCTCGGAGGGCCGAAGGGCGCGCAGATTGCAAATAGTGCTAATGGAGGCTCTTCGGTTTTCTTGTTCTGCCCGTGTAATACTTTTATTCTACCTCGGATGTCTAACCTCTGAAAGAATAGAACATGTTGATATAATGTATGGTAGAAAAAAAGATGTTTTTGCTAACTCTTGATATATGGCGTCCACGCCACTCACACTATAGTGAAATAGATGTATAAAAGAGATACAATAAATACAAACACTGTATGTATGAACTATGAAGGATTATATAACACAGGTAAAGAGCGGCTTCGAACGAAGAAAACAACATTAGTTATTTACGTATGTATTGTTTAATAAGATGTTTTGAGTTAACTACACACCTTATACATTAAAAAAGTTAAAATATTTTTCTCAAATGTGTGTCTCCGTGTTTTAGAAAATAATTACTAATATCAAATGTTGAAATTAAATATCATAAAGGAATTTATATACTTACTAGGAAGCCAGAAGTATTGTCCAAAAGACATCTAAAGCGTACAGTAAAGCTCCTCTCAAGCAGATGGGCTCGTTCCGACCGTAGAACATCTTGTAGTGTGAGGTTGCTGACCTCTGGCTGAAGGAAGGAGTTCCACAGGAGTTGCCGCTGAAGCTCCTCCCGGTCCTCAGAGTGTACCAGTTCGTAGACCGATTGGTGGACTATGTCTGACTAGAAAAGGAAATATAAGTTAAATGTGTTTCAATCATGTAGATTTAAAATAGACATGATGTAAAAAAAGTTAAATGCGATGATGTAAGCGAAATTAAATTTGTGGTTAATGAACAAAACTTTCTCATCAATAATGTTAATATAAGCAAATCAAAGCCTAATGTAATTCAATGATAATCAATATAGTCAAAATAACAAGATAATTATTTGATAAGCCGTTAAAAGACCTATTCATCAGTGTAAAAAGAGCAAGTCATAACTGAACCGTAAATCAATAAAGCATCGATGACCCTAAAATCGATTCGAGACCCGTCATTAAAGAATCATCTGTAACGAAGATGGATATGTTCATTTTTACATTCGTAATAGCCAATGACAACCTTAACACCACGTGTTACGGCATAGTTTGCATTATGGCTCTATAAATTTGAATTTTAACACATCGTATAACAAATTCGTATAAACAGTGTGGATAATGCGCCGACAACAAATGATCCAAGCAGAAAACTAATTGATAATCAATGGGGTTGTGCAAGGCGCAACACTGGGCCCCCTAGTTTTGGAATGACATGTAAATGAATCATGCGCGTACAAAACGTAACCCAAAGGTTATATAGTTAGCAAGGGTACGGTAATGTTTGAATGTGGGTTCGAACATATTGCGATGGCATTAAATGTCAGAGGATGATTTGTTTGGTAATTGCTTTTTGTTCCTCTTTTAGGGGTTATAGTTGCTATGGTAAGAAATATTGTTTTGTTGATATGTTATTTGTTTCTGCAATATTATGTTTTTATGGTTCATTGGATACATTGGTAAAATTTACTAACGTTATCAAAATCGATTCAGTAGTTTACCCATGAAAGAGTAACAAACATAGACGACGCGGTTGGCGGAGTGGTAAAACATTAGTTACAATAATGTGTTGTTTGAATATGGTCAGAAGAAAGTTGGAAATCTTATATTTTAAGCTTATTTTTAATATAACGAAAAAATTTTGAAATTTAATTATTGCGACGATTGCGTCTTGAAATAGCAATATTAATTTTGTGGAAAAAATCCTTCACACAGTTAATAGATACTGAATAAAATCACAACCTAAACGCTATCACCACAACCTTATTAATCGATAAACTGTATGAAAAGTTTAAAAGCATTAACAGATTATAATTATAAGAAACAAGAGCATCCAAAATTTCTCCTAAATTTTAAAACAATGTAGTTATGGTCATTTAAACAGAGCGGTGAACTATGGCATTAGGGTGTAATGTGCCTCGGGTCGATGGCGGCCACCTGGTGAGACAGCTTGGCAATCTACCGACCCTCGGAGGGTGGAAATTATAGTAATTTTTAAATAAACTTATTATTTCACTGGTGTAGATCGGTGAAGGTAAAATATTGGGTAATGTTGATGGTTGTACCTATTGTGAGAGCGTTTATCTTATTGTGATGTTGTGATTGATGATGATAGAGTTTAATATTGTTTTAGAAGTACTGGATATATTTTGTGTATTTGGTCAAAATAAATAGTTTTTAGTTAGTTGTTATTAACCTAGGAATATAAACTAAGTAACTTTAAAATTGTAACGTTGCGATTACATTTAAAGTGAAGTCCCGTGTCCCCTAGTGGGGTAAGGGGCAGATGCATTATATATCTGTTTCACTGATCATTTTCTTTAGGCACAAGTAGGTGATCAGGCTTCTGTGTCCTACCAGACCGATACATTTTTTTTCTTCGTATCCACCGGGAATCAAACCCAGGACCACTCGGTTCTATACTCACGCGTCGACCACTGTACCAAGGAGGCGTTCAACGATGCGATTGCGATTACATTGAGACCACATTAGTCTGTTCTCAACGCCTTAAATAATCATAAATCGCGTTATCCTGCAACGTCCATTTCGAAGCAAAACTGGACGGAACGAGACAATAATTATGTAACAACGACAGCGAGCGTGCTTCATTAATTACTCCCAGTCAATCTAACATTTGTCGCTCATTATTCAATGTCTCAAATGGAATCGATTCGGAATCGATACGGACATTCGAGTTTATTTAGTTTAATCAAAGTGTATATCGATTACTCAGTGGCACGTGCCCGCGTCAGGAAGTAGCAAGTACAGCCGATTTAATGATTTTGAAATCGATTAACTTTTATCGCAACCCACCCCCGTGGCGAGCCTGAATAAAGGGGACGCAGATACGCCTAATGTTAGGAACATTTTATAGTTTTATCGGATCATTTTGGTTTTTGATCAACATTTAAATAAAGTTTAATAGTGCGTATTTAATTTTATTCGTGGTTAATCTTATTGATGTAGTATTAAAAAAGAAAATGTTTTAACGTTCTTTATTACTATGCAAAAAATACTTGAATTATTTACGTTTCTCCAAGTTTATTAACTTTCATAGAATGTGTGCAAACACTACATAAGTATTTGAGCACGGGCTAGTTCCAATTTACAAAAACATATCTATTTTATAAGATAAAAGTTCAAATACTTTCCAGTAGGGAATAAAGTGAACAAATATATTGTTAGCCTTTATGTTCCCTATACGTCCCGCGTTTATCAGGACGAGTTAAGCTGCACGAAGCACGTCTACCAACATAATCTTTGGCACTTAATGTTGCAGGTAAAGTAACATTTTTGATTCGACACAAAACAAAAGAAAACCAGGGGTGGATTAAAATTTATACGATTGTGAAATGAAAGTTTTATAGGAGGGTTGGTAACGGGCCAAAATTGGGGTTTCTTGTGATATTTCACTGCAGGTTTATTAGCTGTAATACAGTGGGTTTAACGACGCTTGGTATGCGCTAAGTTTTTTGTCTGGCTCATTATGAATTCGTCTGCTGTGGTTTCTAGAACTATTCATAGAATTGTTATAAGTTAATGATAATATACTTATGAGTTATAGCAATTTCATTCAAACTGATTTCTTCAGAGATATGCTGAGTAGTATTTATGCTAAAGTATATTTATTTATCGTAATGGAAAGAAACCAAAACACTTATTCGGATTAACAATAAATTAAAGTACCTACTGCTAAAAGTAAATAATTCCAATCCTAATTCATTACAACTTACCTTATTTAAAGTACCTTATTTATTTGTTCCCTACGTTTTTACATAATACCGCTTACACAAAGGTTCCTATATAGCATTATACAAATATATACGTTTATCAGATGTTGATATTTCTGTATAATTTCATAAGTCAACCGAATTTTTCGGGTCAACATTATAATTTAACAGTAAAACCGTATTAAAGTACTTATCGTAGTAATTAATATTTTTATAGAGTTCCAAGCTTGAGGATCGTTGTATTGTTTATTTCCTTGATTAATAATATGGCATTTTCGCGTTTTTCCACATAATTAAGGTGGTCAGGATAATTAATTTGACTTACTGAATACGGAAGTTGGTGTAAGTATGAAGTATGACTTTAATTTTAATTAATTAATGGATGTGTGAAAAATTGTGAAATAAAAGGGTAGGTACTATATATAATAGAAAACGGTCGGGTTCTCATATTATGATATAATATATTATTATGTTATAGCTTCTACTATGATATGAATAATATAATCCTTATTTAATCTAACAGTTTAGAGTATAAAAATACGTAAACCTATCATAAAAATAAGTTTTTATGTCATTAGCAAAACCCCCATATCTGAGGATTTTGGGCTGAAAAATCATAATAATTGAGTTAGTAACCCTTACATCTAGACAAACATAATATAATACCTAGTTTTAATAGAAAAATGTAGTAAAAATCAGACCAACCTGGTGAAATCCTAAATAACTTTCGATGCTATGTGTTGCGAAGAAAACCTCTCCTTCACAAGTCAGGATCATAAGGAAGCCATTGAGTGCCTGGAAAATGATAATTTATTGTTAAATAAAGGACAATATTGATGTTATATAAGTTTGAGTCTTTTTATTTTTAGTAATTTAGTTATTTTGTATGGTAGATGGGTAAGCTTTAGACCGAAACATGTGTTTTCGAATGCGTTGTGAAACTTTATTCATGTTGTTATTTATTTTAATTTTGAAGATTTATAGAATGTTCCTTCAAGTATCTATAATTAAAAAACATACCAAGTATGACACATTCTTTTCTTTTAAACGGATAGTAATACATACATGTATTTAACCATAAAATGTTTTAATATTATTAAGCCGTTAATTATCAACTTTATATTAAGGTTAAGACACTAACAAAAGATGTAATCTGTGTTTTCATTTAGTTTATTTACTGGTATATAGAGCTCTTTCTATATTTACCGTTTCCGTTGTATTGTACGATACGATATTTGGGCAATATAAAAAAAACAATGCTGATAGAATGGTTACTTGTATAAAATATAATAAAAAAAAATCTTTTAAAGTTTCATGACGATGTATGGTCGACTTCAGTCTGGAAAAATCGTAGACAGCACGACTATTTAGTATAACTATTTTATTTTGACTCAATAATTCTTATTTCTTTTGTTTTATGTTTACATACGGTTTCTCAGAAGTAGCATAATGTCTGCAGTAATGAATTGTTTTAAGTTATCAAAAAAAATATTTCTCATCAACATTCCAAACACAAATAATAGTATAACAATGTTCAGCAAATTAATCATTATCTTACATGCCATTTCCTTTTATTATGTTACTTATGATCTACGATACACACTTAAAACAAATTAAGTCAAAAACTTCGCAATTTTAATTTATTCCACTTCCAGCACGATACACTAAGCCCTTTTTTTCCTCCATTATACTTCCCTCGCCAAATTATTTCCTTATCCCATAATCCTTAAAAGTGGGCAATACACTTGCATAGGCTCTACCAATACCCATTCTTATGGACGGGAGTGATCCCTTACCACAGTCGACCCACCTTACCAGTTACCACTAACAAAAAAATTAAAAGTCGTACCGTACAAAACATTGGAAACGCGTCACAACCGATCGAAAACGTGAAATATCGCGTACAGAGGAAGGTTTATTTATAGCTTACAGCGGCTATAGATTTATTGACGATGTATTTATGTGGCCGTTTCATTGGCATTGCATGTAATTCGCTACCAGGCTTACCAAAAACTTTATGACGAATTATTGGTTGTGTTATTGTTCTGTTGAGTTAATTATTGTGGTTCGAGTTTGATATGTTCTTTGTTATTTCAAGTTTCAGATGTAATACGTATTGTTTTTAAAAAATTTTGCCTGTGATTTCACATGCGTTCCTGTTTCCTAATTATAAAGTATCATACTTACATACAAGTATCAATTATCAAGTACGATAACGATCGATTGAGCCGCCATTTTTCTACTCTGCCTGCCTTATATTTATGAATCAAAATTCAAAAAGTAATGGTTCCTTAACAAAAACCTCCCCCTATACATGGGGTTATGGCCTCTGTTAAAATTTAAATATTTGTTGAAGGATTTCAATAATATATTTAACTAATTATAAATACATATAATCTATTATACCTGTAAGAACATTTCACCGTCAGGCATAACGTGGTCGTAGTGTGCGTGCTCGCGTCTGTGTGTGTGCAGCTCTTCCTTCTCCTTGTGCATGACCACTGGAAGAGATATAATATTATTAGTTTGCTACTTTTGTTAATAATTTTAAGAGCAATTTTATTTTTATTGTTTAAGAAAATTTAATAGGTTAGGCAGAAAATTCGCTATTAAAGTAACAAAATGTTTATAAAGGTGATAAACAACGACAAAAAAAAAAGATAATTTATTACTTGATTTTTAGCAATTTCATTTCTAGTCCATTTTATATTTCAGAAAAAATCATTAATGACAACAAAATCTGAAAAAGAGAAAGATACATAAAATATCTAGTAGGTATGTATCTAATATAAAAGAGGAATAATAAGTTCTTATATATTAAACCCCTGAAAGGCGTGGTTAAAGGTGACAATTCCCATCTCAATTGAATTAGGGATTCACCCCTCACAGCATCCCTCTTTACATAATAAAACGACAAGCCAAAAACATACTTATATTGCATTAATATAAGGACTAAAATTGCATAAATAAATTGTTAAAACAGAAGCCAATAAGCATTTGCTAAGTAATAATCTTGTTATAGCTATGTAAGTACATTACAAATGTATGTACATTTTCTATTGACTCTCTGCGATAAGTAGGTATTAGATTAGCATAAGATATATTGTTACCTTTATGTACTTAAAAATTATAATTTAGTATCGTTCTATATAGCGAAGAACCACAAATTTAGAGTTCCAAATTGCTACTCTAGATTTCATTTATGTCAAACTTTTTACCTTCTCATTATAATTTCAAGTAAAATATTAGACATTAAAGTTCTTAAACAATGTAAACTAATTCTTAAAATAGCTCGCGAATTACTATTATTCCGTGACTTCCCGCCATTCATCATAAGCACAGATTAAATAAAATTTGTCCTGTCAATATTAATCTGAGTGAAAATCAAAATGTCCGCGTTGTTTGAAATGGCGATCGGTGTAATTTAAGTTTTCGCTTTCGGGTTCACAAATAAAGGATAGTGTTTGTTCCAACGGCCAATTACCGGCATACGTGGGACTCACCATGTGTCGCTAGTGATGCCTGCTGGAATATCGATACTTTTGATTCACATAGATAACTATCGGATTTATATGCTTTTTTTATACTTAATTAGGGGTTTTGATAATAAGTTTATAAGCAAGGTAATCTATGAAACTTTTATAATCCATTAAATTAAAAATGATTTTAAATAGTTAAAACATGCTCACGGAATCATATGACATAAAATAGGTTTTTAAAGTCTAAAGCTATTTAAAAAATAACACGATTACCGGTGAGACAGTTAATAATCTTATGTTGTCTGAAATTAATACAAAATATAGAGATTGACAGTAGCCACCTTCATAATTTTATTATAGATCTAAAAATCTTTTCCAATGCTCAAAAAGGTAAACACTAGCCACGATTTGGTATCAAGTTTAATCTCAATTTTATAAACGTCGGTATTTTAATAGATTTATTACTTTCCTACGATCAAGATAACCCGTTCGATGTATCGATAACGTCGGCGCGTCACTATACGTTGGTCTTATCACCCATTATAATCGTCATTATAGCACTATCGACGTTTTTTCAAATTGAATATTAAATCTACTGTT
This sequence comes from Colias croceus, assembly GCF_905220415.1. Taxonomy (NCBI): domain Eukaryota; kingdom Metazoa; phylum Arthropoda; class Insecta; order Lepidoptera; family Pieridae; genus Colias; species Colias croceus. The sequence continues at coordinate 8,314,684 of NC_059556.1, read as the reverse complement.
ATCTTCTGAACATTTAAAAGGAGATTGCAATTTATGGAATCGCGTATCAATTATTTATTTGTGAAGGCGCGAGTTTAAAGTAAACACTATTAAAATATATTTATCTTTTATAAAACTAACAAAAAAATTAATAAAATTCCATCGTCATAGTTTCATTTTTAAATAGAGCTTTTAAAATAAAGCTCTTCTTTTAACATTAACTACCCTCATTTGTGTCGATTTCGCCTGAATTTTGTTAAAAAAATAACCAACCATTGAAAACGTATATATAAAACAATTGCATGTCTTTTTCCAAACGAAACATAATTATAACTAAAATCTAGACAAGTGGTATCGTATCAAAATATCCGGCATTCTATCCAAATTAATCACTTTAAGCGTATCTAATTAATTAGAAATTAGTCTCATAGTGGCATTAAACATGTTTTTGTGGACAATGAAAATGTATATTGCAAATTGCACGCACAAGAATATATTATCATACCGTATATGATATCTTTGATTGACGTGAACATCGTTTTTATAAGCTTGAGAATGTCTAGATGAACATGTATAATATAAAGTGAAAAAGCCTAATTTTGTGTCAGCTGCGACGTGGTTAACGAAGGAGGGAAATTGTACCTACCCTTTTTTAGGGACAGATATGTCAATTGGTTAGTATGTGGGGCATTTGCAATGTGTTTATATTTGACGGCTTGAAAGAGATCTTTTCCTCAAATTTCGATAAGTTAAAAGTTCAAATCTGTCAAAGCAAAGAAGTAGGAGTGTTTGAAACGGTTTGAAATATCAATTGACGTGATTCATATAATATAATAATGCAAAATATGGCATCTGCACTTCGTTGGTTTTTAACTATGGCATAATAATATTAAAAAAAAAAACTATTATGACAATGATGATGAATCTAGTTTCCCATTTATAGTTACACTAGCTTACTGCCCGCGGCATCGCCCGCTAACCGCTTTGTCTAAAACCTAATAAATTATATACTAAAACCTTCCTCTTGAATCACTCTATCTTTAAAAAACCGCATTGAAATCCGTTGCGCAGTTTTATAGATTTAAGCATACAAAGGGACATAGGGATTAGGGATAGAGAGAGCGACTTTGTTTTATACTATGTAGTGATTATAGAGCATAAAATACATTTAATTGCTCCGTAGTTCTACGACAGTTCTGTATCTATCTACTAAGTCTGCAATCATAAATGCAATAAATGTATTTCATTGCTGCATTGCCATCATTAAATACTGTGTTTTAATTTAACTCGAAAATAAAGAACAGAGTTGATAATATTATGTAGTTCACAAATAAAAAAATAAACTATTAATATTCGATTAATGTGTTTAAACAAAGTGGTTATATGTAATTTGCAACCTCTTTATTTTAATGTGCATTTAAAATGTTTTTGTTATATATGTTGGGTAATTAATTTATGCTTTTAGGTCATTACATGAGCGCACGTAGGTTTTTCTGTACTTTGAATGCAATTTGCTTCAAGTGTAAGTTTTCTACGTAATTATTTTCAGGGAACTGTAATCTTTTGTTGCAAACATGTGAAGTTTTTAAGGTAAAGACGCTAATTTTATAAATTGTTAGCTTAATTATATTAGGTTGTATTTTTAAAGAATATCGTACGTAAAAATGTAAGCACTTGCCCGCGTTTCAGGCATATTTTTATAAGTAAAAGCATTTTTATTTTGTTTGAGTTTGTAATGTACACTAAGCTTTATATATTAGATTTATTTATAAAGAAACCTAGGAATTAAGGTCTTTTTAACTGATTTAAAACGCGATTTATTCATGTACATATTATTTACCCCACGATTCGAAAACTCTACGAGTGTAATCACGCGTAAATTACAATAACGAACACATAACGGACATCTTCGTTAATTAAATAAGCTTTGATATATAAAAAATACTAGCTTTCTGCCCGCGGCTTCACTCGCTTTGTCTAAAACCTAATAAATAATATACTAAAACCTTCCTCTTGAATCCCTCTATCTAATAAAAAAACCGCAACAAAATCGGTTGCGTAGTTTTCAAAAGGGACATAGGGACAGAGTAAGCGACTTGTTTTATTATATGTACTGATTAAACAAACAAACGCTTCACTGCTCTACAAGGAGAACAATTTATCATTAAATATTATTTATTATAGTTACACGTACATATCGCAACAATGTTAAGTGCATCAAATCCATATTTGTAAGTACATATTTATTCATAGTAAAGGGTTGTAGTGAATAAATATGTATGAAATTATTGTTTTTGTAAAATTATTTCAACTTACACATAAATGTTCTATTTGAATGTTTGCTACATTTTTATTTTGTGAAAAAGTTTGAAACGTTTCTTATTGTTATATTTTGTAGTTTGTGAAGATCGATTTTAACAATAGCGCGTTTTTGTTTAATTAAAGAGTAAGATATCTTAAAAAAAAACTAGACCTTTTTTTATTAACTTTCTTTACTCTATGTCTATCATGGAGCCAAATATGTAAATATTGGCGCTTTTTGCGTGTATGTAAGCATATGTGTATTTTATTTGGCATCTTCTGTAATGTAAACAGCTTGATTCATTTTGATAAAAAGACTCTTTAGATAGTGACTTTGAATATCATAGCATCAATTTCATATAAAATAAGTTATTTAGTTTTCTTATATGAATCATCTATTGGCACAACAAGCAATATATTATTAAGCAATAAATTCAATTTATGACCAACTTTAATTTCACCAGGAAAAATCTATAAAGCATTTTCACATAAGTATTCGATTGTGACATAAAGCTCGCGCAAAAGCCCCATTATTTCTTTCTCCTCACACTTGCAATCTTAACTACTATAACTTTATGGCCCTGCGTCACGCAGATCCAGTTAAATAAGCCAATTTATATAAATTGAATGCTAATTCCATATAATAATTGAGAGTTATCTTACGCAATTGTCAAGATATTTTTAGGTTATGTATTTATGCTAAGCGGCCGCAATTAATAACTAAAAATAGACTAAAATAGTTGTGTATACTTATTAACTAGGTACCTACTTACCTACTGAGAAAGGAATTTCATAAAGCACGGTATTTTGTATATTTTGTGAGTATAATAGGTATTATGTTTAAAATATGATCAACTTTGATAATATTGGGGACCTTGTTTTTGTGTAAGTACGATGAAGTATGATTCTGGACAAAAGTCATCTTACTTTGTAGAAAAATGTTTTATTGTTACTAATTTTTCGGATTAACAACAGCTAATAAGACGTCATAAAAATCGTATAACATAAAAATACGTTTTAGAACTTCAAGCACGTTTACACCTCATTTCGGAACTTATGACCACAGACTATAACCCTAACGAGCTAACAAAAAGTAAAATGGATTTTTTTTACTTCGCCTCGCTGGTCAAGGGTGATATACCATGACGCGTGCCATACTGTAAAACGGTTGGCAACATCTGTTCGAATACGTTTTTAATTATTCTCGAATTTACTTTTTTTGTTTTCGGCCAGTTTTTAAGTTCGCGCCTTTTTTGTTTATGGATTCTATTGCTTAAGGCTATAGATAATGATTAAAAACATATCTACTTCTTTGATTTTATGAATAAATATAAATATAAGTATAAACGTACGATTAATATTTTTAACAAAAATCATTGTCTTTTAAGTTGTTTAACTGGTGTGTTTAGTTGACAGTTTATTTTACAAATTGATTATAATGATTTATTCGTGTCCAAGCTTAAATTGCATTTATGAATTAATGAATAAATAATTAGGTTTAAAAAGTTTCTGTATATTTAACTAATAAATATGGATGTTTCTTATAGATACTTATTGACTATTGTTAATCTTACTATGATGATATTATATCATAAATTATTTATAAGATTTTCTATACTGTAAATAAATAATAAATATAATTCATAATAATAAATTCATGATTGTTGTTTATTGCATAATACGAGAAGGTGTTTTGTTTTTATAAGCTGAAAATCAGAGTTAGAATCTTATATAATTAATAATTATCCATGCTTATATTATTAAGTACCTACGATAAATGCTATGCAATGCTATAACAATTTGGACACACATTTTATGCAACATTTTTTTTTTTGATGAGTTAATAATTATAAAGAAGTAAGTAAAATCTCTGCGGACTTAAATTTTTTGGAACATTAATTAAATATGTTTTCTTAAGATTTAAACAACGGGTTACGTATAATCTGTGGTCAAACCCAACTTCCAAATTTATACTCTGTGGCACCGGTACGTCATCGTGACTATTTTTAATCTGTATCACGACACGCTAGCGTGCTCGTTCGCGCGCGATGTCAACACTGCTTAATGCCGGCAACACAAACGCTGCCAGTCTAATTAGACATTCAAGGGTCAAAACTTTGCGAAAGATGCTTGATAAGTATGTATTGATTAAGTGGCCAAGTCCTTTGGGGTTTACGCTTTGGTTATAATTACGCAGTAAGGTTATATTTTTCTTTGAGTTGGCTGGTTATCACGTTTGTAGCTAACCATAAACTTATTTGACTAAGCTTATAAATACAATTGTTTTCTAGTTCCAACTGCTTTCTATGGAGTAAAAAGTTTTAGATAAGTTAACCAATACAACATTCGATCTTCAAAAACGGTACACTAAAGTCTAAAGCACACACGATTTAGTTGTCAAAGAAATGGCATGAATCAAGCATCGTGTGCGAATAAGAGTCAAACTAAAGTGAATTCTGGCAGATTAGCCACATTTCAACGTGCCACACTAGAAACTCTAATAATAAAATCTGTCTACACTTTTTTTAATTATACCTACTTCTAGAACTTTACTTATAATATTCATTGAGAGATAAGTATGAATCCTGTTTATTGCATCCAGAAATATCCAAAAAGGCAGAAGGACTCAAATGACCCTTAATGTAACCCTTAGGGCGTAACGCGACATATGTGTCAATTTATAAGGTCCGATAGTTTTACGTATCGTAAAAGAAGCTTGGAGCAAATTTAAAATGTTTCCTTTAATTTCCATATTGTTGATTAGAAAGAAGGATTTTATCAATAAAATAAAACAATTTTAAAAGGACGGCTTACGTAAGAGCTAGCGCGCAAGAGCAACTTTTGTCTCCGCAACTATTTTGTTTCTCCCATCAACTCTATGGGCTAGTAAGAAAGTGCGCGCATGTAGCACGCAACTTGCTATAGAGTTGACGGAATAGATATAAGATGAAGGATATAAAATAGACAACCACAAGCAGCAATAATTAATTATCTGTGCATTTGAAAATGCTCTACATCGTACTTTGTGAAGAAAATGCAAAAAATGACATAATCAATAGGTACAATGGCAGATAAATATTATATAATACCAAGGTCATCGCTTTGTTTACTCTTTGTACTAGGATCCTATTTTTCATTCCATTTATTAGAAAACTCATCATACAGATCGATACAAACGTTTTTATTTAGAATTAGGAACAACCTCTTTACAGTTTTCGATGCAATGATTGTTGTCTGTTGATGACTTATGGACCTTACAACGCTAACATTTATTTCCACAGTCCACACCTCATAATCCCATTTCAAATCCATGTAACTATTTAGTACATTTGATTTACAATCAAATATAATGACACCGGTGCCTGTGAGCCACTAATTTCAAAAGTAAACAAATCTGTAAAAAAACCCAAGACTGTATAAATCAAGTGCAAATGATGTCTTTATACTCTGCATTTTACGCTTAACACGACAGAGACAGTTGCAACTAGATAGAGCAGATTCATACGTATGAAAGAGACAGCGCTATTTTCTTATTTCGTATTAGTTAAGGTGCGTACGCGCACTAAATCATTGGTTGTCGACGCTCCCTGTGGGAATCCACGAGAGTTATAGGATCCTTTATTCTAAATTTACAATTACAATTTTGTAAGTATTTTGAATATTTCTAACAACCGGCTAGTATTGCTCTCTAGAGTGTTGTATGTTTGTTCTTGTTCACCTCTGTAATGATGATTGGTATTCGACTTATTCGTTTATCTATCCAATTAATCATGTGAAAGCATCCAGTTGTAATGTATGCTGTATTTTTGTTAGAAAAAATATTACTACTGTGTACCTGTCATGTACATTGTACATACTACCTAGCATTTGTTTTCTTCTGAGTAATTCTAGCGTAGCATTACTAGAAAGTGTGTGACTGTTACGCATAATATTTTTTACTACACCTGTCTATTTATTTTATTGGCAAAGAAAACTAAATAATTAAAAAAAAATACATTGTTTATTGAAGCTAAGTTATTTTTCAATTTGTGATCAGTACCATAACAAAAAGATAGCCAAGGGGTATGCTCTATCTCTAACAATTTTCGTCCAAAAGGGTATGCGTACACCTGGCATACAAAGAACTTTTGTCATCAGTTTAATTTAATATGATTAAACGAATTAAGTTATTATGACAAAAAATACTATTTGGAAATGTATTTCTACACAGTAAATATATATTTAGCAGTCTCTCCATACACACATTTAATATTATTCACCATTGCTATTCAATAAAAAGTTACACGTAAATTCTATAACGCTTCGATTATCAGCTATACGGACAATAGTAATGCATTAAACAAACTAATTATACACGTCATACGTTCCGTTCATCAGAATAGATTATCTATGCGGTTACGCCAACTGTCATGAAGTGTCAGTTGTGTGAAACGGAACGTCACGGGCGCGGTAATCGCGAGATTGGCTCACTTGATATCGGACTGTCATAGCGAGCGGACATGTGGGGAGCTAATTTGATATTATGCTAATTCTGTAGTATATTTTATAATTGATTTTATATTAGTTTTTATTAGACGTTTGTGGTATGGACAAGATAGTAAATAAAAATAGCAACTGTGTGACAGGTTTTGTATGTTTTTGCGTTCTTAGTTTATGTAGTAGATAGTAATAGAAAATTGTTTTATAGCATGATAAATGAACTCTCTATTTAAATTGTGACTTAGTAAAGTACCTTTCAAAGTCTAAAACGAAACAGCTAAACATAAACAAGCCTTCTACAGGCAGGTTAAATATTAAATATCTGTATAATATCGAACGTGATGAAACAAAAAGGATCGAGTAATTAATTAAAAAGAAGTGGCCGGGAGAAATATTTCTGCGCGAGATTGCGTCGGTCCATTTAATTGATACGGAGGAGAGGAATCCCACTGAAGAAACGGTCGTTAGCTTATCACAATACTGATTTCACACCGTATGTGCTGTATGCTGGGGCTACATGGCGCTGTAATTGCACTTTATTTTCAATAAAGACGAAAAAAAACTTTAATAATTTATAATTTTAATAATTAATTTAATAAGTCACTTTTTGAAGGCTCTATCGTCTTATTCTAGAATCACAGGTATAAAACAATATTATGTTGATATCGATACTATGCTAGGTGGATAAACAAAATAATTTAAAAACTTGTAGCAAAAGTTAGATGAATTTATTCATAGCAATAAATTGAAATATTTACAGATTTTCAAGATGCATTAGGCTTACAAAAGCAGCGTTTATTGTTCTTTAATCTATTTTTTTCTGATGTAAGGTATAAAATAATTATTAATAATAGAAGATCGAACGAGGTTAGAACAATTATGAGTAGACAGACCTTGCACTACTAAAGTTGTACTAATTATGTATTATGTTGAACTAAACATTAAAAGTTCATAACGAAATACAATAATGTTAATAATTATAATATTATCTATTATAACTGGTATACCTACTTTAGACCTGTTTCAGGACCTATCATTGCTTGTTGTTTCACTGTTTATTGTTTGTTGTATCATTGTTTACAAATCATATTGTATTGAGATTTAATAAAATTCCTTTTATATTTATAGCAGATGTTTTAAAAGATGAAAAAAATATCTGGACCTGATAGCAGAATTTCAATCAAGCAAAAAACAGTTCGAAAATAATTATAATGTTGCTAGTATCATCGCCATGTAAACCCAGCAAGTACAACAGAAGTCCTGGCCGGGTCACGCGTCTCGTAAAAATAAAATAAAAAATATTGCATTAACACAAGTTAAAAGTTTTTTGTGTTCGCTTTATTCCTCACGGATATATACTGATTTGCTTTATGCCTGTTTTAAATGGCTTATTTTTCACTTCGTATTCAAATTGCGTTTATTTTATTCAAATTGACGTGTCAGACGTTTTGAGGGGTTTTTCGTATTGATATTGTTTATACATAACTAGCTTACCGCCTGCGGCTTCGCCCGCTTTGTCTAAAACCTAATAAATTATAAAAAAAACCGCTACAAAATCCGTTGCGTAGTTTTAAAGATTTAAGAGTACAAAGGGACATAGGGACATAGAAAGGGACTTTGTTTTATACTATGTAGTGATTGTAGAGTAGGGAAGCATTCTGCTTGCTCTATGTAATTAAAAAAATATTTGAACTCATACTAGACCCTAGTTTTGCAAAGAGCTCTCTCTCTCTTCTACTCTCTCTACTTAACGTAATTTTTCAGAAGTCTTTTTTTATTAAATAAAAATATAGGAATGATGGATAGCTTACTAAAATGGGTGCGTAATAAGAACGTACTTTAAATTGTCTGTTAAATAACGAATTTATAATATTTAGCGCGAAGTAAAAGCTCACGCGTTGAATATTAATACAGAAATAATTATTGGAATATATTTTACTTGACAATTACAACAACCGGTGCAAATAATTTAAAATTGACGCAAATATACTTGCAAGGTGCGACATTATTCCTTTTTGTTAATCGGCGAAATATTGGCCATTTATTCATATTTTGTACTTTTAATAGTGCACTTATGCTGTTTTGAAAAGGGCGGTACAATTTATATGTTTTCTAGAAAACATCTATAAGAGGATTTGGATATTAATACCAACTATACCTATAACTTCCTATTTTTGTTGCGGTATGTACAAAATGTTCATTTCATTGCACTGGGTTGGGCAAAATTTTAAGATACAGGCTTTTTAATAGATGACGATTACTTCACATTATTCAAACAATTAAATACGTTAATATAATTTATTTACTAACGCTCTTGTGGAAATTTGAACACATATTTAATTAATATCTATACCTAAGCAAAAACTTTGTTTTTAAAATACAGCGATTTAAATCTTATAATATAAAAATTAAAAATGAATCGCAAAATGTGTTGGTAAGCGCATAACTCGAGAACAATTGAACCGATTACGTTCTTTTTTTATTATATTTCTTGAAGTATGAGGATGGAGAAAACGTTAAAAATGTACCACGGGCGAAGCCGGGGCGGACCGCTAGTCTATAATATAAAAATGAATCGCAAAATGTGTTGGTAAGCGCATAACTCGAGAACGGCTGAACCGATTTCGATAATATTTTTTTTATAATATAGATTGAAGTAAGTACGAGGATGGTTTTTATGAAAAGAAAACGTAAACATAAGTACCACGGGCGTAGCCGGGGCACCGCTAGTACCGAATAAATAAATACATTTCTTCAAATCTTCATACGAACTATTGAATGGTATTGATGAAATTAACCGAAGTAAAACAATATTTTATGTGGACATTGAAACAAGGGCAAAAGATCTCGGATGCGAGGTGTATCTGCCGTGAAGATCGGATGATACACACGGGTATAAAGAATGTGGAATAAACTAATTATTATCTCAGGTTTTATTAATTTTAGTAATTGATGAACCAAAAGGACGTTTTTTTTATGAATTACATAGTTTAGTATAAAGGCTTGTTTGTAAAGATGGCTCTCAATCTTAAATTAATTAAGTCACAGTGAAGCCCTCTAGGCGTTTGAATTTAATTTAAATAATTTTTATTTTATGTGTTATTAATATATTTTTTACCAGGTAGCAGTCATCGTGTGGTGGCACTATATTTTAAAAGTAAACTTTATATTTTACTAGCTAACCACCCGCGGCTTCGCCCGCTTTGTCTAAAACCTTATAAATTATATACTAAAGTCTAAAACCTTCCTCTTGAATCACTCTATCTATTAAAAAAAACCGCATCAAATCCGTTGCGTAGTTTTAAAGATTTAAACATACAAAGGGACATAGGGAAATAGGGACAGAGAAAGCGACTTTGTTTTATACTATGTAGTGATTTTAACAAGGCTATTTAAAGTAACATTATATTTATACCCTTTGTTCATCATCCATCCACATAGTAAAACCCCAAGGTGCGAAATGAAAATAACTTTTAGCGTGGTGGCTCATAAATCAGAACCATAAGAGAGCTCAATTAAACCTACCCTATCTGATGTACTCCCGTAACGGAAGGCTTTTGGTTTTTGTTTTATCTGTGTCATTTTGGAACGCTCATTAAGGAACGGTATGTTGAGTTTTTAGTCTGTGGCATGTCAAATGATTGTTGTATGTTGACGATTTATTTGTGTGTGTATTTATTCATGTAAACGTTTTCGTGTCTTTTACAAGCTTTCTTGTGTAGTTATTTTTATCCTTACTATCCTAAGTCATTTTATAAAAGCGAAAACGTAACTCTGTCGGTCTGTTTCTTCACGCCTCAACCACTGCACCGATTTTGATGAAATTTGGTTGTGAGATAACTAATAGAAAGGTCATAGGATAGATTTTATACCGGAAATAACAAGGAAACGGGAAGTATGCGGGTGTTTCTTCTACTACGTTTGCGGCCCAAAAGCTAGTTTTATACTTTTATATAAATTAATGCAATAATTCAGAAATTACTAATTTAGTGTGGTTAATATAAGAAAAATAATAGATCACAATGACCTATCATTTAAATAGGCAGAATTCGTATGTATGGAAGTGCTATAGTATGCTTTATAAACAAGCAAAAGGCAGAACAAAATTCAATACCTTAGTTCATGGGTGGTAATAAAATATTATCGTCTCCGCCAGCGTGGAATGCGCGTTAGAACATAAAATAATTGTTATAAGCCTTTAAAATCAACCTGAAACTATAATACATATTAATAGCAATTAAAATAAAGTTTAACGAACAATCGATTGAACGATTTTAGTACGATACGGTTTCGATTACGTATAACTTTCGGCTATTAACATCGATTTGCATGAATGTTTCGAAACGTCGTAACACGAGCGACATGGCATTGGAATTTCACTTTTATTGCGTTGGTGAAAGGTGTAGTTTAGAGAAATGGGTGCGCCAGATCTGATACAGAGTGTAGTCGTCAAAATTCGGCTCGTGCGGCCAATCAATTATGATCAAAATCGATTCACTCGATGATTGAATCGATAATAGCGCGTGAGGCAGGTGCTTTGCAATCGAATTATCATCGAATATGACTGTATAATTAGTTCCAAATTGTACTCTTTAACACTGCGAACAGTTTTTGTTTGCGAGAATGTCCGCAGATGTTGGCGACGATTTCTTTAATGATTAAGGTTGAGTTTTTGATTGAAGACATTAATTAATGTATAATTAAGATAACGTAGATTAAAAGGAACAGCGTATTATAGCATATGATTAATCAGTATAAATATATAAACTGTTATTATTTCAAAGATAAAAAATAAAAGTTAAGTTTGGATGTTTCGTTTTATTTTTCTCCTCTTGACCTATCTTATTCAATAACTACCATATTATTAAGATCTCACTATATTTATTCTACTGATATTGAATTTACGGCGCCAAGGAATGATAATTAACAAATTCATATATCATGTTAACTATACTACAGTCATTTACATAGAGTAAGTACAAACAAGGGCAGAGAGCCTCGAGGTACAGACAGCAACATAAATAACTACAATATGAAGATGTCAAACGGGTAATGAAACGTCACTGATTGCGTTGCTGACCGTAAATATGAGGCGGGCGATTTTAAATCTTGCTGATTGTACTCATATTTATGTTTGTTTGAAAACTAGGAGTTATGTTTCGGTTTGGATGTAAATTAATATTATGCGGTTTGTTTTGTATTGAGTAGGATAGAGTTAAAAATTGTGTTTGAGAATATTCCCAAATTTTTCTAAAGGAGAAGGTTCAGAATTCGACTGTATTTTTTTATGTTATAACGTAACAACTATAGAAAATAATCAGAACTTTCTACTGGGGGAACCGATTTTGATGATTTTTGAATGCTAGTGGCCTGCGTTGGTTTCGATTTAGATCTAGTTTTGGTTTAGTTCTTTTGTAAATAATTATATTGCGTCATTTTCTGTTTGGACTGATCTGCAGGACGAGACTAATGTCAGAGAATAGAATAACGCTAAGGAATAGAAACTGCTATCGCTAATTATTGACATACCTACTACATAATATTATTACTGACTACAAGACGTAATAAATAAATAGAAAATAAGAATCGTTGTTTATTATACTTACCTACGTAAAGGTTTGGTATTATGTATTTATAGATGGATACAATTATGTAAATTAAATACGTTATTTAGACAATACAAACACCAACTTCAATTTTATTTACTGTTTTAGATATAGATTAGAATGTGAATAAATAATGTGTTTAATTTTGGTTTCTCCATTATAGAGCATTATAATACTGACCATGTACTAGGTACACAAAATATGAAGATATTGAATGAAATATATTATTATTAGGTGGATGATATTTAAGAAATATTTAATAATCTAATTTACAACCTCAAAATGATATAAATTACCCTTTTAACCATCGATAAAAATTTGGTTGATAAATAATTCGATCATATTTTACACGGCGCAAGAGAGCACCTTTCCACGATTATCACAATTAATAATATAATAATAATAAATAAATAAGCCATTTATTCGAAATCTCACTTATTAATACCTAATATACAATTTTGTTAGTAAGTAGTTACTTAAAAAAAACTAAGGTTACTTATAATTAGTGTTAGTTATATTATTTAAGAGATTTCGACCCCTATTTGGGTAAAGGCCTCCTCCATCCTTTTCCATAACTCTCTGTCCTTGCCTGTCTTTATCCAGTCTTTTCCTGCGACGTGTATTATATCATCAGCCCACCGTTTTAATGGTCGACCCACATTCCTTTTCCCCTTTGGTCCATTCCATCTTGTAGCTTCCATGGTCCACCTTCGGTCTTCATATCGTGAGATGTGCCCTGCCCATTTCCACTTTAGTGAGAGTGCGTGTCTGAGAGCATCAGTGAATCTAGTTCTTTGACGAATATTTTCGCTCTTAACTTTATGTATTTTTTTAATTTTTAATATGCTCCTCTCCATCGCTGTTTGACTGCATTTGATTTTTTGTTTTATTTTATTTGTGAATATCCAGGTTTGGCAGCCATACAACAAACAGGGTAATAGGCATGTATCATATATAGTCTTTTTCATGTGCAAGTTGTAGTTCCCTTTTAAGATTTCTCTCAGTGCCCAGAATTTTTTCCAAGTTGCGTTAATTCTTCTTGTTACTTCTTCTTCATTACTTGTCGTTTTAAATGAGATTTGCTTCCCCAAGTAGATGTAATCACTGACATATTCTATATTGTTCCCTTTTATAGCTATTGGTCGTTCATGATTGTTGGTTAATATCTTGGTTTTGTTTACATTCATTTCTAGTCCGATTTTAGAGCTTTCGTAGTCCAGTGATCTCATCATCTCTTCAAGGTCTTTGGCAGTTTCAGCAAGTATGGCAATATCATCAGCGAATCTCAGATGGTTTAAATAATGTCCGTTTATATACACACCTTTGTTTTTCCAGTCTAGTTTTTGAAAAATACTTTCAAGTACTGCAATAAACAGTTTCGGAGAAATAGGATCTCCCTGTCTCACTCCACGTTCTATTTTTATTTCGTCACCCCTAGTTTCTAATTTTACTCTACTCGTGCAATTTGTGTATATATATTTCAAGATATTGATGTATTTACAGTTGATATGGAATTGTTCCAGTGCGTTCCAGATTGAGCAGTGGCTGATGCTGTCAAAAGCCTTGCTGTAGTCAATGAAGGCCACATACAGAGGTCTATTGTGTTCTCTGTATTTTTCTATAACCTGTTCTAATGTCTGTATGTGGTCCACTGTACTAAAACCTGGCCTGAATCCTGCTTGCTCTTTCGGTTGCTGTTTATCAATGTCATCGGATATTCTCTTTAAAATTATAGATGAAAATAGTTTGTATATACTAGCTAGCAGGCTTATAGGTCTATAGTTTCCTATATCCAATGGGCTTCCTTTCTTGAAGAGTAGAATTATATCTGATGTACACCATTGTCTAGGTACTTTTTCTTCTTCTAGTATCATGTTAAATAATTGCTTGAAATGGCGCGTTAAAATAGGTGCTCCTATTTTAAGGGCTTCATTACATAAACCATCTGGTCCAGGACTTTTCTCTGTCTTCAGTTTTTTAATATGTTCTAAAACTTCAGATTCATCAATTTGTTTAACGCAGTCCGTCGTATTTATGCGTGGTGTTTGTTCTTTTATCTCGATGTTGTTTTGTTTCCTGTATAGTTTTCCGTAAAAATCTGTTGCATGGCTTATTACATCTCTTCTAGAGTTAGTTTCAAGTGAATTATTTTTGAGTTTTTGAATCCATGACTTTTGTGTGGATAATTCTTTATATGCTTTTTTAGCACTTCTAAAATATTTAATGTTTCTTGAAATAATTTCATATCTGTGTTTGTTATAATCTTTGCGGATTGACCTATTGGTTTCTTTGTATATTTTGCTGAGTTCGTTTTTCATATCCTTAGTTTTATTCTTTGAGTGTTGTAGTTCCGTGCGCCTTTTAATAAGTTGGATTGTGTCATTAGAGAAAATATTGTCTTGTTGAGGATGTTTACTATTCTTGCATTTTAAGCTTTCTGTTATACCTTTTTCCAGGATGTTGTAGTATGATTGGATATCAATACGGTCTCTTTCTATATCTTCTATATGTGTTCGTAGCATTTCGATGTAGGTTTTGATGTCTGTTTCTGTCTTAGGGATAGTAGGTGGTGTTGTGTAGGTTTTTCTGCTCTTTACTGGAATCTTTAAAAGTAATGTTGCTCTCACTAATTTATGATCGGAAAAGAATTTAAAGTTGCTTAGTACTTCAATATTAGTTATAAGTTTATGCTGATTTATCATTATAAAGTCAATTTCATTTTTGGTTTTTTGGTCAGGAGATTGCCAAGTCCATCTACGACATTCTTTCTTTTTGAAAAATGAGTTCATTATTGACAGTTTGTGTTGGTGTGCGTAGCTTAAGAGACGTTCGCCTCTTTCATTACACACTCCATAACCATATTTTCCCATTACTGGATAATAGTTTACTTTCGGACAACCTATTTTCGCATTAAAATCTCCCATAACAATGACCTTACCTTCTGTTTTGGTGTGGGCGTATTCAATGTCTTTGTAGAATTTTTCTATTTCTTCTTCTGTTGATCTTTCCGTTGGCGAATATGCTTGGATTATTGACAGCGAAAAGCATTCAAATTTTAGTTGCAGAAGCGCTACTCTTTCTGATATTCCTATGAAGTTGGTAATGTTGTTTTTATATTGTTTCTTTATTATAAATCCTACTCCATATAGACCTTGAGTTTCGCCAATGTAGCAAAAGATAAGATCACTATACTCTTCAATCTTACACCCCATTTTCCGGATTTCTGAGAGACCTAGAATGTCCCAGTTAATATTTTTTAGAGCATTATTTAATTCAAGAAATCGTTCTGTTGATGAAAGTGTTCGTACGTTATAAGTACAAATTTTGAGAGTTTGTTTCGCGTCTTGGTCTGTTTCTATATCTATATTTATATTCGTGTTAGGTGGAGGGTTGCAGTCTAATTCCCCACGAGGACAAGTCGGGTTGGGGAATGTTTTCTCAATATTTTCTTTCGGTTTATATTTATTTAAAGTTTTGTTCCGGCGGCTGATGACAATTTCCTATGCATTCTGATTAGTTTGTAAGTTGGCAGAAGGCAGAGAGTTACTTCTGTTCCTCATAACGTCGAAAGCGTTTAGGCGATATGCCTTTGATGATAATTGTTGTTTCCGAGGGTGCTCTTTCGTAATGGGCGAGGTTGAAGGTTGCCTTTTGCGTTTCTCGTTCACAGGTTTCCCCTGTTTGATCACAAGCTTGTCGTAGTTTATAAATGCATAATTACCTTTCTTTCTTTCTTCTTCCAGTTTTGGCTGTAATTTCTTTCTTATGTCAAGTATTTCTTTCGGGTAGTCTTCAGACAGATATACATTTTTTAATTTCTTTCTATTTGCCATTATTTCGTTTTTCTTCCATTGATTAACGAATGTCAGAAGGATTGGCCTTTCTTTTCCTTTTTCTGGGTTGTTTTTTCCAATTCTGTAGATCGTGTTTACATCCCTATCTTCAAAATTGATATTTAAATCTTCTTTAAATTTTTTTCTAACGATTTCGATAAGGTTGCTACTTGATTCTTCAGTCTCTTTAAATCCATACAAAATTAAATTATTAAGTCTTTTATATTTCTCAAAATTATATATTTTTTCCTTTAATTTCTCATTTTCTGTCTTTAATTCCTGAATTTCTTGTCTAAAAGGAGCTAATTTTTCATCAATTCTCATCATAATATCATCGGTTTGTTTTGACATTTCTATTTTCATCTGGTCAAAAAAAGTTTGAAGGTTATCCATTTTTGCTATTGTCTATGCGTGGAATTGGTCGTAAAATGAACGCAGTTTAATGAAGCTGTTGGGTTGGTAGCACTGAACAGACGTTGTCACTTGTCAAAGTCAGATGTCAGTGTGCTTTTATGGTTGATTTGACGGATAACCTTATCTTTTTTTACCTTTGTTTATCCACTGAATTATTGTTTTTATCGCACAGTTTACACTTGAATTTTAATTTCAAAATGTAGTTTACCAAAATATCTATTAAGTTCAAAGGTTATTTCACAGAATTACGTGTTATTTTTATAGTTTATACGTTTAAATACGGAGCTAATCAAAAGTATGTCTTTACGTCAATACTGCCGGAAAAACGTCTTATTATCACAATTATGCTGACCGTATACAAGTACATAATCACTCCGGTTATTTCCGGTTTAAACCGGTTCCGCGTTATCAATTGCATAAAATGCGAGGCCCGGTGCCGGCGAAATCCAATAGCTAATATTCGCGTACAATTTAAAAAAATTCTCCATTTAATTTCTACGGCAGATGTCCGACATCGTTGCAATGTGAAGTGAACGTAATTCTGCAATAAATAAGATTGATTTTTTGTCTGACGGTACCCACTGTTTGTAATTAATAAGGGCAATTTTTAATTGAAGCACACGATTACCTGGTATTATGGATTTTAAGGAATATGTATGGGTAGTACTTAGTACTTACATGGGAAGAGTTATTGCAACGTATGCTGTCATATGACTCAGATGTTGCTATTTTGGAATTTTCGAAATGTGTTACGATGGTGTTTTTTTATTGGATATTGTTTTGACGTTGTTATTGTTATGACGTTATGAATAAAAGGTGCCTACATCATGTAAAAAGTAACATAGGGTAAATTTATACATTTATTACATTGACATAAATCAAGGTCTAATCAATTTAGACTAAGATTCTTTAAAAAGCTCTTTCGAACATTGTGTTTCTTTCACATTACATTCCTAGTTCAATACACACGTAGTTTCCCTACTTTACTTTTTGTCTGATGTCCAGATTCTATTAAGATATAGTATCTATTTATGGTTTTAATACCTAATATTATTCGAAAACATAAATATTACAATAAAATTTCATCACATGAATGAAACATGAAAACTATCAAGATTTATATTTAATTATTAAAAAGATAATTCAAACGCTCTACTAATTGGTATTTAGTTTCACATCACAGATATTTCATGAATAAAATATATAGAAATGCATCGACCATTAATAATGCAACTTTTACAGAAAACATAGTTGCATCAGCATTTGTAACTAGAGCTAATACGATACCTATAAATTATGGTTAATAACCAATGCTAACCACTAATTAAGCCCTTTTATGGTAATTTATAATAAATTACAGTCTTTTTGTCAGCTTAACTTACACGTCTTTTCTTAAAATGGTCGTATGGTTATTGTTAATATAGTTTTTGTATCATTTACAATCGAAAGTAGAATATTAAAATTAAAAGAATTGTTACTAAGGCTGTAATGATCATTGCTTTGTGTGCAATTATTTGAGAATATTCATAGAGATTTTATGCTTAGGTATTATACTATAGGAAAGAATTTTTTAAATCGGACCAGTAGTTCCCCTTCCCGAGGTTAGCGCGTTCAAACAAACAAACTCTTCAGCTTTATAATATTGTATAGATTCTTAAGGCTAAGTGATGACAGTTATTTGATCTAAAGCCAAAGTTATTATAATACTAGCGGCCCGCCCGGCTTCGCCCGTGGTACATGTTTACGTTTTCTCTACATAAGATCCATCCTCGTACTTCAAGGAATATAATAAAAAAAGAATTATCGAAATCGGTTCAGCCGTTCTCGAGTTATGCGCTTACCAACACATTTTGCGATTCATTTTTATATTATACTAGCGGTCCGCCCCGGCTTCGCCCGTGGTACATATTAACGTTTTCTCTACATAAGAACCATCCTCGTACTTCAAGGAATATAATAAAAAAAGAATTATCGAAATCGGTTCAGCCGTTCTCGAGTTATGGAATTACAACGAAAAGTGGCATTGATTTTTATATATTAGACTAGCGGTCCGCCCCGGCTTCGTCCGTGGTACATATTAACGTTTTCTCTACATAAGAACCATCCTCGTACTTCAAGGAATATAATAAAAAAAGAATTATCGAAATCGGTTCAGCCGTTCTCGAGTTATGGAATTACAACGAAAAGTGGCATTGATTTTTATATATTAGATAAAGATTACGACTTGAACGATATTGCTATGTCCTTACCCTTAAAAGAAAAGAAAGAGACAGAATATTGATTGCATAATTAATAAAAGTGACGGTTTAGATTACAATTAATTTCTATTAAGTCATAACAAAATAAGACGGAATAAAGATGTATCGTTTTTACTTCAAAAGATATTTAGATAGATTCATTGGAAGAGGGGGTACCTAATAAATTGTATTAGTTATTTATTGTATTATAATATTTATTGTATATTATAAAAATGACAATATTGAAGACAGAACCGCGAATAATACGCATTATTATCGCATTAAATAATTTTAAAAACTAGTAACATCTGCATATACGACAGCCTACAGGTGCCCTGTCTGATTACCTACATTTTATAAATAAATACACATTTTATTGCACAGCTGATCAAAAACAATTCAACATACGTTTTGAACTTTAAAATTTTGTGTAACTAACCAATTTTAAATGGAATTCCTTACAATAAATGATACTTTCACAATCGACATATAAAGAGCCAAAAAAGTTTCGTATCAATACTTTATATGTATAAATAAGGACATATATAAATGTATGTTAATGTCTCGAATTTGACCAGGTGATCGAAAAGCATCATTGTGTACTTGTTTTACAACAATAATATTTTTATGTTCCTCGTGAACGCTTTAATAGTCACTTATTCTGTAATAATACTTTGTTTATGGCTTATAATCAATATTAAATTAACAATTGCCTATATACGTCGATAATAATTAGATAACAGCTGTATAAAGAAAGTGAGTTATACTATTAAGTTTTCTTCGTGGCAGGTCACCACTTATTACGAATTAAATTTCGTTTTGGTTTTAATTAGCACGTACATAGTTTTTCGTAAATAATAAGCTAAGATATTGTGTATAGGTGTGTAATCTAGTTAAATTTTGTATATCAGCTATGCGGAACTATGCGGATAGTTCCCGTTCCCGTGGGATTTCCGGGATTGCGTCATTTTCCCGGGATAAAAAGTTATAGCCTATGTCCTTTCTCGGGTATCAAAATATCTCCATACCAAATTTCATGAAAATTGGTTCAGTAGTTTAGGCGTGATTGAGTAACAGACAGACAGACAGAGTTACTTTCGCATTTATAATATTAATAGTATGGATAAGTATGGATTTATAATTGTCATTTTCATAAAGATCTAATAAAGATATTTACGATCGTTCAAGCTGTGGATACATTCCGAAACATATTGGAAAACATTGTTTAAATTGGAACAGCTTTTCACTTTTATGTCTATTAAACGCTCATTAGTTCCGTTCATTAATTCCATAACAATTATCGTAAAAATCTTTTATTTTCTGCATGTTTCTTTGGCGATTAGATCGGATTTATCGTCATACCGTTGTTTCACAGTTATCGGTTATAAATAAGCGTAAAATAGTGCAGTTGAAATCTACATACCGTTATACTTATTGAAGTATCGATATCGATTGTTGAGTTTATGTCACAGCACTAGGGAGACTTTGGAAATTGAGCGATAAAATATACATTTAAATATCACTGTTAATTAGTATACGAAGACAGGTTCAATAAATTAAAATCAATCAATCAATTTTTGTTTACCTTTTATCATCCAAAATAAATTACTTACCTACCTATATTTGAAAATTAAATAACCTACACACATTTCTATTTCTATTAAAAATTTATAACTTATAAACGATCTTAGTCTTGCTAGTTATATGTTTTTGGTGATAACAATGAGAAACAATAAGCCTCATTTTTTCTGATGATTCAAATTCATTTAAAGTTAAATTTTTATCCAACTACCATAAGTATATCATATCATTTCATTAAAAAAATGTTATAAAAAGGCAAACGTAGTCTAGGTATTGCAATTTTCAGATCTAAAAAACACCTGATTTCTTTTGAGGTTAATGTTCGCAGAACACAGATAAAATGTCTGAAACAGATTAAAAACTGACATAAGACAACTATAACCCATATATACCCCATATATGGGTTATTGTAAATTTGCCACAAAGTTAATTCGTCACCTAAAAAAGTATGTGTAAATTTGCCACACTTTTATTTTTTTAAAGTTAATTCGTCACGATTTAATATCAAGTATTGTAAATTCGTCACATCGATAATTTAAGTACAGATAGCAAAAAAATTAAACAATAAATTAATTTAAAATGTTTATTTCTTAATCAGTTTTAGATTTTCAACCTTACATGTAAAAAAATCACAGTCAAATTGGATGGCGATGGACTTTTTAAAAACATAAGGAAAACAAGGAACATCTATTTTGTATATGTTCTAAAAATTCACAGCAGTTATAAAGAGTATTACTTAACATCTACATTATTCTACATAGGTAATGGTAAAAATCACAGTTCTCTCTATAAATATTTTTAAAATGTAATGAAATGAGAGCGGCTCTATAATATTTATCACAATCGTATAAAAATAAGGATAAAATATTTTTCACCTATTTTGTATACAGGGTGTAAGGGACAGCCTCCCGAAAACTTTAACCATGGAATCATTCTGAGCAACTTTCCCAAAGAAAGCATATTGTGGAAATGAAAAAAAAAATTTCAACCTCCCATACAAAATTAGCATCTCACTCGAAAATTTTGTATGGGAAGCCGAATTTTTTTTTTCATTTCCGCAATATGGTTTCTTTGGGGAAAGTTGCTCAGAAAGATGACCTGAGTCCATGGTCAAAGTTTTCGAAAGACTGTCACTTATACCCTGAACGTTCTAAAAATATACAACAGTTATAAAAAATATTACTAAACATCTAGGTATATACATAGGTAATCGTAAAAATCACAGTTCTCTCTATAAATATTTTTAAAATGCAATGAACAGTGAACTAAAAGCGGCTCTACAATATTTATAACAATCCTATAAAAATAAGGATAAAATATTATTCTTTTATTTTAACAAGCAAAGATATTGCTCTTACTTTACTTAAATCATATCCTATCATATTAGAAAAACACAAAGCAAATAAAAATCAAAACTCAAACAGACTAGCGCGTTTCATTATCATGACACTTAATAAATCACAGTTAAAATCACATTAATTATTTTTATAAGTCAACTTTCGTTTTCCATAGAAATAAAAATTCTAATACATAAAAAATCATTTCAAACTTTTAAAAAGCGCAAATCAATTTGACTCAATAATGAATTTACCTTATGTTATTGATGAATTTACCTTATGTGAATGATGACTGTAATATTAAAATGTAAATCATTATATTGCTGGTTTCATCGCAGGCTGAAAGGTATAATTCACTTGCCTTGCTTGCTGGCGGTACTTTACTACTTGTGGCAAATTTACAATAACCCGAATATACCTGTGACGAACTTACACATACTTTTTAAAGCATGTGACGAATTTACTTTCAATGTATGGAGTTTTAAAAACGTGACGAATTAACTTTGTGGCAAATTTACAATAACCCCTATATGGGTATTATCTGTGACGTGCGACATCAGCACAGCTTAATAACTTTCTTTGCTAATTAAATAGTTTATTGAACAAATTCGTTCGTAATAATTGCAGTGAAACTGACGTCCACCTGGCAGGAAACTCGGGAACACCATAATTAACGGAAAACCAATTAAAACGATACCAATGGAATTTTAACCTTTTATCCCGTAACAATTAAAGATATATCGAACAAATAATTCACGTTCGACAAGCGATCTACCGAATATCCACTAAATTAAGAACGGGAGCCGTGAGATAAAATTAAAACTTAATTAAAACTCCATAAGGAAACGCAAATAAAGAAGTAAAGCCAGGCGTTAAGTATTTTGTCACCTACAGGCTACATCGCGGTCGCTTCGCTTGCTGTTTTTTTGTTCTGTTACCAACTTTTTGTCGTCTTATTCAGCTCTAAATAACATAATTATTTATTTTTCAATTTTGGGACGCAGACTCAGTAATATATCTCCCTACTGGGAGATAAATTTATTGTGACGCTCAAGGAATGCTCAGTAGCAAATAAAATAATCTTAAATAATATGTATCTACTATCTATAAGTAAATAAAAAGCACACGCGATAGAATCAACAAGTAAAAATTGTATTTTAAACAATACCTATTTATTTCAATTTTTCAGAATAATAAAATAGGTAAGTACAATCATGAAATTCTTGTATAGTCACCCATCCTTGAAAAGTATACAAAGTTTAAATTCAATCTATCAATAAAAGTGGGTTAAATTCGAAGGAGTCTGTTACAAACAAACATAAAGGTAAAGATAAGCGTGTTAAGAGGCTGTACCTAGTTAATACGAAGTCAATAATTTATTCAATAGCATGATGAACGGGAACATAGCTCATAAAAATTATGTAAACCAACAATATATTATGAATTGATACCAATGAACAAATGTATGTAGAAACTTCCAAGGAATGCGTTTAAATTAAAATAGCACAAATGTAAATGAATTATAGACAAACTGAAGTGTTATTTGCATAAGTAAATGAATGATAAAATGTATTGTTTAGGATGAATTGCGATTATTTTTCCGTCGACACTATTCGCAGAACCGGTTTTTGCAACTGTCGTGAATATGGTAAATTGCGTTTTGGGACACCGATATTTTTAATATTTATAAGAAAACTAACTTACCGCCCGCGGCTTCGCCCGCTTTGTCTAAAACCTAATAAATTATATAATTAAACCTTCCTCTTGAATCACTCTATCTATTAAAAAAAACCGCATCAAAATCCGTTGCGTAGTTTTAAAGATTTAAGCATACAAAGGGACACAGGGACAGAGAAAGCGACTTTGTTTTATACTATGTAGTGATGATGTAATGGTAGGTATGTATCTTGGTTTATTTGTTATCTTTGTATGTTAGAGTAAACATGCTCTTTGCAACAAAGACTTTACTAGTGTTAAGCATTGAACTGTCTATAAAATTAACTACCCGAAAACAAAAATATCAAAGGATAAAACCCTAAAACCCCTTTGAGGGTGTAAATTTATAATACAATCTTCAATGATAGGTAGATATATTCAATGAAGTAAAAAAATGATTATAGTCTATGATACTTATTAAAATATAATATTCTCAGAATATCTCTCTTTGTTATATTAAATCAAAAACAAAATAATTTTCAACGTAACGTATATAACAGATTTATGTAAGTACCATATTTTCGTAAAACCATGTACTTAAATTATTCAAGAACCATTTATTTGTTTTTACACCATTCAATTTATACCCAATTGTAAAACTATTATTCGTATATTCCGCTTCTCCTTAATAAATAATTGAATGGCACTTTATTGACAATCATATAACGTAAATAATTTTTAACTAAAGATTATAACATAAATATCAAGACGGTTATAAATTGTTTGACGAGCAGTGGATATTGAATAACAATTAAGTTTATTTTATCCATACTAATATTATAAATAGTGTTTGTTTGAACACGCTAATCTCAGGAACTATTAGAAAAATTATTTCAGTGTAAAATAGCCCATTTATCGAGGGAGGCTATAAGGCTACATATCATCACGCTAAGACCAACAGGAGCGGAATACTGGGGGTAAAACCGCGGGGCACAGCTAGTTTATAATAAAAAAATACCTTTGTATTTCTTTCCTTTATTCTTATTCATATATTTTAAAGCAATAACTTTCAAATGTTATTGTTGTGACTTGTGAGACACAGTTGTGCGTTTCAGTTGAAATGTTAAAAAGGCACATAAGGTTATATTACACGTTCTAAATAAAAAATAAATTATTTGATCACCGCACGCGTCACTAAGCGGTCGCATAATAGTTAATATAAAAGCAATATATTTTAATTGTAATTATAAAGTAGACAGATGCGTTTCAGTCGTAAATCTAAAAACCTGTGGTGTATAAAAACATGCTATTTTGTTATACGCTGCATGCTTACGTGACATGTAAACAGTTTGAACATTTTTACTTCGCAGCTAGTCAAAACTTGGACTTCAGATAAATAATTGCTTTATTATAAGCCTCTAATTTTAAGATGTAATATAAATATCACCCAATGGCGGATAAAAATGCAAAAAGCCCGTACATTTATAGTAATCAAGTGCTACGCATGAGCTAGGTTTACCAACTTTTAAACATTTCTTTGTCCTTTTCTATCGTACTACAAATTATATTAACAAATTCATACTTAAAATACTTCATAGAACGTAGAGAGAGAGAGAGAGAGACGTAGAGATGAAGTTGCCTCCTATCCTGCATGAAAATACTTCTAAAATCTAATTTCTTGAAAATCCTAAAAAGTCGAAAGTACAAATTTGAGTACAATTTTAGATCACTTCGAGAAACGTCTAACCGTCCGTATCCATAAATTGGCTGTGCTCATTTAAATGCGATTGTGATCGACGCACCCGCGCACTCCTCGGCTCTCGTGTTAATGAGGATATAGTGTTGTCCCGTGGCTTTGCTCGGTGACATTTATGCTATTACGTGACTGCAGCTTAATGGATATGACCTAGGGTAAGATATAAAATAAAATGAGCATTTGACTATTTTTTAACAAACTTTTTCAACATCATCTTTAGTAATCCATTTTTCAGAGAAAAGCCATTAATGACATATTTTATACATATCAGATTATGATTCTTAAAGCTAGATGAATAGCTTAAAGCTAGCTTGCTAGCCTATGCTCTGGCATAAGGTAGAGTTGTAACTATATTAATTGTTAGTTTAGTTATAAATATAGTAAATAAAAATACCACTACTACTTTTAATTATTATTTAAACAAAGTTTTAAACAAAAGAACATCTACAAATATGACCGGAAATTGCTAGCTGTCTATTTCAATAAAGAGGTATAAAAACAAATAGTCATGCAGACTGCCACAGATGAAAACTAGCTCAGTCAATAAAATCTAACCATCCAATAAAATACAAAGAAAATGAAAAAACAATAACATCAAATACAAAGTAAAAAAGATAAAAAATACAAAGAAAAAGAAAAAGACAGAGGAAAATTGTCAGTCTAGTTGTATGACGCGACGAAACAAAAAGAAAAGCAATTCATAATCATAATTAATTCCACGAAAATGAGAATATTTACAGGCGTAATAATTACGGATTAATGATTCAGTAAGAATTTTATGTATTCCAATTATAGTGTCGTATTGGTAACTAGAACAATTATAGTAGAAAGTAACGGAGAGAAAACATTATAATTATACAATTATGACATTCATTATTATAGAGGATTATAGAGATATCTTTGGTTTGACCTAATTGTTGGGAAACTTTCATTTGACAATAAACAGATGAGCATTTTTATATAATTATTTGTAATGGAAAAAACTAAAGGATACGTGTTTATTGTTATTTTTGATTCACTTCCCGGTAACCGATTGAGTATGTACATTGGATAGCTATGAAACATTATCATGACATAGAGCTGATTTGATGATGGAATCGGAAGGTGGCCATAGGAACTCAGTAATATATTGACTCAACTTTATCGAATATGGGCTCGTTTAATTCGTGTTGAAAAATACACTAAAAAGTATTAAATAAAAACTGCGTTAAAAACAACCGACTTCAAGAACGCAAAAGTAAAAAATAAAATAGATTTGATATTATTAATTACTACATATATTATTTAGATGTGCCATTTACTAAAAAGGATTGATGTCGGTCGACTTCAAACCTTTTTAGTAAATAGCATTTATTTTTTACTTTTGCGTTTTTGAAGTCGGTTGCTTTTAACGCAGTTTTTATTATTAAAAGTGATTGAAAAATATAGATACCTTTGGTAGAACATGATTTACTATTACCAAAATTACTCTTCACACTCACTTAGGTTTTATCCAACACCTCCAGGATTGAAGGGGAAATACACGATTTTACATACATATTTTTGACACTTAATTTTCTTGAACTTAAATTGATAAAGCTACTACAAAGCTCAACCAACTCATGTAAAAACGTAATTACATATAAATATTGATTTATCGACGTCAAAATTCCACCTGCCTCATTGGTGACAACAGTCACGTCTTAATTAGATAATAGTAGTTAAAGGCAATAATTACTTGATCAATTGCTATACCCTACACTTACACGGGAATTTATACTATGTGGCTTTCAATATTATGCGACGTTTAAGACTATTTTATTTAATGGGTGAGTTTTGATAAATTTGTTTATGTCGTGTTATTGGATATTTTAAATGGTATTTATATTTGTGTCTATTTTCAGCAATAGCATAGAATAATTAATTGTAGCTTGCTAAATAGTGTAAACTTCAAGTGTAGTTTGATATTCAAAGTCCTATGAGAAACAATTATCTATTGAAAACTTCCTATGAATAAATAGAAATTATTATTTACCGTAAAATCGTCTCCTATATGGTGCTCAATGTTACCTACACTTTAAAATAATTTATTTATTCATGCACATTACATAAGTAGATACAATACCGAATTATTTCGACGTAGTAGGTATGTATCTTCAGTAAGGGTGCGGTATTTCCCCATTTTGCTATTGACCCCATTTTAAAAGGAGCAAACTAGGCACTAGTGTAAGAATTAAATACTTTATGGTTACTACTGTTAATACAGAAGAAGTGTAGATAACTTCGCTAGTGTGTGATCATCAGTGTATGGAATTGCAACTCCGAAATAGCTAAACCGGTTTTCATAGGATTATTTTTTTACAAACATCGTGTTAAAAGATTTTTCAGTCAATAGTTGTTGCAATACTTTCTTTACCATCCCCTTTCGATTATTTAATAAAATTCGATTCTTTTGATTCCAGAAATGTTATAATTAAGAACGCGACTAAAGTCAAATCACCAATCAACATTTAGTTGATACGTGTTATATTCAAGACCAAATATAAAAAATAAAATATATGTAAAACTTGATAATATTTTCGATTATCCTGATTGATCAAAAACATAAAATATTGAAATTGACTCGATAGAAATAATTCACGAAGTTACCTCTAAATTTCACACTTTGACGTTTTTTACTTGACATGGTTATGCCTATTATGTTATTTTTTTCATAAACAATTATATTGAAACATTTGTGAGAACTTTGTTATACCACTTTTGTCTAATTACTTTTAGTTTTGATTTAATCACGATAAAACACTTTTGGCGCTTACTATATTTTTAATTACGCAAGAAATCATCTTGCATCGCACGTTCTAGGAGCTTCAAACATAATTCTATTTCATACATCAGACGCTATCGCTCCGTTGAGACGAGTAGACCATGCTTAAATTGCTGTGCCGCGCGCCGATTTTTTAATAATATTGTTTCAATATTGTTTTTTTGAAAATGGTAAACAACAAAAGAACATTGAAACTTCAGAAACGAGAACTAAAAGAGATTCATATTTAAATGATATCTAACTAATTTTCGAAGATAAGTATAGTATTGTAATCATATTAATAAATACCTAATTATTATTTATAATAAATAATAATAATTATTATTTAATAATATGTATTAATAAAAAAATACGACTTTCGATTCATTTCAGAAACTTTATGCAGGTGAGTTTAGATATTACATAAATATGTAATATCTAATCACACTCACACGAATTTATGCAAATGCATAAATTCGTTTCCGTGGGCTGAGTATTGACGCGACGATCTTAGGTATACAAACATATATATAGGTATATATTATATGGATACAAATATTTCATTCATAGTGTTACATCAATAAAATCAAGAAAGATTTATATGTACCTAGTATATTTTTTTATTTATTACTTATTACCATTACTACTATGATTACCTACTACCTATTTGTAGATTCCTATGGTTGTTCCAGTAAATAACGTAAATAGGTTGTGAATAGTAGATATATATAATATAATATATTCACAATCTGTATTATAATAATCACTGGTGCAGTGAACTCCCATAAATAATTATAATCCATACTATAATATTATAAATGCGAAAGTAACTCTGTCTGTCTGTCTGTTACTCAATCACGCCTAAACTACTGAACCAATTTGCATGAAATTTGGTATGGAGATATTTTGATACCCGAGAAAGGACATAGGCTACCTTTTATTGCGAAATACATATGTACCACGGGCGAAGCCGGGGCGGACCTCTAGTAAATTATAAAGTTATACCTGCTCATTATTTGAAATCTATCGTAAAATTAAATAAAATAAGTAACTTTACTTGTCTAAATATTTGTATATATAAAAATGAAACCCGTTTCGCGTTGTCACGGTATCACGTGTGAACGGCCGAACCGATTTCGATAATTCTTTTTTTATTGTATCCCTTGAAGGATGAAGGATGGTTCTCATGTAAAGAAAACGTAAATATGTACGGGCGAAGCCGGGGCGGACCGCTAGTTACAAATAAAATACATATATATCATTCATAAGTAACACGCGAAACGGAGCGCTCTCGATTGCGCTCATATGAAACAACATTCAGTACAATGCCTACATACGAAATCCAATAAGAGAAATTTCGCGACAGTCCTGCGCGTGAATCAAAAGATGGAATATCCATTTTTGGAGCGCCGGTTTCAAGCGACGACCGACGGTGATAGCAGCAATTGCGCGCGACGCGACGGCGACCTTGCCACTCCTATATTATAAACAAACACTATGAATAGGGTTGCCAACTTTTTTTACAAGAAATAAAGTACGTATATTCATTATTCAGGTCTCTCTCTCTCTCTTGTCGGTCCCTCATGTCTGAGGATCGTGGTCAGCATCAGGGTTGCATCTGGAGCGGATGATTTGCCTCCACCGGTCTCTGTCCATGGCGTCTCTTACGACCGTGTAAAAAAAAATATTAAACAGTATTTATTGTAGTGTGTGCCCTCTGACTAAATAAAAAAAAATTGTGAGCGTCTAAATGTAACACATTATATCTGTCTATATTATGTGTCTGCACTTTGATGCTGAAAACAGTCTTTTGTATAAATACTTTTTATTTGTTAAACAGTAAAAAGTATAATTTAGTGAAAAACAGTAGAATACTGTTTGGCAACCCTAAGTATGAATACACTCGCGAATGCAAATTCGGGGATTTTCTAATTTTGCTAAATTTTTGCGTTTGTAGTAGTGTATGGTCAGCAAATAAAAAAAAACAACATTTTATTTTTAGTTTTTATTATATATACAGGGTTACTTGTAAAACACCAGCAACCTCGCAGGACAAGATACCTTACATCATAAGTTGTTAGATTTTATTTTCATAAAAAAATAAATGTTCATTTCATTTTCCGTTTGAATATTATAAACTCTACGCGCATCACAAAAATTACGTAAACAAGAAGCGAACGGGAGGGGAAAGGGGGCGTCGCGTCGCGGTTGTCCTTTCGATGATGAGTAGAACATAGACTTACAAACGTTAGGAGAGTACAATAAAAGCTTAAAAAATCATTTAAAAATAATTTATTTCGTTATGCCAACAGCCAAAAGTCGTAGAACAAATGTTACTTATGATGTTAGCTATCTTGTCCTGCGAGGTTGCCGGTGTTTTACAAATAACCCTGTATATGGGATTTTAAATTAAACTATATGTGTTTCTCCTCTGAAAAAGATGAAACTTTATTTTAATATTTGCACATTTAACAAACGTATAACTTTTACATTAACAATTAACAATATAAAGTTACAACACTTACACACAAATTAAACACTTCAACAAATATTATAACAATAATAACAAATAATAACAACAATCAACAAATACAAAATTTAACAATTACGTAATAATTATAACTTTTGAATGAAATGTGTGCTTTATGTTCTAACGGTACCAAGCGACTCACGGACTGCACGTGGTACCTGCGGACAGCGTAAACTGGTTTATATGGTTTATTCTGGTTTTGTGCGTGTTTCCACTTTCAACTATCAAGTGACGATTTATTTATTTGTTTTGTTTCGCAATTATTATGGTCAAATATTAATAACGAAACAAATTATTATGGACACGATATTTTATTGTTTCACGGTAGTCGTTTTGTCGTTTGCTCAAGAACGTGAAATTGAATGATAATTATTTTTTTTTTATAAAGTCAAAACCATTTTCTTTCAAATAAAAACTTGTTTTTATTGAAAACAAAAATCAGAGTGTTGCTAGGAATAAGTATAAAATTAAATAATAATGTAAGGATATCGAAACATTTTTGTATAGGCCTGAACGTTATAGTGGAAACGCGCTCTAAGATCTGAGTAATATACATGTCGTGGTCATATCGTAGATTTGATCATTTCATGATATGACTGGCCATTTCACGAAATGGTCGCATATCGTGAAATGGCCAACATAGTTTGATCAGATCGTTAAATCGTCAACGTTTCACGATTTGGTCATCCACATTTGGCCAGATCGTATAAAATATAAAGAGTCCATAAAATATTAAAAAAATTCAGAATAACTATATTCTAAAAACTTGTTTAATGTCATTTAAGTTAGTGCCGCGGCAGCGGCCGGCAAATGCCAGAAGCGAATCGTTTTTGCAATAGAAAACAGTTTGGTTAGGTTAGGTTAGACTTTGATAAACAACGCACGAGCCGAGCGAGCAAAGCGAGCGTGCCGCGGCAGCGGCCGGCGAGTGCCAGAAGCGGATCGCTTTTTAAAAAACAAACAATTATAATAATATAGTAGTAGTTTCTTAAATTATTTTATTTAAGTCGCATTTTTTCTTAAATACATATAAGATATCCACATTTTCCATAGTACTCGTACCTCTTCGTCGTAAATTCTTTGCTATGACTTTCTTCATAATATTGTTCTTAAACGAATTATGAAGTTTTTAACTGCGAATAATTTAATTTTCGCCAGCGGCCGCCATCTTATCACATAAACACAGAGCTTGCAGCGCCTCTACCAACGATTAATGTAACTATTTTACGATATGATCAAATAATTTTGATCATTTCATGAAAAAACCGTGCGTTAATTGGCCATATCGTGAAACGATTTCTTATCATTGATCTGCCCAAACCACATCATGATGTGGCCAAACTAAATTGGCCATTTCACGATATGCGACCATTTCGTGAAATGGCCACTCATATCATGAAATGATCAAATCTACGATATGACCACGACATACACACCACTAGATATGCAAATATTTCTCCAAGCTAATTTACCTTGTACTAATATTATACTAATATTGTACTAATATTGTAAATGTGAAAGTAACTCTCAATCACGCCTACTGAACCAATTTGCATAAAATTTGGTATAGAGATATTTTGATACCCGAGAATGGACATAGGATAGGTGTTATCCCGGAAATCCCACGGGAACGGGAATTATGCGGGTTTTTCTTTGACTGCGCGGGCGATGCCGCGGGCGGAAAGCTAGTATATAATAAATATAATATAAAGTATAAACACAACAATTTAACATTCATTCAAATCATACAAACAAACAGACATAAACAAACAGACAGAATTTTTTACGGATTCGTGCTCTATACTGTTTCCCTAATATCGTTTTTAGGGTTCCGTAGCCAAAATGGCAAAAACGGAACCCTTATAGTTTCGTCATGTCCGTCTGTCCGTCTGTCCGTCTGTCCGTCTGTCCGTCTGTCACAGCCGATTTACTCGGAAACTATAAGTACTACAGTGATGAAATTTGATGGGAATATGTGTTGTATGAACCGCTACAAAAATATGACACTAAATAGTAAAAAAAAGAATTGGGGGTGGGGCCCCCCATACATGTAACTGAGGGATGAAATTTTTTTTTTCGATGTACATACCCGTGTGGGGTATCAATGGAAAGGTCTTTTAAAATGATATAAAGTTTTCTAAAAAACATTTTTCTTAAAGTGAACGGTTTTTGAGATATCAGCTCTCAAAGTCGTAAAAAGTATGTCCCCCCCCCCTCTATTTTTATAACTACGGGGTATAAAATTCTAAAAAAAATAGAGGTGATGCATGCTAATTAACTCTTTCAACGATTTTTGGTTTGATCAAAGTATCTCTTATAGTTTTTGAGATAGGTTGATTTAACTGTAATTTTGGTTAAGTTATTGTGCTTACACTGAAAACGATGGCTGAACCTTATAAGATAGATCAAAAAATATACTACAGTATTGTACACCTTTAAAAATCCGCGATGATATAAAATCTTTATAATGTAGGTACTTTTTACGAGAAATATTAGCTTATTCAAGCAATACGCCATTAATATTAATATTCATACATAAAAGTACAAGGCAAAATATCGGGAGAGTTTAGGCTCCATTCACCAGGTGTATAAATTGACATAATAAGTTTATTATATTTGCTGCTACGGAACCCTTTGTGCGCGAGCCCGACTCGCACTTGGCCGGTTTTTTTGAATATATTACATACGTATACACTTTTTTTACTGTTTTATTATATACGTATAGATTATCATCAATAATTATAAATAAAAATTAAAAAATAATAATAAATTATCATATTACATAATTTGCCATGATTTCAACTTCACTGTATACTAACTACCGAAAATACGCGTTGAACGCGCGAAGAATATTGTGTTTAATTTAGCGTCCGATGAACTTTACGTAAGTACGGTGAGCCGTGTATGATGGAAGAATGATTGCGCGCGGCATGGCGCGCTAGGGCGGGGCCCATAACTTTAGAAATTCTCTGGCTTTATGCCCACTCTTAAACCGCTAAGCGCAGATTGTTCCACTTTCTAGTCCAGACACTGTATTTTATTGTATAGTGTAATTTTTCAATGTTTTCAAGAGAAAATGCGAGATTATATCTATCTGAGTTAGTATGGTGTTACGGTGGATGCTTGCACTAATTCTGTTACTTGATATTTGCAACGATTTAATATGACTTTGTATATGATTAAAGGTAATCTTTTGATAAATATTAATTAATATGCATGTATGTACTTATTTTTTGTAGGTTCTTGAAAACATGTCTTATAAGACGTTACCTAAATATTGTAGTAGACACTAGAGAGTAGAGAGTTGTTCTACAGATATTTTTGGTATAACTTGAGACTTTAAAAAAACTAAATAAATTATCAATTTTAAGGGTATTTTATTTAACGAGTGTGATATGATACTTTAATTAATTAAATAAGCTATGTTCTATCGTTATATATTAACGTCGTAAAAAGTTGGAATAAGTTGCGTTTAAAAGCTCGTAAAGTCCTTAATTTTTCAATATACACTCCTTTTTCTATTACTGTCACAAAACGGTCAATTGTGAATTTCATTTTGCTCATGTAATTTTTCAAAGTACTTATTGTCTTTACTCTTTACCATGTATAGTGTATACACAGTTAAGGCACAGTTCTAGTACTAGATTTAAAAGTAATTTAGAAAGTCCATAATTTAAGTTTAAAGGAAAAACTGACAGGAGGGTAATGTCACAGGTAATGTTTTAAAATGGCTCCGTAAAAAAGTCACACACAAACACGATATTAATTTTTCAAAGCGGTGTGGTTTTCATTGTGATTACCATAAACTCATTATATTCAATGTGTCACATAAATTATTTTAATATTTCGTAATAAAATATTATCTGTATTACCCCTCGTATAACGAGGTCATATTTTCCGTGAAATTAAATATTTATATTAGGTTAATAGAATGTTTGACACGCCATTTTGGTGTTCTCTTTGAGTCATAATAATTATGTATTTGTTCCTGGCTTTTCTCTTATTTGGAAGTATTAAGAAAATACTTATTAATTAAGCTACAATTGATAATATAATGGAAGGAATGATGTTACGGCAAAAATAATTTACAATTTACATGATTCATAGTTTCTACAATATAGGCACAATTTATAGGTAGGTAGTGGTATGGTTTGTCTGTTGGTTTGGTAAGTAATTTGTAAAATTGGGAATTTATTCTATATCTTTCAATTATTCTTTGAAATAATGAAACTCGCAAACCAGTTTATTTATGGTATATTTAGATAATTATTTATGTCAGCGAAACAAAACCCAAACAAGCTTCAACAAAATATTTACGAAAATATTGTTCACAATTTGGTTATCATAAAATTTTCCAAGGAGACTCCATAGTCAGGGAAATATCTGGAGTTGTTAATACCTTCTTCATAAATGCTACTGGTATACATTTATTGATTATTAATATTATAATCATTAATAACCTGCTATAATAGCTACGTGCTGTTTAATTCTAAATCAATTAATATCCGAAATATGTCCTATGATCGTAAATGTATCATCATAAAAATAATATAAAACAGCATAATAGTTCTAGCGCAGTGTCATAATTTATAATCATTACAAAAGTATATTCAAATTCTACCCACTTTGTAATAAACTTGAACACGTGCAAATCGCTTTAATTTAAAAGTAAACCAACACAAAGCGTACCATCAGCTCCATATAAATATTTTCACTTTCAACAAGCGAGTTGGGTCACTGCCGAAATTCTGTCACGCAATAGCGCCATTAAGGGTTGTTTCACCCCTCACCCCCGCAAGGAGTCGGCGAATTTCACAAACTACCCTCCGTAATTTAAGGGATACCTACACCCCAGTGGGGTTACTTTTTTACGCGCCTTATTGGCTGAGTCTTTCAAAGAATTTTACGATATGCAGTTTTATTGGTGTTATTATTTATAATAGACATACCCTTTATGATAATCAATCAACTTACAGTTTATGAGTCAGGCCGAATGTCAAATAACGTATAGAATATAAAACGATCGAAATGCAATGAATCATAAAGACAATCAATTTTCTTGTTATATTTACCGATCACAATAAACGCTTTCTTTTATTTGCTTGAAATAATCCGGTAATAATTTATAAGTATATAAGCAGACACAAACATTGGATTTTAACAAAATTAGCCTCTATATACAAACTTTGTGAGAGAAACACGAGAAACATAATAAAAATAAGATAATCCTACAAATATTATAAATGCGAAACTTTGTGAGGCTGTGTGTGTGTGTGTGTGTGTGTTTGTTACTCTTTCACGCAAATACTACTGAACAGATTACAATGAAATTTAGCACACACATAGAGGGTAACTTTGATTAACACATAGGATAGGTTTCATCCCGGAAATCCCACGGGAACGGGAACTATGCGGGTTTTTCTTTAAAAACGTGGGCGAAGCCGCGGGCGGAAAGCTAGTATCTACATAAAGTAAAAAATTATGGACTACCTAAATGTAAATATATCATAATATAAATATCACAAACACTACTTAACTGTACTGGAAAATAGAAAATGTCTTCAAATAATTTCCTTCTCATTTTCGTTAACAAAGGGTACATACTACATAATTTATAACAAATTTAAAAAGGCTATACACAAGTTTGAGCAACAAAAGGCTTATATTTTATAAGCGAGCCGTGGGCGGCCGCCCGCCCGCCCAGGCTTGTATATAGGGGGTGTTGCGAAAGCCTTATTATCTGATAGGTTTAAATTTGGACGACCGGCTGTATAAATACAATCCAGTTGTTTCGTTTTAAATTAATTATTGTGAGTCAGTGCTAAAGGAATGATAAAAGTTATTGCCTATGGGGTTTTATAAACTATGAAATAAAATTTATAATTATGTTCATCTACTTTGTTATTATTGAGATTATTTGATATATTGAATATTATTTAGAATACACAAAGATATCAGAAAATACACAAACCTCTCTAATTCATAATTACATTGAATACTCACTATCGTAAAAATTCTAATATGGCTTGAAAGTTTTATTCATAAAATGATATCTCAGAAATTATGGACTAAATGTATACTAATACATATTATAAAGTTGAAGAGTTTGTTTGTTTGAACGCACTAATCTCAGGAACTACTAAACCGATTTGAAAATTCATTCGGTGTTAGATAGCCCATTTATCGAGGAAGGCAGGCTATTATATTATCATCACGCTTAGACTAACAGGAGCGGAGCCAAGCTGGTGAAACCGCGAAGCGTAGCTAATTATATCATATATACTAGCTGCGTCCCGCGGTTTTACCCGCAGTTCCTGAGATTAGCGCGTTGATACAAACAAACAAACTCTTCATATTTATAATATTAGTATAGATTATAGTGTTTCGCCAACAACACACCCTGTATAAATAGTCAATAAACGGCATATAGCATGCGCTAAGTTTACGAGCTGTTTTACTCGTTAAGCATTCAAGCTGTTAAGTTTAAGCGATTATAAACCTTTAATCACTTAAGCTTCGGTCGCATTAGTGCAACTTGACTTTGTACGTGTCTCAAATTTAACTTTTTGTTCAATGTTCCAAATTCATAACATATTATGTAGGTATTTATGTGTATTGTGTTTATTTATGGAACATAAATATCGATTTGAAGTTAAAAATAGAAGATATAATAGTAAATCTCTAATATATTGGCAAGATATTTCTATTTATTTTTGTAATCAGGTTATCTTAACAAAAGAGAATTCACTAAAAACTACTAATATTATAAATGCGAAAGTTTGTGAGGATGTGTGTGTTTGTTACTCTTTTACGCAAATACAACTGAACCGATTACAATTAAATTTAGCACACATATAGAGGGTAACTTGGATTAACACACAGGATAGGTTTTATCCCGGAAACAGGAACTATGCCAGTTTTCTTTGAAAATGCGGGCGAAGCCGCGGGCGGAAATCTAGTAAAGTGACATGATATTGCGTGATCGGTGATACTAATTGTAAAATATTTTTTATACTCTATATTAAGTACCTTATACCTACAATATAAGGAATTTAAAGTTTTGCAGAAGTGTTATATCTGTCTTTGTTTAATTTACTAATTTGTTTTAAATTTCCATGTACAAATAATTTTAACAGTCAACTTTCAAATTGCTGCAAATGAAATGCTTTTCATTTTCGTTAGCTTGAAAATAATATTTGCTTGTCATTCATCGTTGAAATAAAAACTAAAGCCCACACTTTAATTTAATAAACGACGTAACCTAAATAAAACATTAAACAATTTTCGCCATTATAAAAAGTATATTAAAGGCGAAGTTAGCGTGAGTCAGCGAATGGATGGTATAATTGATCTGATAAGGGGTGAAACACCTTTATAGTTGATTTTTTATATTTTTAATGATTATAATGTTTTGTTTATTTATTTCATTATTCGTTTCGTTGCCATGGTAGCAATTAAAATGAGTCCACCGTAAATCTTGATATACATCTACAAGTTAAAAGTTAATAATATTTTAATTTATTTCATTCATATTCTATTAATAATTATTGGTATGTTGAATATTTGCACATTTTTATTCGGACTTTAATTATAGGATACTAAAAGTACTTAATTGCGTTTTTGACTTTTGTCTTGAAAACCGACATTTGTTATAAATAATAATTATATATTTATTGCTGATAATGCTAAAATAAATAATATCTAAGGATGTTTCGATTTTTTTTTAATAAAGTTGTTTTATAAAATGGAAGAAAGCTTTGCTCGTTAAAAAGACTGGTATTGATATTTTTCCTTTAAAGGTGTAATAAACTAAACGTTCAATTTAGAGCTTTTCCCAGAACACAAAATTGGAAATCTAAAACTGGTTAACGCAGCTTTCCAATTGCAATTTTCTTATTGTTAACCTTTTTTTCTTGTCACTTGCTCAAATACAATAATATTAAAGAAAGTTTTCAGACAAACAGCAAATCTTAACATCCACTCTGACAAAGCCATGCTAATAGATAATAATTAAAACACACTTGTTTACCTACGAGTTGTCACATTACAATAATTTCAAATCTTTAAGTACCTTTAAATTTATCCATCATTACTACCTCTTAACAAAACCTGAATTGCATTTTCGTGAACAACCTCTTGTAACAAATTAGTCGATTTCCCTGGCCAGTGTTTTATGGAAAACAATAATCTCAGATAAGGGACGGTAATCCATCATAGTGGTGGCAATTGTTTTTGCTTGAGCGAACTTGATTAAATACTCCGATATGGCAACCCGGCTGGTTTAAAGTGGACCACGAGTTTCGGTTTTTCGATGGGGATTAGTGACAGTTTGTTAAGTCGGATTATAGTTACTGAGTTATGACGTATGCATAAAATGGAAGTGTATTTTTTTGGTAAAATCTTGAATTTCAAACATTCTTAGTAGTAAACACTATACTTAGTAGTAACCATACATACTTTCAAATTTCAATACTTTTATACCAGATGGTTTTCCACATAATATTTATCCTTTTAGGTTCTTGCCATGTTCTTAAGATCAGTAGGTATTTGAAGCTTTTATCCTATAGAAGTTACCAGTTACTATATATATACAACATTTCTACTCAATTTGTTTCCCACATAGTTTTTGGTTTTCTTCGAAATCAATGTGTGTATAAGCTTTGTAAGCTTATTTTTTGAGCTTTTTCCCTAAAGACAACGTGTTCTAAAGTTTAAATGGTTTCTATAGGTTGTATATTACTATATACATTACTACTTATTAGTAGTAAGTATGTTTTACTCGTAGAATATACCAACAACATTTTTACATTTCTATTCTTTGTTTTCCACACATGTAAGAGTATGTCATTCTTTTAGGCTTTTTCCTACAGTCAAAGTGTACTAAACTTTATTTGAAGTCAATAAAGAATAACTTATTTATGCTATGTTCTAAATCAGTTATTTACTTTACCTTCTATGTACATTTCTCCATTCCTCATATACATAGCATAATATGACGCAACATAGTTCGAACAGGGTTGGCATCAATAAATCGTAGTAAGGCGAATTAACATCAGATCGATAGAGTTCCTTCCGGCAGTGCTGAGCGGAGGCAGGCACGGGGTATTATATATGTATTTTGTTTGGATATGGATTATATGGATTTATTGGTGGAATTTTTTATGGTTGAGTCGGTTATGAGTTCATTTAATGTACATATAGATAATCTACTGTAGTTTACATAAAGCAGCAAAAAATAATCTGATTTATTTGAAAACACCTATGAGTTGCGTTAGTTTTTATCTAACTAGATTTCCGCCCGCGGCTTCGCCCGCGTTTGCAAAGGAAAACCCGCATAGTTCCCGTTCCCGTGGGATTTCCGGGATAAAAACTATCCTATGTGTTAATCCAAGTTACCCTCTATAAGTGTGCTAAATTTCATTGTAATCGGTTCAGTAGTTTTTACGTGAAAGAGTAACAAACATCCATACATCCATACATCCATTCAAACTTTCGCATTTATAATATTAGTAGGATTCTCTGAAGTGTGATTTCATTTTTCTAGCATAACGTAGGTAGATATCTAATTTACAGTATTCAATATTTTCAATTAATATCTTTTTGGTTTCCATCGGGATTTTAAATTTTAATTTAGTTTATGTCGCATGTAACGCGACTAGAGAAATAATTATTGAGATTTATTTAACATTAATTTTTAATTACGGTTACAATTTTAGTGGAATGAAATGTTTAAAATTTAAATACTTTTACAATATTATAAAACGATAACACTGAAAACAAATTATTCAATATTTTCTTATTATTATTCCAGATAAAGAAATCCTTTCAACACATACGCCGTAAGACCGCAATCCAAAATACATAACCTAATTACCACAATTACACGTACTCGTCTCACTCATAAACAATCACAATAATCGGAATAAACGGTAAACCTTCTGAGAATCGAGTTATTTACAATCAGGCTACCGAGATATCGAATTTAAATATTTCACAAAATCTCAACTATCGAGATCCCGTGGCGTCGCGGCGAAATCTTTACGGCTGCTCTCGGTCTTGTAATCGATGCCTCAACAATCGATTTAATTAGAATTATCGATATTTTTATGTACAGTCGTGTGGGGAATGTGTTATGAACAAAAGCGTGAAGCAAGTGATTGTTATAAAGGAAATATATCAGAGGGCTGATACAGATTTTAAATTTAAATAGATTGAAACAATATTCTTTATTTATGTTGTGTGACGTAGTTATTGATTGATGGTCAAATTATGCAGGTAATGAATCAGAATAATGTTGATCATGAAGTAAAGAACCTCATGCATGACCGGTATTATTGAATCATAATATAGTAGAAGTTCGCACACAAATAAAATTAAGAAGTTTTTAAAAGCCAAAAAAAAATCCCCTTATTTCACATTAGAACGTGGTTACACTTACATTGTTTAACGGCTTGTAAAACCACATCTCGACTCGCCAGTACCACGTTCATCAGCGACTTTTCGACGAGTAGCCCCCCACTGCTTTTTATATTCGAATTTCGATATAAAATTATAAAGAGGCTTAATAACTCACTCTGTGATATACGATGGTAGCGGACATATGCAAAGTAGGGGTAAGATTTACGCGACCAATTACCAGCTTCGATTGTACGTTCTGGATTAAATGCCTAATGCTTTTATAAGTTTGGTATGGTTATTAGGTTACGATTTTGTTATTACGCATATTTTAGATAATTATAGCTGTTGCTTGGCACAAACGTAGCGGGAGTATAGATATTTAGAAATCGATCAAGTAGTTTTTGATTTAATACGTTACATAAAAAAGAGCGTGTATGCCGAGCACACGTGTCATAAGTGAAACTTCTTTGGCAAGATTCAGAGATACCAAATTTTCGCCTCCACCTTTCTTCTTCAGGTATAAATTTGTGATTTACTAATACATTTTCATCAACCACCAAATCAAGTTAAATACAACTAAACATAATTCACAAACATTTCCAATTAGACAAAACAAACGTGACTCAGTATCAGATGCGAAGATAAGGAAATCTAATCACTCGCGAACTGCTGTATCGATTTCGAAACGAGTCGAGTTCTCGAATATTATTAATACATACAGCCTATAATAAAATTGCCTGACAGCGTTAAATATGTGCGGTAGTCCACATTAATTTATAAGTAATCGAATATCGGTATGCGTTCTGCGTTCAGTGAATAAATTAGATCAGTTTATTTTAATTTGATTTTCTTTTAAGGGATTGGAAAGGATTTTATAATATTCTGCTCTAGGTCCAGTATTTCTGTTCTTCTACATAATGATTGGTTGTGAATGATTGATTTATAATTCGTCCGAAAATCGGTGATTTGATATAGATCGGTGGTTTATGCGTAACGTTACGGTAACGTTGTAACAGTTATGCATAAACATTAAACAATAATTGATAATTATTGAAAAATACAATCTGAAAATCTGAATAGGTACTCTGCAGTGATAAGGCCGCGCCGCCCCGTTACACATTAAAACTGTAACTTTGTGATTTATTATTTACTTTTATATTTTATAAAAATAATGTGTGTAATGAAGTGTCAAATATAATAAATAATAATAAAATACATACATATTCCCAGTTGACCTACTGTTTTAATAAACACAATTAAATGAAGAATTTAGTTTCAAGTAGGTACAATACCTACACTAATAATATTTACCTCCCATAAGAAATAATAATATTAATATAATCGTTCAATTATTTATACTCTCTCGACAAACGTACCTTTTTCTTATTATTATTTAGCTGCAAAACTCTGTCGGCATTGTTTTAAATTTCCAATACTTAAAGGACATTACTACTAATACTACAACGTACCTTGAAAATAGCTCTTCGTCCGCAGGTAACTAACAGATAGCCGCAGTATAGACAAGCGGTCCAGTTTGCTAAGTATGTTCTGCTCGAAGGGGAGTAGCGAAGCGAGCGTGTCGAGTTCCGCGTTGAGACGCTCCCGGTGACGCTTGCTGGGGTTGCTCTTGGTGACGCCGTCTTTCGATGGTGGTTTGATGCTGGAAGAAAGATTATAAAACAATAATTATAATTATTATAAAAAAAAACCTAAGGCAAATTTATGTAGCCTATGTAACACAATTCTGATAATTAAAAGGTCACGACTCACGCCTCAATGAGATGGCCTTGTAATTCAAAATCCGTTCAGCGGTTTGGGCTGTAGAGCGTGCCAAAGACATAGGTAACACTCTAAAGACATTACTTCTTTCGTAGTCGGGTAAAAATCACAGTAAATACGATTAAATACTCTAAATGGGTAAATATTATGAGGGGCGACTTTCCTACAAGTTCCTAACCGTCCGCGGTCCGATAAAGAATAGGTATTGTAAAATATCAGCAATAAGATTTTTTTTTTGAATGAAAGCTGAATTTTCAATCTTTGACGTTTAAAAATTATGTTTATTAGGAAAAACTTTCAGAAATATTACTATTGCATGTATTACAAAAGGCTCTTGTTCAAATATTAACATATTCAAACAACTATATTAAATGCAACAAGGCAACGCAGCGGTGATCTATTTTAATTAACATTAGTTAGCGTTAAATTACAGTTTAAATATACAAAAGGTATTTGTTTTTGTTAATTTGTGTTCACATCTCGCTCGCATAGGTAAGCACGAATTAGTATCGGACAGAGGTGCTGTGGAGTCGTTGTTAGTTTGATTTTATGGCCATTTATATAGATGAGTATTTTTACGTATAAAAGTGTGTGGTGTTCATTAAAACAATATTTAGCAGTCGCGCTCAAGTTTTTGTTTGATTTTTTTATTGAAATGTTAAAAATACATTGTTGTGCACTATCGTCTGTGAAAAGAATGTTGTTACATTTTTTTTAATCAATTATTATAATTCAAT
The DNA here is from genome assembly GCF_905220415.1 of Colias croceus. Lineage (NCBI taxonomy): Eukaryota > Metazoa > Arthropoda > Insecta > Lepidoptera > Pieridae > Colias > Colias croceus. Next base: position 8,271,279 of record NC_059556.1, on the reverse strand, counting down.
GCAATTTTTAATATCTTGAACTCATTATACGACCAGTTATTTCTCTTATAGATACTTTTACTATACTTACTATGTCACGTGATTATAATATTATTCAAGCGCTAAGTAGCTCCACACATTTCTATGTTCGAAATTGCTGCATACATTTGGGCATTACCATGGACCCAATAAATATCTAGAGGACTTATCATAGCCATAGAAAACAGCGTAATTCGTTTCTCAGTTCCCAATTTAGTCGATAGATGTCACTCGCAGTATCATTTGGCATTTTTTTATAATTGAATGGTTCTTGTCTCAACTAGATGTCGCTTCTAAAAAAAATCAATGTGCCAAATAGTATCTTGACGTAAAATATAATACGCAAAAAACGTAAACTATAACGTTAAATATAAAACGTAAAATATTATAAAGGCAAGAGGCGGCTCGTGACAAAATTGTACGGGTGTTCAATTATTGAACTAAAACAAAGAAAATACAGTAGCGTAGTAAATTCATAACAAAAAAAATGAGCACCACATTATAAATGTCCATTTAAACACTAAAAATTATAAAGTACAGGCCATTTCAAAACGAATTCAATGATCATCAATTAATAATTAGAAAATCCCCGAATTTGCTTTCGCGAGCGTATTTTTATTGTTTGTTTATAATATAGGAGTGGCAACTGGCAACGTCGCGCGCTTGTCGCGCGCAATTGCTGCTGTCATGCGATGCGGCAACATCGCGGTTTCGCGCAGGACCTCCGCAGGACTGTCGCAAAATTTCTCTTTCACTCTTATTGGATTCCGTATTTAGGCATTTGATATTCGATTGGAGTTTAGGTATACGATAAATTTAATTTTAAATTAAAGATATATTAATTGTTAAATGAATGAGCACAAGTTTATTATAATAATTATTTATGAGAGTTCACTGCCCTAGCGCTCCTTAGGATGAACCGCCTATTTTTTCAGTTTTCACTTCGATCATCGCTGTTCGAGAGTGACTTCGTGACCACCATCATGGACCACGCTGCTATGAACTGTTTTTATCTAAGAATTACTCGAACAATTAGAGCATAAATTTCAACGTAAGACGTATAAGTGTCTGTAGCTGTATTGACTCAGTCTCGTACTTATAAACTGATGGACGCTGGTTCAAATCATCGCCGTACATCTAGATTTTTTTTCTTTTCCCGTATTTTTTGCTCATATAAATATGTAATACTGTTTACAAGGGAATAATTAAGAAGAAAAAAGATATAGACATTTTTTTTTAACAAAAAATAAAGAATATATATACACTACTCTGATCACTATGTCGAATGTTTGTAGTGGGTGTCGAAACCTTATTAAAGGTACTCACTTCCTTAGATGCTCCCTATGTTCTTTAGCGTATGACTTGCAGTGCGCTGGAACCAACGATAAGAGATTTTATGCCATGTTACCTGAAAAGAAGTCTTCTTGGAAATGTCCAGCATGTCTTAGCCAGCGACCCAAACTTGATAACACCAACACAGTCAGTCGCTTACGTCAGTGTGAAGCGTACGTGTTTGATCAAGCGGGTTACAAATTAAATTCAAATCTAATTGAAATAGTATATCTTGTTGGAAGTTTTTATTAGTGGTGCTTAAGTTATCAAAAACAATCTGATTTGTGGACGAATACGCGTTATACATCATGATTTATTATTGAAATTAACATTGGAAACTTTATGCGTAAAAGTGATAAAAGTGGTTGACGGTATATTAAAAACAAAAGTTACAAATTAACATTGTCATCTATCGTGACGATTTACCAGATACAATAAGAAACATAATTTCGTTGAATATTACAAGACACTCGTAGCTCTGTACAAAGTGAACTGGACTTAAAACAGTTAGTAGGAAGATCGATCCTGACAGGGGTCATAATATTATCAGATATATATTACTATATTTTTTTTTTCTTAATTACTTAAATTTTCCAATCATTATGAAGTTTGCCTGTTGCAAAGCTACAACAGAAGGCAGCGCTGGGATTTTATCTTGCCCTCATTGTAAACGAAATTATCATATTGCATGTTTGTTCCCAACTGACAAAAAGAAACAATTGACAAGCGAATTTAAAAAAAAATGGTTTTGCCCTGAATGTTCCACTCATCAGTCAAGATCTCTGAATACTGAAAATACCCCAGTACGCTCATGCGCTCAATTGTTACAACGAAGTCCTGATAACATTACAACACGTAGAGGTGGCACATCTTTTAAATCCCCTATCGCTGTGAATAATAATGCATTATCAGCTGACTCTATTCGAGAGATTATATCCGAAGAGATGGAAAAGCTGCGGCGCTCACTGGAATCATCAATTATGAATAGGATTTCGTCAGATTTAAATTGTATAAAGCAAGAAATTATTAGTTTAAAAGACAGTATCACATTTATAAACAGCAGATATGATGATTTCAGCAAAACTATTTCAACGCTTGAAAAAATTAATAATAATTCTAATTCGTAATTCTGCACTAAGCCCTGTGAGGAGCATGAACGCTCTTAACTAAAAACTAAAATAATTCAAAAACACCGGAGTTTTTAAAACAACGCCCTCTAGATGTAATAATTGAAAATCGATAGTTTGCTGTTTCCATAGTTCTAAAATTGGTCACTAGTGGTGCTTTTAAAGCTGCAAATTAAATAATAAGCTCAAATCAGAGCGCCATCTAGTAATAGTCTGAAATTACGGGGTACGATCTCTAGTATGACCATTACCAGTCCACTAGATTATATTCGTCCATGGCATTACTCATTGCCGCCCGTCGTTTTTGTTGATTTATTCAAAGTATCAACGCGCCTCGGCCCTTTGATACTTTTCCGATACAAATTATATGCGTACCGTATTGTGTTCTATCAAAAATACATCATATTTCGTGGGTGATAACGTCTAAATTCGATTGTGAGTATCGAGCGTTATAATCGATAAATCAACACCGATTATTTCTATAAATTGTAACTCGATTAAGTTATAATCGATATCGTGTAATGTATATACGTAATCTGTCATCAGTACGCCAATAATTCATTGAATGTGTATATTTCGACTCATAGGTATTAGTCACGGAAACTCCGGCTAAATACCTTGATAGTACAATTGTAGCTCTAAAAGTAGTATAACAAGATTTATATCGTGTATTCAGAGTAACATAATTTCTTAAATATCATAAATGTTTGATAAATTTTAAGCTCCAAATGATGCCTACAGTTTGCTTGATACAAATTCAATGTTAATCCATACTAATATTATAAATGTGAAAGTAACTCTGTCTGTCTGTTACTCAATCATGCCTTAACTACTGTACCAATTTGCATGAAATTTGGTATAGAGATATTTTGATACACGAGAAAGGACATAGGCTACTTAGGGACATAGGATAGGTTTTATCCCGGAAATCCCACGGGAACGGGAACTATGCGTGTTTTTCTTTGACTGCGCGGGCGAAAAGCTAGTTGCATATAAATAATTCTTCAGATTAACATTTTATTTGTAAAATAGAATCAGATAATTTATTATTATGCATTGGAAAGTAAATTCTTTTGCAATATTCATTGTTTCTGAAGTCCATGAATCATTCAGACCGAAATTGAGGTAACTTGAATAATTGGATAATGTTGAAAAATAAGAAGATAAATAAAATAAAAATCTTTTTTTGCAATCTTTTAATTTAAAAGTGTTAACGTAATTATTTTCTATCATATACCTATACTTATGTTATAAACGCGAAAGTGTGTTAGTCGGTTTGTCCTTCCTTCACGCTGCAACGGAGCAAGAGATTGATGTGATTTTTTGCACAGAGATAGTAAACTCGTAATAAAAACATTATTACAACTTTCATAGTTTCTAATTCCGGGTTCTCTTTAGAATTTTTCCACAGAATATGTTTTTGACGATAGGAAGAAATATAGTTAGTGTTTCAATGTTATTTTAGGCCGTAATCAGTAAAACAATGTAGCAATACCTACACATTCCTTTAGTATCATATATAGCGCCCGGCAAACTTCTTGGCCAAAAAGTAGCGTGGTGGGGGAAGCTTGCGCATATTAAAATGTACTAAAACTTGATGCGCAAACTTCGCCCACCACGCTACTTTTTGGCCAAGAAGTTTGCCGGGCGCTATACCTATAGTTACAAGAGATAGCTTCGGCTCGATCCTTAAAAGAAGAACAAAACAAAAACGTTCAGAGCACCGTTAAATCAACGATAAGAAATCGCGGCTATTAAATGTTCATCAGACGTAAAAATTACACTAAATTAGCTTTAAACATGAGAAATATTTGGAGCTTTTAAGGTGTCTTGCGCCTAATAGTTGATACGTTTAGACAGTTTTGGTTCGACGAACTTGATGAAATGTTTCTTTGTTTATTCCATTTCAAATTATCATTACACGTAAACTAAACTAGAACTTAAAGCTAAAATGTACAATGAAAAACTTATCGTATTAAAAACTCTGCAAGTTAACTATGAAACAAAACGAAGCGAAAACAAACTAATACACCAAATTCAAATGTCCATTTGACAATTGTTATTTCAATTAACGTCCTTCACAATTCACATTTGACATATTAGACATATTTTACATTTGACAACGACTTTCTATAGCATTCTTCTCTGAACGATTAGTAAAATATAGACAGCCATATTACTTATAAACTGTCCTTGAAATAACAAAAGTTTTCGCACGTAGAAAAGTATCTGCGTGTAAGATAAAGGGTTACTACACTGATAATGTGATAGCCGCAGTAAGATTTATTATGAATCCCATAGCTAACTAAAATAGCCTTGAAAGTACAAAAATTTAGGAGCTAGTAAAGTGACAATGTATCAGAACACGACAGTATATTAGCATGTAAGAAGACGGATTAATGATCTGACGTGACAGTAGTAAGATTCATTTTAATTAGTAAAATGTCCTTGAAAAGCCTTGAAATAACAAAAATGAAGTAGCTAGTAAAGTCATGGTACATCAGAACACGCATTAGCATGTAAGATAAAGGGTTCTACGGTGACGTGACAGCAGCAAGATTCGTTTTCATTCGGTCGCATGTCTGCACGGAACCCATTCAATGTCTCCCTTGGTCAATGACTTGTTTGCACCTATAATTGTTATGACGGCTGAACATGTTCCTTGCAAGATTTCGTGTTCGGTTGGTGGATAGGTTAGGTCATAATCTGACTGGTTTTTCTGTGCGGTAGTTTTCAAATGCGTTAGTATCGAATATATATAGATTGAAGTGAAGTCTCTTTAGCGTAAATTCAGATGCATTTTTGTCATCGTGAGTAAGCAGGTGAACTTTAATTCGAGCTGTCTTTTATGGAATGCCTATGTCGTATGCGTATTAAATCTTTTAACTAGACATTTTTTGAGTAATACACAATAAATAAGCGAAACTCTATACAAATATAGCGCGTTTCTTTATCTCTTGATTCAAGAGTTTTATTCCTTTCATATTAAATCTTAGCTAGCAAAAAATAAAAGTGTACCGTCGGCCACCCATCATTCGTTTCATCTCAAAGATGCTGTTAGTGAAGAAAAAATTAACAAGTAGTTGTGTGTTACGTCATAGACCCTATGTTTACAAATGCGTCGGTCCTGTAAGGTATAATTATAAACGTATTAGTGAGGTCAACGGCCGAAAGGGTGAAGGCCAATTTGAAGGTTTTGTTTTAAGGCCACATTTGGTGTGGATGTAAACATCACGCATGTATTCATAATCTATGAATAGGGTCTCCGCGGGTGCGTTCTTGGTCCGCTACTATAAATAATGTTTGAAACTAATGAATGTGTCACAACACACTTTTTTCAGTCATTGAAATACAATATTTTAAACCAATTTTAAATGCAAATATAAAACACAAACAAATGCCACTTTGTAATGAGAATCAGTTTTATTGTTCTTAACACAGATACAACGTAAGTTTCTTGAATAAATAATTATAATCTGAAATTAATAACTTTGGTACTGCATTGAAAATTGAATACGGGCGATAATTACGAAAATTGCTCGATTATGTTGTCAGAGAATAGGAATATTGATGGTCTATTAAAGCGATAAAGGTGTTTTAAGTGATAATTAACGGCTTGATTTACATGTTCAAACTCAAACATTCATTTATTCAATTAGACTACTATTTAGTAGCACTTTCGAATCGTCATTACATAATTATTTTAACATTTACCACCGATTCGGAAAGCAGTGATCTATGGAGAAGAAGATTATGTTCTATTAGTAACATGCAGTGAGCCGACACCAAAGAAGAAATCAAACTATGTTTAGCACAGATCATATTTTATGGGTGAAAGAGAAAATTGTCTTTTTAAAGCGATAAAATATCTTTAGCATATGAATGAAGAAGTGCATCAAATGGACAAGGTGGCATTTACCATGACCGCTAGTTGAATTCTGGGAAAAAATAAAACTCTAAAGTTATTATCTCCACAATTCATCGTAGATAAGTATGTTCGTAAAAAATGCCTAATTATGAACAATACATAACCTTCAATGCACTTGTAATAACTGAATGCTATAACTTATTTTAGGACAAGCATTAATATACAAGGATAAAAAAACAACCCTTATATCGATACGCATAGTGATTGAAATCCTTTGAAACTACTAGCTAACGTAAGATGTGCTGAAAAATTGAAAACTTCCAATGTCATAAGTGCCGATTTTAGTTCAAGTGGAATTGATTCTTATGCTGATGATTTAAGATTGAATATTGACTGTATGATAGACGTCGTACATGGATGCACATGTGTGCCAAGCAAAATTAAGTGTGCCAATATCATCGTTCTCGCTTGATCGCGTCCAGCCTTCGTTGGAATAGCTGTTTTCCGTCGATTTTTCTCGTATTTACGCATTTCTATTTCAGTCAAGGTCTTATACATGGGAAACATGTCTGAATATAATAGATTTAATGTTATTAATTAACATTTACTGAAGAACTTTAATAAGAAAGATAAGCCAATAAATACCTATAATTTTATCTTAGTTTTAGATCCGCTTAGAGGTGACTGAGCTCGTGTCGATTGTTTTGAAAGCAGTCTAAACAATAGACACTACAAAACACTTGTTATTTCCACAACAACGTTAATAAAAGTTACTAAATATGCGATAATAGGGACCTCGTTATAACAATGCACTAGTTTAATTATGTAGAAACTACTGAATGCCATGAACCTTCCATGAATCGATGGCTATGCTATTTAATGATTTACCGTTCTTGTAAATAGATATCAATGCTAAGGGCATCTTCAAACAGTATAAACATATACAAACAGTATAATAAATACAAATACATGATACATGCATGCATGTAATATTAATATTATGTATTGTATTTAATTGTTCAGTTAAAACATTTTACCAAGTTTTTACGAATTCATCACAATCGTTTTATTAAATAGACCTTATCTAATCCATACTATAATATTATAAATGCGAAAGTAACTCTGTCTGTCTGTCTGTTACTCAATCACGCCTAAACTACTGAACTAATTTTCATGAGATATTTTGATATCCGAGAAAGGGCATAGGCTACTTTTTATCCCGGGAAAATGACGCAATCCTGGAAATCCCACGGGAACGGGAACTATGCGGGTTTTTCTTTGACTACGCGGGCGAAGCCGCGGTCGGAAACCTAGTAGAATATATAAAAATGAGTCGGGTTTTCCTTCCTGACGCTATATCTTCAGAATGCACGTACCGATTTCCACAGTTTTGCATTCGTTGGAAAGGTCTCGGGCTCCGTGAGGTTTATAGCAAAGAAAAGGCTGGTGGCGAAACGGAGTTCGCCCGGTTTGCTAGTATATTATATTTCCTTATTGTTTTTACTTTTTACTACAACAGGGTTAACCACAGTTTAGAAATTAATATCCAACATTAGAATGAGAATCATAAGCCCATTACCATAATTTACGTAGTCTCTTCATAAAAATACAGTCCACCATGACCCCAGGTCGTTAGGTGATTACTAGAAATCATTGCAATTGGCACAAATTGCATTCTACATATTATGATTGTACTTGTCTATTACCTTTGATGAGCCTGTTTACGTTGATATGATAAGTACAATAAGGTAAAATAGCTGGATAAAAGTGTCAAGCGAATTTGAATTGAAATATTTGATTCTGTTTTTATAGGACTCATTATGAGATTCTCGTTGCAGATTCTCACACGTTCTCAACTTATAATAATTATTCAAACAACAGATATTATATTGATTCTTTCTGTTATTATTGCTTTTGCTTTTTGTTGTGACATAAATACGTATATATCCTCAGGTAAAATTTAGTAATTATTGTAGTGACACCTCGCTCTGAATCGCGCAAGCGAAATGTTTTCGCTACAGAGCATACGTAAGTTTAGTTACATAAGTTTCCGACATCATCCATGGGGACCTTCACGGCCGGCCAGTCGAGTAGACTGGTCGAGTAGACTGGTCGAGGATCCTCCCTTTTTCGATGGAGGAATTCCACCTTCCTTCCTCCACAATTATGACTTTTGCGTACATGTAGAACGTTTCGTATAGTCTTTTAAATGCTTACAAAGAAGGTTCTTCCGTTACAAAATTTTAACGAAATTGGTCAACTTCTCTTCACTTACACTATGATAAAAGAAAAGGTAAGTTATGGTTTTGTTAAGTGCTTAAAAATATATTTGAAATAATTCTGTTAAAATAGCAATTTTCGCTTTAAAAAAGACCGACAAAACGCCAACAATTAGGAAACCTAAATACCAGCAAATTTAATTCCACACTTAATTATAATTGACACTTATAACACTATTCTTCAATACCTATAATCCGATTTCACGCTTAACCCTACACTGCTGTAGCAAATTTCCCCCTATCGGTGTCGGGTCTAAAATACCCGCTTTGTGTTTTGACAGGAGTTAATACAAGGGTCGTCTTTACCTGTATAGAGTATATTGGAACCCTGCGCGTGCTCTATTGTCCCTTTATTCACTTGTTGGGGTCGATTTGGTACATTTATTTCCAAGTTTATTTGCACATTAATTGAATAAGCACGGTCTGTATGGGGATATTAATGATCGGAGCAAATGCTTTTAAATATTGATTGAATTGTGGTTTATTGAGATGACTTTGGTGTACTGTTAGTAAATGATTGTATGAAATTTAACAGGTGTCACCATAAATTATTTAAATGGAGTCATTCATATTAGTTACGTACTTATTATAACGAAAAATAATTTGGCACTAAAAACATATTATAATAATGATTTTTGCACCTTTCAACTATTAAGTTGTTACGTTAACGTAAGATTTGATGGTTCGTATCATTGATAATACAGTTATATTTTAATATCAAAATTACAATACGCGGGTGGTTTAAAAAACAAAAGCCTCAGCATTCACCGGCTAAGCGCTATTAAAACAATATTAAGATGGCTCCAGGCCAATGTTAAGTAATGACACGGTTCTAAACAAAAGAATCTCAATCACATCGTATGTTATATGGTCAAGTAGTTAAATAAACTTTTCGTTAGGATACCGTTCGTTCAGATCGTTAGGATTTACCTACACGGTTTGGTGAACAAGGTTTTATAAATATGGTTTTACTTGAAGCTAAGAACATAGTATAAAAAGAGCTAAGGGCGTGTATCCCTCGTGTATTACATTTCTAATATTACCTATATTAGAAATGTAATATTCGTATGTGTCATATTCAACATCTTCGAATTAAAAATAGTACAGCGTAGTACAGCGTTATCAAAATATATAATACTAGTGGTCCGCCCCGGCTTCGCCCGTGGTACATATTTCGCAATAAAAGGTAGCCTATGTCCTTTCTCGGGTATCAAAATATCTCCATACCAAATTTCAAGCAAATTGGTTCAGTAGTTTAGGCGTGATTGAGTAACAGACAGACAGACAGAGTTACTTTCGCATTTATAATATTAGTATGGATTGTTAGTTTATTTAGCAAATACTAATTTTTATCTAAAAATTTCTCTTACTGCCAATTCATATGTTTGAATTATTTGCATAATATTTTAAGATACTTCTGTGACAGATTATGCTTGTCAATGTTTAAACACGCCACATTTATGTCATTTCTTATATTTCAACACAAGAACCCCATACAGCCATCTCAATTACCACAACATTTATTCCCCAAAGAAGTATAAGCTCGGAAAGTGACGCGCAATAATCCCTTCAATCCATTAGTTACCGAAACCCTAATGCGTATTAGTGTGCGTGGATGTGGTCATATTGACCAGTCGAGCGGGGGAAGGAAAACAATATTACATCCGCGTTTGAGGGTTACTGATTTTTTCGAAGAGAAACTTCTTTAGTAAGATTTCAAGGTCGCATCATGGTAATACCGTCACGTCATTAAGTGGCGACAATTTTGGTATCTTTGTATCGTAGCAAAGAAGTTTCACTTGTGACACGTGCTAGTTTTCATATTTCTATATTTTATTGAATTGATGAGAGTCCTAAGAGTTGTAAGAGTCCTAAGAGTTGTAAGAGTCCTAAGAGATGTAGATACCGAATTTTAAAAGATTTATTGTATCTATATGTACTGATGATGATGATGATGATGATGTACTTAGTACTTACGTTAAAAACAGAATGACGAAACTAAACATCAGGTATTAAATAGGTATATAGACAGTTACCTATAGACTCTCTTGAATACAATATTGAAATAAAATTGTGTATATTGCCCACAATTTTATGGCTGATTTACCCTCCATAATAGCTGTCTTTCAGTAATTATTCTTGCAGTTTCACATATGTTTAAGTTGTGGTTCAATAATGGACCACATAAAGATAATTGCAGTTAATTGTTTCTTGATACTGACCCTTGTAATTAATAATTGCTACTTCAAGTGATGAATTAATACGAATGGTGATATATAGAGTAATATATCATTTTGTATAAATAGATGTTCTGTGGTAAGTTTTATTAGTATGAGTTTAGTAAAATTAATTACTATTTTTATTATGTACAAGTATCGCATTTTGAAGAAAATGTATTTTTTTGGGATATTGCGCAAAAACAATACATTAAGAACAAAATAAAACAATTTTAAACTGGTAGGTAATAAAGTTTAAATTATTGAAATTTTCAGTTATAATTAAACAGTACTAATTAGAAACAAGGGATGACACAGTTAAACATGATTTAGTCATTTATACGCAAAAGTAGGTACCTAGGTATTAGCTCTTACAAAAAAAAAAACTTTTATAATAATTTCCACGTGGTAGTCTAAGAGTTGGCATCAATTCCACAATATATAATTAAAATTGCAGAAACTTATTTATCTGTATATTTAGCTAAGTATGAAAATATCTTTAAATGGTAATAAGTAATAACTAATAACTGCAAAAAATTGAAGAGTCATTCAATCATTTAAAGACCGTGTACATCCAATAATTATTTTTACTGTGTACAATTTTTTATCGGCTTTAATTAAAACTAAGTTTATTATCATTGTTCTTAGCGAATGATTCGTAAAAAGCTGATTGTATTTAAAATATCGCCTTGCCCTAATATTTGTGGGAATTACATGGGTTTAATAATTATTTTTAATTGTTAATAGTTATGCCATAGACACAGTTGTGTGTACAAGGTTCTGACAACAAAAGAAAAAAAAAATCAATAATTGCGAATAAATAAAACAGAAAAACATATCTTTGTTTTTTATTTTAGACGAGTTGAAGATCATATCTAGAGGATTAGCATTTAATATAATAGAGTTCCCATTTAGTTTGTCTTTTCGCATTCGTGTCAAAAACTAGTTTGACATATTTTACTTGATCCTACGTAACAAAAAAGTGAAATCTCGTTTTTGCGATATGGGTCACACTTCACATCTGTTTCACTTTCGTTTTTCTTAACATGCACGTAAAAATTAACTTTGGTACCTACTTACTTTTCATTGGGCTCCCGTTTCGAATCTAGAGCCTCTTAATCGTCAAAGCCGTATAAAAACTCGACCATTATACCTATTTAATTGATCTAATATATAAAAATCAATGCCACTTTTCGTTGTAATTCCATAACTCGAGAACGGCTGAACCGATTTCGATAATTCTTTTTTTATTATATTCCTTGAAGTACGAGGATGGTTCTTATGTAGAGAAAACGTTAATATGTACCACGGGCGAAGCCGGGGCGGACCGCTAGTAATTAATATATTACCTATGCTATGCTCGGTATTTCTCTGAGGGACCAGGTCCGGAACGAAGTTATTCGCCAGAGAACGAAAGTTACCGACATAGCTCAACGGATAAGCAAGCTGAAGTGGCAGTGGGCCGGTCATATGTGCCGCAGAACGGACAACCGCTGGGGCACATATGTCTTAGAGTGGAGACCGCGGCTCGGTAAACGTAGCGTAGGACGCCCTGCTACACGGTGGTGTGACGACATCCGCAGGGTTGCTGGTCAAAACTGGCGACAACGAGCAAACGACTGAGCTCAGTGGCGTGCCATGACTGAGGCCTATGTCCAGCAGTGGACGAGTGTAGGCTGACAGTGATGATGATGATGATGATATTACCTATTAAATATGACTATACCATTTTATATTATCATATGATATAGTAGCTGTGCTCCGGTTTTACCCGCAGTGCTCCGCTCCTGTTGGTCTAAGCGAGATGATATTACATACATAGCCTTCCTCGATAAATGAGCTATCTAACACTGAAATATTTATTTCACATCGGACCAGTAGTTTCTGAGATAAGCGCGTTCAAACAAACAAACTCTTCAGCTTTAGTATAGATTTTAACAAACAATTATTAATATTAAAAATTAAAGTGAAAAAAAAAAACTTTCTTGAATGTACCTACTTAAATTTAAAAAGTCTTTTTTCTTTCCCTTATCAGTGGCATCTGCTTTCAATATTTCAGAATAACTAATGAAGTCGATAAGCTGATTACGTATTATCGTTTTTAACACAAAAAAAATTACATAATTACAATTCTACCATATTTGTATGTCATGCTTGAACGTTGCTTTTGATTATTTAATAAAATGCATAATTAGTTCTTATATCGATTATATCCATGAAGTTCTTATATCCGAGAGCAGTGGTGGCTCAGTGGTGAGACCTCGGACTTCGAATCGATAAGTCCGTGGTTCGAGACCAGGCGAGCGCGCAGGAAATAAATTGATTTTTCAATTTATCTGCGCATGTTGTAACATCACCACTGCTCGAACGGTGAAGGAAAACATCGGAAACCGACATGTCGAAGAATTAAAAGGTTCGACGACATGTGTCATCCGCCAACCCGCACTTGGCCAGCGTGGTGGATTATGGCCTGTACCCTCATAGGAGGACCGTGTCCCAGCAGTGGGAACGTATATGGGCTGATGATGATGATGATGATGATATCCATGAATGCGGTGAACTATTGGATAAAAGGTTAATGTTATGGAAAGATTTGTTTTATTTTATTTTAATGAGCAGAGAGAGAGAAATAATTTTAGCATGTACATAGTAGTTAATAAATATTCCAGGACAATTTTCACACACGGCACGATTTGAAACTATCCCATTATCCCATACCTACTAAGCTTTCGCTTGTGATATGGAAACCAGATGGCTGATAAACATACAAAATATATATTTTTTCTAAATAGATACTTATCTTTCTTAATATATATAAATCTCGTGTCACAATGTTTGTCCTCAATGGACTCCTAAACCACTAAACCGATTATAATAAAATTCGCACACCATGTGCATTTCGATCCAACTTGAGAGATAGAATAGGTTTTATCCCGGAAATCCCACGGGAAAGGGAACTATGCGGGGTTTTCTCTGAAAACGCGGGCGAAGCCGCGGGCGGAAAGCTAGTAGTTATATAGATAATTAACATCCAGACACAGAGCAAACATGAACATAGGTTCATCACACAAATATTTGAAGTAGATATTATGTTTTATGTTTGTGTCAATAAATTACCTAGATATCACAAAGATGATAAAACTATTTTATTTAATTATTATATTGGTATAAATACCTTAATAAAAATATAATGATGATAAAAACGTAAACGTCACCGGAGTAAAACACGAAAGAAATATAACAACATATTTAAGTTAAAGCTAATCAATTCATTAACACTTTAACGTATAATAAACTCGTATTAACATTGCATTTTCTAAATAAAGATTGAAAGGATAACATCAGAGCATGTACAAGTAGCGGGTGAAACGCGAACAAAACAATAATAAAAGAAATAAACAAAAAAACATTAAAAAAAAACAGAACAATTTAAAATTGTAGCGACTCGCGTGTCGCTCCACTTAAAAAAGCGTAAAATTTGACATATCAACAATCTGTACCAAGTAAAAATAAATCACGGCCGCTCGTTAATTAATTCCTCTAAATTTCGTGTCATTAAATAGAGAAATAAGAAGAAAACGTGGCGGGTGTTGTCTCGATCGATTAAAGATAAGCGCGGAGTGAAGTCTGGGCCAAACAGTAGTTAGGTAACCTGATACGCTGTTGGGGAGACTGCACATTTGTCGTGTTTTATTTAAATTTGGTATTTTGTTGATGTTAATGAGTTAATTAAATATATATTTAAACGATTGAATAGGCAGTAAATGGAAAATGAGTTTGATTGATAAAAAATACATTAATAAATGTAACGAGAAATCATTCAGTATGAAAAGTGAGTATAAATGAATAATGAAAATATGACATAATATGTTACATTTTTTATTATACAAAAAAATTTAAAATTGAATATTGACGTTTTTGTCATGACAGCTAAGCAACTGCTCTTTTTGTACAATGCGCATATACACATTAAATTAATTCCGATAATCTTTATTTTCCTTTGACTACAAGACTATTGTAGAAGGCCCTTTATTTGAAAATAACTGGAATTCCGCGAATGTATCACAGACGAGCGAATCCATCTTCGATATCGGGTAAGTCAGCTTCGATCGGCGGTAAACGGTGCAGTTTTATTTGTTTTGTTCGATATTTTATTATAATAGCTATAATTTGATTGTGCCATAATGTCATCTTGCATCTGGTCTTAAATTAAGGGGATTTTACATTAGGATTTACAGATGATACATTTTTTGTACATTAAAAATGAAATCTACAACTTACCTACCTCTTAATAATAACGTTATCACAGTGGAAGCTAATACATTTTTTTTTTGTATGGTGTTTCTCAATGTTAGCCAGAAGGGCTACTACATTTTAACGCGGACGCGGGGGTGAACTGAAGGTTCACCCTGGTAGCGACATGCACAAGGGCGTCCCCCCTTGACGGGGACCACGAACCTCGGCTTGAGCTGTCGCTTGAGTGGAGGAGGCCAGAAGGGCCCTAATCGGACGGGAAGCTAATACAGTGACACAATAGTGGAACAATTGTAATCGTTTTCTTATTTTAGTTTCGCACAGTAAAAAAATTGTAAGTTCAGATGGTTCAGACTCTCCATGAAAACTTCTAAAACGATTTAAAAAATTATTTCATCCGTATGGAGCTCCATTGTTTCCTTGTTGTTCTTGAGTGACATAGGTCCTAATTTTTATTTTCGGGACTTCGAGTACAAGTGATATAAGCCACATTTGTTATTTTCTCGGGCTAGAGCTTTCAAGCCAGTGAATAATATTTCTTATTGAGAGGATTTTGCGATAGTTTTCACACAATAACAATATTTACCCCACACTACCATTCCCCCTAATGAGGTCACT
Organism: Colias croceus; assembly: GCF_905220415.1. Lineage (NCBI taxonomy): Eukaryota > Metazoa > Arthropoda > Insecta > Lepidoptera > Pieridae > Colias > Colias croceus. The sequence goes on along the minus strand of NC_059556.1, from coordinate 8,255,567 downwards.
TACAGCATTCAAGTGTGGTCTGTAACGGTAAATAATAAAAAAAAACATTATGTGATGTGCTGCGCACCACTGCGCTTGACCAGTGCGCGGTAGATATATGGAAATTGTTGGAAAAACTGGATTCCGAACGATGTTTGGTTTTAGATTATATGATCAAATAATCTAATAATATTCGATATTTCAGAATTTGAAGTGTTGTTATTTGTGAGCTGTGTTGAATGGTTAAACTATGTGTGTTTCGCATGCGGTTTAAGGCTGGTTGCAGAGCTTGACCGACCATCAGTGCGTACGTCAGTCGCGCTTGTCATAATATGTATGGAAATTCATAAAACCGTTCATAGCTAGACCGACCATACGCACGCGTATTGTCATGCGAGTGTCATAGTCATACAAATTGTTGATGCGTATCGTCAGGACCGACGGTACGCACTGATGGTCGGTCAAGCTCTGCAACCAGCCTTACGCCTCTAAATGTCTAATTATCAGAACAGCTACAACAGTTTATTTAACAGAATCGTATGATAGTGAAACTATGAGATTATAAGGTGTAGATTGAAAAGCTAAGCAATGTAGCTTTCTGTGTAGAACACAGAAAGGAGCTTAGTTTTACAGTCTGGACAAGCATTATCTGGACGTAAATCTAGTAATCCAGTATAAAAAATATTAGGTAACTAGTGTCTTTTTCGAACGATTAATCACAATCTTTTTTTTAAAATCGTGAATTAGTATTATTTTATTTCCCATTAACATTTCATATATATATATATATGAGATGATGTTAAAACTAAAATAATCGATATTATTATTATATTATTCAATAATGATATTGTATGTAACACCTTTAATTATTGTCAGTAAATATTTGTTTAGTTTCAGTGTAAAAGAGCTTTTGATTACATTGTTGATTGTAACATGACGTACTTACTTTGTTACCACAAAACGGTGGGTGAGGTACTGAGGTTCAAAGATTAGTTAGTCAAAATTGACAGGTGCGGTTTTTCTTTTATAATATTCATACTGTTATTAATACGTATGTCACAAGTAGATACGTATGGTATGAATGTTTTATGTGTTTTTTTTTCAAACATTGATGGTACGGAGAATATGGTTTCAAGATCTGATAATTTTTAACAGAACAACACTTACCAAAAAATAATATTACGGTTTTCACATTTTTTTACAAGAATGGCAAATAGTTGGGTTTTGAAATAGGCATACGAAAATTTCGCCACCCTTCCTTCTCATGAATTTACATGTACCTGTCACAGCTCGGTGCCCCAATTCGCTGCGGTTTTCGACCACACATCGCCCGCTCTCACTACGGCCACACCACGTTATCATCTGCTCCTCATTGGACGCGCCTTTACCGTGTAATGCAGTTAGTTGAATTAGCAGCACATCACTCGCAAATACGCCATTCGCAGCGCTGATAACGAGATTTCTACTAATCCTTCACAATTATTCGCTATAGGTGGATTACTGGGATACCAACGGGTACTATACCTCCAATATTCTACTGGGACCACGCCTCACAACCAATGACAACGGATTTTTTCAAACTAACTTAAAGGATTTGATCAGAGAATAACATGGGTTTAGCCCTTAAGTACATCATTGTACACAAAGAATAAACAATTCTAAAACCCCGCAATACGGTTTTAAATGTAAAAACAATTGGATAATAGCGTTAACACAGTTGATTCATGCAAATATGTATTGCACAAAACTCTTGCACCGTCCATCATAGAATATAAAACAACGCAGATGCGCAATTCCGTTCATATTTTAATATATTTTGTGCGTTCTCGGTTTGCAATTTATTTATAAACGAAGCAAATCGGACCATGAGTAGATTAAGTTAAATTAGATTTATATCGAGCTTTGTATTTAGTTATGTGTATGCACCGTATGTTGGCGTATAAAGAGCTTAGCTGGCATCGTATAAAGCTAGCTAAATCCCAGTTAAACCAATAAAAGGGTTTTATTAAATGAAAACCTATTGGATTCACCGTCGGCGGCTCGGCGATACTGTATTTAGTACTAATAAAGATTAACACACACTGGAAGCCTGAATACGCCATAGCGACCATAGCGCTGGAACAAAAAACGCATATTTAGGTGGACAGAAACCTCTGACGTCGTCAATATGATTCTATCAGCACCCAAACTCTACATTTTTCACTTTACTTTCATATCTTGACAGTATGTGGGACAAAATATGCGAAACATTGCCATAATAACACCATACAATCGACAATATTTTCTATTCAAAATACAATATTTATCCGATTTTATCATCATGAAACGCTAATTTATATACGAGCAAATTGAATAAAGTACTTACATCGCACCATACAGTTGCAAAAAAATATAAAAACGCGCGTTTATTTACCGGCGTTTATTCCGTCCAGTGTACGACGTGAACCCTTTCTATGAGTTAAACACGGCTTATTCGATTAGTAAGGCCACTGATTGAATTAAGGTGAACGCACTCGCGGTTCTGCGGATTTAGTTTATAGGGTTTGAATATCGCTAATAAGATATACGTTATTTAATACGTTGCTAATAGAAATTACCTTTATAAATTGCACCATAAAATCGTTTGAGAGATCAAGCTTGAACAACAGAACAGACAACTATAGTAAATAAGGTATTTTCTATACTTTTTTCAATTATTATAATGTGGAGTAATTGCTTCTATCCTCTGAACAATAATAATTAGACTAAGAGCTGTTAGAATGAAACAATTTTCTTATCATGTATGATTGTTGATTAAAATAAATGCTTTCCTAATTCTACGGTTAATAAATTAAATTTCTACCGGGAAAGCTTCAAGAAACTTTACCTTTAGGAAAGGGATACTAGGAAACTTATACATTTCTATTGTTATATTTTTTATAAAAACTGGTCATAATGTTCTCTATACCTAGTGATTGATATATTATAATATACTTGTTTTAATTTTTAAACTGAACGTAACATTAACGTTAAGCTAATATAAAATTTTACAATTATATTCTACCATAAACACATCAGCTGTATTCCCGAGACATGTAATTTAACTATCATTTGACAACTGTCATTAATTAATTAGGTATTATGTACTTTTATAGGGTTATATATATAAATCTCGTGTCACAATGTTTGTCCTCAATGGACTCCTAAACCACTTAACCGATTATAATAAAATTCGCACACCATGTCCAGTTCGATCCAACTTGAGAGATAGGATAGTTTAACATGTAGGTACCACGGGCGAAGCCGGGGCGAACCACTAGTAGGGTTATAAGTAGTTATTTTATCAGAATTTAAGTTGGTTTAAAAACTTCTTATCCTATTTTCTGCGACATTTTTAATAGAAAATTTAAAAAAGAGACTATAAGTTGAGCTGTTATATTATCTTTTACGACAAACCTACTAAGATAATTAAACTAAAGTTTCGTACGCATGCGGATTATGACCAAGGGTAACATAAAGTTAGCATTGTAGTATTCTATCGGTCTTTTTCGTGCTTTTTGAAGTCGTGCTACGATCTGGATCAACATTCTCGTCAAAAAACTCAAACTCAAACTCAAACATTTATTTATTCAATTAGACTTCTTCGAGAAGCACTTTTGAAACGTCAATACATATTTTTAACATATACCACCGATTGGGAAAGCAGTATCTATGGAGAAGAACCGGCAAGAAACATAAGAGTAAACTAAACCTAAACCAGTAGCGCTTCAAAAAAATGTATTCAGAAATCGTCAATAAATACTAGCGAAGTTATTATCTTAATGAGCGGTAGACGAAGCATGGAAGGTATTTTTTTCCGTAAGAACACCACAATCGAGACTTTAAAATTTACATAATTCATAATCGCTTGCCTGATTGCTTGCAGTGTTAGCGTGGAAGTTTGTAAAGTGTTATTTGTGTTAATATTGAATCTTTACTAATATTATAAAGTTGGAGAGTTTGTTTGTTTGTTTGAACGCGCTAATCTCAGGAACTACTGGTCCGATTTGAAAAAAAAATTCGGTGTTATATAGCCCATTTATCGAGGAAGGCTTATAGGCTATATATCATCACGCTAAGACCAACAGGAGCGGAGAATTGCGGGTGAAACCGCGGGGCACAGCTAGTCGTTAATTAAATGCCTGATACATTTTTTATTTATGGAGGGCGAACCTAATTTATCATTTCTTCTTTTAGATATCTACTATAGTATTGATTTTAGATCTACTTTGAATACCTGAATTTGGCAATGTGTAGGTTACTCTTTTGATGGAATTAGATACTATTTAAGTACCTAGTTATTTATATTTATATCATCAAGTAGGAGGATCTATTGTATAACGTAGTAACTCCTAAATTAACATTGCTTCAGCCTATGCTTATATTTTTGTATTTCTACCCGCATTTAACTAAAATACCTTTATAAAATGACTAAGTAACTATGAAATCGCTGTAACTAGCGCCGCACAGCGTCGTCTAATCATTTTAATTGGCGACACAGTTGCTCATAGCTAATGTACAAATAATACTTTTGTGTTTAAGTGTTTGCGGGAAAATTCTGGACTGAAGCAACGTTCAGGAATCGATATTTGAAGGTCGAAGGGATTATTAGGTCATGCTGAATTACCTACATTAAGTGTAAAGGGAGTACGTAGGTATATACGAGATTGTATTCTTTGTAAAAAAAACGTATTGCTGTTATTTATGTCGTTGAAGTTTATGTAAGAAATAGTAAAGGATTTTATGATGGACTGAATCTACTTTGTATTATATGCCTCTGAGAGCTTTACAAAAGCTCGTAAGATTAGTTTAATGGCTGCGAACAATTAGGATTAAAGTCATTTTGGCAATCAATGTGTCTGTAAAGTCTGTCTATAAAGGTCTGAGATACTGAACATCTTCTCAACATATTACGTACTTAGAAACTAATGATTTTTCAACGAAAGAGTTACAATATCATCGACGATTTGATCTGTTTTCAGGTCAGAAGCAGAATTCTCAACCAATGGTCAATGCTATGTAGTATGATCATATTTTTAAAGGAAGAATTGTTCATAAAGAGAAGAAAACCATTTAGTTAACTAATACTTGATAGGACATGGAAACATTGTAGCAAATAGTGCCGTAGTACAAACGAGTAGGTACATAGTTTATGTCTGCTACACATGTGTGCTAATAGCGTAACAATCTTGTTGTCAATGTGTGTGGACTTGGAGCTTGGTAATCCCGAGGGATTGTAGGTATCTGCTGCGACTTCTGTATTCCTGGTACATGGATTAGGATGGTAGTGAGTTTTAAAATGAACTTTGCAATTAATGTAAATAAACACAATACATTTGGTGATATCTACACGATTTGAAAGAAATGTAACAAATGAAATAATTGCATGCACTAAAGATAAGCATGAAATTTGTCAGGAGATCGATACAAATCCTACGACATATTCATGTATCGATACGTGGTACATATATACATATTTTCTGTGTGGATAAATATTCTAACAAGTTAGATAGCATGTTTTTTTAAGCAATCACATAACAACATTTGAAGTGAAATTTTCGCGGCACACTAAGTGAGTCATTCATGAGTCATTAACAAATTCAAGATGTAAACTAGGGTGACATGATGAATATTCATGTACCCAGTGCTTGGTAACAGCACTTGTACTAAAACCACCCCAGCGGCAAGTCATAATCGTCTAACATTATGTTTACTTTGTCTTTTCGTTATGAGCGGTAGCGAGTGAAAGAAAATAATTAAAGCCTTTATATAGTACTAGCGGTCCGCCCCGGCTTCGCCCGTGGTACATATTTCGCAATAAAAAGTAGCCTATGTCCTTTCTCGGGTATCAAAATATCTCCATACCAAATTTCATGCAAATTGGTTCATTAGTTTAAGCGTGATTGAGTAACAGACAGACAGACAGACAGAGTTACTTTCGCATTTATAATATTAATATGGATTACTGTATTAGTGTTTGAAGGCATTTTTCAACAAAGATCAACTAATTCTGAGCGATAAATTATAATGCAGAATGCCTTTTTCTGTAATATGAAATATAATTTGTCAATGCTTGATTTTTTTGTAAAATGTTACAGACCCCTGTAATATTAACTAACTAGCATGACTTATGTTAGTAAAAAATACAAATAAGTACAAATACTTGAAATTTTCAGTTGATTTGAATCTTTCTATTGAATTTTGTCTTTCATTCTCTATAAGCAAACATGGAATTTTTGAACTTTTCTGCCCTCTATTTCCGAACGTCGACGTCTTTACCAAATCCAAGATGGCGGCGGGGCAAGCCATATTGATTATTCCGCTAGCCTCTTCAACTGCAAACCCTACATTATCGGGCGCGCAATCTCGATACGATTAAAAGCAATAAAGCATTGTGGATTCGCAAACAAATTTGCATAATTAATAAACTAATTAAAGAGAAAAAAGTTTGCTTCGTAATAACAGTGTGGGATTTACGTGAAAGTCGAGTTTCTTGTTATTTTTTCGTTGGATTTTTGTTATGCTAATATTGTTTACAGGTCGTCCTGTGTTTTTAATGTAATTGATTAAATGTGTGGTAATTATTGTTTATGTAAGAATGTGATTTTAAAATCTTTTGATTTTTCTAAAAGCTACCAGAAAATGAAGAACTGTAAAATCTCATCAAAATAGCTAAGTAGGTAACTAACTTTTCAAAAAATAAAAGTAATATTGAAATATATAACAGTATTAAGGCTCTATAATGCGTTCGTGTTTGTCCTGAAAATTGCCTGTGAAATGCCTCCATTAGTGAAGAGCTGATAAACCAATTCAAAGTTCATTCCCAATGTCTGGCCTCTCACTAACATGGATTATGTTTAAAACATCTTCCAAAGAAACCCCCTTAATCCCACCACACACAACAAACGAAAAACAATCGTAAGATGGGCAACATTGACACCATAACACAATAACCCTCATCAATTACTAATTAATGAAAAAGTTTTTACCTCATACGAATCCATTGTTTCCAGAGGTCACAAGAAACAAACTGCCAATTACGAGAGCTTATGGGGAGAAAAACTGAGTATTCATTACGCTGGTAATGATTTTCACACTTTGTCTACTGTTCTTGGATTTAACTGTAATGTTACAATGTTAAGACAACGTTAAAATAGGTACGCTCGAGCATATGGTATTTGAAACGCTTTTACTATCTTCTATTCATCGAGAGTTTGGTCAACATCGTATGCAGTTATCTTATTTCGAAATCATTCATCAAACCAATATGTTGATAATAAGTAATTGTTAGTAATTGTTCGTTCGTTGTGATGCTACCAATATGAACTACCTATAGGACGTTAAAGTGTGTAAACGAATCTCATAGAAGTGAAACGCTGGTCTATTCAGAAGTCGTGGATATTTTATAAAGTTTTCTTTGCGTAACAAGCTTTAAATTTAAAACTAATAATAGACATCGAGATCACTTTGTCATAGAAATTACTAGATATTGTAGTTTATCTAGGCTTTCGATTCAAACAACGTATATAAATAGCAATAAAATCAATCGTGAATTCTATTTTTAGAGTAGACACCTTTTCATTGCACTCGCTAAGTAATTTCCCAATTAAAAAAAAATAAATTAACAATCCACAAACCAACTCTACATTGCTTTTGTCCTACTAACTTGGTCAATACTACACTCTTTCATCTACAAAAAATAGTCCATCGATTTACTGTATTTCCTCCAACTATCTTACAACTATACTGTACAACAACAGTATATTTACAAACAGTATCCAAATAGGAAGCGTACCTCGGTCGCATAAAAGTTTCAGCGCGCATGTGATGGCCAGATAATTACTGGTCACGCAACGCCGGGAGCCAGATCGATGGAGTACGTCTAAATATTTATAAGGAAATTGTATAGGCTTGTTGGAACAAGGTTGGAATAGTGTATGAATTGAGTATCGAGTTGTTGGAACGTTGGAAAGTGTGAATTGACTTTGCAATGTATTGTGTGCTATGGATCTGGAAATGTACCTGCAGCCAGGTTTACAAGAAATTTATTGGCAAATGTACCAGCCAGGTTAATAGGAAATTATTATTACTGGCAAAAGAAGTAGATTAGTTCAGTTCATATATGACGGAAGAAGAGGCCCAAGGCCATTTTTAAAAAGAGTGACGTCAGCAATTCTGACGTCACCATCATCAGGGCAGGCGCTCATACTCGAAGTAGAACGCCTGTAGGTATTTTTACTGCCCTTTTATTCCACGTCATAATTATAGAGAGAGCTCCGAACGCTCCAACGGCCGGCGCGTGAATGTGCTCTGTGCCGTCGGACGCTCGTATTTAAATTAAACCATGACTCACAAGAATTAGTTTGAGAGTGTTGCCACTCTAATTTTTGCAATGAATTTTTATCATTTTTAACAAACATTAATTATTTCGTTAATTTAATCACTTATTTAAAAAGATTTAAGTAAACTTTAGCTAGTTATAATTATTTAGTAGTTTGACGGTAGTCGTTTATTGTCGTTGCGCCGACATATATTTAAAGGCAGTTCATATATATATATGAACTTACTGCATCGCTCGTTTATGTATATCTATGAACTATAATCTGGTTGGTTTTTATGAAATTTAAGAGGAAGTCTATAAAAAGATTTGATAGGTAGTTACTGTGAAATACGTTATCTAAGATAGATGCATAAGTTCGAAGCACAAAGCTCTGTCGAGCTTTTCGTTAAAGTCGTTTTACTCTGAATATACTGAAAATCGATATAAAATTAACAAAAATTTCTAAATATCATATTAACCATAATTGTATTATAAACAGTTTATTGAAAATAGAATAGAAATGATAATGCATAGCAATTAAAATTATTCTCAATTTTAATTAAACATTTAAACATAAAACACGAAGCTTAATACAATTTTAACTAAAACCTCGAACTCAAAGTCAAACCATATGGTTCGTGACCCTCCCAGATGGTGTGCCTTAAATGCAATTCAACTATAATAAATTATTATTTTATCCTAAGGCTTTATCTACCCTAATTTGACAAGCTTACTAAGCTACTAGTTATTATTATTGTGTAACACAAATAATTTAATACAACAATAACTTAATATTTGAATGTTTGGAATGGTCTGTTTTCAATACTGTATTTAAACAGAAATTGGCAAATAATCTCGTTAAAGTTTAACTGTTTAAGAAATGTTCGTTGTCCGGGTGTTTTATCGTAAACTAGCTTTTTGCCCGCGGCTTCGCTCGCGTTTTCAAAGAAAATCCCGTTCCCGTGGGATTTCCGGGATAAAACTATCCTATGTGTTAATCCAAGTTACCCTGTATATGTGTGCTAAATTTCATTGCAAGCGGTTCAGTAGTATTTGCGTGAAAGAGTAAGGTGCATAGTATACAGGGTGTAATCGTTAAGTGTGCACAGGCGATTATTCCGTAACTATTACAGATATCAAAAAACTTTAAACTGATATCGAAAGTATTTAACCTAATGAGTAAAATGGCCATAATAAATTTTTAAAAATAAAACGAGAAATATCTGAAAAATTAACTTGAAACCCTCCCATACATTTAGTATGGGATACGAATATCCCATGTACATGGGTTGATCCAAAGTAATGATAATCAATATTAAACAAGGTCATTACAGTTATAATAATTATGTAGTTCTCTAGATAGTCTTCTAACTAGAAAATATACTTCAATATTTTTTTCCTAAACTTAAAAAATAAAAACTGACTTCATCCACAAAAACCCCTCCACGCGGCCATCACTTTGCTGTCGTCTTAAAATAATTTATTGCTAAGAAAGTGTTTCTTGTGCCGAGGAAAGAGATAAAAGTAAATAGGAGCTAGATCTAAAAAAAAATAGGGTAGGTGTTCAAGGCATTTGGAATGCCGATTTTTGAATGGCAGCCATCGCAACTGACTCTTTGTGATCTGGTGCGTTGTCTTGGTGAAACAGCGTTCAGATCCGCAGTTTTCCATGTCTCTTTTCCTTACTAACCAACCGCAATCTTTAAATTTGATCTGTTTAGTAAGAGCCCAATATAGTGGCTACCTTTTTAAAATATTCCACCATAATTATTCCTTCAGCGTCCCAAAAAACTACCGCTTTAATCTAACCTACTGATTTTCACTTTGAATTTCTTCATCGTCACTTTGGAAGCTCGCATCCAGGACATTGATTGCTTTTTGGTTTCAGCATAAACATGGTGAACTCGGGTAACGTCCATGATCACAAAACGTGACAAAAATTATCCTGATATCATTAAAAATTTAGAAATTTACCCTCTACATGTCGAATCGTTGTTTCTTCTTTTCGTCGGGAAACATTCTGGCACGCACGGTTCACATTCAAATTAATGTAAATAATTGGAAACGTGGCCTGTTGATATGATTTTTTTGTGATTACTTAGTAAATACATGAGCAAGCAAAAAACATTTATTTCATATTTTTATGTGCACAGGAAATACCCAATTATCATTACTTTTGGATCAACCTAGTACATTTAATATGAAAGATTTTAGCTTTTTCTTTATTTTTTTGGTTTTCTGCTTTAATTACTCGGCAAATTTGAAGGGAAGTTCATTTAGAAACTGTAAATAGAGCTCCTCATTGTATTGCACAATGAGGACATCACTTCGAAAATCTGCTATGAATACAAAATGTATGGGAAATAAAATGTATGGGAGCGTTTAATGTAACATTTTTGGATATTTCTCGTTTTATTTTTAAAAATTTATTATGGCCATTTTACTCATTAGGTTAAGTACTTTCGATATCAGTTTAAAGTTTTTTGGTATCTGCAATAGTTACGGAATAATCGCTTGTGCACACTTAACGATTACACCCTGTATATGCATAGTACGTAACCTAGCTATGCACAGTACGTACCTAGGTATATATCGATTTACTATGCTATAATATATATCTAATATTTTAGATCTATAATGAATTATTCTAGAACGTATAAAGGTTTTACTTACATACCAAGATATAAGACTCAATCAGCGATATAACTAGGCAAAACTATATCATTCTTCCCTCGCCACCCCGACTTACCCTCAAAGAATTGGGGCGTGGTTCCTTCAGAGAGATTTCTGTCTCCCTCCAACATCCACAATTCAGTATAACCATCCCACTCTAACATTAGAGTATATCTATAGGTATGTTGTTGAAAATGATCTGGAGTAATGCTTTGGGTAATTTGTTTCCTAAATTGTATTGTAATAAATTATGGCCACTTTGAAGACGTGGCGTTTCGATTTATATCACTAAAATGTATTGAATATTTACCGAATTAGATACTGAGCTTTCATAAATGGATTATCTAATAATAGTAACTGAATACAATGAAATATGTAGCTGTAGGTAGTTGAAATAAAACAATTTTCTTTGTTACTATTACGATTATGTATGATTTGATTTCGGCTGATTTAATTTATTTAAGTAGAAATTTCTTAGCAAAATTATTATACATAAATAAAATAGAAAACAAACTAATTAAATAATAGAGAATATAAAAGATTTATTATAATTTAAATGCATTTCTATTCATAAAAATATTTACACAAATACTCCCAAGAGTTATCCACTATCTAGTTATCTACATCTACTGAGAATCGAACCCGTCAGCTGTAACCACACAGCGTGACGATCGTTATCACTGAGCATAATCTTGCAATTATTTAATACTAAAAATTTATAGTTATAAACTTATAACGTATCCTATCATTATTTGTAAAGCTTTGTTTAGTCTTGTCCCTATGAATTTTGTTATTAAAAATAGATTTTTTAAGTATCACAGTATAATATTACTCAGTATGATAATCAATAATAATTATTGCGCATTTTGTGTGACGTCTATCGTCTTCTAAATCTAAATTAATATTAAGAATATAATATCAATTATTTAATATAAAGAATTTATTTATAACGCTACCTATTATTATTTACAAAGCTTTGTTTATTCCTGATGAATTTATTTTTGTAATTAAAAATAGATTTTTAAGTATCACAGTATAATATTACTCAGTATGATAATCTATAATAATTATTGCCTATTTTGTGTGACGATAGAGCTTCTAAAAGAAATATAGTTAGTAGGAATATTTTTAAGATCACCTATCTCTATATAATTAAACAACGTTTTTTTAAATCACTCATTCAATACACTAATAAGGAAGTAATGCGTCTTTACTTAGCAATATAAAAGTAACATAAAAGCATCTAATTTTTTTATACTACAAAAAGTGCATTATACTAAGTATAAAATCTTTTATCTATCAGATCGTATTTCCAAGAAATTATTTTCCGTTATCAAGTTAAAAACAACATTAAAAGCATGGGCAAGTTCCACACCACTGCTATAGGGGAATGCACTGAATTACCGCATTGACGTTACAAGACTGAGTTTTGTTATCGTTTATTATAATAGAAACGTAATAAATGAACAATAGACGTAATATTATAGAGACTATTGTTCTTATAATATTAAATATGTATAATCTATTAGGTATCTATAAAAGTAAATAATAAATATTTTTATTTTTGGTTGATCGCCGAGTTCGAACATTAAGGACCGATTTTTCATTCCTTGATTAAAATTTATCCGTCCAATAAAGTATTACACGAACATTTTAAAATGTCACCTGTAGACTGTCATACACGGACAAATAGAATTCATTTTTGAAACGGTAGTTTAATACGTTATTCGATGACTAAGTTTTAACCAAGGATTGAAAAATCAGTCCTAAGTCGTTTATTCATTTGATATTCCATTATAAAAGGAAAGTTATAGTTTGATGTATCTAAGAAGATTCTACAATCTGCTAAATCGATGTTAAATTCTTTACAAACCATAGAATCGAATCGATCGTTCAGATGAAATACCGGGGCACTGCTTTTCATAGCAATACTTTTTTTGCAGACTATTTTTATGGACAAACACCATGCTCGAACAACGTACTGCCTTATACTATGTAACGGTGCATTTACATCAAAGCAGAGAATGTTCGATCTAACCACACTATGCAATGTTCTAATACTGAACAATACTGAATACGAATAAACGTTTACACTAAAAGATCACGAAAGAATGCTCTTGCTCTAGCTCTATGTTCGTTTGATCTAAATGCACATGCATAGAATCTTTTCAAACGCACTAAGAACAAACGAAGGAATGCTTTCCGTCTGTTTACACTAAAATAATTTGATATAGTAGGGTTAGAATGAACATTCGCTCGCTTAAATGCTCTGTTAGACAAACGCTATGCTCAATTAACGTACTGGCTTATACTGTACTATGTACTATCAACTCGTATATCGTATAGCATAGAAACAACTACCATTGTTACGTAGTGACGTCTTCACCTTGATGACCATACCAAGCATACAAATTGCCTTCGTGCACTTCCAAAGCTTGTGCGTAAGCTTACGCGTTCGCGTGTTTGCGTGTACATAACATATAACGGCTAGGCCACGTGGTTGTGGCACGCGACCGTGTATCTGTCAATGGATAGCGTGATGGTTGCTGATTTTTAATCATGGCGTGCCGTGTAGAAGGTCGAGATGTGATTATGATTTCCCGTTGGATGTGCATAGGCTAGATGTAGTTGTGGATGTCGTCTTGATGCTAGAATGCTATACATATGTTGTTTTCGTTGATCGTAAGAAATCAGAAAACCAAGGTTTGACTTAAGAAATGTTATCTTTTAAGCATATTTTTATCGTTAATATATTGATATTCTTACTTTCTATTATAATATATTTAGTAGCCACAATAATAATCCAGACTACGTACTTAGGTATTTACAATAATATAATCAAACACACAATTCATCAAATACCTAAGTATAGAAGAATAGAAGAAACAGTAGCTATATCGATCTCGATTTTGATAGTGGGAGTCGAGCATGCTTCGGCACGAATTGGGCCACGCTCGCACCGGGGAAGGTACCACACCCTCACAGAATATTGGCGCCATAGTGACAGTTTACTGTCGCGTTCCGTACGGTGAGTGAGGGGTCCGAAGGCCCACATCCCTTCCCATCCCCTACCCATCCTCTCCTTCCCTATCCTCATTCCCTCCCATCCTCGCCCCTTCTACCTAACTCCTTCCAAATCCCTTACCAGTAGGCAACACCCGTAACCCAGTTACGGTAGTCTATGGGCGGCGCCCTTAGCTTACCATCAGGCAAGGCGTAGCGTCGGCTCGTTTGCCTTCTTCTACCATAAAAAAAAATCAATAAAGCACTCGAGAAAGCAAATGGAAACAAAAGATAGTATCTTATTACGTAGGTATCAAAAATTACCACAGATAACGGAGCCTAATGAAAACAAAGGAGAAATAAAAACAAGAAGCAGATTATAAAATTTTATGAGCACAGTATTGCTTAGATTTGGGAGAATCGACCGTTGCAACGTAAACTCTATAATAAAGAAATGTATACAGATTCATAATAGTAGCCTCTTTCATCCCAAAATTTGCATTCCTCATTGTTAGTTGCGCTCAGTAATTTTTGGTTAATGCGCCCTAAGTCGGGAATGTATGATCACAGGTTTAGCGTGACTAGCTTTCTCGATTTAAATTTTATGGTGATCTTGACTTTTGGTTTCAAATTTATAAATGTTAACAAACATAGAAATGAAGATAGGTAATTAAAAGTAGGTAGGTATCTATCAATAAGTTATTTGCCATAATGGTATCATTTGAAATTTTGTTACTTTTAGCTGTAAGCTGAAGACTAATCTAGGAAAATAGATAAACCTGTGCTTTTATATGTAGATACAGTCATTTCTGAATGACAACCAGAAATAGGACTTGCCAATACTGTTATGATAGTTCTAAGCGCTACTTTGCTTACTTGCGCTTATTAAACTTTTTAGATTTTAAATAAAAAATATTTTAAAACATAATCCGTTTAGTTTCAGTTCAGAAAGGGTTTGTACATCCATAAATCTTACTGGCAGTGGTAGGTTTTTGTCCGAAAGGAATGGAATACATCTGTTTTAGTATAATACAAAGTTCGTCTTGCAAGTACCTAATTAATTGATCAATGTGAATTGAAGGCACAAATTCAAATGAATTTAATTATGAGTGTTAGCTTGCTTATTAGTTAGAGAGATCGAATGAAATTATTACCTATTTTCATTTTGGTAGTCAACATTTACTGAATCAATACCCAGATATTAGGCATTGGTTTTATACAATTTTTCATATAGGTACACTATCCTTAATAGAAACATAATAAAAATAACGTTATTTGAACATCGTTATCCGGTTGCTATCAAAGATGGCTGATATATGTCTTAATTATCGGCGTGCTTTGCGCGTGCGCAGTGGGGGACAATTCAATATGCTTGTACATGTATGCAACTGTTAGTGTAAATGATCTTATAAATTGTGATATTATTTGTGGGTATTTTACCCTTTGGGGAGCTTGTTAGCGAATAAATATATTCACGTGTTTCGGAGGTTTAAAGATGTGAGGTTTATTAATGTTTTGGTTGGATTGTGAGACTCATTTCGTATGTATCGTTTAGTGTAGGATAAGAATAAAGTGTTTTTTAACATGGGAGCCGAATCAATAGTAACGAGCTGAACTGCAGTGAATAAGAATTTGGTATAGTGTAAGTAAATATGGACCATAATACCTAATTGCTTTCAGCAGTTGATAGGATTCAATAGTCTAGAATGATATGTATTGCAAATAAATAAAGAAATGGTACCTATATAATATTAATAAATATTTATTTATTTATATGTATTGCAAAAGAAGTATATCAGAGTATTGACGAATCTATCTTGTATTTTATAAAACTGTTGGTCATTTGCTTAGAACGGTGCCTTAAGAAATACAAAGCTCTCTCAGCGAAGGTAGCACAGAGGCCACAGACTGAGATAATTATACTTCTTCAGCATAAAAGATATAATAATATAGTACCTGGATATCATCATTAGGTAAGTCGTAAGTCGTTTAAATTAGTTTGAATGTGGCTTGACATTTTTAGCCAAAAAAATTAAAAAGGTACTTACCTATATAAGTTATTTTCCCCACGTCCCCATAATTGGCATGTGACTGTAAAATTAATTTCTCTAAAGAATAAGACTGAATTTTTTGAGATGCTGTATTAATTAATAATTTAAAACCGCGACCTATACTATTTTTATTTATTGAACCAACAAAACACTTTTCCCCGAACAAGCTTAAGTAAACGGGAATCGAATTTTGGACATCGAAACTCGTATGTGTAAGCCGACACTAAACAGTGGCTTACCACAACTCAAATGTCATGAACTTACCACCCAAAATTCAACCTTAAATCTTTAAAATTAAGCTCAGAGTTACATGAAAGCTCGTGCACGAAAAGTGTTGTCCTGAATTGAAATTAAACGCCTTAATAATAAGGTTGTGATTTCCTCGCAGGTAATAAGTAGCCAGTGTACAGTATTAAGTTACTAAACCAAATCATTTTCCGTATCATTAAACATTTAACTTCTTAACGTCAGCTTCAGTTTGACCTTTTTGCGAGACGAAAGGGTTTGAAAAGGTTTTACAGGGAATTATCTCAGCACGGCTGTCGTAAGTTATTGTATTGTTTTCACGCCTGTTTTATTCATTTTGGAGCCACAATCTTTTTATGTCAAGAATTGGAACATTTTCGTAGTTCTAGTCTAGGTATATAGCAGATACAGTAAGTAGTATGACATTTGTGTTTTATGAAAAATGCTAAATCATTTCTATTTTGTACGAAAACTCGGACCGATGCAACAACTTAACGACGTATAAACTGGTCATTATTTTAAAACTGAAGAAATTTAAGCTTTTGGACGGAATTATGCACGATACACACCTAATATAATAAATTTATATTATAATATTTTACCGCAATTTATGTTTTAAGTTTTTACTCACTCTTTATCAACAAGAAAAAAATATTTAAACCATGTTTAAAAAGGTTATAATTATAGAACTCTCTAGCATCAATTAAATATGAAATCCTACGTTAATAGTTTATATTTCGCCTTCAAACCACAACCAGCAAGTCATTGTCCTTTGGAATTCATGAAAAAATCTAATAACTCTGATTAATTTAATCAAGGGATTCTTAGAAGCGGTTTCTTTGTCCAATATAGTTCTTTTGAACTGCTTACTGACGTAATCGTAATGTGCGAATTAGGATATATAAAGTATTGTGTAATTTTATCATATTACTTATAACTTCGCAAAAATAAGGAGAATGAGGTTTATGCAAACTTTTCAAAATGTGTTATTTTTGGGGTTAAAATTTGATAAAGCTCTAAATAATGAAAAACAGCATAATCAACAATGGAAACTAAGATTCGTGTTACCTTTCAATTCATACGTATTTGTTTTTATTTAAGCAATTGTCTTTTTCACGAGGGCAAAGCTATTTTGTATAGGTATTCAGATAATTAATAATATTTGAACAAAATTTGAACTCGATCCATTCATACGTAAATGTTCCATCTCTAACTATAGCTCTACCACGCTTAATTTTGGGAAGCTCAAATTCACTTACAATGAAATTATTTTGAATACAACTACCTATTCAATATGCACAAAACAAACACAATCGTTCACTTTTTACAAAAAAAATTCGCATATCTGATGAAAAATGTTCAGAAAACTTTCCACTTTTATGTTTTAAAAATTTAGCTCTCTAGTTTCCTTACATCATTCAACTGAATTCAAAATCGGATCATCCAATTCCGTCCCTACATAGATTATGAACAATACAATGTGTGTGTACAATGATAGTAATTACATAATGATAAGTCGCTTAAACGGTACCCGGAGGATGGAGTAGCGTCAGCAATGATGGCAATTTATTTTTTGGATCATTATCATTTTATAAAAAAAATTGAAAAATTTACATGCCATCTTTTTATGGAAACTGCTTGATAAACTTCTTTATAATATGGTAGTTCTAACTTATTAGAGGAATCATGAGTTTCTATGGACTTATTGATGTAAAGGTCTCTACAAATTTCGTAAGTAGGTAGGTAAACAAATCGCCGTTGAAATATAAAATGTTTATTCAGTATCTTCTTCCTTCCAAATTTTCATTTTGGAAATCAGTAAAAGGTCACAAGGCACACCAAATGTATTTTACTTCAACGCTTTTACATTAAAAAAAAGCATACCTATCTAAAAACCTATAGTTAAACCCATGTATATTTCCTATAAGTCAACGCACTCAAAATAACACACTTCGCAAGAATCTATTCCCGCATCCTTCGAACGAAATTACAAACTTATAATTGGCGAGTAATACATATAATCTCGAATAATTGACGCTATTACAAAAGAGCAGGATTATTCTTCTGACGCTACTTATATAGATTTCGTGGAATGAATTCCGAAACATTTGTTTGATGCGGCATAATAAGGCCCAATTATGAAAGTCGTTCGTATTTTATTTTGTATCATAAGTGTGTGTAGTGTGAAGGGTTTGGCTAACTGGATTATGTATGAATAAATAGTATGGTCATCAGCAGTCTATTTATGATTTTATGGTAACGTAGTACTACAGAACTGGAGGTACTTTCACAGGTATTGTTTTATTGTTTGCTCCTGCAGGTTCAAAACTGTCAAGTGTAATGTGTTATGGTGTTGTGTGTGTAGTTGAACTATTGAAGTGAAACTTCTTTATTTAACAATTTTTCATAACATTATTACATAAAATTTTGTGTAACATTTTTTCGTTACGCGTGACATTTTTCCGTTACGCGCCATAATGCATATAGTAAATTATTTTTTTGAAAAATAAGGTCATAAAGAAGTTTCACTTCCTGTGTGTGTACACTAGTACACGCGCACATTTTTTATTTTGTAATAGGTAGAATATGACATAAGAGCAGTGATGCAGACGACAAAACGTTTATAGCGTTTTTTCCATAGTTTTTTTACAGATACTTTTAACAGTAGTGATAATATGAAATATCTATTATCTACTACTAATGACTTGTGTGCAAACTAAATATTACCGCTAGTCAATTTTCAGAAGAGTGAAAACAATCTTTTTAATTAAGGATTATATGACAACTTTATTTCCTTGCTTATGGAAATTTGTTATTATATATTTGTTATTTTTACGCTTGTCTAAATGTTTGTTATGTTTTTAGTGTTCCGAGCCAAAAGGGTAAGAAGGACCTTTGACATTAAATTATGTTTTATAGATATGTCATAATTCATAACCATATTTATTTTACATTATTTTTATCTGTATCCTAGCCACGTTTGACAACTTAAAAACAACTCGATATGCGTGAAAGAGCAAAATATAAATAAATTGGTATATAAATTAATTGCATAAAATAATTTATTTCTTTCAGGAATTTTGTTTCATAATAGCGCGACATTTAAAAATGTTTAATCGATATGAAAATTATGGAAATAGGTTGTGTTGTTAATTTTAATGGTCCGGGAGCCAGAAGCAGATATTATGACCAAGTTCCTCTCAAGCGGTAATTAGTAAAATGCATCAAAGTATAGTATTATGAAGCCTCGTGAACGTCAGCTGGAGCTCGGTTGGGGGGATGAGCGGTTGTAGCCTCCCACGCACGTAAGAAAAAAAAGTATATTCATTCATTTCCTCTCAGCTAAAAATTTGTCAAATTGTAGCTAACCCAATATCTCAACGAAAAATAATAATCAGCTGGTTACAGCATGGTGTATTATACGTCAGCTGGTGTCTCGAATATAATGAGACATTAACAAAATCATCGAGATACGTGGAATTCCATCAACATAAGTCCCCGTAAAAGATAAGTAATAACTTTATTAATTATATATTATACTATTATTTTTTTAATAATTATAGTTAACTAATGTTTTTAGTGGGTTATTTCATATTTGTTACACTTTTAGGTAGTTATGTGAATTTGATGATATGATAGTTATTTTTAAATGCAGTTTATAATATTTGTAAAAACATGTTTACCGATGTGGCTGAATGTACGTAGTACCCCGATCATGCGCACAACTAACCACCTCCAAGTACCTTATTACTGTCTATATTATGCTAGCGTGTGTTGCTTGAATTTTTAAAAATAACGATAATAATTAAAGATACGTCATTTCATCTCAGATGAAAATTTGTGAGCTGATTGTTAATATACTGATGCGATAAATAAAAAAAATCAGCTAGCAATAATTCGAGGAAAACCTAGTCAGTTGATGCATATAAATTGGCAATAGATGCTTCTGTCTAACTCCTATGTAATAACTTTCAAAGTATCAGCTGACGGTTTTTCCACCAAGATACAGCCAGCTGTCCTATATATATATCCACAGTTACATATAAGCTATCATCAGGTAAATTTTTGTTTGAGAGGAAATCACGGAAAATAATTTTATTTTTTTCATGTTCGAGACACCAGCTGACGTATAATACACCATGTTGTAACCAGCTGATTATTTTTTTTCGTTTAGATATTGGGTTAGCTACAATTTGACAAATTTTTAGCTGAGAGGAAATGAATGAATGTATTTTTTTTTTCCTACGTGCGTGGGAGGCTACTACCGCTCACCCCCCCAACCGAGCGCCAGCTGACGTTCACGAGGCTTTATAATACTATACTCTGATGCGTCTGACGAATTATCTCTTGAGAGGAAATAATGAACCAAATTTGCACCTGGCTCCCTAACCATAATGTATTTATTTAGAATATAATATATATATATATGTGTGTTTATGCGTGAAAACCATACATACGTATACATACATAATTACAAACCTTTCCTCTTTATAATATTAGTATAGATGTGTAAACTACTGAACCGTTTTCCAAAATTCTTTCACCATTAGAAAGCTGCATCTTCACTGAGCAATATAGGCTAGGTTTTATCCCGGAAATCCCACGTCAACGGGAACTATGCGGGTTTTTCTTTAAAAACGCGGGCGAGGCCGCAGGCGGAAAGCTAGTAGGTATAATATAAATTTAATAAATGCAGTTTAATTTTATTCATATAAAGTACCTACATTTAAGATTTCTATTCATCATAATAATACGAACTATTATGACAAGGCTAATAATACAAAATGGCCGGAGTCCATTAATACTACAAAATAATTAAATTTAATTCGCATTACTTCCATCTCGTATAAAATGTTATCATTAAAATTCTCGTTATAGTAATCACAAGAACTCAATTTAATTAGACTTATCAATTTCTGAGTTTCAAGTACCATCGCTTAAGGACCACCCGCTAAAATTTCAAATCGACAGATGTTTTCGCAAATGTCAAAGGTCTCAATTGCGTTACGGGAATATCGTTTTTTAACCCATAGGAATATGAACTAATATCGCGTGCTATAATTTCAACCGTTAAATGTATGCCCTTTGAAATAGCCGACAATTTTTATTTCTCTAAATGACAATGTTACATAGGCTATTTATCATTGTTTTTATTTTTATTTTATCCAACGTACAGGATTAAATGTTTGTTTTCCTGCATTTTATTTCTGTAAAATATTTTAATTTTTTAGATATGGCAATACTTGTAATGCCTCCTCCACACTACTCGGGAAGTTCCTCGGCGAAGTACTCTGCCGAAGTTGACTGAAGTCCGCGGTGCTACACTACACACTCGTTCAACTTCGCGAGGAGCGCATACGTTCAACGAACTTCAGGTAACTTCGTGCCCTTTGACTCGGGCGCAAAAACTGACAACAAACGGAAGTCGGCCGAGGCGAGGTAAAGTTGGACGAAGTAAGCCGAAGTGCCTCTCTACATTAGTTTATTCGTCTAACCTCGTTCAACTTCGCGAGTAATGTGGAGGAGGCATAACAATGTACATATTGCTGATAAAATCGCTCATAAGGGAATATTGTCATTTGCAAAGTAACATGATATAAAATTGACAATTAAAGCAGGATAAACATTGAAAATATATAATCCAACTTGATATTTTTACATTAAAATTGCAATGAGTGGTCGAAATTTTAGTGCAAGCCTGTGTGGGCAGTTGTTTCCCTACCTATAAGTTTGCAATTTTTTTTTACACAAAACAACTGGTTTTTTTTAATTATGTTATTTTATTGAAGGACCGAAGCTTTGTTTAAACCAAATTTCAGTTACATTATTTATTATTTCATTAAGATTTACAAGATTAATTATTATCTACTCTATTGTTTTTATTGTCCAACAGTCGTATGCTTCGATTATTTATATTAATATTATATACAGAATGTTATTTCTTAATGGAAACTCATACTAACAGTATTGAAAACGTTTTTCCACACTTTCTACACTTTACTTGTTCTAATTAATACGCTTTTAAATAATTTATGACGGGTTCTGATTAATCATCATCAAAGAGTTAAATAATGTTAATCTAATTTTAAATCATAAATTATGGCACTTTTAATTAGAAATGAGCTCGTTCTTTTAAATCATGGTTAATATTAATTCTTATTTTACGTACCTATACCTACATCAGTTTTTAACGCTAGGTCTCTGAGTTTGTTATCATCCTTATTTCTCATACTTATATCAATCAATGTAAACACATATTTGATCATTCCTCAAATTTCAAAAAATAAAAAGTAAATTCGACTCCATTACTTTCTGTCCATTTAAGGCGCGTATCAAATAAATTATTCGATTTGCAGTTATTCTTGTAAAGATGTTTTCTTTCCGCATGGATCTCCACAACACTATTTTTATCTGTCCGCTCGCAATTACCAACTAATTGATGGAAATACAACGCATCAACGATTCGTGGAAAACAACGTAAAAGCAGCGCTATTTTGTTCGTTTGTCCGTTGGGAGGTCTTGAACTGGTGTGGTGGTCTGATTTGTCTGGCTAATGTTATTGCAAATAAAAGTTTATAACAGGGAATTTTTGAAAGAATACCAGCTAATTCCATTCATATGTATTTTTTTATAGAAAAATTAGTTTTATATTTGTTAGTCACAGCATGTTAACCTTTTTAACTTTGACCTGAACTAGAAATCTAACAACAGGAAGTGAACAGTACAATTGCGACTAAACATTGGATTTAACAAAAAACTGAGCCATTACAACCTCGTGGGAGACGCAATTATTTTCAAATTTTAATCAAAACTATCACCTTTCACTTCCACTTAACTATTTAAATGTCAATCTTGTAGCACCTTCGCCTTAAATAACCTAAATAACCCAATTTGACCTTTACGCGTATGGGATAGAGTTGAAAATCCTTTAATCGGATTACAATTTTAAACAATTTGATGGTTTATGATTAATGTATTTCATCCTATCTATATTAGGCATAATCAAACAATCCAATAGCGATGTTATTACCAAGAAGTAAAGTTCATTTTGGCTCGGTATTTTTGAGTTGGACCTAGAAAGTACTAGAAAGAAATTGATAAAAGATTGCAAAGATTATTATCTAGATGAGTACGTAATAATTTGTTTTTCTTGAAGATTGAAGATAATCAGTCAATGTCAAAGAACAATGGAGAGTTTAGTTCATATCTTGCTGAATATAATTTAATAATGTGTGTAGGTATAATATGATTTAATTTAATATAAACCATCTATCTCCCGCGGTTTCACTCGCTTCTTATGTTATTATATTACGTATTAAATAAGAAACAAATTCAAACTTATTTCTCACTAGCTTCCGCCCGCGACTCCGTCCGCGTGGATGTCGGTCTTCGCGTGGATGGTTATTTCTCCATTTTGAGTACCTCTGTCAATAACATCTTATAAATATCTATTGGACCCAATTCCCAAATACGGCTAGGCCTATAATAATACGCAACGTGTGTTCGCGGTTCTACGGAACAACGTCTATGGATAAAACTGAAAAATTAAGATTAATTTTTTTCTACGTATTTTTCCAGGATAAAAAGTATCCTATTTTACGCCCAGGATAATAAGGTATAATTATACCAAGTTTCATCGAAATCGAACCGCTAGTTTTCACGTGATGCCTTCACATACAGACAGACAGACAGACAGACAAAAATTTTTTTAATCACATATTTGGGTTTGGTATCGATCCAGTAACACCCCCTGCTATTTATTTTTTCAATATTTTCAATGTACAGAATTGACCCTTCTACAGATTTATTATATGTATAGATAGATTACATACTAGGGACGCGCTCTTGCTAGTGAGGTGAAAGATCCATCGATATTTGATAAGATGACCCTATTTTCATAGAGATATATAGGATTCATAGACTGCTTTCTTCATCCAACGCTGTGTGTTTTAGAAAGACACATAATATACTACGTATACAAGTATTATTTTCAAGTACCTAGTACTTTATTATAAATTTATTGATAGGGAAAATTAATAAACGTTCATTCCCGAACCATAAAATAACACGACGTATCAATTATTTATTAAAAAATAGTTTTTTTTAAACACATCAGGATTCGAACCCACGTACTCCCCTACGGCCTACCCCACAATGACAAAACATAAGTACAATAATATAATTTTACCGCGTTTATCATCAACGGTTTAAAATAGCAAAAAGCCATTTCCTCATAATTCAAAGAAATCATGTTGTATGCAAATTAGATGGCAAATGTGTTGTACTGACAGTTATATTACCTATATTGCACTGTGCACGCGGTTTTACTTGTACCATAGTATGCTTGTACTTATTACTTGGGGCATATTGAACAAAATATGATGTGAATTTGTTATTGTGTAGTATTTTGTTATGAAAATACGCGTTCTATTCAAGAGAAAAGTGTTTGAATGTTGTTTATTGTTCATTTTTTCTTATTGAGGTAGATTAAACGCCTGGAAGTTTTTATACAAGAACATTTATAAACCTATTAATTATAAAGATGGTAGGTACTTTGTTTTTGAACAGATTTGGCATATTGAATTTGCTTGATAATAATCTTAAAGTAGATAAAACGCATAACCCACCTATTCCAATATTCCATGCATTCAATGAGTTATGACTTATGAGTCGTCCCATAATCAAAGCATTAGCATCACTGCATAGTATAAAACAAAGTCGCTTTTTCTGTCCCTATGTCCCTTTGTATGCTTAAATCTTTCAAACTACGCAACGGATTTTGATGCGGTTTTTTTAATAGATAGAGTGATTCAATAGGAAGGTTTTAGTGTATAATTTATTAGGTTTAACTCAAAGCGGGCGAAGCCGCGGGCGGTAAGCTAGTATTATTATAAACTAGCAGCTTTCAAAAAGCAATGGTAGAATGATGTTGAATATCATATTCTAAGCTATAAGATGTAGAGTTTATTTAGCTTAGCTTAATGCACCTAATGAATTTCCGCAAGTCTTTCATTTCCATACGCCTCTGTTTCTCTAAAAAGAATCCTTTGATCCTCATCTCTATCACATCCTCTCACTTCGTAAATGCTTTCATACTAAAACCCGCACTGACCAAGCCAACATAAACGACGTTAAAATCCAAATCCATCGTATTAGTTGAAGCGCGTCTCTAACGGACCCACGGAGCGTGAAGCCAACCATACTTGCGGTGAAAACTGCAGAAAATTAATTCATTTATACAACTCTTGCATCCCGTACGATCACTCTTAATATGGAGCATTTTATTGCGAAATTATTTGTTTACCTGTTTCAATGGTGGTCGAGCGCGTGAAAATAAGAGTTTTGAGGGGTTTCATAAAGTATTGTTACTCAGGTCAAACTCAAACATTTATTTATTCAATTAGACTTCTAGAAGCACTTTTGAATCGTCATAACAGTTTTAACATTTGCCACGGTTCCGGAAAGCAGTATCTAATATCTATGGAGAAGAATCGACAAGAAACTCCATAATATATTTAACTAGATGTGCTTCGCGTTTTCACCTGCATTGCTCCGCTCCTGGTCTTAGGGTGATAATATATAACCTATAATCTTCCTCGATAAATGGGCTATCTAACACTGAAATAATTTTTCAAATCGTAACAGTAGTTCCTGAGATTAGCGCGTTCAAACAAACTCTTCAACTTAATAATATTAGTATAGAAATTATTCTGATTACCAACAATCAATAGGTAAGAAAATAAAGAGAAGCTGGGAGCGACAACACCATGTGATAGGAGATCGTAAGGTTCCAGTAAAGGTGTCGATCGGTTTCTGTTATGTTCAGCATTTCATAGTTATCGCAACGATTTGATCAAACTCTTTTAATTATGTAACGCTTGAATGAGAATGTAAAAACATCTTATAAATGCATATCTTCATCATTCAGTTTATTGAATACTGAATCTCAACCATTTACATATTTGAAGAAATAAGACTTCTAAGAACGTCATAGCGATCACCATCTATACATTTCATAATACGACCCTACACATTAAAAACTGTAAATATATTGCACATTGCACATTGTCCATTATGTGCAAGGACTTTAAAATACTATTACCACAATATCTAATCCAATTTATACTAAAGCCTATCTATTACTAACATAACTCACCAGCATATTAATGTTAAAGCTTTCAAAAACCAACCAAAGAATGAAGAAAGAGCATGTATTGATGATATTACAAGAGAAGTAACAATTATCGTACGGGTCACGAGGTACATGCCCAAAGCTGGTACATATTACTGTGTTTAAGGACTGATAATTGTGAGTTTGGACGTGATTTAAATCCTATAAATCATTTCGTGCTGGAGGCTTGTGTGATTGATTTTATTATGTTGTTACCATGTTGTTACCATATTATACCTAAAGACTGTGTGTTATGGTATATTAGATTATCACTAGTCTGAAGATCGTCGGTTCTTGTTAATAGGTGTTAATAGTTACTATGGAATAAGTTTATATACCTATTTTTTGTATTGACAGGCTTGAGGATTATTTTTATTTAATTTAAAACTGTTGTGATTGTTTTCGTTTCTATCTCTGTTGTTTTGTTTTTTATATGTAGAGAACAAGGTAGAGAAGGTAAACTGACGTTTTGAATCAGGAAATAGTTGATAATATAAATTTTATTGTCATATTTAAATAAAAATAGTACCTAGAGAGAATGAGAGTTATTAATATTGTAATATGAGTAATAATAATTTACATACAAAT
Organism: Colias croceus; assembly: GCF_905220415.1. Lineage (NCBI taxonomy): Eukaryota > Metazoa > Arthropoda > Insecta > Lepidoptera > Pieridae > Colias > Colias croceus. The sequence continues at coordinate 8,228,518 of NC_059556.1, read as the reverse complement.
ACATAATGCTGACATTAATGCTGAACATGATGGGAATAAAATTAATATTTTTTATTAAAATTGTAAATAATAAATATGCCGTTTCTATTCTGCACATGTGTTAACCCTGCATTTATAATATGAACACTATAATAGTTATATTTTATAGCTAGATGCTGAATAATATTCATAGAAATAGCTGCATAAGTTACAACATAAATAGGTAAGAAGTAATTTTAAAAAACAGATAATTTTTTCGAAGATGCGAAGTTTTGGTAGAATAAAAATAATGTTTGACAACCTTATTAATATACCTAAAGCATAATAAAAAGAATAGAGCACTACAGATGCTATTAAGTTTTTTAAGGCCTGAATCGGGTAGAATCCCCTTTTGATACCGAAAATTAACTCTAGTTATAACCGTTTTTCTTCTTAGATTCTTTATGTACATAGGTATCTAAAAAAAATGTAAGTATATTATAGTTTCGAATATGATAAAGGGCATGGTTGTTTTAATTTATTTATTTTACAATCAGGTTTTTTGGAAAAAAATCATGAATTGAGGTCGATTTTTGTACTTTAAACCAAAACGCTAAGTCAATATAATGTCAATTATTGTAGTGTTTTTACAGTGTGTTTATGAAATTGAAACACAGGGCATGGTTGTTTTAAATTTTGATTCAATATACGAATATCTTTTTAAATAATTTTTATACGTAGTACTTTTACTACGATAGATTCGCGCCGGCCCTATCCCGCCTAGTAAATCGTCGCCAAGGTCGCTAGCCCCTATTAACGCCTTAAGCTATTGCATAGCTTCTATCGCGGGCCCTGAGCGCGGGGACCGAATCGAGAAATTCCGTAACGAAAAAACCTCACGCTCCCCACTCCGTCGGGCGGAGGTGTGCCTTGAAGGCATAGCATGCAATAGGTTTACCGCGGCAGTCCCCGAGTGCCACACGTCGTTTTTTTTTTTCTTAAACTTAAACCCAGCGAAATTAAGTCATGTTTCCAAAACGAACTACAACTATTCAATATTCATATTTATATTATATTATACCCTCAAATTAATTACCAATTCAAACCTATCTCAAAGATAAAGAAAGTCTACACGTTTCGGTTAGTTGCGCACACGCATCGAAAAGCGGGTAAAGTGTCACTAGGCGCTGTCAGCCTATTGATGGGTGACCGCTACTATTCTGCCATGCTTGGGAGCGCGCGTAAAAACTCGGAACGTGATATAATTATGGCGATAGTTCAACAATTTTAGCGGCTACTTTGAAAACACAAAAAATAGCAATTAAAAATAACAATCATAACAATACAGATAAAAATAAAAACCGGCCAAGAGCGAGTCAGACTCGCGCACGAAGGGTTCCGCACTATGGGGACACCGCCTTAATATAATTATATATTTTTTAATTCAGCAACGGATAATATAACTACATCATTTGTGAAAATTTCAGCTTTCTAGCTATCACGGTTTATGAGATACAGCCGGGAGACAGACAGTCAATGAAGTCTCAGTAATAGGGTCCCGTTTTACCGTTTAGGTACGGAACCCTAAAAATTACAATCATAACAATACAGATAACATATAAGCGGTGCAAGTGTGAAGGCTTGGAACACCTGCAGCAGATGCCTACGATTTTTACCCTTTAATTATTATATATTGCGATTAACGTATTAAACTGATGCATTGGCTCTTACACTTTATCTTGCGGTTAATAACGTTGTTATAGTCGGATACTGATAAATTTGCACTAATGGCACCTAATAAATACTCAATTTTGTGAACGTATTTATCACTCAAAAGATTTGGAGATATCGATGATTGAAGAGCTGGTGTAATATTTTGAGTACATGTTTGTACTTTTTATATCTATTTATGTAGATAGGGAGCAGTGGTGGCTCAGTGGTGAGACCTCGGACTTCGAATCGATAAGTCTGTGGATCGAGACCAGGCGAGCGCGCAGGAAATAAATTGATTTTTCAATTTATCTGCGCATATTGTAACATCACCACTGCTCGAACGGTGAAGGAAAACATCGTGAGGAAACCGACATGTCGAAGAATTAAAAAAAAAAAAGTTCGACGACATGTGTCATCCGCCAACACGCACTTGGCCAGCGTGGTGGATTATGGCCTGTACCCTCATAGGAGGCCCGTGTCCCAGCAGTGGGAACGTATATGGGCTGATGATGATGATGTAGATAGGTATATTGTGTATAAGAAATACATATATTGAGTTTGACTATTGACTGATAATAATTAAAATATCCAATACGAGCAGCAAATGAACAAAATGTATAATAACTTCTAACTTTGCTTCAGCTTGGTCATGTTGTGGTTTTGGTTGGACATTGATTTTTGCAAAAATTCCATTGAATGTTATTAAATCTTTTATAAAAAAAAATTTTAAGTATTCTGTGTAACGATTGACTTTGACTTTAACGACCATAATAAATTCTACAATTGTAACGAAACCGATATTTACCAATAAAACCTTACCTGTAAAAAAAATCTTCTGACCTAGTGACTCCAAATCCCATAGATTCAAAGAATTCCTTACATAACAGATAACAACATAAACACCAAGGTGTCGCATGGTCACTGGGCACTCAAACGATCACCTACCAGGTTATCATTTACAAATTATACTCTTTACTGCGTCAATATTACTTGTTACACAAGTATTATTGGTATAATTGCGTGTTATGTGCATTTGAATCTATTGGACATTGGCTAAATATCTAAGGATTACTTCACGTAATATAGATTTTATGAATATGTAAAAATGTGACAGAAAAGGAATATTTTGATCGTAAAAAAGGTGAGATATTTTCATGCAGGTAATGAAGTGAATTTGTAATTTAAATTTAAAAATTATACTTATAACAACACTCTACTAGGTTTAGTTTTCATAAAAACATTCTAAGAGCTAGCGCGCAAGAGCAACTTTTGTCTCCGCAACTATTTTGTCTCTCCCATCAACTCTAAGGAAGTTGCGTGCTACGTGCGCGCACTTTCTTACTAGCCCATAGAGTTGACAAAAGTTGCTCTTGCGCTCTAGCTCTAGAGAACGATCATTCGAAAACATTCTACGTAATTGTTTATGACAAGTAGCTATCAATTTTAGCTGTTGGTGTAAGAAATTACTGTAGGCACTAAGCAGTACTGGCCATTATTACCAGGGTGAAGCCTTCTTTTAATGCTAAATTAATTACCCCTCAATCGAATTATAATTCCTTTCCAATAGTGTTGTTTATTTATACTGTTATCGCTGACAATATGTGAAAAGGTCACAGACTATCCAACCCTTCTGTTTCTTCATTCTTGTCTTCAATAATATCTCATTTTAGACTGGTTATGTTGATTATTATGGATTCTTGTTAGCCATAAATAGGTGGCACATTTGCCTTTTGATATAAAATAATAAATTAATATTTTTGTTTATTACAAAGTAACATTACATTTTTAAAACGGATGTACATACATGTGTCATTTTTGGTCAGTGACTCCTATGCTATTAGGTATCTGCTTCTGTTTTATATAAGGGTCATATTTTAATGATATGGTAGGTAATATTGGAAATTAATGAAATAAGTGTTTGAACATTTGATACAAGAATTGAAATTAATCATAATTGTAACTACGAAATTTAAATAAAATAGAACCTTCTAGACTGTATTTAAACTTTAAAGTTAAATACAAAATTTATACTGTACCTATTTTGACGGTCGTTAATTTATCTAAATTTATTTAGTACCATTAGAATTTAGAACCTACCTACCTACGTATAGGTACTTATAATTCACTAATAGATTCGGTGTTTTTTATTTATTTATTTATTTATTCACACATATCAAATACCATTACAGGATTTCCTAATTCGGTACTGACTTAAAACTATAGATGTTATACATATATATTAAACTAATACTACTAATACTTATACTAACAACTTAAACTAATAACTTACAACCTACTAAAAGAACATACAATTAACACCATCCAATAATAACAATATAATTAATAACAAATGACATAAAGAAGAACCTTTGTTAATTCACCCAACTTGCATGTAAATATATCCACTCTCCCATGGAGGTCATTAAAAAACCCGGAGCGCTCGAACAAGAGAAGACTTCGCGAGCAGCTTGGTTCGTGCTTGAGGCACGCAGAATAGCGGGGGTCTGTGGCGCTTCTCAATGTACTTGTCCGGCACACATAGAGAGAGGGATTGGAGTACTCCAGGGTTATGCGCATATCCCCTCAATAACTTTATTAAATATAGCGCTATGGAGAACTCCCGTCGAACCCTCAGTTCATTGTATCCTACCATACCCAAAATGAATAGTGTAGGATACATTAACGGGTAAAAGGGGTACACCCCATACAGCTTAAAATAAAGATATCTAATGTATTTGTTCTGGACCCGCTCTAACATTACATTATATTTATCTTCGTGTGAGGACCAAACAACTGAATTGTGCTCCATGTGACTGCGTATTAACGCGTTGAAGAGCACTTTTATCGTTGGAATAAAAATGTTAAAAAGTCATGTGTAGATTTCACGTTTATTAAATATTTTTTGAATGACCAAAATGACTACATTTTTTTTAATAAAACTTGAAATAGGTATCTAGTAAATATTTTTAAGTAGGTAGCTATCATAGATGATGTCGATGGTAGATTCTACCTCTATTTCAGATAGATACATACTTAGGTACCTACTACTTTGAATGAATTTTACATCTTTCTATTATAACTAGGTACCTATAGCCTGAAACTTACCAAACGGTTAACATTTTCACAGTTTACCAAATCCGTTAGCTATTACCAATCGCGAATTGCATGGCGTCAATCGATTTAAATCGATATATCGATTATTCACCTCATAACTATAATCGAATATATTTATTGACCGAGACTAATTTTTGAACGTGTCTTTCGTCACGCGGACGGATTTGGCAGTTCGTTATAACGCCATTTTCTATTTTGTTGGAAATTAGGAAATTTGACTTAAAAGGATTATTCAACTGTTTTTCTTGTTTCTGTTGTTGTTGTATTGTTTTTAAGGTAAAAATGTACCTACATTGTTGTTGTTGTAGAGTTTTGAAATATAAATTAAAGGTTCTCTTCAGTTTAAGGTTTTCTCTATGAATATATAGGTATATCTATGTTAGGTAAAAAATAAAATCGTTAAAAAACCTAGACTGATAAAACACGGTTGAATAAAATCTTGAGGATTAAATGTCTCATAATATCGGTTTTACCCATTGATTGAAAGGAAGCTAATTCTTTTTCTTAATATTATTTTTTAATAATCTAAAATACCTGTATCGGTATGTACTTAGTGATAATCTATTATATTCTTTTGCCTAGAAACGATAGGGCATGTTTTCCTTTTAAATGATTCTTTATTATTTAATTTATAGGAACAAGAAAAGCAACCGATAATATTATAAAAGCTATCACTAAGTAGGTAGGTAGGTACATAGTATAAAACAAAGTGGCTTTCTCTATATCCCTATGTCCCTTTGTATGTTTAAATCTTTAAAACTACGCAACGGATTTTGATGCGGTTTTTTTAATAGATAGAGTGATTCAAGAGGAAGGTTTCAGTACTTATATAATTTATTAGGTTTTAGACAAAGCGGGCGAAGCCGCGGGCGGTAAGCTAGTATTAGATACAGTGTTTTAAATCTACTTTGTTTCGGATAAGAAGTTTAATCAAACAATTTGAGCTAAAAAACGCAGCGGATTTTCCGACGGAAATCCTAAATGAAATAATAATATGCGAGGTCATATTATCGCATTTAAAATAGATATTATAGAATTATATTGAATCTTGTCGAATTATCGACCATTTGTGAATTGATATATTGTTATTTTAATTAATTTTGTCTACAGTAATATTCATTCTGTGGTATTCGATTTCATTTGTCTACGTCACTAGGTATAGATACAATTCAGAGACACGAGAATTCCAAACGTGTTTTATTTCTGCCTCGTTTATTATATGAAAAATAACTTAATATTTCTGTATATATTTATGTTTTTTCTGTAGATTATAAAGTCATTATTTTTAAAAGCCAGTTTAGTTTATCCTACCCAGTTGTTTATAAAATTAAGATACCAATGTAAAATAGAGTCACATATTTTACCTGAATAATTAACTAGGTACCTAGTTAATATAATTTCAATATTATATTAATATTTCAGTATATTATGATATTATGTATCTAATAGGTACCTATTATAGATTACCTGCTTAGTAACTAGGTACACGCAATATTTTCTCTATCTCTATTCTTACAGTTACAATAATATCATAATAGTTTTGTAACCCTTTTAATTGAATTATGGTCACATGAAAGATTAAATATTTATCATAATATCATAAATAATATTTTACACGAAATTGCACCATCACCTTCTAGAAATTTCAACTAGGTAGGTATATCTAGCGAAAGGATAATGTGTACCTACCTAATATTCGTTTGATTTTTCAAATTATGACACTGATTTTAAAAATATTGTGAAAAATCACTATTCAGTTGTACCTACCTATATTTTTCCCGTATTGATTTGATATTAATTAATTACCTAATATACCTTCTGTAGGTTTTATTTACATATTCTACATCTGTCATAATATGAAAGAAGAAAGAATTTATTCGTGTGTAATGAATTTATGTCCAAAAATCTTTCACAAATAAAAAGCTCTAGGAGTAGAGCTTTTTACGCTCATAAGCCATATTTAGTTCTAGTCGATATTCACAGGTTTAATTTATGCAAAGGCAAGTACCTACCTACATTACAAGCCATGAACACGAACCATGAACAATCTATCATCTATAGGTACTATAAATAATTTCATTCAGCTTATATCTAATTCAAATTAGATTTCAAATTTTAATAGCACATCATTCAACAAACAATTCAAATTCACACTAACCTCTTGCCGTTCCTGCGTCGTCGTTTGGTCGCGTACACCGTGCCAAGCTGGCTAGCGTGCGGCTGCGGCGGCCGGAGCAGGCCATTGTCCACGCCATCGATTGCGTAGCCCGGCCCGCTCCAGCCGCACACTTGCAGCTTCGACTCTGTGCCTATCTTGCTGAGCGCCCCCGGGCCGTCGAACGGGCTGGGATACACCGTGTCCACAACTGATACGAAGTTGGAAAACAATTTGACGTCTTGGTAGACGCGGTACGAACAGTTCTATTGTGGAACACAGTCTTGGGACGCTTTGATACACCGTGTCCAGGACTTACGAAGTTGGTAAACAATTTGACGTCTTGTGACGCGCGGTACGAACTGTTCTATTTGACGTAGAACAGTCTAGGAACGTTTTGATACAACGTGTCCAGAACTGATAGGGCTTAAAAAAAATTTGACGCTCTGCCGCGGAATAGATTGTTTTGTTGAATGTGATGTTGGTATAAGTTAGTTTGGAACACGTTGAATTATATTTCTAATGTATGATGGAACACGTTGTTTTTTGTCCTATGGATGTTAGTTAGAAGACACTAGATTTGCGAACTATCTGGAACAACTTATATGATCGAAAATAATTTGGGCTTGTTTGATAGTTGATGTTGCACAATTTTGGAGTTTTTCAAGTCAATTGTAAACAGACACAACACACATCACTTTTTATAAAAAATTAGAAAATATGATTTTGAAAGCAAATGAACTTATTGCACGATGTAAAATTGTATATATCACTTCATTTGATGATCTTTTGATAAATAAATTTGGTAAATATTGCAATAATTGTAATGAACATAAATAGGTATCAATTAATTTGGCATTAAAATGAATGTAAATTCTTAGCTTGAAGCAAAGAGAAATTCTCCTATTCCTTGCAAATATAAGAAACTATAGTACTTATCAATAACTGTTTAATGTCACTGTTTTAATACACTTTTTCTTTATTTACAACAAAGGTTACGTTTTCTTTATTTTCATAATTATTTTTATCATAATCACATGCTTGATGTTATTTTAAATTTAGATAAGTCACTTTTCTTTCTTTGAGATTAACTCTCTTGTTCAAAATCGAAGAAATTTTCTTTATTCTACAGATTCTTCTGTATTAAAAACACACCATAGAAATCAGCTTCCAAAGAAATGCTTAAATCTTTTACAATTCATATTTCCTTACGAGCATATTTTTCGAGATCGTTTGTCTAATAGGTATCAACACCTCTTATAAGATTCAATTATTGCTTTTGTTCTGCTTGTTATTTACAAATCCGACACCACAATATATAAACAATCTTAACGCGTTTTGGAAGAATTTTTGAGCCTATCAAACGGAATACATTGGAAGAATTCGTCAATTGTTCACGATCACGTAAGTTCACGTCACATGTTCATAGATCCACATAAAATTCGATCACTACACACAACACATGGTAAGTCACGCTGTGGTATTTTTTTCGCGTTTTTTTACGGACGGACCGTGTACGCGTGGCGCGACCGCCAAGCGCCTGATGTCATTTGACCACTTGGCCACAAAGACCCCTAGCTGACAGGGCGGAGCTCCCGCAGGCCACGCCCACCGACCGCCGCCGGCCAATCGCAACGCCGCCTCTATCTCGACCCGCACTGGGATGTATTGAACATATTTTTATTTTTCGTACTCATCGCGCGATTTCTTTGAAACTTTTTCTGTTATTTTTTTTAAATCGCTTTTATTCAGTGGCTTCTAAAATGCCAGTACTGACGTTTACAAGGGAATATCATAAGTATTGTTGGCTTCTTTTTGTGGCATTCGTGAATCAGTCCGCCGATTGTAGATATATTGTTTTGTTTATAATCAAGATTGTACTGCGAGAGTTGAGTAAATTTAATCCTTTTATTGTGGTTATTTCATAAACGGTGCAGTTAAAAGTAAATTCTAATTCATAAAAAAGTAGTCAAACGTTACGGTGTATTCGAATTTCGAAAGTCACATTAGAATACGTCCCCCGTGAATGGTGGTGACGTCACAAGATGGCCGCCGATGGGGAGATTTTTCGCATTTTCCCCTCGACGGCCGGTCGGTGTGGACGTGCCAGCGGCCTTCGAATGTTTAATACAATGTTTTTTTCCCCTTTTTCAATTTTCCCCTTTCACTGCACAAATTGCTTATCATAGGTAATACTTTAAGTTTGAACGAGTATTGGCTCGTTTTGTGTATTTTTGTAAATGTTTCATGTAGTCATGATAATATTATATATTATTAAGAATTGAAATTGAAACTTCATAAAAAATAGTGTAGGTAGAGCTTGTTTTACGAGTTGTTTAGTAAACTCCCTCATGCTCTAACAATAGATAAATATAGAGTGTAGAGACAATGTTTTTGTTACTTTTCTAAATATAAATTTGAATATTATTACATATTAGGTACCTATTGCACATGTTACGTTCACGTTTAATGATTTTCACATACCTACAATATGGCCACTTGTTAAAATAATGTTGAAAATTGCAAATTGACTCTACCTACTGACATTTTTTTTTTTTAATATCCGTAATATTTACAACGACCCTTAATATTTAGATAATAATTAAGATGTGTTAGGGCATAATAATATGGTCAAATATCAATGGTCAAGACAAAAATATTTTTTAATATCCTATGGAAAACCTTCGTATTAAAAATATTCTCCTTGAGAAAAGTTCATAAAGTATAATATTTATTGCTTCTCAATTCAATATACTCTATATGAAATAAATATTATTATTAGTTACATTACTCTAAGAATTTAAAATAGCTAACTGCAAACAGTCATAGTACCTCTATTACAGAGAACAGTCTTATTAACGTAATTTCGATATCATTCGTGCCACTACCACATTCGTGTAAACTCATTCATGGTACAGAAAGTGAAATTCTTTTAAGAAACTACGAAGACGTAGTTTTATAAAACCCACCTATTATATAAGTAGTAGGTATAGTATTATACTAGTGGTCCGCCCCGGCTTCGTCCTTGGTACATATTTCGCAATAAAAGGTACCTAGTCTAGGTACCTATATCCTTTCAGGTATCAAAATATCTACATACCAAATTTCATGCAAATTGGTTCAGTAGTTTAAGCGTGATTGAGTAACAGACAGACAGAATTACTTTCGAATTTCGCAGAGCGCTCTGCAGAGCTCCACTATAAAAAAAAATCAATTTTTTAAATGTTTCTAATTATTCAATATTTAGGTATACTTTAAAGTTTTAACACACTTATACTTATTATACAATATGTATTATTGTAATAATTATTGTATTATTAGCTTCACTTGTAAGTTGTAAGCACAGTGTTTGCATGTAACCTACTCTATGAGTCGATTTTGACGAACTTTAAACGGACAGATTTAGTTCAAACTTTGTAGGTAGGTACTGCACTTATCCAGGATAAGTGACAATACTTTAATAACTGTGTTTTTAGTTTTTCAAAACTCTATTTATTTTATACTAGCGGTCCGCCCTGGCTTCGCCCGTGGTACATAATACAATAAAAGGTAACGCCTATGTTCATTCTCAGGGTCTAAAGATTGTCTGTGCCAAATTTCATCAAAATCGGTTGAGAGGTTTACCTAAGCGGGAACGCGTAACAGACAGACAGACTTACTTTCGCATTTATAATATTATTATAGTAGGGATGTAGGCACGTATGTAGACAAACAGGGAGAATTAGTTCGATTAACGAGCAGCAAAATTGTAAAATGATGTCAGTATTTAAGAATAACTATGTTAAGTTTTTATTAAGTTATCAAATTGGATTCTCTTTCGTTAAATTGGATTCTCTATTAGTCTATTGTATTATTTTTATATACCTTAGTTAAATCTAATCTAGGTTACACGTGTATAGGTTTAAAAATAAACTTTGAGCAGTATAAACTAGAATTTTAACCAATAATACCTACCTGCTTAATGCATGTTGGTAAGGCTCGACCAATGAAACCTCAATCAGTCTTTTTATGTTAATTCCTCTCTACTGTTAACCGCAAAATATTTTAAATTACATTTATTACAATATCAAAGCTTAAGTAAATCCACGACCTGTAAAATCAAACATCAACAATAGGTATTTAAATCACAACAATGAACAAAATATTTCCAAAAAAAGAACGTGTATGCCGAGCACACGTGTCAGAACTCAGAAGTGAAACTTCTTTGGCAAGATTCAAAGATACCCAAATCGTCGCCTTATTTGACATGACGGTATTTCCATGAAGCGACCTCGAAATTTTACTCTTAAAAAAATTTCACTTCAAAAAATCACAAAAGAGGAGTAGTAAGTTTAAACGGTTCATAGCCAATAAAAATCAGTGCAATAAACGAGCGAAGCCGCGGTCGCAGCCAGTGCCATATTGTTATGATTTACAAGCCACCCCCAAAAACATCGTTGACGTAAATCAAGCCGAAATTACCCCCGCGCACGCATTAACAATCTACTTTTGATAGGCGCTGGTGCAAGGTATGGGAAATATAACAATTCACTTGTTCCATTTTAATATGAATTAGGTAGGTACCTACTTTTATTTCAATTTTTATAATAAAAACTACGACCAATTTCGTTATACCCACATACCTTTCATCTTCAGGCAATTACATCAAAAGCTAACAATACAAAGTATAAAATAATTATATTTAGTTAACAATTGTCTGAACATAATATTATAAATCAATTTATGTCCGGAAGTGTCTCTACATTCGAGATTTAGCTAGTTTCGGTTTGAAATGCTTGTCGTGATGCAGGGAAGGCTTAAACGAACATAAAAAAATAACTAAAGGTGATATGAAGTTCATCGAGTCATCGAGTAGAAAATAGAAATAAGATGGTAGAGCTGCCTTTGAGCAAAAAAATATCATTATAAAATATACTCTAATCTTTAAAGATAAATATAGCATTAGCAAACAATAGACGTTCCTTATTTCTTCCCAATCTTATCTTGATAATTTAGCAGCAAAATAAGTGGCTAAAAACATGTAAGGTATTAATTTTTAATAACCTATGTAGGTACCATATGCTTCACTTCCCAGTTTCCATCAGGTGGCTAGTTGGCCTTAATAAAAATAATAAAATAAAAACTCCTTGCAGTCATCATACATCGGGCCATTAAAATATGTTCTTAATAAGTAATGACCATAACAAAGTAAATAAAATTGCCCAAAAACCCTTACATTACCAACGGGCTTCATTAAAACCGACTTGCTTGCTTTATATCCATATTTTATCTTGAAAATATATTATATTTATAGGGAATTTCCACAAAAACACGCATAATTTGGCAACTCGACTCGTTTCGTGTGTCAAAAATGCAACCGTAAATGTCTTGTTAGTGTCATATGAAATGACACTTGTAATTTTTAATTTTTTACGCGACGTAATTTTTTAGATGTTGAGTTAAGAAATTACTAGTCAACATTGTAACGTTTGAATTTTGAATATGGTTCGTACTGTGGGTTAGAATTTAAATGTTAGAGGTGAAATGAAAAAGTTGAACTTGATGATTGTTTGTAGGATGAATGTCGTATGTTTTTATAGGATTTGTAATAACTACCTATGTAGACGTAGTTACTGGTGACGTTGTCGGTTGTTCTTGAAATTGGGTTTTTTTAGGTGTTATTACGGAGAAATTAAGTTATGGTGCTATTCATAATATGTAGCTAATCAATACTATAAACGTGTAAGTTTGTTAGGAGGGATGGATGTTTGTTTCCCTTTCATGCAAAGATATTATAGCTATTAATATTATAGTCTATATATTAGCACATATAGACTACCTAGGTACTTATTATCTTTGTAACAGGAAAGTATAACCGCGCGGGCTTCATCTAGCTTTTAATATTGATGAAAATTATATGATACACGTAATGAGTTTTCCCATAGCGTCCAAATTTATTGAATACCTACTATAATTTTTTGTGATAAGTCAAAATAATCGAAGATTTAAAATTAAAAACATATCAGATGTCGCGATGCTGTCCTGAACCGGTCGATGTAAAAAATTGGTAAAATTTATTGAGATATGTGCACTGCATTTGTAATTAATAAAGATATATTACTTTATCAGTACAACTTCTTGCCAAAACGGGTTTCATTTTTATATAATATATCTACCTATAGATAATATTATATAGATTAAAGCTAGTGTAATAAAACAAAAATTTAACAAACTCCTATAACTTGCACTCAACATTGTAGTAAAAATTCGGAGGACAAGTGTCTATAAAAGCGGCATTATTTTCATTTTATTGTTTGAACGTCTCATAAACATTATTTGTAGTTAGAATATGAAATCATATTTATTTAAAATTATATACTTATCGCGTAATTACGTAGAATTAATTAATTTAGGATGGTGTTTTTAGTTTATTGCTATTTTGTAATGTAGGTCAAGGTTATTGTAACTAATTGTATAATTTAACTTAATAATTGTATTACTATTATGTTAAAAAAGGTTATTTCATTTATATTATCTTATCTATAGATACGTATATAAAATAGGTCGACCAATATTTACGTGTAATGTAATCAACATTTTAAAATAAGAATTTCCAAGCATTCAATTATAAGTCAGATAATAATTGTGCTTACCTTAATGTAATCCACAATTTATTTTCATTCTTTCTCTCTAATACGGCATATTTGTGTGTTTCAAGTTTCCAATATATTTTTTTCTAATTTCAGCAGTGAGTAGGTAGTCGTCGTCTTTATGTGAAGCTTTATTGTAAAGCTGGATAAAAAATATATATATATTATATAGTTACCTAAATTTCCTGCATACATACTTACATAAAATTTATGTAATGTTAAATATAATGTAGGTATATACAGTAGATACATAAATTGAGATACCTTTACAAAACACTACGATTATAATTTATAATATCTATTATATTATCAAGAAATATTTAAAAATCCCGAATAATGAAACCAATTGATTAATTTATAACATTTTGACATAGTTTTTCAATATTAAAAGCATGTCACAAAATATTTTTCATAGTGGGAATCAAACCCGCTGCAAATCTTTCAATGTATAGCAAATTAATAGTAAAAAGGTTCCCTTACCGCCATCTATTAGTTCCCGCTCGAACTACGTAGTTTTGTAAAGTTCTCTGAGCTTTGATAAGCTTGCGTACTTCGTAGAGATTCTTAGCGCTAGCTTCTATAATAATTTTCAGGTTAAAATTATTAATATAAACTTTGCATAGATACATACATACATATTAATTATTAACACAAAATAAGTTTTAAAACTACACTCACACTACACCAAACAATAATATAATCATACATGCGAACTAAGGTATGTTAAATGTTTAAATAAACAATTTCAAAATTTGAATCATTCATTAAAATAAGGCGGCAATATTCACAAAACAAAAACGAAATTAAAAAGCAGAACTAATTTAAATTTGAAATTCGAACATATGCCACGAAAATTTCACCGATAATAATCATTGGCCAATTCGATTCGATTTTTAAATCGGGTGCTTTTTTTTAAACGGCGCCGGCAATGGTCTGAACAGAACTGTCAATCAAAATGCTGCATATTATTATTAGGGTATTGTAATCTCTTTAAATTTCGACATTGTATTTAGGGTTCCGTGGAAAAATATTATCTACTATAATTATAATTATATGGCTACTTACTTCATTTAAATATCTAATTGTTACAAAACGTTCACAGAGATGATTTTTAATTAGCAGAAATTTTTCGAAATAATTTATTTTTAGTAATTGAAATAACTGATTAAATGATGTAGGTTTAATCATTAATGTTTTATAAGGATTTAGCTTTTGTAAGTGTAGTGTAAGTAAGTAAATAATGATAATTTATTGTAGAATAAAATACATTATTTTAATATATAATATGTATTGTACTTGCAAGAGACTTTCGATCACAGTTCAATTTAGATATTATAAAATTTCATAACTACTCGATCTTTTAATTAAACATAAAATACAATAATCCTTAACCGGCACACGCTTGGCACTTTAAATCTAATTGTATTATGTCTTGCGGCGGTAATTGTGTCCAAAGCTAGCTCGAAAAAAAGTGGCTTATTACGATTCTCAGGTTTTTTTGTCCAAAACTTACCTTATCCCTAATCTTCTATTGACACCGTAATGAGACTAAAATGTTGTACCGAAATTCTGAATGAATGGAGTCGTGTAGTAATAATATTAAATTGGTGGGTCAAATATTATTATAATTTGAAATGAATTGGAGTTGTATTGTGTTTTATTTAAATAAAGTTTAATCATGGGTTTGAAAGATTCAATTTAATTCTTTGAATGCATTTTACTTGACATTGCTTTGATCGTAGGTATTAGTAATAGTGCCTAGGTACTCTATATTATAAATACAGGGTGGTCAGTGGCGATGTGTGATAATTAAACCCTATGCATGCTATTTTAATTGCAATTCTATTTATATATTCTTTTTATTTTAAGTTTTACAATTATATTATGATTTACAGTAACATTGATACAAATTAAAGCCAGAGTGACTTTACTTTTTTTGTTTGTAAGTAGGTACCTATAAGTCAATTTCGTAGTTTACTTAAATATTATGAGCAAAGCTTATTCTTTCTCATCGACATCGTAACACAAAAAATATAGCACCAACATCGTCTCTACAGTTTCCCCCGGAGTATCCGAGCCACCGGGCGGATTTGGTTCCTTGAAACTAATCAGTCTAAATAAGTAAATTGCTGGCGCGCACGCAACGTCTTCGACAGCAAGGGTCTGATCTTAAAACAATTATATGACTCTATCATAACGTATCTTTGAGTTCTCTGTTCCCTCGATTTGGATTACCAGAACGGGGATTACCTACATGACTTTCCTTCTTTTAGTTTTAATTCATAATTTATTTTCCGTTTGACATTGTGGATTGGAAAACTCGATTTTTTGTAATTATACTACAATTATTCGAAGTCTGCTTTGTAGTTTATATAAAAACAACAAGCAAAAAGTCTGCACAGATACAGAATAAAATAATAGCGTTTTTATCAAATATAAAGTAGGTAGGTACTTAATACATATAGCATAAAATATTTTTTTAGTTTTTTTACCTACGTATTCGTAGTATGGAAACTCAGGGTTAAGTATAGAGTTAAATTAAAACATGCATAGCATTCTTTTATTTTCATAGACAAAATTGTGGGCAAGTAAATGTAGCTGTGCCCCACGGTTTTACCCGAAGTGCTCCGCTCCTGTTGGTCTTAGCGTAATATATAGCCTATATAGCCTTCGTCAATATATGGGCTATCTATAACGAAAGAATTTTTCAAATCGGACCAGTAGATTAGCGCGTTGAAAGAATCAAATTCTACAACTTTATAATATTAGAAGGTATAGATTAACATTAGAAAAATACAAAATAGCACTCAAACTTCAAAAAGTTACCTAAACAATCATTAGGTACTCCTACACTCAAAGTATAGTCAATCATTACAATAATTGAATGGAACCCAAGACATTTTCCGCGATGTCATTAAAGTGAAATGTTGTCTAATGATCAGAATTCCTGGATAAATATCGATAAAAACAATAATGATGTACGACTAAGTAATGTGCACTAATGCGTTTAATTACAAACTCTGCGATTGCTTTCAAGAAATTACACGTTACGGCTATTTTATTGTTATTCTGTGTGTGTTTTTATTTTTACGAGGGATTTGCGTTTTAAATTGATAACATTTGGTTTTATCAGAATATGGTGTAAAATGTAACGACGAGAAGTCTTAAAATAGCTTTCAAGGATATTTTAGTTTATGGCATTAAAATTTAATTTAATTTATAAACGTTAGAAATAAAAAAAAATATATCAGCCCGGAAAAATCGATGGAGCTTTTCAGTTTGTAGCAGTTTGTAGCGTTTCGTTTTAGATTTTGTGCACGCCTCCGTTGTTTTACAGCGCTGGAGAAGATTTTTTTTATTTTATTTTAATATCCGTTAGATCTTGGTTAGTAATTTTCTTTAAATTAGCTTAGTATGGGATCAGATCGTGCCGTGTGTGAAAAATGTCCTAAAATATTTGTTTATTTATTTATTAACTGTGACGGCAATCCACGAAAAACGGAGGGACTTATTCCTTCAGCAGCAGGATCGATAGTACCTACTACAAAAATTACAAGAAGATAAACAACACATTGTGCACAGGAAAATAAAGTTTTTAAACTTTATTTGTATAGATAGCTGTCTCTATAAATAAAATATAAATCTTTGCTATCCCCCAGACCAAAGAAAATGTTATAGGGCACGTTTTTAACCAAGCTACCTGCTTGCTCCGACCCCACCCGAGTAAGTAACTCTAATTGAGTTTTTTTTTTTTCAACTTTTAAATGTTAATCTATTACAGTAGGATATCGTTCAGACTTCACATCGGTACGGCAAAAAGACGTGGGTTCAAATCCCGCCCTTTCATAAAAAAATTTCAAATTCGTCAAATTTTTCAAATAACACACCTTTTTATTTGAATAAAATTAAAAACATAAAATCAGACACATCAAAATAAGTCGAAATCAATATATAACAGTAACATGTAATTAATTTGATATTTGCTGATGGTACGACACTTACATGAACTGTTCTTGATTTACGACCAACGAGCATTCCTGTGAGTTACAATGTACAAACTCACATTATTATTTATGTTATATTTATGTTCAAGTGTGTGAAAGTTTGATTAAAAGTAAAAATAAAGATTTTTTGGGCATTTATAATGCTTTTTATTTTTTTTTAAAAGGCACCCGTCATCACAGGGTGTTCGCGCCACCTCTGGATTATAGTCCAGAGACATTTTTTGCATAATTTATTTCTTTTTTTACACGAATAACATTAAAATACACTTATAAACTTTAAAACAGAATAAAAAATACTGGTATACATTACTAATGAAATGGCTATAATAAATGCTTTTTATTTAGGTACCTACATATTGTACTTCAGCTGCGAAAACTTCAGGTAGAACTGAAAACAAAATTGTTGTATCAAAATTTGGTAAAGGTTAATTAAATGTAATAACTAGCTGTACACCTCGGCTTCGCCTGAGCTGTGGTACACTGTCGAAGATTGGTCGTTCCAATTCCGAATCCTTCGTGAGCTCATGCACTACATTTTGCCGAATATCATAACAATATTATGATCAAATGCAAATAGATTATAAAGCACATTGACAAACATTAATTCTTGTACACATTATAGATAATTTAAATTTATAAATTAAAGATTATTTAAGAATTAAATGTGATATCCTTTAAAAAATTGTCATAATATAACATTATTTAAGTAATTAGTGTGTATCAGTATATATTTATGTTTAGAGAATAACACTAAGGTACATTTGACATAAATTTCATAGCGCGAAATAAAGAAATACCTGAGTAACATAATCCGACACTCCTACAATACCATTATAATATTAAATCATTCAAGTAGTTCAACCAAACACCGGTAGCATCTATCACTCTCGTTAAATCGAATGTGAAACGGAACAGCCCTTTCGTAGTACACACCGCCATAAATACAACGTTATGAGACCATAAAGTTTGACCTATCGAATAATTAATTAAACTTCGTAAATATTTTCAATAATTGATAATAAATAGTGTAACACGGACGTAAAATAACCTCACACCTGCTCTACAGATAAATTATATTATTTAATGTTTCCTTTGTTAAGTGGAGTGAAAATATAGAAAATTTTATATAAATACTTGGCACCTTCATTGTTATAAGTTTTGATCTTGTTAACGTAGGTAGTTTATGTATATAGGGTGTGTGTAATGAATGGATAGCATCATGATTCATGACTGAAAACGATGATCTACAATGATCACTAGATTCACTAGTAGTAGTCCAGCCATCAGCAGCTCGAAATATAACTTAAATGATACCTACAAACAGATTAAATCAAGCAGCTTAAAGTAGAGAAAAGAATATATTACAGCGTAGTGAAGAGTTGTATTAGAGCTGATGGTGGCCTGAATTTTACTAAACACAAAATTCATTTTTCTGAACCGCCGTCCTCAATTTCTAGCTACCAAGTTTCATGACTCCACACCCTGTATTCTTTGTAGTTCCATTGGATAGTTTCTTATTTGAATAGATTTTTATTTAACTTCACTTTACACTAAGCAATTAAAGTTAAGTAACAACGATATAAATATTATATTATAGAAAAAGGGTAGGTACTTAATCGTACATTACACCTACGGAATAGAATAATAAAAGCATTTGCATTACTTTCATCGATCCTGCCATTTGATAACTTTCATAATACTTAGGTAGTATACGCACTACATGGACAGAATATGCTGAATTGGTTGACAGATTTTCGAGCCAGAAATTATTCATATGAAAAAAATATAAGCAATGATGAGTGTAAGAAGGGGTTTGTAACAACTAGATTCCTTCTCTTATATTAAATGAATCGCTAAATGAATTAATTTCATTTACAAATTAGATGGTTTACTTTTTGTCTTCTTGATCTGCGGCAATATCGGTGGTCGTACTAAATTTTAATTCCTTGAAAGTTTTTTTAATAAACCTTGCATTTTATAAGTAACTTAAAATTAGCAATAAACATTCACAAAAGAGTGTGCTTATCACACATTACACAATATACAGTAGCCTTAAATGATTATAAAAGTTTTTATTAATTAATTTTTCTAGCGGATTACTACCATGTGAACGAACCAAAGTGAATTCATTCGAGAACATTAAGCTCTCGCACAATTACCATAAAAACAGTTAACCATTACGTGAATTATAACAGCAATACTATTCATTCTAGTTTTTAGTTACAATTCATTAAATGAAGAATATCATTTAAAATGTAACAACCATTGAGACCTAATAAAAACTACAAAAACAGGGTATTCACATAAAGCTGTCGAACTATGATAGGGTGGTTGCACCTGTGTTTGTTCGTGTAATCCTCTGTTTGTTGGCTTGACTGTAACTAATGTATGGAAAACACTGATTTTATGGTTTATGACTTAGTCGATACATATTAAAAAGTAAGATATTTAAAAGGTAGGTATTACAAAGAAAGAGACTGCCTAAAAAAACTTTACCTACTTATAGAATATTAAGTAAACTAGCTTCCGCGCAGAAAAATTATGATTTATTTTTTTCTACGTATTTTTCCGGGATAAAAAGTATCCTATTTTATGCCCAGGATAATAAGGTAAGGTAGGTCAAGTTTCAACCCTTCTACAGATTTGTTATATGTATAGACTAGCTTCCGCCCGCGACTCCGTCCGCGGGGACGTAGTCGCGGGCGTAGACGTTTCTTCGTATTTTTCCAGGATAAAAAGTATCCTATTTTATGCCCAGGATAATAAGGTATAATTATACCAAGTTTAATCGAAATCGAACCGTTAGTTTTCACGTGATGCCTGAACATACAGACAGACAGACAGACAGACAAAAATTTTTTTAATCACATATTTGGGTTTTGTATCGATCCAGTAAACACCCCTATTGCTATTTATTTTTTCAATATTTTCAATGTACAGAATTGAGGTCCTTCTACAGATTTATTATATGTATAGATGTTTGATCCGCATATATAGGTATACACTACCTATACATATATAGATTTGCACAAATTGATTCGCATAGAGCAAGATTATTTCTTATGAACATTGACTATAATTTTTTTAAATTCATTTCCCGACTGAAAACGGAAAATTACCGTGTAGGTAAATTACCGAATAATAATCCAATTCGTTAAAAATATCTATGCAATTAGGCTTAAAAATCTACTCAATAAAAACGAATCAACAGACTATTACAAACACTATCAATCCAGGTGTAGCCACACCATCCTTCATCTTCAATATTGTCTCAAGTTACGAATGATAAATGGCGTCTAATTTTTATTACACTGCAAGTAAAACATCAAGTTTTCATGCTGTTTGTCCATTACTACACACCTGCTCCAAGGCAATCAATATCTTAATTATGGTCATTTTATCACATGAAAGTATTGGCTTTTGTTTGAGATATCTGCATTTCTTGGGTGTATAGGTACTGTATAGTGAAATACTTGTGGAAATACTAATTGAGATATCTATGTTTGATACATTGTTGTAAGTAGTATGATAAACAGTTCCTGTTCATAATAAACACCCTTCTTACAAAAATGATTAAGGTTTATTTTTTTAATAAAGTTTCATGTTTCAAACATACTGGTTACCATCACACTTACCTTAGATATAAAAATAATATCGCGGTATTAGCTGTTCCGAAACGGCTTGACACATTTTAATTATTTTTTTACACGCTGTGAGGATGTACAAACAAACTCAAAGAATACTAATCTATTCCACAAGACCTTTTGTAGAGGCTCTTTTGAATAGTCTTATCAGATCGAAAATAGTTACCCCGGTTTAGAAGAGCAGCCTTTAAAAAGAGCCGACAAGAAACAACATACCTACAGACTACAGTGATCTGTCATGAAATTTTAAAAATATCGTCGCATTATTTTTTATAAGAGAAAGTAATCACAATAATTCCGAATTGTGAAAGGAATAATTACATTTATAAAAGACTAGTACGTAATACATTATCAATATATTATCTTGAATCGAAAAAATTAATAGCATTAATAAAAGAGAGATATACATCCATACATATGACGTTTATGTAATAATCGACAAAACCGATATGAAATTAATGACGATGATTACGGCATATTAATTATAATACATAGGTATAACGCAGCTTACCCTTCTTTTTGCTAATTGCAAGGAAAAACGTCTTCAATACAAATAAATGTTTTTTTCTTTACAAATAACTAAGAATAAATAAACTTGACCGCAATCAATAATTACTACACGTTATTGACATAACAAAATGTCGATTGTATCTCTTAAATATGTTTTTAATCGAATATGTTAAATGTATAACGGATAAGTTAGTCGATATAAAAATGGCGGACTTTAAACGTAGACTTCTATAATTATACCATTCTACAATATTGATTGAGCTAACAAATAATAGAATTGTTTACAATGATAATAAAGGAATTGGTTTTTTTTTATGATTATTGATATTTTTAGCTGGTGGGTCATCTGATGGTAATTGCTATCACCGCCCACGAAGATTTGCAGATGCCTCCTTATTTTATCTAAAATAGAGATTTTGCCGTAATTGACTTGCTGATAGATTATAGCGTAGCATTTAAAACATTAGTGGTTACTTTAATTACTCATCTAAAATACAAGCTAATCCGCGGGAAAAAATTGTACTTACATAACAGTAACGAATGTAAATGTAATTAAGAATATTAAATAAGAATTTATAACGTAATCGGGTCGGAGGAATCATAAACATTCCGAGTTGGAAATTTTTAAGTGCGCTTACTGACTGTGCTAATCTTTTAAACGATGATATATTTTGCTTGCAATTTCATTGGAAATGTTGATTTCTAAACATGTTGTAAGGCCATAATTATAAAATTTATAATCATCTGTAAAAGCCTTAATCATTGCCACCAATATGTTTTACATTATAACTATCTTGTGTATTTTTAAGTATTTATATTAACGGCAACCGTCCCAGTTAGTAGTAATACTAAGTATTACTGCAATAAATAACCAAAAAAAAAATAGAAATCAAAGAACTACCTACTAACCTGATGCAATAAGAATTTCGGATGAGTAGGTATAAATGCTGCCCGGGCCGTCTAACCTGATGTAATAAGAATTCATCCTGCTCGCTTGTAAAAGAACGCTTACCAAAGCGATATCACAACACAGTGTGTAAACCAGCCTTGAGTGAAAAACTCTGAGAATCATAAAATTACAAACACGCGATCAAATACATTCTACTCGAACTCATAACTTTGTTAGTCGTAATTATTGAAAATTGTAATCATTTTATCGCTATTTTGATACTGTTATGTACCGTAATGATATCGTAAGTTGTATTTTATATTTTATTGTATTCTATGCGATTACATACTTACTGTAAATTTTCTGCAAAATTATCTGAGATTTTTTCACAAACAACGATTTAGATTAAGGAATGTATAAGTGTAAAAAAATTAATTTCCGAGAATTATATAGATAGATATAGATTTTAACAAGTGAAATGAGCGTGACCCTCTCCTATTTGACCTAATATTTGTATATAATTTTCAGTTTTCTAAGTTGATATACTAAGCTCAAAAGAGGTTATAGTTTTGCATACGCTGAGTACGTAAAAAATACTTATAAAATTCCAGACCCATTTTTTTTCAAATAGATGAATTCTTAAAATATTTCTATGTGTACACCAAATTCCCAAAAAAAGCAACCCGCCCAACTTTGCCACCAGCACGTGAGCTATCGTTTAAGATTATGTTTTCATAGACAAATACATGCCGGCTGCGCGTATCTAGAGAAGAAAACATGGATATTCAGGAAAAATTTAGCAAACAATTTTTGACGTAATTTTTTTGTTTAAGTATTTTTTACGTGATCAGTGTATGCAAAACTACGGGTCCCTTCGCGCTTAGTATACCTACCAATAGTCGGAAACCCTGTATAAGTAGTATTCAGGATAACTCTATGTCAAATATTGTTGCCACCTTTCAAAAATATGTATAGGATTATCAAAGCTGGTTGATGGTTCAATCCCTTAACGAAAAATAGAACTGAATTGAAAACATCTTAACCCATTTAAAACTGTACATAAAAAAGCTTATCGTTACAATAATAATTTGTTAAGTACATATATAATAAGTATCATTTTTATTAACAACGCATTTCATTGCACTTACAACATTAAAAGGTTACTTAAGGTCAAAGATTATTTTGCCATAGATATATTTAAATGCACTATTTATGCCTTTGAATGGTTGTAAATTTTTTGTTCTATGTTTTTAGAACAAGGAAATTTTAAATCGCTTTATGATAAACTACTTTTTGTACTTTCTTTGCTTGCATTCGATACCTACGATTGAAAAGGGGTGTGGAATCCGGTCGTTTGTTAGGATAGAAATAGCTAGAGTTGGGTCATTGTCAAATTTTGCGCAGGTAAACGTAACTGCAGATTTCAAAAATGTGAAAAAGAAAATATTTTAAAATTGAACTTTTCTTTATGCCCGTGCCTGTTAAAATAACTGAAGTATCTGTAATTCAAGTTGGCCGAGATGTTTAGCTAATAATTTAAGATTTATTTCAGATTTAGTGCGTCAGGGTGGAGAAAAAATACAACTCTGTTATTATTACACTTTACCTTTTATCATTAAATTAAATAAGCCAGTCGCACATATTTTGGCTTTTATATTAATTACAGTCTTATATCTTATAATCACCATTAGAAGCACAAGCTTTTTTTAAGTTTAACAGTAATTTATTTACAATTTTAGTCAACTCTGTTACTTTATGAATAATAACAAACCTTAAATTCTACACTACTCCATGAAATATCTGTAAATTTACAGCTAATTACAACATATAACCGCTTCATTAACTGACAAATTAACCTATTGTAATTTAGCAGTATTATATTGAATAGCTTTTCCTAAATTTCGTAACTAAGTTCTTTAATCTTCGGGACACGAAAGTAACAGAGTTGTAACACAGTAACTTAGTTGTTCTTTTTTTACTATAAGTGAATAAATTGCATACTTTTGATATGTCGTCACGTTCGAAAAGATTGATTTTGGTTCTAAAAACATTTTTCTTACATGTGGGCTGATTTTTTTCATATGAAACTTTGATCCACAGCAAGACACTCTTGTATAATTTGTATTTCCTGCCTAGACATTTTAACGGCCTTCTTGTCGAATATTTTATCAATAGCATACTTTTCCTTCAGATTCTTAACTTTTTCATGGCCATTTTTAATAGCATTTACTGGATTTTCTGGATTGCCGTCCTTATTTTAGACTTCTTTCGTTTTTCTCTGTTGCATTGTTTTTTATACGTCTCCTATCTCTTGTTAACTGTTTCTAATTGTTACTTAAATTTTATATAACCTGTAAATAACTTCGATCTGTTTCTGTTAACTTGCTTGCTTCTCAGCTGGCGTGAGAGGCATTTTAAGGGCGTTAATAACGGCAGAATAACCTGTAACAATATCTTCAAAGTTACATTTAATTAAATATGATTTATTTACATATAACAACTCAAAATTACTTTGGGAAACCGATTCTTAAGAAAAAAAATTATTACAAATATAAAATTTCAAACAAAAGTTACAGAATACATGCTTACTCAACTCTGTTACCATGAGCTAAGTAACAGAATGATGATAACAGAGTTGTAAATTTTACATTCTAAAAGACATAAATCATAGAATAATGCATTTAGTTATTTTTTTATTTCAAATTGAGCATAATTACCCCTTAAACAACAAAGTGAACGTAAGTTAATAGAAAAAAAACGGTTTTACTTACTTTAATAGGTAGGTAACAATGTTGATGCGGAATAAAAACACGCGGCACGTTCAGCGCCACGCGGTCGACTGAGATTCAATGTACCCCTCCCCCAGACCTAACGAACGACCACAATGGCTGCAGAAACCTCGCTCAAGCTAATAGAAAGTCGAAAACAGCGCCACCTCTATTTTGAGTAATGATTTATTTAGTAACATAGTAGTGCACACGATTCCAAACACTACGTGGGACAAAGTTAAAATATTTTTTATAAAATAAATCTTAGCACTGATCGGGTTGAAAATGTACTTTTAGAAATATTCGCAATATTCTGTTTATATTAATATTTTAATTGATGTGGGTTGGTATATTGGAAATTGTAGTTATTTTATATTTTCTGTAACGAAGTGCTACTTGGGACAGGTCAAATTTGTATGGAAAACCCTTCTGTTACCAGAAAAAACCACAATGTTACTTTAAAAAATAAAATAAAAAATGAAAACTAAGTCTTTATTTTATTAATATCTGTTTATTAATGCGATTAAGTTTGTATTTGCTGTAAGTTTTTAGTGACAGTTAATTTTTTAATGGTATAGAAGTAAAAAAGTTTTGAGGGACAAGTTAACCTGCGCAAAATTTGACAATGACCCAGTTACGATTTATTATTGATTCATTTATTATTTACTAGCTTCCGCCCGCGACTCCGTCCGCGCGGAAAAATTATGATTTTTTTTCTACGTATTTTTCCGGGATAAAAAGTATCCTATTTTATGCCCAGGATCATAAGGTATAATTATACCAAGTTTCATCGAAATCGAACCGTTAGTTTTCACGTGATGCCTTCACATACAGACAGACAGACAGACAGACAGACAGACAGACAGACAGACAGACAAAAATTTTTTTAATCACATATTTGGGCTTGGTATCGATCCAGTAACACCCCCTGCTATTTATATTTTCAATATTTTCAATGTACAGAATTAACCGTTCTACAGATTTATTATATGTATAGATGGATGCTCTTGTTTAAGAATGCCAAAAAATTATTTAATTCGGATGAGTATATATAGATGAGTATATATAGAGTATATATTTATAAGTAAGTTTGTTTCATTCTATTCCATATGGACAATATTTTAAAAATTATCTCACAAAAAGTTTAAGTATTTATCCTTTTAATTTTTGTCCTTATTTACAATTATCATGAGACTATGGTGTTGTAGGTATTTACAGTAGGTATGTAATTAGTTAAACGCTGACGAGTCGGTTTAAACTGTATCGTTTATGGTCAAGCAATGTTGGATAATGAATAAATTAATTAAATTTGCTTTCATTATATCTACGTGTCGTAACTTAGAAACTATGTTAATACGTTTATTGAAGAAAAAACGTTTAAAAATTTCAATCTTTTAACTGTCAATTAATTATGGATTAGGTAGCTGTTTTTCCTTATTTAAAGTGGCGCGCAAAAATGCCCTTTGCATATAATAAGAATTAAGAATGCCTGCATATTTACAAGATTGAGAAAACGTTCAAATATTGGTACATCCTTTGGAATTACATACAGTTTGCGTTATGTAAAATATACATTAGGTACATAGTAGGTATATTTTATATTGAAATATA
Source organism: Colias croceus (assembly GCF_905220415.1). Taxonomy (NCBI): domain Eukaryota; kingdom Metazoa; phylum Arthropoda; class Insecta; order Lepidoptera; family Pieridae; genus Colias; species Colias croceus. The sequence continues at coordinate 8,201,523 of NC_059556.1, read as the reverse complement.
TGCTTCTAAAAATTTCCATTTGGTTGTCTTTAATATAATTATTACATATTATATTGTAACCAAAACTGAACTCTTTTTTAGATATAACCGAGTTGCTAAGAAATATACCAACTAGGTACCTACCTATAATAAAAGTAAGCCTAGTTGCTAGCAGTCATTGAATACAGTAAAACATATAAACTAAAATGTAGTCAACAATTATTCAATAACATGTCAATTCAACATCATCAAAGCCAGCTGAATGAATTTAAAAAATGGCGGACGCGCGCGGAATTTTCCCGCGCATTCTTATTGAAGTGTCAATTTGACAATCCAAAGCAGATGCACGCGCACCCAGACGCGTATGGAATTTAAAACTACAATATACATATTTTATATTATACTATCTAGAAGCTATCTAGGTAGGTACAATTTTCATAACTCACAAAACATGATACCAGAGACAATTATTATAGTTTTAATAAAAATAACAGAATATTTATGATCAATGATTACACACCAGATAAGTGTGAATAATATTTTATTTAACTTCGTAAATCGTAATAATTGAACGCATAAAACATTGTTATAATTTCTTAATTCTTGAAGGTCCTTACCTACTTTATTATGGTCGATAAATTGACATCCAGTCTTATAGCGATAGTTGATATACCTAAGTACTTAATATTTTGTTTATAAGTAGGTATGATGACGTATACACACATATTAATCACATATAATATGCAATAAATAATATTAAACCAATCTATAGATATTTAGATTTTAGACATATTAATAATAAATATGTTTTATAAGTTCAGCATAATATGGAGAGTTACGTAAATAAGTTCCCACTGATATAAAAATGTGACTAAAAGTTACACACTTACCTCATTCATACCTGTGAATTTTTAAACATTCATCATCTACAGAGATAAACAAGTGATAACTGCGTTAAAAACAACCGACTTCAAACTTGCACTTGCAACATTTACAAATACAGACAAAAAGGCTCATAAAATAAAAACTACTGGGCCTATCCGAATAAAATTTTTATGGGACCAATTCGACACCAACCCGCATCGAACAAAAAAAGAATCACGTAAATCGGTTCAGAAACCTCGGAGTAATCGGTGTTCATTTAAAATACATTCCGGCTGAATTGATAACCTCTTCCATTTTTTGAAGTCGGTTAAAAAAGTATAGACAATATCGAAAACTTCCTTTAAAGTTCATTACCACAATCTCATTACCGTCTTCATTATAATACATTTTAAGAAAATAATTTATTTCACGTTGTTACATGGTTATCTTGTCGCACCTTCCACACGATATATTAAGCGAGCCAGGTGAATGAGGAAATATTTTTAGTATTAAATTATTCTTTATCGTCTGCCGAACGAACTGAATTAGCGCGCAAACATTCGCGAAATGATACACGGTAAGAAGTACGGTCAGCAGAAAAAATATGTTTGATTAAAAAAAAAAATTAAAAATTACATAACTGAATTTAAAATTATGACACGGATAATATCGTAGCTTATAAAATGTATGTATGTTTCTAAACGTTGAACTAGGTATAAAAATAATTAAATTCTTATCATTTACTCAATTTAATTTAATTTTCTATATCTTTTGGACCCGTATACTGAAATAAAATTCCCATGGGAATGAGATTTCAGCGCGGTAAAAAGTCTAGAAATATATCTTAGGTATGTTGTTGGCCTGTATACCTCCAGATACTAATTTCATATCATAAAATTGCTCCGTTGAGACATCAAAGAAAGACAAAAAGCAAACAAACGAACTTTCGCATTTTTTATGTTAATAATAATTATTAACACGCATGAGGTTGTGGGTTCGATTCCCACCCGGGGCAAATATTTGTGTGATGAACTAAATAAAATGTTTGCTCTTTGTTGGTGTTAATTATCTATATAAGTATTTATTTAAAATTATATATTTATGTATGTTTATCAGCCATCTAGTTTCCATAACACAAGCGAAAGCTTAGTATGGGATCAGATTGTGCCGTGTGTGAAAACTGTCCTGAAATATTTATTTATTTATTTTGCTGACCGTACTTAATTCATCGAAATCGCAAAACACCGGCTAATTTCCTGTCCCTACCGACAGTAGGTATGTTAGTAGGTATTTCTTCCAACTGTAACTTTTACGATTTTATCGATACAATTAATTGCATTAGATTTTAGAGTATATTATAACGGACTTGCGAGGATAAATTGGAAACAAACATTTAAAAAGAATAGTTGAATAGAAGTCAAAACTTCTTATATATGAAGAATTATTTATACATTTTGCGAATGTAGTAGAATAGTTATATCCTACTAATATTATAAAGGCGAAAGTTTGTAAGTATGGATGTAAGGATGTTTGTTACTCTTTCACGTAAAAACTACTGAATGGATTTGAATGATACTTTACCACAATATAGCTTATACATCACAATAAAGCATAGGATAGGTTTTATCCCGGAAATCCCACGGGAACGGAAACTATGCGGGTTTTCCTTTGAAAACGCGGGCGAAGCCGCGGACGGAAATCTAGTCGTATATAAATTTTAAACTTTAAAGTTTAAACCTAAAATTAAATTTTAGCAATAAAATACCTTTGACATCGGAAGCTTTCTGTTAAATTCCATTGCGAATGCTGACAAATTGTAATTAAAATAATTGCTAGAGTTTCAAAATAAAACCATTATATTAAAAACAGCAGGATACTATAAATAGAAAAAGTATAAAATTGATTTTATAATGGTCTAACCTGTTATGGTCTCACTTATATTTTATTAATTTCTCAATCGAAGATATATTGCTGTTTGTTCAGAACTAAAATAATTGTATTGTAGTGTCAAATTGTCATTTAGCAATGAAATAAGTAGTACACGATTCTTTGGATTGATAAATAACTCGACAAATTATTGCATTAAAATTGTATGAGATAATATGTACCTACCTACAAAGGTTTTATTATTTCCATACAAGTACCTAACTGTTAGCATAAGATATCAGCTCTATTGAAGATGTATTTATTGTTAAAACTAGCTTTCCGCCCGCGGCTTCGCCCGCTTTATCTAAAACTAGGTTTCTGCCCGCGGCTTCGCCCGCGCAGTCAAAGAAAAACCCGCATAGTTCCCGTTCCCGTGGGATTTCCCGGGATTGCGTCATTTTGCCGGGATAAAAAGTAGCCTATGTCCTTTCTCGGGTATCAAAATATCTCCATACCAAATTTCATGCAAATTGGTTCAGTAGTTTAGGCGTGATTGAGTAACAGACAGACAGACAGACAGAGTTACTTTCGCATTTATAATATTAGTATGGATTTAATAAATATGTACTTGCAGTTTAAAACCTTCCTCGAGAATCGCTCTATCTATTAAAATAAACCGCATCAAAATCCGTTGCGTACCTAATACCTAAGTATATATACTTGGGACAGAGAAAGCGACTTAGTTTTGTACCGTTTACGTAGTAATTTCTGTGGTAGTGATAAACTCTTATAACATTTATTGATATTAGTGATGTACAAGTAAAAATTGAGATTTTACTCGCTAAACTCTTTAATTAATATTAAATAGTTACTTCCTTCTTCCAAAGCTCCCACCCATATACCTACCTTATCAATACCTTACAATTTCCACCACAAATAGTTGAAATTAAATAAATAATACCGTATTAACATCTTAATAACGGTCGATGATACAATCACGAGGTTAACACGCGAATCAGTAACACGTATAACTTTTAATTAACAACAAGATTGCCTTTTTGTGCAAAACGATACGTTTGAAACGGTTCTTTTGAGCTTCTTGAAATTTTAATATTTAAAAGCAAGACTAAATGCAGGTACATAAGTAATATAAAATGAGGTTATGATAAGTTTTCTAAACTTTGAAAAGCTGTAACAAACTTGTTATGGCTCCAAGCTTATATCTTTCTTAAAAAAAATGTGGACTATTACGATAAAACATATGCCTACGTCATTATTTAAAAGCGCTATAGGCAGAACCTACACACAATAATATAATTTTAAAAAATAAAATGAAATGTCTAATAATAATTACTCCAGTACAAAGCTCAGAAACCCAGCCCGTACATTAAATATTACCTACTCTATCGATATAAACGAACATAAAAATTCCTAACATAAGCTTTAACTGATGGCAGGTGTATTATGGCTAGAAAATCCTCGCTCAAAGACTACTTAGCGATTTTTTGCACCTCACAAATTGTTTAAATATCACCTCCATTTAAAGACCAGCATACCTCTGCATTAGTTCTTAAGGCTCATAACACTTAATTAATAGCCGTGAATAAAGTTGCAAACACACTATCGGACGCGACTTATGGACGCGGCTTACAGCCGGGACTTTTAGGTGTGCACAGTATCAAACATCCAGCACGCTAGATTCGCATCGGACGTCCCGCGTCCGAACGCTCAAGATGGAGGACTTAGGACTCGTCCACGACTTATTTATACTAATATTATAAAGCTGAAGAGTTTGTTTGTTTGAACGCGCTAATCTCAGGAACTACTGGTCCGATTGGAAATTCTTTCGGTGTTAGATGGCCCATTTATCGAGGAAGGCTATAGGCTATATATCATTACGCTAAGACCAACAGTACGCGGGTGAAACCGCAAAGCGCAGCTAGTGTCTTATAGTTTGCACACCTCAATGTACAATAATTATTGTCTAGATACCTATAAGTCGCGGCTGTAATTCGCGTCCGATAGTCTGTCTGCAGCATAACAGTGCAATATCGTCTTATGTAGAAAGTGAGAAGTGAAGGTAATAAACACAAATTTGGTGACGATTCACATAGTTCGCGCAATTGTATCAATTAACATTACTCGTTACTTTGTATACAATAATTGTCTTTTGATTAGTGGGACATTTAAGGCGCAGTTCTCGTTATTAGTTAAGGTGGAAGATTAATTATTTGGAATGATTTTTGTTTCTACGTATTGACATTTGAAGAATTAAAGTGAAGTGTCGCACAAAAATGTAGATGCATATTTTAATATGATAGGAACCGACATATTTATTTATGCACATTAATTATTATGTAGGTGAAGCTTTCGTAAAACTCGGTTGCGAATATGTCTTCTTCCAGAAAATTAGGAATAAAAGTTTAAAACAGATTTCGTAGAGTTGCCGTCTGCTTTATTTATGTTATTGATGAACTTGTAACACAGATTCTATGTAAAGTTTTTCAAAGCGTTCACGTGACATGTTTTTATTGTAATACGAACATACGTATTATCTATGGAATTCAATAAAACACGTAGACCGTACCACAGTATTACAATATCTATAGGAAATAATATTGTTATACTGTGACCGTACTAAGACGGCCCAGTGCCCACTTTGCCTTAATATAGGTAAAATAGTTCACGTGACACGTTTTTATTGTAATACGTATTATCTATGGAATTCAATAAAACACGTAGACCGTACCACAGTATTACAATATCTATAGGAAATAATATTGTTATACTGTGACCGTACTAAGACGGCCCAGTGCCCACTATGCCTTAATATAGGTAAAATATGTTATACGGCTAATTTGATATTTTATTTTATACTCGTAATTGCTATCGTTAAGATCATAAACCTATTATTTCAAATAAACAAACACATTGTTCTCCAAAGTCTATAAAAGTATATCAATTCGCGCAATTACCTTACAGCTAACATTAAAATACTAATTTTTAATGGAACTATAAAGTTTATTTAAAGTACCTCTAATCAATTATGTACATTGCTTTATAAATGAATAAATAACATCAAAGTTCATTTTTAATTAATCAATGGATATTCTGTTTGTCGATATCATCACTCCATTTTTTTAAATGAGCATAAACTTTTATTACAATCGTTAACAAGCCGTTTTCATAGGCGTTTTAAGTTAATTTTCTTTAAATATTATTATAGATTAAATATAAACCATGAAACCCGTTCGAAATGTCAGCAAAGTTATAAAAGGGCATATTTACCAAATTAATAGGAAATAAAGTATCAAAAAGGTGTTCGCGTTTTTGTTTATTTCGTTTTTTTATTGAATTCCTTTGAATTTGGTAAAAGTACACAATGTTGGTTATAACTCAGGAAGCTACAACTAACCGTGACCCGCGGTTTTACCCGCATTGCTCTGCTCTTATTGGCCTTATGCACGACCTGTTAGTAATATTTTAAATGCAAAATTTGAAATAAATCCATGTAGGACTTTTTGAGTTTAGCCCCGACATTTTGGCCTCGGTATCTATTGTGATTACTCCCTTAGTATTATTTTATAAAAATATTAAATGTACAGTTTTGACATTCCTACGATTTTATTAATATACAGTGCTAGTGTAGTCTAGTACAACCATTAATGTTCGCATTTACCTCCACTGAACTACTTACACATATAATGAAACGGAGAGATCAAAAAATATTGTTCCAATTAATATCTATTCCCGTACTCAGATGTAGCCGACGCTAAGATCAAACACACCGCTGACAATTCGTCTCGCCTATTTAGTAATGTTGCATTATGGTGCGTTTACACTTTCGTGCGAACAGCGAAGCGAATAACGAACACGCATGTAAACAGTCGCTTTGAGATTCGCGTATTCGTTACATAAGAGAAGTTTTTCGGACGTAATCAAAATGTCTGTGTCAAACCTACCCTTCGTTTAGAAACTCTTTTGAATCGTCCAAATACAGAAAAATAATTATTTCGTTTATTCACCATTTCGTCGACTCGCTAAGCTAAAAGCGAATATGAATGTGTAAATGCACCATAATATTAACACGACCAGTGTAAGTTGACCTCTAGTAGGAGATAATGTGGACAAATTAAGTAATATGTATGGGATGACCAGTGAGATTGAGCTGAAAGAGGACCTTGATGATGTAGTTCTTAGTTCTTACGTAGTAACTATTTAGTAATCTATGGTAGTAGATACGTAGTTGATCCATTTTGTCTTGTGTTTTGCTAGAGCGATTTGTAAAATACGATGTAAAAATTAATGAATGAATGCAAGACGTAAAAATTAAGAGACATTTCATGAAAAGTAAACATTCGTATAATTTGTTATTAGTTATACAAAAATAAATTTGTTTGGATTTATTCATAACACTCGTTACACGTTAAAATTATAAAATTAAAAAAAAAATGTATTACTTATACCTAAAGAAAAACAACCATTGTTTGCGTGCTGCGTTTTCAAATGCGCTCAGTCCAATTTTGACAGTAGAGTTAAGTATAAATACAACCATTCAGTTGTTTAGGAATGATTGAGTAAATTATTAATACATTTTTGTTTGTCTATTACGAAATTATTAGGCTTCAATTAAAATAATGTTAAAAATATATTATTATATCCATCGTAAAAAGATACCTCTCCTTTTAATTTTTACTGTACCATATTGATAGATTTACACGTACTTATAATATAAGGTAATTTGGTATAATAAGTGTACAAAATAATATGGATTTATATGGCTTATAATTTATATAAAATATTAGTAACTATGTGTATTGTTCGGAAAAACTATAACAAAGGTTTAGAATTTTGGCATTTTCTACCAAGCTAGAGCCTAGAGTCAGCCAACGTTCCCAAAAACAAGTTCCTTGCGCATACCTTACAATAAAACAAAAATACATTTATTAAAAGCAAATTACGTAATTACAACACAATTTATACTCCACAGTATCAAAATAGTAAATACCAACTGACGACACACGTAACGGTCTTCAGACATGCTTTATGTGTTGTTTTCTCGAACAAATGGTATGTATGTAATCAATAGGTCAATAATACGCAGTTTGGTTATTTACATAACTTAAACTTTGATGACATTTCTGTATGGGAATAATATGTATCATGAACCTATTTGTAAGGCGGATTAAAATATGTTTTTTTTTTATGCTGCGATAGGGGAGCGCTTGGCCACGATCTCGCCTGATGGTAAGCTGAGATGTGGCCTAAGATGGAGCGTGCTTCCCTAGAATGTACCTGTTCACTCTCCTCTTGAAGACCCCATATTGTACTCATCGGGGAACACAGATTCAGGAAGCATGTTCCGGTCCCTAGCGGTTCGAATAAAGAATGTCGATCCGAACCGCTTAGTCCGGTACATGGAACGTCAACCATGTGGCGATGCCTAGAATCTGTGCGCCTCGACGAACGATGGAAAAACGGGGATGGCGGAATTAGGTCGTGCAATTCCGTGTACTTACCTTCTTGTTTTTATTAATTTTTTTTGTCTTGAAACACGGTTGAGTTTTCTTTTAAATGATGTGTTTCTAATATATTTCAAATCTGTGGCGTCAAACACAAACTAAATAACGTAAAAAATAATACATTATTAGGTACTTAGTTCCTAGAGTGGCATAATGACCCAAAGTCAAGGCCAAGGAAATTAAGAGCCTCAATTTGATCTTGTGCCATCTCTATAAATGGGCTATCTAATACCGAAAGAATTTTGCAAATCGGACCATCAGTTCTTGAGATTAGCGCGTTCAAACAAACAAACTCTTCAGCTTTATAATATTAGTATGTTTTAAAAACATTATTTGAAAATTGAAATAAAAATGAACTTTTTCTAAAGGAACTATCATGCATAGCATCAGTAAAGCTTTTACTCTTTTTTACTTCATAGTACTACTAGTACATAATAAACTACTTAACAGATAATGATCATGTTTCTCTAATGATGTATAAAACAATATAATAACATCAATCAACATCAGTATTTGTACGATATTCTATTGAACCATTTTATTTTTATAAAACCAAGGGAGCGAAGAAATAAGAACAAGCTTGTTTTTAACAAGAAATTGACGTTATAATTGCACTATTTTTCTATGGTTTTTATACCTATTTTCCATGAAACTTATAAACAAACGATTAATCAAGGTGTTATTTTTGATTGTGTACATACATTAGCTACTAAATAGTTTTCAAATAGGTACTAGACCATGGAAAATTGAAATCATAACAAAATTAGGCTCATTTCATTTAATGTTAAAAATATGTACCTAATAATAATAATAATAAAAGGGCGTAGGGATGTGACGACCCCATCGCCCACGGTTGGGATATCTATTGTTTACGTGATAATAGATATTCCACCCGTGCAATCAGTCAACCCGCAGGACACCTTGTGGCGGGGTGTCGGGGAGTAGCGACCCCGCGGGAACCGAGTGCTCCCGGGGGAGGCCCCTGTCTTCATCTCCGGCTTGCCTTCATCGGCCGGTCGGAGTGAAGCCTGACGAGGACAGGACCCCCACCTCTGGCTTGCCTTAACCGGCCGGCCAGAGTGGAGTCGCGAGAGCTTTTAGCTCGAAGGGTGGATGCGAAGCGTAAGTGGCGAGTGGGCACGTGATGCTGGACCCTCAGGGAGCGCGTGATCGTAGTTTAAAGTCCAGGGACGCCTCTCCACCCTTAGCTGCTCACAATATGTTGCCCCCTTGTCGCACTATTGCAGCGACTTGTTTCGGGGGCCCATACAGTGAGAGGGCGAGTCACCACCTGCCAACAATTTTTTGCTATATCTTAGTAGAAAGGCAGGTGCCATAGTCTTCCATAGTCCTTAATTCCGGTCCATTAACATCCCATTCCATAGCCCAGTTTATTTTGTTTCCTTATCTTGCAATAGTCCTACATCGGCCGCGGACTGCCCAGGGCTGTATCTCTATAGTGCAGTCATGGGCAGGCTGCGGCTGGTGTCCCACAACACAGTAAAGTTCTCGAAAGGGCCTCTGCGTGTTGGATCCGTGTCCCCACGTAAGCCTTCCAAAGAGACATAATAACAATAGATCTTTATTTCAGATATCTGGTATCCATATTTATATGACGATTCGAAAGTGCTTCTAAAAGAAGTTTATTGAATAAATAAATGTTTGAGTTTGAGTTTAATATTTATAATATGTTTATTGTTTATGTAGAATGTATTACAATTATTCTGATAAATATCATAACCTATTCCATCACAGTACCTATAACCGTAGTAGGTATATTATCACAGTATTACAATATTATTATAGATATTGTAATACTGTGGTATTACCATACTGTGCTATTATTATTAGTCCATCGTATAACCTCCACCGATTTGGTGAAACTTACCTAACAGTTTATAGTTAATCAGAATAACAAAATATAGAAATCATGACTTTGTCCGCGGGTATAAGGCGGGCTAAGGCGGGTATGTCTTGACTCATGTCATTAATAAATCATAGAATTAAAAATCAGTCACACTTGCTAATTAGTTATTAGTTCACTGATAGACTGATAGCCTATTTCACACATTTTGCCACAGTAGTATTGTGACATTTTTACAGACAAACTAAAAACCTAACACATCCAAAAGTTATGACAGTAATACAGATAACACATCCAATTAAAAACGGAAGTTAAACCCGTCTTCAATGTAAGCGAATTATCTTTAACCACCTGTACAAAATTAATCACAAACAATAACATGGAGTTTGTCGTATTTTGCCGATAATGTGGTCTAATTATAAGTAATTGTTATATGCAAAGGTGGACTTTAATTGCCGACGTTGAAGAACGCATGCCAAGTACGGTTTTTCATTACGAAGTGAAAATATTCATTGATCATTTGTTTGGGATCCTTGAGACGGTATCTTGTACTATAAAATAGGATTTGGACATGTAATACCTTATTGTACTGCATGATTTATTTTTCGTTATCGTTGTTATTATGTTAATCTATACAAATATTATAAAGCTGAAGAGTTTGTTTGTTTGTTTGTTTGAACGCGCTAATCTCGAGAACTACTGGTCCGACTTAAAAAAATCTTTCGGTGTTAGATAGCTCATTTATCGAGGAGGAAATCACGCTACGACCTACAGGAGTGGAACCGCGCGGAGCAGCTAGTATTTAATAAAAGGTAGATACTTGTATTCTTTTCATTATCACATCTCAGTGGAATCACAAAATGGAGTTCATTATTCTATGGTTTAGATTAGATAAAATCGCTTGTAAAAGAAAGTCTAGTTTCTATTTTGAGTTTGAGAGCTTCGAGTTTGATTACCTACTCTACTTTACTATAATATGTATTATTCTGAGTTCCTACTTATGTAGACTAAAGTATATTAACCTTATTTTAATGATAGCAAATTTTAGTTGGTGGGTAACCTGTTTTTTGTTGTAAATATAATATATAATATATGATTTGATTTTTACCAAAAATATAAATATATAACACTAGTTTTTAATGAAAATCATCAATTTCCTAATCATTTAAGATCAATTTGTAAATATCTACTTAAGAACTTAATCTACTGAATATAATTATTTTTATTTATTTATTTTTTATAGATTATTTAAAACTTAATTAAGTGTATAATTATTGCAGTAAATAAATAGTAATGCTATATTATTTCTTCGCAGTTTTCACTTTCTCGATTAAAATTTTATAATGTTTCCGCGAACATTTTAAGATTTCAATTTGATTTAAAATGTGTATTTCCTACTTTATTTTAATAATAATTTACAACACCACGTATTAAGTTAATATATTAATTTTTAATTTTAAGCCGCAACTGATTTCCTTTATTTTCGGAATTCACAACAAGTTTTAATAAATTTCACGATAATCTAAGTATATAGACGAAGTTTAAAATTAGGTAGGGGAAACTTGCCTAATTCGTACCACTTAAGGAGAACCTCAAAAATTTTGGAAATGAACAATGATACACAGTTATTTATATTAAGTAATTATAATTTCACTAATGTTCTATTAGTATTTCAACAAAAAATAACATATATCTTATAAACTTCTGAGAAATAAACAATTTTCAAAAACTTAAAAAAAGTACGATTTAAGACCATTCATCTTAAATCGTACTAGTATATTCTTAAATCGTACTTTGAGATCCTATCATTGGTTTACAGTCTTAAAAATCACAATCTTAATAATCTTCTCCTCTTTTTCTTAATTTTAATGTACCTAGATTCATTCTTATTAATACAGCGGATGGTCTTTGCCAAATCCTGACAGTCATCGCAGTAATAACATTTTGTTTTTTTAGTTGTCCCTGCACATAGCTCATGTAGGTAATTGTGAAGTATGGGTAGGTACCCGTACTTCACAATTACCGCATTTAATCATGTTTTCTTTAACGTCTTCTTGACATATTTTGCAATACCAACTGTCATTTTCATCTTGTCCTTGTTTCTTTTTCTTGTTTCCTTTTTGAGGTGTTTTCGTTCGTTCGTACAGGTACGTTTTAAGAAGTTGCTGCGAGTACGAAATAGGCACAAGTATCAAAAGAATTTCAAATTTGCCGCAAAAAAAAATGTCAACGAACAAGCCGGCTTTACTATGTGAAATATATTCACAAATATACGCATAAATATAACATAAACAGTTAAACAACTTATGAACGGTATACTTGGAAGACAGTTCTTGTGAAGTGTGCGAAAAAATTACTCAAAAAGTAAGAAAAAACTTACTTGATAAAAATTTTAGTCGGGAGCAACGTAACAGGTATTTATTTGTCACATGGCAATATGGCCGACTATTATTGACATTTTATGCCACCAGAGGCGCTGGTAACTATTACCCAAGCCGAGATATAGACGAGGTACGATTTAAGCGCAGGTACGAATTATGCAAGTTTACCCTAATGGTAAGCGATGAAAAGTAGCATATATCTATGTACCTAATTAGAAATACATACAAACCAAAATGCATCTAAGGAATGAGTACCTAAATAAAAATACAAACAAGTGATTATTTAAATGTACTGAACCTTTTTGCTTGTTTTCTTTATGCTCATGATTTCTTTTACCATTTAAGGTAAGGAATGGCTCGTGCGGTAATCACGCATGCTAATATTTCTCTGTATTGGATGACTCTCCATTTTAATTCTATTGTAATACCATTGATATAGAATAATTATAACGGAAAATTCATGGTCCGTGGTTTTATTGTTGAAATTTCTAGGAAAAGTTTCGTTTTTGTGTTGTTTTCTCTTGTATGTTAATAGGAAAGATGTATTTGAAGACGGTAATGAATGTTCTACATTTGTGTTGCGTAAATACGTTATGACTTATGTCTTAACTCTTATGTGGTCCGGTATATCACTTCATAGGTACCTACCTAGTATACAACAAAATCGATCTCCGCCGTTTGTATGGCTGTATAAGCTGTATTGCTTAGATCTGTCATCTGATAGATAATATGTTTAGAAGACCTAAATAAAATTAAATTGATAGGATGAAAATATAGTGATAAAAACCAAAACGATGTAGGAAATTACCTAATTAATGTACATTTCTTATTATTAGTGGATACTCACTTAAAAACATGTTAGCAGGTAAGGTACATAATAAATAAATAAATACTTAAATATGTAATAAATAAATATGTAGGTACATCATACTTAGGTAGTTTTTGAGTCCAAACAACCATAACCAATCAAATAAAATGAGACGAAAATAATACAGATACGTATCAAAGTGTCAGCCAAACGTTTAAAATAACAGTTGAATTAATCATCTATCATATCACCTTGCATGTATGTACACTCCTTATAAGGTAAGGGCTCAATCAATATAATAATTTGTGTGTATGTCTTGTTATTATTTATACATTATTAATTTTTATTGCGTACAGTTGAATAATGTAAGAATGTTATTCGATTTGAAGAAATGTTGATTTCCAATGTATTGATCGTTAAATTACGATGGAATGTTATTGTGTGGCTACATACCTACCTACCTATAGGTAGGTAGGTGTGTATAATTGACACACAATTTTAATTTTACAAATTGCGTAATAAATGTACCTATTGTTCAAAATATGCAGGTAAATAATATCGAGGAAAGTGGCGTAAATTCGTGTCGGAAGCCAAGACTCTGTTTGGGTCGCAGCACAGACAATAGATCTAATGATGTCTGTGGGTCGCAGGGCTAAATACCTATAATGTACCTACGGTGTACCTAGTGTGACCTAGATAAATAAAGGAGGACTTTGTATTTCTAACGGACCTTTTTTATTAAATATTTCGTGGTTCATTTTTCAAATTACATATATTTGCTCGAAAATTAGTAGACCTACCTTCTGTCCTTATTTGGTATGGAAAAACATACCTAGGTTAACTTATTGATAAATTTGGGTAAGTGGGTAGGTAAGTTTGCGCAGCAATTCTACATCATTAATTTTTTAATAGATATCGTAAAGTTTTACAGCAAACGTTACATTGTATCATCTAAAGTCTTAACCAATTTAAATTCCACATTTCATAAAAAAATTATTATCATTGCAAAAACAGTTAACGTAGGTATAGCAAAATGCAGCATCTCAATTTGTCCTCATAAAAAAGAGTTATTGTTGGTGAAATTGTAAACAACACAACAGGGTAAAAGTATAAAAATTAATTTCACAATCTGTATTCAGACTGGTGTCCTCAGTTGACCGTCGTTTGCAATATTAATGCCTACAGGACAACAGGAAGGATATACCTACATACATAAAGTATGTAAAAAGCACTATCTAAAATCTAGATAAGGACGTAATTACACACACCGGGCTACGGAACGTTTTCAGAATTTAAAGTGTAAAAAACCACCGCCATTAAAACAACTTATAACCATTATGGGCATTTGGAAAAAACTGTATTAAAAATTATATCTACGCTCCCGTGGAATAAGGACGCAAGTCGCAAGCTTTGATGAGCTGAATTGAACTGTATTTGTTTGAATCACGGGTCAAAATTGAATAGCAGATAAGTGGATAAAGCTAACAAATTTTACCAATAACGTAACGTAGAAAAACCGCGTTAGCAATAAACTTTCTGTAATCTCGTCTGTAATAATCTATGCGAACGAATGAGAGGCTTGACCCCGTGGGTGTTAAGCCATGAGTGTAAAAGGGATAGATATATTTCGAAGATTACTCAGCAAGTTATGACCGGTAGCCAATCGGAAGGCCGTTAGGGCGGTGCCCACAAAGAAATAGGAATTCGATATTTGAAATGGTTGGAATTGGTTCGAATGTGCTATCATTTTGATCAGAAAAACGTTAGGATTTTTGATGTAATTTTTTAATTTGGATTTGGGATCGATAGATAGGACCTTTACAAGCCTGTGTGTGCAATTATGCTATTATACTGGGTTTCAACGAACGGTTTGAAACAATATTGGAAACCCCTGTCTACGTCTAATATTTGTGCTATAATATAGGTACCTAGTAGGTATAATAGGTTACCCCATTAAGTTTTATAGGTAATAGGTATCTACCTAACAAGCAACAACCTCGAATTCGCTATTATTTTCCAATAAGGTACCTAGGTACCTACCTATAATATTTTCCCCGCTATACAAGAGCAGACAAAAGAGCTTTTTATAATTATTATTTCACTGTTTGCAAGTTTAAAACCAATTAGATACTTAGGTTAGGTACCACACCTACATTTAGTTTTAATTTACTACCTAATAAATTATCTGTCTAGATAGGTAGGTATCTAAACCGCATACCTATTTAATGAACTTACCTATACTTACTTGGTACCTACCTAATAGGTACCTATCTACAGCTCAACGACTGTGTTCTTTTATCCAACTTCCAAATTCGCTTCAATTAATCCGTTGATTGAAAGAAAATATACCTACCTAGGTAGCTATCTTTCTACGTTCCTACGTATTATCATTGCAAAAACGGTTAACTTAAAATACAGATAGGTATAGCCATCATAATAATTAATATAAGTACATTATGTATCTACCTATGGCAAATGATCTTGTCATTGCGTACTTAGACGGTAGACCCCTGTATAGTACCGCCCGCGCCATCCTGTTACAAATGACCTGAAATTTTGTGTCAGTATCCCCCGACTAATAGGTAGGTATAATATTTTAAATTATACTTGCTTATCAGTTTCTAGAGGCTATTAAGTCTATAGTCTATACCTATTGTGAAAATCTAAATCGTTTCATTGTAGTTAGGTACCGTTAAAGTTTGAAAAAAATATCTACTGATTTATTTTACCAATTTTCATGTTTTCAAGATGGGTTTTGACTTAAAATTTTTGTTCAAAATAAGGCTAATTTAGTACCTAATTAATACAGTTATATAGTATCTAAATGTTTGTCTGCAAAACACTACGTCAT
The DNA here is from genome assembly GCF_905220415.1 of Colias croceus. NCBI lineage: Eukaryota > Metazoa > Arthropoda > Insecta > Lepidoptera > Pieridae > Colias > Colias croceus. The sequence goes on along the minus strand of NC_059556.1, from coordinate 8,185,388 downwards.
TCCTGACTAGATAAGGTAGGTAGGTATTCAATTTCATATTTGCTCAAAAATCAGTATGTAGGTACCTACCTACCTATGTTCTAGAATTTCAAACGACTTAGTAATTCCTAGGTAGCCTATACAACTGCAATACAATGTACTATATCATAGTACAACAAGCAAGATACAATCAACAAAACAATCGTTCAATGAAAAGTAATTCCCTTAATTGCGGCAAAAATACGTAAAATGGCTGCTATTATCAACAACATGGTTAGTGCATTTCAAAAAGCATATTGTTACAGATTTTTGGCGCAGATTACCTGCATAATGACTGACCTAGTTATGATAACTATATAATGAGTTATAATTTATTTAATAATCCACAATTGTACTAACATTTAAATGGTTTTCCATGTACCTACCTATATGAAATACCTAGGTTTTTAAATTTTGATACGTGCGCGGTACCTACCTAGTTGAATGCAGTAAAAACTCTAGAAGGTACTAGGTCATCATAAAAAACTGAATTCAGACCGCAGCTAACTTGTAGCACTCATTTTAAATTGTAGAATTGAAAATATCTAGGTACCAACTGTCTATCTATATAAAAATCTCGCCTTGTATAGGATTTTATTTAAAAACCTAATCCGATCATTGTTAGGTAATGCTGCCAATAAACAGTTAAGGTATCTCTGAAAAATTGCGAATATCAAGATACATATTTTTTAAGGTTACTGAAAGATAAATGTAAACCAGATTGGTACATCTTTTTTACACCGAATTCTGATATCTAACCTTTTCACAAAGCCGGCAAACACAAAGTCGCCGATAAAATAAAATAAAACAGCCATCAAAAACACCGTTAAAATTATACTTATACTGAAATGTCACGGATCTTTATCAGTTGTTTATTAGCAAGAAAAATATATAGTTTCAGTTTATTTATCAAGAAACTACATTCAGTTAACTAATAACCAGTAATTAAAGGCTTTAATTGCAAGGGCTAAAACGATAGAAGCAATAATTGACAAGTTTATGAAGTAATAATCGAAATGCATATAATCCTGCTAAATAATTACAGGGCTGAACGCGTCATTTTTAATTAATTTTTTCGAACTCTATTAAACGGAGAATAAATACCGTGTTTATATTTATAACGCTTTACTATTATTTTAATGCACTTTTATTGTGGATAAAACACGTTTTTAAGACGGCGGTAATAAATTTGGTTTTTAATGAGTTTCAAGAGAATTGTTTCAATATTATAAAAGAACAAGAACTAGAGAATTGCAAGATTCGTCTTCGTTCTTAGTTTTACCATTACTATGCATACTAGCTTTCCGCTCGCGGCTTCGCCCTTGCTTCGCCCGCGTTGTCAAAGAAAAACCCGCATAGTTCCCGTTCCCGTGGGATTTCCTGGATAAAACGAAAACCTATCCTATGTGTTAATCCTAACGTGATAATCAAGCTACTCTCTAGTCTCTATATGTGTGCTAAATTTCATTGTAATCGGCCCAGTACTATCTGGGTGAAAGAGTAACAAACACACACATACACATATCCATCCATGCATACCTAGTTAGGACATAGCTGTGTTGTACCTACTTAAAACCCACGTACCTATCTATTACTCTACATACTATGGGAAGGTACTTACCTACTCTACCTACCTATGATATGATTCTTCATAGAAGAAACCATCTCAGATGAATAATGAATTTATTAAAGTAACAGGACAATTTTCAAAATAATCGCGGTTATAATCATATTGTTATAATATTATAATACCTATACAGTATGAATAAACGCTAGTGAATTCGAATTTTATCTGGTCCTTTCGACTGCCATGTTTTCTTATTAGGTACCTAGGTAATGTTTTAACTTTTAACTTTTAAGTATTGATTTATGATTCGAAATTTATCCTAAAAGGGCTGATAGACGTACGAACTTTAAAGTCGCGGTTTTAAAGTTCGCGTACTTACTCGGCTCGCGGCGGTGACAGACGTGCGAGCCAAGGCGGGCTTCGAGTAAAATTTCAAACATGTTGGATCGTCAACGAACTTACTCGACGGTTTTTAAGTACGCGTACTTGGGGTGACACACGAGCGAAAAAGGTCGTCGAGCCACAAGTTCGCGTACTTACTCGTACGTCTATCAGCCCTTTAAGTCTAATCGTGTTTTAAATTATCAAGGAAAAGTGGTAACATTATTTACCTGGTAAATTTGTAAAATGCAAAATTATTGATATTAAATTGTTGTACATAATTATATTAATCCTAATGAAAAAAGTTCAAATAATTTATTTGGTTGAAGCGCCATCTATTTATTGTTTACTGCACCAGAATGAGTTGCGGTTTGTGAACAAGCGTATCAATTGTTAACTTTTACATTTTGCGCCATCGTTATAGTTTGAACTATATGCGATAGATGGCGCTTAAATTAAAATACTTTTAAAACGTCGAGCTATTTTCCAATTTTAATGATTATCGGGTGCGTATTATAATATGGTTTATTTTAATAAAATAAATAATATTAATAATAGGGGAATACATTTATTTATTTACAATAATATAATTAGATTTTTTGAAAATTTTAAAGTCACAGCTAAAATTGTATTAAATTAGGTGATTTTAAAATTTGATAAAGCGCCATCTAGGGATAATGAACTAAAATAGAAATAAAAAATTGTTCAGTAATTAATCCCTAGATGGCGCTTTTATATTTTATGATTTTTTATAGTTTATGATGAAAATACTTTTATAATTATTGTTTTTAGATGCCATGAATACGTCTGCTAAGCTTCTCATCTTTAACATGGAAGCAGTATAGGTAATGCCACGCAGTATCGATGGGGAGGTGAGCCATTTTGAATAGACATTTGTCTATTATCTTCAAAGCTATGTCTCTTTCTGAAATATAAGATAATTATTATAATACAACGAACAAATTAATAGGTATGCAATGGAGAATGAAAAGGACTGAATGAAGAAATAAACATTAAGTCTTCTAGGTATGTCAAAAAATTTACAATGAATGTAGCATCACGTGGGTCACCACTCACCAACGATGCGTAAGTTGTTCTATGTGTGTAAATAGCTAAACCAAATATGATGAAACTTGAATTGCAGAATAGATTGTTATATAATTTGATAGAGTTTTATTTAAAGTTTATCATAAAAAATGGATAAATAATTACCTAGTTACATGTGAAAGGTAAAAGCTAAAATTTTCGTCTATTTTCTTTTCACGCAGAAAAATATGGAAAATAATTTTTATCATAAAAGAGTTATAAATTATTATAATATTAACTTACCTTTACCCTTTATGTTACTCAGGACCACATCTTGCCGCAACACTCCAGCATCACTCATCATCTGCAATTTCTTCAGATAACAGAATGCCCAGTACTTTAGAGAAGTTGTTATTTTCTGAAAAAATAAATATTCTGTTGATAATATTCTTTTCATTAATTTATTTTATTATTAGAAGTAATATGGATCTAAGATTATTTTATCTACCTATTTCAGATGTTTTCCAGTTCCTACATAGTTAAATATTTTGTACTAGCGGTCCGCCCCGGCTTCGCCCGTGGTACATATTTCGCAATAAAAGGTAGCCTATGTTCTTTCTCAGGGTCTTAAGATTGTCTATGCCAAATTTCATCAAAATCGGTTGAGAGGTTTATGCGTGAAGACAATACATACCTAAATAACATACATAATTACAAACTTTTCCTCTTTATAATACCTATTAGAATACCTAGATATTTCACCTCTTGGATAAGAATAATTGCTGCAGTTCCATAAACTACAAAATAAAAAACGACTATACCCGGCCGGAGCCAGGGCTAACCCTAGTATCTACGTAAATTACTATCTAATGTGTACGCAACTACTAGAACTCATTTAATTTTTTATTTTTTGTATAAAACCATTTTTCTAAAGATCGCTTTCGCTCTGTTAAAAAGCGATCTTTCAGATCTTAGAGCGAGTTAGAGCGAAGTACATACACTGTAAGCGGTTTTTATCTTAAAAAGCAATAAAGAATTAATAAACTCAAACTCAAACATTTATTTATTCAATTAGACTTCCTCTAGAAGCACTTTTGAATCGTCATTACATATTTTTATATTTAAATAAAATATTTACCGGTAAATTCCACCAATGGCCAGTCTTCATCTTATTAATATACTTTTTATCCACCCTTGCTTCTCTAGTACACTCATCTATGTAATCTGCTTTGGTTTTGTGTTTTTTGATGCAAGAGTCGGGCGTCACAGGCGCGGATGTTGTTTCGAAGTAGTCTAATGAAAACGCCTGAAAGAAAAAAAGTAAGAAGTTTAATTAATAACGGAAGATATTAATGAAATAAAGAGTTTAAATTACCTTTATGTTATTATTGAAGATAAAAAATATAGCCGTTTTATGGTGTGCGAATTTTTTTCAATTTTATTGTGTTAAAGTATCACTACATAGTATAAAACAAAGTCGCTTTTTCTGTCCCTATGTCCCTTTGTATGCTTAAATCTTTAAAATTACGCAACGGATTTTGATGCGGTTTTTTTTAATAGATAGAGTGATTTAAGAGGAAGGTTTTTGTATATAATTTATTAGGTTTCAGACAAAGCGGGCGAAGCCGCGGGCGGTAAGCTAGTTTACTCATAAAATATAGTTTAATAATATATTTTTTCTTCATACATAGAAAATAATATATTATTTAACTAAAAAGGCATCTACTGTTTCGTAAGCAATAATGAAAATTAGCAGTTTTGAATTTCTGTGCGATAAAGTAGTGCTTTTTTTATCAATGTAGTAGAAATAACAGAAATCTGAAAAACCAAACCTGCACGAAAATAATAAAAATGAAAAATACGAATAAAATAAATCCTTTGCACTGCATTTTGCATGAATTCTCCTGCAATAATGATCATTGATCACGTCTATTTAAAATATTATATTAAACATGCATAGAATTGTATAAGGAACTTATATAAACATTTAGGCTTAGACAGTCATAAAGTACTGTGGTTCTCAAACTTTATTAATCTCTATTAAATTTAATCATAGTAGAGCACGTGTCAGAAAATAGAGAGAAAAATAAATTAACAAACAATAATTGTCTCGTAGGCGCGAAGAAGCCCTTATTGAGAAAGTAAAACAGAAAACTGAAGGCATAAAATTCTGTGCACTTGCATTTGTTATTTATATGTCCTTTAAAGAAATTACTTAACTACATAATGTTATTATGGCATAGGTACTTACCTACATACAGTTTATAAAATTACTAGCGGTCCACCCCGGCTCCGCCCTTGGTACATGTTTACGTTTTCTTTCCATAAGAACCATCCTCGTACTTCTAGGCAAATTATAAAAAAAGAATTATCGAAATCGGTCCACCCGTTCACGCAAATGGCACCAAGGCAAATGGGGACTCATTTTTTTATATATAGAGATAATACTCAAATTGGCCTTTCTTTAGTTATACAATTCAAATCATAATAGTTACATTATTATAAAATTGTATAAAGTGCAACTATGTGGTTTAAAATAAAATTGTTACAAAATTAAAGATTAAATTGCATCTAGGAGAAAAAAGGAGGAATGTTTGAACACAAGCATTTATTTATAGTTCCAAGTACTGAGGAATTTTTCAATACTAGAAGTAATAGAACTATTTAAAACAAATCTGATTCATTAGCTTGCATAACAATTGCATGTTTTTATTACCATTCTGACCTAGTTCAATTTATAATAGAGATTTCTAAGCTAAATGTAATATGGATATTAATAATTATAATGGCGAAATTAATTGCGTGTTATGTTCGTCGAACTGCGAAACTGTCGAACTTCTTATTTTGGCCATACTATCATATTATTTTGATAGGTCTGAATATTGAAATGAAAAATACCTTAAGCCGAATTGAGCGAAAATTCTATACCCTACCTATTCTATATTTTATTAGGACTTCTTTATTTATCTATATTAGATCACATATACTAATATTATAAAGCTGAAGAATTTATTTGTTTGTTTGAACGCGCTAATCTCGGGAACTGCTGGTCCGATTTGAAAAATTATTTCAGTGTTAGATAGCCCATTTATCGAGGAAGGCTATTTATTTTACTTCATCTAACAGAGCTGCAAATGTTTTTGTAAATCCTTTGATACTTATCTCAGAAGTGCGTGTTTGTTGGGTGGTTCCTTTTTGCTTAAATACGGACATGTTATATCATCTCGCTAGACCATCAGGAGCGGAGTACTGCGGGTAAAACCGCGGAATATAGCTAGTATTTAATATGTTTTTTGATCTTTCTGTTTCTGTTCTGTTCTGCAAGAATTAGAATCAATTTATGTAATACAAAATTGAATTCTACTCTCGCTTCTAAGTATTAGATAATATTTACTTGTGGATGACAGATTCTAAATGATTGCGACTTAAAGTTAAATGACGACACAGTTTTGGCCATCAGCCACCATTTAGGATTACCTATCTTATTTATCTGATTTATCTGAAAATTTATTAGACTTATATGCACGTATTTGTTTATTTCATGATATATGTATAAGTTAAGCTAAGGCATTATAGGCTGTGTGTGATCTAAATCAGTCAGTATAAATGAGGCTCCACAGAATATAATATGTATTTTAAAAGTGTAAACTCTATATAACGACACTCCATTTAACGTCAAACTCCGTATAACGTCAAGATTTCTCGACTTTGGTTGGTTTATATTGTTGTCTATATAATAATACACTCCATATAGCATCACGCTCACTCTCAATAACGACAACAATTAAGTAATAAACTCGACGTCATTCATAACGAACTTTCTAAGAAATTCGTTCTTTTGTTTACAAATTGGGATTGCTTGCAGGTGTGTCTACACGTATTTTCTTTATCACCAAGATGTTACAATATCGCAAGATATAAATAAAATAAGTAAAAAAATACAACAAAATTACTGGTGCAGCAAAAGACGTCAAACAAAAATAACAGACTATACACAATAGCGTTCAAGTAACATTCTTTTTTATGTACATAACTACTAACAATAGTCTGAAATAAATTTTCTCTTTTTCTAATTCTGATTTTTATTCTCTCCATTTAACGACCACTCTCTATAACGTCGAAAAATGCACGGTCCCTTAAGTGACGTTATATAGAGTTTACACTGTATTTATAGATATTATGTTGTTTCCCTTTTTAACATAATTATATATTACACATACATACACATACATATTACATATTGAGGACTTTCTTTCTGCAAATAATAGGTTACTTTTTTATTGGACTCTGGTTGATAATGAAGTAGAATTGATTTAAATTTTCTTAAAGTGATCAGTCTTTCGTTTTTAATCTTTAAATATTCCTAATTAATGACCTAAAAGGTAATTATTAGATATCAATCATCGCTACGGATGTTTTGCATGTTATAATTCGAATTTTGCAGTTCTTAGTGTAACTTTCTAAAACATGAATACATTCAATACACATCCTGGATACTATATATTATATAGTTTATAATATTATAAATGCGAAAGTAACTCTGTCTGTCTGTCTGTTACTCAATCACGCCTAAACTACTGAACCAATTTTCATGAAAATATTTGGTACGGATATATTTTGATACCCGAGAAAGGACTACTAAAAAGGGCTACTTTTTATCCCGGGAAAAAGACGCAGTCCCGGATATCCCACGGGAACAGGAACTATGCGGGTTTTTCTTTGACTGCGCGGGCGAAGCCGCAGGCGGAAACAGTGTTAAATAAAACGAACAAAATGTAAATTAAAATTTATTCTGAACGGACAGTAAATTCCTATTAGCAGTTTGATGAATAATGGTGTCACAAAGATGTTTATTGGTTTTAAATTGTCCAATGTTCTAGAACCGTAGATGGCCTGGCTATTCATGTTCTTAGTGGCCAAGTGATGGTGGTAAATTGTCCAATATAACTAGAACCATTGATGATCTAGCTGTTCATGTTCTTGTGGGTCAAGGTATAGTGGTTATTGGAAGATGGAGTGCTTGGCGTCCTTCTCGTGGTAGCATTTTGCGTAGTTCCATGCGGTCTGTTGTGGTGTGGTTCCCTTATTGGCCAGGCAGGCGTCAATCAGCTTCTCTACTGCGGCTTTGTCAGCTGATAACAAAATGTGGGTTAACTTTATTTAGATATGGAATGGGATAATTAGCTTGAAAATACATTATGGTGTACCTATGAATTTAATCTTGCCGATAATAATCTCTCAATTTAATTTAACTGGGTACAGGGCTCTTATTTCAACTATATTCAAAAGGCTATTTTAGGGTTTATTTTAAAAATATATTCAAAAGATTAGCCTTATATATATATTAATTTCCTATAGGAAGAAATACTTATCACGTAACAACATTATTAATTAAATTACCTGCGTTAGGGACCTTGGCTAGAGCGACATCTTTCTTGAATTTCCCGTCCTTGGTCATCAGCTCGGATTTCATCAGCATGCACAGGACATACTTCTTCAGAGGCTCGCTTTCAGTCTGGTATAGATATAAAAACATTACTTTGTGCAAGCTACATAATATTATAAAGCAATAGTAAAATGTAATATTTAATAGGCTAATTGCAAGTTTGGGAAGGATTTACATATAATTCTTATTTATTTATATCGGTAACGTTGATGTAATCAAATACTTAAGCATTAACTAGAATCATTTATTAGTTCTTTAATATTTATCTTGTCCATAGGCTTCTCAGAAAATATTTCAAATAATGTAGAAGAACTATTCTGCCCAAAAATTGGTCCTTTGCTTAAATGCCTTAACTCGTCTTCGCTTAAAACTCAAATTAAAAAAAAAACGACGTGTGGCACTCGGGGACTGCCGCGGTAAAGCTATTGCATGCTATGCCTTCAAGCCTCACCTCCGCCCGTAGGAGTGGGGAGCGTGAGGTTTTTTCGTTACGGAATTTCTCGATTCGGTCCCCGCGCTCAAGGCCCGAGATAGAAGCTATGCAATAGTTTAATAATGTTTATATAACATGACGTATAACAGTTTTCTTGCATATTCAAATATCCTTTAAAATATGTAAAATGTACTAACCTTGAAGTCACCAGTTTTCAGCTTGTTGACCATCTGCTCGTCTGCTTTGGTCTCGGCCAAGCACTCTGTCTTGTGCTTCTTAAGCCTCTCCTTCTGCTCATCTGTTAGGGCCTGTAAAATAAATAATATAAATAAATATATAAATATTTGGACGGTTTTGTTAGACAAATTCTAAACAGATAAATACTTTTTTGTTGGATAAATTCCTAGAACCTATAGTATTGTATTATCTGTTGTTGTTTTTAATCTATGGACATCAAATGAAACCTACGTCATCTAGTGAATAAGAGAGTGAAGAATGTAATTACTTTTGTGACTGTATGAATTGTATCAATGTATCGGTTCATTCGTTCTTGCTCATTAGTCATTAAAATACTTGCCTCTCGTTCGCAATCAGATACACGTTGTTTTATTTTATTAATAGGTTATGGGCCCAGATCCATAGAATTAGTTATCAAAAGTTGTAAAGTTATAGTTTTTTAGTTAGCATCAGTGATTAGAAAGTGATTGCGTCATATATCACGGTGAAAGAAATTTTTTCATCCCTGTTGCACGTGGCGCGGCGTTGTGGTGTGATCAACAGATATGGCTTCAAGTACAAATTCCTTTATTGCAAATGTGCCGAAACTAAAAGGCCGAGAAAATTATAGCGAGTGGGCGTTTGCTGCTGAAAACCTATTAGTACTTGAAGGAAAGTCAAAATTTGTCAAGCTTGAGGGAACCGGCGACGCCATTACGGAAGACTATGACGAAAGCCAAGTTGATTCTAACCATAGATCCTTCGTTATATGTACAAAAGATGCTAAGACTACTAAACAACTATGGCAGAAATTACAACAGATGTTTGATGACGCGGGCTTTTCGAGAAGAATCATGTTATTAAGGAATTTAATTTCAATACGTCTCGAAACATCGGATTCAATGACAAGTTATATTACTCAAATAATAGAAACCGGGCAGAAATTATCTAGAACGGGTTTTGTGGTGAATGATGAGTGGATTGGTTGTTTAATGTTGGCAGGATTGCCTGAGAAATATTTTCCAATGCTCATGGCCATTGAACATTCAGGGATCGCCATTACGGCGGATGTTGTAAAATCCAAATTATTAGATTTGACCGGGAATGATGATTCGGCGGAAACTACAGCGTTGTACACTAGAGGGCGTCGACATATCGATCAAAGATCAAAATCATTCAGTAAGATTGGAAACACATTCAACAAAGATGGCGATACGTCAAATGTTAACAATAGCAAAAAGAAAGTCATCAAGTGTTATCGTTGTAAACAGATTGGGCACTACAAAAATCAGTGTACACAAGTGAAAAGTGCGATGACAAACAACTTAAATTGTTTTTCTGCATTATTTTTACGGGAAAACTTCAAGAAAGATGATTGGTACTTAGACTCAGGTGCAAGTGTGCATATAACCTCGAACGTGAACAATATTCGGAATCCATCAGAAAACACGAGTATAAAGGAAATTACAGCGGCTAACAATGGAGTGATGGCTGTATTATGCTCGGGTGATGTTGATATTGTTACGATTACGTCGAAAAGCAGATATAATATCACAGTGAAAGATGTGTTATGCGTGCCAAGTATTGCAACGAATTTATTATCTGTTAGTAAATTAATTGAAAATGGAAACAGAGTGGATTTCAAAAAAAATCATTGCTATATCTACAACAGTAAAAATCAGATGATAGGAGAGGCAAGGTTAGTCGACGGTGTCTATAAACTTATTGTAGAAAATAAACACAGCTGTTGGCTCTCAACGACTGTCAGTGGAAAAAGTGAGTTGTGGCATCGAAGGATGGGCCACTTGAACAGTAAAGACCTCACAAAAATGAAAGATGGTGCAGTTGTGGGCATTGACTTTAATGACAAAGCTGTTGTTGATAAAAGTTCGTGCGTTGTGTGTTGCCAAGGGAAGCAGTCACGATTACCGTTTAACCATGTTGGTACCAGAAGTAGTGAAGTACTTAACATCATTCATGCGGATGTGTGTGGACCTATGGAGGTGAATTCAATTGGAGGCTGCAGGTATTTTTTAATCTTTGTTGATGATTACACACGCATGACTTTTGTCTATTTCTTGAAAGCGAAGAATGAAGCACTTAAATATTTTAAAGAGTTTAAAGCTTTAGTTGAAAATCAACAGAATAAGCGGATTAAAATATTTAGAACTGATAACGGTCTGGAATTTTGTAATACATTGTTTGATAGTTACTTGGCAGAAGCTGGTATACTTCATCAGAAAACTAATATCTATACTCCAGAACAGAATGCTATCAGTGAGCGTATGAACAGAACTCTAGTAGAAAGGGCTCGTTGCATGTTGTTTGATGCCAAACTAGACAAAAAGTTCTGGGCTGAAGCGGTAAACACAGCCGTGTACCTTAGAAATAGGTCACCAGCTTCGGGCTTACAAGACTTGACACCAATTGAACTTTGGACTAATAAGAAACCTAATCTTAGTCACATTCGTATTTTCGGGAGCCAGGCCATGGTGCACATTCCAAAAGAAAAGCGATTAAAGTGGGATATTAAATCTAAACCACATATACTGGTTGGTTACTCTGAAAATGTGAAAGGGTATAGGATTTATGACCCAGTTAAGAAATGTGTGACAGTAAGCAGGGATGTCATAATTCAAGAAAACTTAAAAAGTAACATGAATGAAACAATATCAGTTTCAGTGGGGGAAATCTCAGAAATAAAAGAAGAAAAGAAAGACATAGATGAATTTGCTGACAAAGAAGCTAAACAGGATATTAACCAGATGAATAATAAAAACGCTATATTGCAGGATGTGTCTGAGATTCAACCACCAGATGAACCAAAGAGGGTGAGGAGACCACCACAGCGTTATGGTTATTCAAACCTGTGCATGCAGTCGAATGCTGAGAATCAAAGTGATCCAGTCAGTATCCACCATGCTCTTCAAAGTCAAGCATTCAAAGAGAATGATGCATGGACAATAGTGAGTGAAGTGCCTCAAGGTAAAACATTAGTGCAGTGTAAATGGGTCTTTAAAAGAAAGTTTGATAGTGATAACAGTGTTAGATATCGTGCTCGTCTGGTAGCGAAGGGCTTCACCCAAAAACCAGGTATTGACTATGATGAGACATTTTCACCTGTTGTGCGTCACTGTACTTTGCGATTGTTATTTGCACTTTCTGTACAATTAGATTTAAAAGTTACTCATTTGGATGTTAAAACTGCTTTTTTGAATGGTATTTTAAAGGAAGATATTTATATGGCTCATCCACAAGTTAATTTAGATAGTAATAATGATAAAATAATTGTAAAATTAAATAAAGCTATCTATGGCTTAAAGCAGTCGTCAAGGTCATGGTATGATAAAGTTGATCAATGTTTGACAGAATTAGGCTTTAAGAGAAGTTATATAGAACCATGTGTATTTACTAAATTTCATGACAATGTAAAAGTTATTGTTGCTCTTTATGTGGATGATTTTTTTGTATACTCTAACAGTAAAGTAGAGACAAATAGTTTAATTTCAGTTTTGAATACTAAATTTAAAATTAAAGATCTTGGAAATGTAAAACAATGCTTAGGAATGAGAGTAAATATTGATTATAAAAATAATGTATGTACTTTAGACCAAGAACAATACATTGAAGAATTATTAGTTAAATTTAACATGCTAAATTGTAAAGAGGCCAGTACACCTATGGAATTAAAACTAAATATAGATAAAAATAACAATGTTAATGATACTAATATTCCATATCAGAAATTGATTGGTAGTCTCATGTATTTGTCTGTATTAACGAGGCCTGACATAACTTTTAGTGTGAGTTTCTTAAGTCAATTTAATTCTTGTCATAATAGCACTCATTGGAATTATGCTAAACGCATTCTTAGGTATTTAAAAAGGACTAAAAATTATTGTATAAGGTATGTCAAAGGTAGCTCTGAATTGTTAGGTTTTGCTGATGCTGATTGGGCCAATAATTGTGTTGATCGAAAATCATATACAGGGTATTGTTTTATGATGTCAGGGGGAGTAATATCATGGGAAAGTAGAAAACAAAAAACGGTAGCTTTGTCCAGTATGGAAGCTGAGTATATGTCTATGTCAGAAGCTTGTAAAGAGTCTATGTATTTAAGAGTATTGTTGTCTGAAGTCACTAATCAACCAGCATATACTATTACCTTGTACAATGATAGCCAGAGCGCCCAAAAACTTGTTATTAATCATGTCTTACATAGAAAAAGCAAACACATTGATATCAAATATCATTTTTTGAGGGAGTCTGTTGAAAATAAGATTATAAGTATTAAATATATGTGTACTAGCGATATGCCAGCTGATATTTTTACAAAATCACTTTGTGCAAGCAAGCATTATAAATGTATTAAAGCTCTGGGAATTAATGATTGTTTATAATTGTATTGTATGTGTTGTATTTGGTTTCATGTGATGTAGTGGGGGTGTTGTTTTTAATCTATGGACATCAAATGAAACCTACGTCATCTAGTGAATAAGAGAGTGAAGAATGTAATTACTTTTGTGACTGTATGAATTGTATCAATGTATCGGTTCATTCGTTCTTGCTCATTAGTCATTAAAATACTTGCCTCTCGTTCGCAATCAGATACACGTTGTTTTATTTTATTAATATCTGTGTTAGAACGTTCAAATGCATGTTGGTTACAATTGTGTGTCTAAATTAAAATTTGCTGGGATTTTATACTGGATTTAACTTGAATCTATATTATTATTATACTAGATTTCAAAGAAAAACCCGCATAGTTCCCGTTCCCGTGGGATTTCCGGGATAAAACCTATCCTATGTGTTAATCCAAGCTACCCTCTATATGTGTGCTAAATTCCATTGTAATCGGTTCAGTAGTATTTGCGTGAAAGAGTAACAAACACACACATACACATCCTCACAAACTTTCGCATTTATAATACATATTAGTAGGACAGATGCTATAATTATTATTGCAATCATCTTCGATTCACGATTGAGTAAGACAATTAGCAAGTTCTGCTTTGATCACAAATGCTCCCTGAGTTAATATTGTCTTTGTTACAGATTTCCAGAAAAATTCATATTTCAAATTCATAATAAATATATCTTTGTATTAATATTAATTAGGTAGGTACTTAAGTTACGATGCAACGTTTAAATATAATTTTGTTAGCAAATTATTTTGTTTTGTAACTATTCAAGTTGCTTAGTAGTTTAGATAAATGTGTGCGTGTACTAGTGTACACACGTAAGAAGTGAAACTTCTTTATGACCTTATTATTCAAAAAATAATTTACTATATGCAACTTTACCGAAATACGTCGAATCACGCGTGGTAGGGATAAGAAAAAGATGGCGTGTTACGGAAAAATGTCACGCGTAACGAAAAAATGTTACACTAAATTTTTTTCCAATCCCGATTAAGAAGTTTCACTTCAATTAAATCTATTCAGTCCTTTTATAAAGATGCTCTATAAAAAAGTTTCAATATTTGGACCCTTACCTGAACAGCCACCAAACACACAAAAAAGATAGCCAATACTTTCATTGTCACGACTGATTCGGGTCTGACACATTTGGCAAGTTAATCTCCCTTATATAGAACTTTTATGACTTTTTTTTGGGTAATCGGTCAAGCGTGTTCGTAAATATGTAATAAATATTCACCGAAATATTATATTGCCAGCAAATTATTTGCTTTGTAGGATACGCCTTGGTCTATTGACTAACATTATTATAGAAAATTAGCTTTAAAAAAGGTCTCTTAAAAGTAGACAGACTCAATTATAACATGGAATAGTTTTAATACAGGATATATATACGTATATGAATAATAATCAAAACTATAATGATGATTATGTCAATAGCCATTTTGTTATTTTTAAATTAAATAAATTCGATTGCTTTGCGGAAATCTTACAAAGATTGTGTTTAATTTAGCGTCACAATAGTTTTATTAAAATTTATGATATTTTTGAATATTTTAATAATCTACGGATCCCTAAAAGCCTTGACAATGACCTGATACTTTGTATTTTAAAACATAAAAAGCAGTTGTTGCCATGAAGGACGGGTCGAGTGGCTTTGTGTCAATATCATATGCATTTATAAACAAACATGAACAAAAAATAACTAGTTTTATGGGTACGTAAATATATTATATTAGAAAACAAATTAAGTATGGAGGTTTTTTTTTAATTCAATTAAGTTAAAAAAATGTGTTGGAATACAAAAATTTCCATGCGCTTTTATGTGATGTTGTTAAATATAAAAAAAAAAATGCTAGATAATTCAAAAACTACAGTAAACATTATAAATTTAAATGTGTTATTTAATCTAAATATTTATGGAAATAAACATCTTTAATTCTTTATTAAAATTAAATTGATACAAAATTAAGCATCAAGTATATTTGCAATATTTATGTATTAGAACCAACCTTACAAAATGCTTTTATTTAAAGTTTTAAATGAATAATATTTTTTTTTGTACCAAGTTCTATTTTAAAACGATAGAGTTAGAGATAGAGCACAAAAAACATTATTAAAACAAGAAAAAATATATATTGACCGGTTCGATTAAAACAATTTACAAGGTCTGCATCGAAAAAAAAAACATTGAGACGATCACTATCAGAATCTATTAGACACACATATTTCCTGCTCTACAAAATATTTACGAGTGTAACCAGAGTTATCATTAACATTCTAAATAAAAAAATTGCATTGATAAAAAAATAAAGTCCTTAGATTTGATGCAAAGTAAAAAAAAAATAAATAAATAAAAATGAAAAATAAATTACCTGAACGGCCAAAACGCACACAGCCAATACTAACAGAGACTTCATTATGTTCAACACAATACTACACCAGCAGCCTGGCCGGGTCTTATATACCCGCCCTGTGATGATAATCTCGGTTTAATCAGTTAGCGATTTGTCCAACAGGGATCGGTAACCTTTTGTATGCCTCATTTCATGTTGTTATGTTTTTAACAATTTGTGTTTAAAAAAATGCTCCACTAGCCGCAAAATAAGATAGATACTGCTTTCCGAATCGGTGGTAAGTGTTATAAAATATATACATAAGTGGCAATTCAAAAGTGCTTCTAGAAGAACTCTAATTGAATTAATAAATGTTTGAGTTTGAGTTTTATAAAAATGAAATAAAGTAACGATTATGTAAATAAGAATGTGGCTTTCGTATGATGAAACAATTTTTTTATCCGTCACACTTTAATATAGCTACTGTTAAATAAAACATTTTATGTAGGTGGGTATAGTAAGTAATGACACAAAAAGTATCATAATTAAAAATGGAAGATTTTTGTTATTAAAAATTCCTAGTGCCTACTTAGCTTAGATAATTCACAGTTCTAAATATCAAATCGAATTTTTTTCATACTAATTAATACATGTATGTATGTATGTTAAACGATCACTTAAGAAAATGTTATCTACTGAAGGGAATTTAGCATCATGTTTTTGTTCTATAAATATATTAAAACAGGATGATATAACACAAAATTTGGTAAAGGTTGTGCACTCCTAATGCGCTTGCGTCCTGCGTAGGTCACTCTGGAAAGATCTGCGCCTATCTTGTATTATTCTTTTTGGACACAAACACACTACGTGGTTCTGAGAAGGGATATTTTGAGACAACGAATATTTGAATGTACCTTTGATGGTAGAACAAATAGCCAAGTGTTTTTTTATTTAAAACTTAACGAATGAATATAAATGAATTATTTTGTAAATGCAATTTGTTTAAAAAAAAAAGTATCTAATTTAGCTATCTTATTTATGTTTTACCTATGGCATTGTACCTATGTTGTTGTTGGTAGTGGTTGACGCGTGAGCGTAGCACCGAGGGCTCCTGGGTTCAATTCCCGGGGGAGACGAAGAAAAAAAATATCTTGGGCTGGTAGGACACAGAAGGCTGATCAAGAGATCACCTACTTGTCCCTAAAGAAAATCGATCAGTGAAGTGGGATAAGAGGCAGATGTATAATGTATCTGCCTCTTACCCCACTAGGGGTCATGGGACCTCACTTTATGGCATTCATACACAATAAATTGACATGTATTCAATTCTTTTACATCATTATTTAATAGGAACAGAAGTTTCACAATAGATTTTTCGCTTTTTCACCTTCTTCTAAATATAGTAGGTACAATACTTTATTTTCAGATTTGGTATTTATTATTGTGTTTTCTTTATAATAAAATGTGTCAATGAATTACCGTAATTAGCGTGACCAAATGTTAATCACAGTAATTACTGTAATAATTACTTTATTAACATTTGGTCACGTTAATTAATCAATTGATTTTGTTTGGGTTTTAATACATGAACATGTTATTGCTGTTTTTTATCTTCTACATAATGTCTTATTTACATTAAATAAAAATCTGCTATTTTGAGTATACTTAGTTATTATCTTTTGAGAAATAATCGCGTTTAGTTTTTTTGCCATTATGTTTTATATCTTTTAGTTTGGAGTACTTTGATTCATTGTATAAACATTACTCAGATTTTCTTGTTGTTTCCCACGGTTTTGCTCCATTAATGAATAAATTGTATTAAAACAATAATTTATGTACATTCAGAGTAGGTATAGTATCTGTACCAAATTTTTAATAATATTATGAAACATCTATAAGCGCACGTTCAGGCTCGGCGCCATAACTAGACAAAATTGAAATATTGATTATTTCAATTTTGTCTAGTCACCCAGTCAAAAGTTCTGAGGTACCAAACACAAAGTCGTTTAGAACCTCCTTTTTTAAAGTCGGTTGCAAATAGTGCGTACCTACATTAGATCACATAATGTAGTGCACAGCAACGACTCAAGTGATAAATTGGCGTAATCAATTTAACAATATAACATCTCATCGCACTTGATTTATTAATGTACGTTGACCCGCCTGACATTTGCCGAAATTGTTTTCATTGATTTAATTGAAAATGCGAAATAATTGTGATTCTGGCCATTGTAGTTGAAGGAGGGTATTTGGTCCATGGTATTAAGAATATAAAATATTTGTGAAAAATAAGATTTATCATTTATTGACTGGAAAAATGACCTGACAAATAAAATACTTCGATTAAAATACAGTTAGTAATTACGTAATGAAACTCGCAAATTCGTAGAAAAATCAAGAAATGATTACTATTTTAATCAAATAAATCAAATCAACAAGGATTGGATTCGTTGTGAATGTACCTAGTATGAGAAAGTTTTAGCTTCAAAAGGATAGCTAATCTTGGAGATCTTAAAGTCAATTTAAAGTGAATAAAACGTAGTCCTAAATTAATGAATATCCTTTGTCATTATTATTATGACCATCACCTTTTAAAAATAAACGAACTCTTCTTCTATCAACGATTTTTCATAGTTCAATATCTTCATCAACTGGCCCAATCTGTGAAGAAAGACATCCTACAGAAAACGGCATGTCAAAAAATCGAATGTTCCAGAACATGTTATGATGTAACATGCCTTCCTACATTTGGCAAGCGTGGTGTATTATATCCTAACCCAAAGAAGGCATGTATCCCTGCATTGGGAACAAAGATACAAAGAAAAACAACCTAATAACAAATTAAACAATTCAAACATTTAGTGTAGGAGTTAATTCGATATTTGCTTGTTTTCTTATTGAGGCGAGGCCGATCGCTGATGGCCTAATCGTTGCAATTGTTAAAATTACTCCATTTATCATTTCCGCACTTAAAAACTGGGTTTATCTGGATGAGTTTGTGTCTAGATTGATACTAGTATATAAAAGCTATCTAGTTTTTCTATAACTCAGTCTAGAGCTGATAATAGAGAGGATCTACGCTGCATGCAAAAGAAAATTTAAAAGCAATTTTTAAAGCTAGCCAAAATCATCTTCCTAATAAATACCATTTAATTTTGATATTGATCATTGTGATAATAGTTTTGAATTTTAAATAAAGGTATTTTTTGTAATATAGTTTTTTAATTGTTATAAAATTTCTTTAATTCTTTATATCCCATCAAACTTTTTTTTTCAAGAATTATTTTACGAATTTACAGTTAATGTTTTTTTTATTCAGAAATAGTTAGATATTTGTATTTTATTGTGTAAATAAAATATAAATAAGATCATTATATATTGAATACCTGCAGATATAGTTTATTAGACTTTATATTATCTATATAATCTGTGAGCTATGAAACAAAGATCACATTTCAGTGAAAGTACTTATAATGAAAATGTAAGTTTTGGCAACCAACTTTACATGAAATTTTTGATGAGATCGGTATTTATTCAGAAAAGGATATTTACCAATGAATCGCACATATAGATATAGAATTTTTTGATTTTTTTCATAAAATATAACAAATATTGAAGATGTAGAATTTTTTGTATTATTATAAAACTCTTCCACAATACTTTTTTTAGTTTAATAATTATAAGTAGGTACATATACTTTGTTCTCAACGTTAAAAGCGACTTAGTGAAAAGTGCGTATAAATGTTTGTCACCAAATAAATGTCTTTTTTATTCCCTTAAAAAATGCCCAAAATCTAGATTTCCACAGGTTAGGTTCACAAGTACAGCTGCATTAACCAAAGGTCGATGAAAACGTTGCAAGTGTAAGAAACATTCTGTATTTGGCAGCACACGACGCATGCGCACCACGGGGCGAGACGAGAAATAAACATAGTCGTGTCAAAATATATCCAGTTTGGTACATACTAACAATGTGAGTTTATAAGTTTCGATATGGAAGTTCTATTGTAAGTATTTTTTTAATTATTGTATTTATTCTAATTATTGAGAAGGAAAGTAATTTTGTAGAGTCTTTGTGGTAAAAGTTTGATTTTAATTTTTCATGTGTTCAAAAGTGTGAAGTGGCAATGACCTAAGGAATGTATTCTGAGTTCATTAATTTTTAAATTTATTTCATTGTTATTAAAAAAATGTGCTATAATATATATAATTAAAAGCCACAGAACAATGGTCTATTCTGAAGTTCTTCGCAACCAATTTTTCAAAATTAATGTCATGATTATTTTTCTTTCACTGCAGTTATGTTAATTGAAAGGATTCGCCGATCCAGCTTTTTAAATAATTATGATGACAATGATTACATTGTTCCTTCACTTCGTAGGGAACTTTATGCCCCATTTCTAAAGTAATCGCATGATATGATTTTTTTAATTGTTCTTTCGGTTTAAATGCAAAAATAAAATAATAAAAATACCCAAAAATTGGTAAAATGCTTCGTATATAGCAGAATAACAACGCTTTTAAGACAGTAAGTAATGATCTAGATATTAGTTATTAACTATTTAAAATCATCAACATAAAATTTTGTCGTATGTCTGTGTCTTGAGCGTTAGATGTATAAAAACCTACTTTATTCTGAGATTCATATATATGAGTTATATTTCCTTAAATCCCAACTAAATGCGGATGAAGCCTGAATGATAAGCTATGTTATGGAAAAATGTTTGCGAGAAAGAGAATTCTTCATCTGTAAATTTCAATTTAAATTTCTAAATGAAGTAATAACAATAAATATCTGCTCTACTTAATGACTCTACTGTTAAGAAAACAGTTTTAGAAAAATTGAATAATGGTATACATTTAATATAGAAAAATCCACAATTTTATAATTAAGGAACAGATATATTAACAACTAGCTTTCCACCCGCAGCTTCGTCCGCGCAGCCAAAGAAAAACCCGCATAGATCCGTTCCCGTGGGATTTCCGGGATAAAACCTATCCTATTTCCCGGGGTAAAAAGTAGCCTATGTCCTTTCTCGGGTGTCAAAATATCTCTATACCAAATTTCATGCAAATTGGTTCAGTACTTTAGGCGTGATTGAGTAACAGACAGACAGACAGACAGAGTTAATTTCGCATTTATAATATCAGTATGGAGTAAATTGATGCACAAATAAATGGAGAGATTATTTCAGATATCTTAAGAAGTTTGGAAAAAATGTTGCTACTTTATGTCTCTATCTGGCCTACAGATGCTGTAAAAGAACTAAATATTTAGTTTATAGTATTTAATATTACTTAAAAGTGATTAATTACCGTCGTAATTACCTTATAAAAATTAGGTAGATAAGCATCTCTAAGTACATGCGAATATGTTTTTCATAGAAGAGCAACGGTTTATATTGGAAATTCTACGTGTAGAATATTTAATCCAAACATCGTGTTTTCAATTTCTTCCAAGTAAAAAGATAAGCTCAACATAAACAACTTAGATTACAAAATAAAAGACAGATGGAGCGTTGCCGAACTAAACCGAATAATTTATCGTCATTTTCAATAAAGCTATGTGTGCTGTCATTTCACCGCTGCACCGTACGTACCCGGTGCTTCTGTGTGCGTGTAATGTTGCCAGATATTGAAAAATTTCCCAAATTTTTCCCCGACTACGGAAAAAAGAGGGTTATGTTTTTCGAGTTTATGGATGTATGTATAATATTTCTTTGACACGCCCTGCAGTATAAACCGTTGGACCGATTTTGAGTTGTGAGGTTTCATTGCAATAATCTGAATTATTATGTTAGTGGCGGTAGTGACGTAGGCTATATACATAAATGAGAAGTCAAGTTTTAATTTTTATTTAAATTATTTTATTACATAAAGTACCTGCCTACTAAAGTTATATATGGACAAAATAATTGTATTCAATTTTTTATTAAATAAATTACTTAAAAAAAGTTTCAATATTAACTATATTATATTATTTTTTATTTTTCATAATATATGAATACGAATAGCGGTAGTTTTTAGTCGAGAATACGGGACATTTTATTTTCATCATATCCATCATGGAGTTCACATAAATTAAATCGCTAGCGAAAACGACTATGACGTTTTTAAGCTTTATAAATGTAACAAAATAATGTATTATGCTTATTAAAATAATCTAATAATTATCATGAACCTTTAGTGCACTATACAAATAATCACATTCACGATCGAAAAATCCAACAGCATTACCCTGAAGATCTTTTAACCATTTTACCGTTTTACCAATAAAAATGGCAAATTCATTTTCAAAATACTGGCAACATACGTTGAAGTTTTGTATTCCTTCATATCTGTAAAATTATTATTCGTATTCAAGAAATAAATCAGCCAAATAATCTACAGAAAACCTGTGAAACGATGTTTTATCTTTTTTTTGTTTTCGGGAACAAATTTTACAGCGTTTTATTATCACAAGACTGCATTTTTTTACTAAAATTGCAAACCCTTTTTGACGTATTGCATGACACTTTATGCGCTATAGCACTGGTGCAGCGACGTATTTGTTTTTGATTTCGTATTTTCTTTTACAAGGGCGACGGGCGGTTGTCATGCTCCATCTGTACTTTATTTTATAATCTAAGATAAACAATGACTCAAGTGAAAGTTGATTAAACCAATAATTTATTCCTAATCAAATGAAGATAATATTTTATTTAGCATCATGAGGTTAGCTGATGACGTTTGACATTCAAAAAGTTCCCAGAATATGCGCGTTCAGTTGCGCAGTAGCTCGCAGCTAACTTCACACCACACAATAGCAAAACACGGCAATGTTTCCACTAAATGAAATTATTTAAAAATTGCATTGATGTACATATAAATCGGATGTTCGAAGTAATTATTCGTCGTATAAAACTGTGTTTTCGTGCCATATTCTGGGATTTTCATTGGTGAGTGTATCATGTTTTGCAGAGTCGTGTTTCATTTGATATTTCCGTAATCGTTTTAAATTGGTAAGAGAGACGTTTGTGTGTGTTAATCAGCACTTAGTGTTGTGTTTTAAGTAAAGAAATAAAGTGGGTCTAGTTGAAAATGTAATACAGGAACGCGCCGGTTAATGTGCAGTTTTTTAAAGCAATGTAAAGTGAATAGGAAGCTTTAATAATTTATGTGTTTTCTATAGTGTTCATAATCTCTATAAATAATCTATTAAGTGTGTGGGTATAAGATTTAATTAGTCAGTGTTAATCTACTCGGTAAAAACTAATGTAGAGCATTTTAATAGTTTTTTTTTCTGCGAATGTTCTGTTTCTGTTTTGTCATTATCGCTTAAAACAAAAGAAATGTATCTAATATAGTTCCCGTACCTTTATAAGGTTTATAAAATATTTATTAGTTAAATAAATTTAAATTAGAACATTGTTTTGTTATATTACTTTAAATGTAGAGCAGTGCATTTTCCTACAATTATATAAAACATGATATTAAATTCATGACAATGTTAGAGCATACATCAAAACATACTTTAATACAAAAGCTCTTTAAAAAACAATAGTAATCAACGTATCTACTTAAACATTTGTTCTAACATTAAAAACTCATATAAATGCAACAATTAAAACAAAAGAAAGTAATTAAGCGACGTGACGTTAATAGCACTATATCATAATTGAAGATAGAATTGCGAGCATTGACATCAATTAAAAAATAGCGCACTAGGGTTGGTCTGCACTGCGCTGAATCGATCGGGCCACCGCGCAAGCGCTGTCAGCCTCGCTCACGTCAGTGACCGCCGGTCGCGAGAGCCAGCAAGTCTCCACCATGCCGAAGACGAAACCCACACCCGTCGAGGATCTCATCATACCCCCGCAGGATCAAAAGATATGCGGGACCATCTGCGTCTGCCAAATGACAGCAGTGCTTAGCTGCGTGGCCATTGTCTACCTTACAGTAGCTATATACATGCCCTATACTAGAGCCATATCTTCCGGAATCGACCCAACACCCATCATGTGTACAACAACAAGAGCTGTAAATAAAGAAAACTGTGACTGGGGATCTTGTGGCGAGTGGTGTTTGAGCAAAACATCAGGAGCGTGCATACAGATTTACGTAAACGTAAGGAAAAACGGATCGTCCTTGCTTTTGTCTGAATGTGGCAGCGCTGCAAACAAAACATGCTACGGTATCGATCAAGAAAACGCAAAGAAGTATCACTGTATACGAGACGAATGTAAAAATTTAACTGGTACATTCAATTGCACTGAAGGAAAGTGTATAAACATAACTGACGCGTTTGAATGTGCGTTCCGGGATACAGATCCACCGTTAAAATGTTCAGGTAGAAGAGGAAAGATCACTTGTATCGACGTGCAAGGGTTATATTATTGTAACAGAGGCACTTGTAGAAAAATAAGAACCCCATACAATTGTGATCGACGATGCGTTGACATCCCGACTCGAAACAAAAACGTTATAGTATTAAGTGGTGATCGAGTTTTCTTAGCACGCTGTACGAAGCTTGCTAAAGAAGACGGTGGTGAAATAGTTTGGACGGATTCAGGGGAAGAAGTCATAATGTTGTCATGTCATGCAGTGCACAATGGAAGTTCTGGCGTTGTAGCCGTTGATTGCATAAATGCTGCTTTACTTCCTCGCACAGAAATATCAGATTTGACCAACTTTACTCACTTACAGTATTTGTATACTATTAAAGCAACGCCGAATCGTGTGATCGCACCACCTGAAGTCGATCTGACATTAGCAAACGATAGTAAACTAATGATTAATTTAGAAGGATGCGTAAATACTCTTGCTGATGAATGCAAGGATTTCCTCAAGACATATGGACGAGATGGCACTGACCACAATGCTAAGGCTAGATTCCCATGCTTCCACACAGAGAATAATCCAGAAACAGTTGTCGCGAGGTTCGATTTAGAGGCGACTTATCGGCAGTTCATTGTGGCATTGTTGTTGCCTACAGTTTTGGTTGTTGTTTCTTGTATAACCCTGATGTTGTGTCAAAGGACGGTGGAAGTTGGTGATGATGCTAAAATGCGTTTCAAAGTTTGCGGTGCTGGACAAGCCGAGATGCAAATGCATCCGAACGATCCTGTTTCTCCCCTCTGAGATCAGTCACGTGAGCTTTTGTTTTATTTAAACATTGCCTTTATTCGTGTGCATATTCAAACATAAAACATTAATTACAACTAAGACCCCATGTTAAATATTTACAAAAATATAACACAATCGCTTTAATAATCTCGCGCAAACCATTATTTTATGTCGTTAGAGCTCCTATTAAATATTAACGATTTTTGTGTCCTTGGCATCACTGTGTGACGGTATGAAAATAATTCAGTCAGCTTGTTTCAGTCTTGTAATAAGCACGAAAGCTTTCGTTTTACTTTGGCATCACATTTTTGCGTAATACAAAGGTCTGATATGATATGTAATGCATATTTTAATAAGTTTGAATAATGTGATCAATACGAATTGATATGACGTCATTTTTACGGACCTACTATTCATGTTATAATTATATAGCCCATGTTATTATTTAACACCTGAAACCAAATCCATAAATAGATTGATTGGAAAAATGATTAACTTTTCTTATTTCTCTGTTTCAGGCGTTCCCCTCCTCTGCGAGGGCCCGGCTAGTTCACTAAGAGACGATTAATTGCTTACTGCGCTGCTAAACAAAAGCTCTCCCCATGTCGACTTTAAGTAGATCCCGGGCGACCCTGTCGC
This sequence comes from Colias croceus, assembly GCF_905220415.1. Taxonomy (NCBI): domain Eukaryota; kingdom Metazoa; phylum Arthropoda; class Insecta; order Lepidoptera; family Pieridae; genus Colias; species Colias croceus. Next base: position 8,159,803 of record NC_059556.1, on the reverse strand, counting down.
CTGCCACTTCCGAGAGATCCACACTTCCCATGGGAGCTACAGCCGAACAAGGGAGCCAAGATTTCACACCTCTAGAGCCGACACGGGAGCAGCTACTTGCACATTTCTTCGAGCGGTTCAAATTCTACACTTCCCTTTGTCTTGGCACATCAGCTATACTCGCCGTATTTGCGTTTCTCTTCCTAATCCCCTTTGTGGTCGAGCCAGCGATCCAAACGATTCTTGCCGAGTTCGCACCAGAAGCAGGAATATGTAGTGTGTCAAGCCATGTTTATGCAGAAACGTTAACAAATTGTACCTGGGCATCGTGCAGAGAGGGTTGCACTACAACGCACACAAAATGTCACAAAATTCGAGTGAACCTAGCTAGAAGACCATTCTTTGGAAATGAAACGTTACCAATCGAGTGGGATGAGACTAATTTAAAGTTCTTGATCAATCCTGAAGGCTGCGGTTATCCTCCGAAAGTGAATTGCTCAGTATTTGCCAGTGAATATGCGGGATCAAGGTCACCGAAGATTTTCCCTTGCTTCTACAGTATGACGCGACCTGAGTTAGTTGTGGCGAGGTATTCCTGGGAGACGACAATACGAGGATTGATATTGGCTTTGGTTCTACCGACGACAGTATTTGTGTTCAGTTTAAGTGTCCTGGCGTATTGGCATTGCCACTGTTGTGACAGGGCCTGTAATCGCCGAGTGCACGCTGAATCGTTTGCGAGTAAAGAAGAGTAAGTAGATTATATAACATTCTTTCTTATTAGACGTTATAGATGAATTGAATGATTTTTTTGTTAACGATGTTTATAGCGTAGTTCTAGAAGTTTCTTATCAGACTGATGTGGTATTACAGGATAAACAAATACCAGTTCAAGGAAGAACCTTCATAGTTTCAGCTATAGATGTTTAGGAACTATTTATTATTTGCAAGTACGTTTATGTTTTGTATTGAAAGGATTTATTTGAGCTCATAGTAAATATGGCCATACATCTTGACTATTTTATGGTACTATTTTACGAATAAGTAAGCAGTTTGTACATTAATGTTGAAATCAATTTAATTTAATTTATTCACTTAGTAGCTTAGTAATGTATTATGATATGCATCATTCACAGCTTTTTACGTAACATAAGCTTTGAAAGGCTAGAAATTGATTACTTTTATTAAATGCCATGGTAGAATACTATGCTTTTAATTTAGTTCAATCATTTCTATTTTTAGGACTAAAAAAAATATCACATTTCTCAATATTTTCTGGCAGTTTTTTTATAATATTGATATGAGAACATAGTTCAAGTCTACCGATTGAATAGTTATTCTAATGAAAAATAAACAATAATTAAATCTTAGAACATAATCTATTTCTACGTAAGGAAGAACTTACATTTTAAGAGATCTTATAAAAAGCTTTGACTCGTTCAGTGAATACAAATAATATGACACTTCTATATTTTTAACGCATATATTAACCTTGTATCATTTTGAATTACAGCAGCAAGCTCCTCTGTGAACTAGACGATGACCCCAGTGACGACGTGTTCTGACGCCAAGCCACCACATACCCCCGACGCCGGACCTCACCAAGGAACAACGGATATACTCAGATGTAGACCAAATATATCATTAAATACATTGTGCCTAAGGCTAAACGAATTTGTCGTACGATTTAAGATTGCTGGATTTATAGATGGTCCATTTATTGGACATTGATGGTTGCGAGCAATGAAAGTCGAGTAATATATAATCTAGTTTCAAAGGGGCTCTTATTTCCTAATGATCTCATATTTTATTCAGTAAAATGTTCGCTTTGTTTATCAAAAGCTTTATGTGGTTCGTGATTTTTTTGTACTGTAAATAAATGGTAAATAATATATCTAAAAGAGTGGTCTTCTGAAGTTTATGTGGGTATTGATGTTTAAATCTCTCTCTTTGTATTCGGGAAGTTGTATTAATAGTATCAAATATTTGGCTCATGTTATTTATTGAATCTTTATCTGCATATTATTTGCTATGAAACCGGCAGCCAAGCTTCAGCGAGGTTTAAGAATTTTGTGTAACAATTCGTCTCTTTCTAAATTTGAGCTAAGTCGGATAGTCTAAGTAATGTTAATATTCGCTAAAGTTTTATTGTTTATAAATAAGTAGATAGATAAATTCACTTTCAACGCAACAAATTTATAATCCCTGCCGATAAATGATGGCATTTTAAAAGGCTATCATAATATTGTCTCACTTGCACATTGATTATTTATTGCTGATATAGTGTGTATGAAAGAGATAGCTATCCAAAAATTATGTACAAATATAATTCCATCATTTATTGGCTCTGTTTATATAGTAGGTACTTAATTATTTAGTTTGAGTTTGTAAATATTATTTGTGTGTCAGTATTAGATTTTTTAATGTTTCGTATGTACAGAATTCTATATTCTACAAAGGTCATAAATATTTTTGTCAAATTACCTTACCTTAAATATGCAAAAATAAAAAATAGTTTCAGAATTTATTTAGCAACAATAACACTATGTAGTTGTTTCTGTATAGCTTTTTCAAATAGACCATAGATTGCATTTCAAAGTAAACCTTTATCTCATTCTGTATTTTCTGATGACATTTTTATACTGCTGTCAATCTTCACTTCTTTTCAAAAACTTGATAATAATGTTAATATTTTATGAAACGCTCTTAATGTTTTGTTTAAAGTTACAAAATATACGTTACATTATGTAATAAAAGAAAAGCACTGTCTAATTTAAATAGTCATTTTGTGCTTTTTTTAATATTTCTAATACAGATAATAATTAATAGATTGTTAATATTTTTGGAAGTTACGTTAAGTTAGGTACTTGATTAATTTGAGGAATATTGTAAAAATCAAAGGTTTTAATTAAGAAAATATTTAAATAATTCTTCTGTAATTTATAGATATAATGGAAAATGAAGCCTTAGCCTTAAATTCTATCTGCCATTGTGTGATATTAATGCTTATATGCAAATTGGCCGTAGATAACCAAAAAGGATCCAACCCACAAAATGTTACTTTTGAGTTATTGAAGTTTGAAGTTTAACCTGTGTTTGTTCATATAAAGACTTGCTTGTGTTAATTGCTTCTTAAGGAAAAGTGTGTGTGTCAATGTATATTTTATTCTTACAAACAAATTTTATTGAATTTAGTTTTATTTCTTGAAATATTCAGCTAAATGTGTGTTAGGATCCTTTTTGATAAAACCTATTTTCAATTATGATAAGTGAATTTTCATTTCGCAAAAACGATTCAAAGTAGCTAATTGCTACTAAGATCCTTATTTTTTTTTAATTTCATAAATAAAACAACTAACTTTCAATTTTTTTTTTCATTATTTATATAAAACATATTAATTCTATCCGATTTACTATTCTTCTTCGTGTGCGAAGTCCGGTTCATCGCCATATCTACATCGACATGAAGTCTTGGATTGCCCCCTTGGATTGATTTATAGAAATCCAGGCAGTATTTAGATAAATAGTCAAAGATTGACTCCAAATCGTCTAATTGGGCTTTTCTTTAAAATTTGGCCATAGTCATTGAAAATCATTATCAGATACCTCCGAAGATTTACCTTTCGAGCCCGCCCATACATACAACTTTTGCATCGACTAAACTGATCTGTCGAGCTGTATTCTCCTCTTGAATTCAACATGACTAAACTGTTTAGTCGATGGAGGTGCGCATACAATCGATTTCAGTCTTAATAATTTATATCCCCAACAAACCTTACAGTCTTCTATAGGCAATTCTTGAATGAAGGTAATAAAGATCACATGAGCGGGTGATCGATAGTTGTGCGAGTAATTTTTTTTTTGTTACTTCGACATATTCGTCAGCTTCGTAAATTTTTTCAGGTATTTTCAAAGTGCTTCTATTTTCGAAAAATCGGTATAAAAAAGGCAAAGATGTGTGACCCGATCAAGATACTTGGAGTGTGAACTTAATGCATGCCTAACGCCTCAAGCTTTAAATACATAATATTCAGTCTATTCAAATGTTCTGAATCGTTTTTGTTATTAAACCAGTATACATTTCTACAAAATTTAGTTTAACAAAAGAGATCCATGCTTTCTGAATCTTTTTAGTGATTTATCTATTGCATCATAATATCATAAAAATTAAATATCTAAAAGGATCCACATGCTTTGGATTTTTTTAAACATTTTAGTTTTGTGTTAGTTTCTTAGACTGAGCGTTTTACAATATGATCCAAGAAGAATGGATCGTTTTTACGAAACTAAAATATGGCTTCTCCATACATGTGGGTTGGTACCCAGTGTCAATTTAACGTCAAAATATTCATATTTTACTTGGATTGTTTTTGCTAATCGAAAATATAGACCTAGACGAGCAGTTTGGTATATTTAACTCATTTTCGGTCATGTTGTGGGTTGGATCCTTTTTGCTTATCTACGGCCAATTATCAATATAATAAAGTTTTATTTAAATAATTAAAATCTCAATCTATTTATTAGGTTTCTAAGGTTATAAAGTAATGTTACGTTTTGTCTATAAATATGTATAAAAGATTCCATATTAAATAATAAAAATGCGTGAAAATTGTAACAATAACAAAAATATTACATGAAGCTTTCTTTTTAAACTATAGTTGTTTTTTCATGTGATTTTAAGGATTTTGTTACGAATTTAAAACATGAAATATACATACATCACGGCATCTATCAAGTTACCTATCAAATTTTACTGCTCAAAAACATATGAGGAAGTGACCATGTTTTAGAACCGTTAATTTTGAATTTATAAAATACACCAGGATTTGCTTGTGTTTAAAATAACGTATAATATTGTGTTAAATAAAATTATTAATGTATTAGTTTTAGATATTCTATAAATTCAGGATGTTGCTGAAAAAAATTTTCCCAAAATATGCTGACTTAAGATAACTAATTATTGTATTGTTCATATTTTTTATGGTTGCAATAGCAATACTCACTCTATATACTTTATAAACTAGCTTCCCGCCTGCGGCTTCGATCTACTTTCAAGTTACTGCGTAATAGCCGTTTCTTGTGCCAAATGTTATCCGCATTTTCACTCCATTTATGTTATTTTGTCATAATTTTATAATAATATGTGCTACTTATACTAATATGTGTTACTATTCAAAGTTGCTTAGACGTAAGAAATTATGACAGACAGACATTTACATTTATAATATTATACAAAAAAAAAAATACTGGGGTACTGGGGGTCAACGCCAAGTTAAAAAATAATCATTGCAAATATGAAATTATTGTACAAATATATCGAATAAACATACCTATTTAAAAATGTTTCTAAGAAAATTGTATCTACCAGTATTAAAATACTATTTTAGATTATAAAAATTTGAATGTTATCGTTTCAATTATCACGCAATTGTTAAAATTATGTAAATATCATTTAAATGTCGCTATGTAATGTAAATAATTATATTTAATATTCTCCGATATTAACTATTATTAACTATTTATGTAGTTTTAATGCATGTAAGCATGACACAAAGTGTTACGACAAATAAATGCAAAGCTTTCTTATTTTTTGTTTGACTAAAGTTTATTTACGCCCTTAATGCGTCTGTGTAATGGCCATTTCGCAGTTCCTTGCGAAACAATACTGACAAGGACGCAACTATTTCATCTATCTATGTGCTAGAGTGAGACATATCATATGCGAAAACCTTCCATACTACTGACAGATTTTTCGTTTTTTCGCTGCCGCTCGCGAATGCGTCGGTGTACTAAAAAGGCGTGGTACACCGCAATGTTTTCGCAACTGTTTCGCAATGCGTCTGTGTAATGGCCATTTACTAACTAAAGGCTAGTACACCGACGCATTCGCGTGCGGCAGCGAAACAACGAAAAATCTGTCAGTAGTATGGCAGGTTTTCGCATATGATGTGTCTCACTCTAGCACATAGATAGATGAATTAGTTGCGTCCTTGTCAGTATTGTTTCGCAAGGAACTGCGAAATGGCCATTTTATGACTTACTAGCGAACCCGTCGAACTACGTTTCGCCGCATTATGTATAAATACCAAACGAAATGTTACATAGGGCGCTGTATGTGAAAAATGATTTTCCCGATTTTCACGCTTTTCTGGTGAAATGTTTCCTGAATTTTCTTTGCTACAATTTACAAACCTCACGGAGCCAGAGACCTTTCCCACGAATGAAAATCCGTGGAAATCGGTTCGTGCGTTCTGGAGTTATAGCGTCAGGAAGGAAAACCCGACTTATTTTTATATACATAGTACAAGACTAGTTCATTGAACAATTATCTTAAAGGTTTTTAGGGGACGACTTTTGCCGCTCTTGTTCCGCCATCTTGAAAAAAGGGTCTTCTGAGCTATGTATCAAATGTTACATTTTATTTAACTTTAGAGAAATTACCCATAAAAATATGTAATTAAAAAAATAAGATACTTTGTCAACGTTCAAGATCATTTAAAAAGGCAGAATTTTTTAGTTTTTTTATTTGTACGTTGAGACTTAAATCACACACCTTCTGAGCCGATAACGTAATTTTAAACGCCTGTTTTTTTAATAATATGATATAATTTTGGAACGAAGTTCCTTATTTATGACGATATTATACAATTATACATGCTGCTAGATTGGCATTGATCAAATGTGTACTGAATTGGATTAAAGCCAAAATAATATTAATTAACCAGATTTAGCCACCACTTCAGATACTGCCCTGGTTTTATTATAATTTAATGATCAATCAGTGCTGATTTTACACCACTACACAACTTATTTTAATATGGAAAATAATGTAAGTACTTATAAAATAAAAGAAGTACTAGCATATAAAAAAAGAATGGCCAATCGATATCACGTATTTTCAGACTAATAAACTGTGGACGATTGAGTTATTAGGAACTGTGATCGCATGCCAAACTGCTAGCTTGCTTAAGCCAATTTCGAGATATCAGGTAACTAGCTCCGAGGTTTCACCCGCATTGCTCCGCTCCTGTTGGTCTTAGCGTGATGATATATAGCCTATAGTCTTCCTCGATAAATGGGCTATCTAACACTGAAAGAATTATTCAAATAGGACTAGTAGTTCCCGAGATTAGCGCGTTCAAACAAACAAACAAACTCTTCAGCTTTATAATAATAAGTATAGATGAAGGTGCCTACCTTTTCTTTTATTCGAACCGCTAAAGACTGGAACATGCTGAATCTGTGTTTCTGATGACCTATTAATATACCTATTAATCTTCAAGTGTAGATTGAACGGGTACGGCGAGCTTTAAGGGAAGCAGGTTCCATGATACATCTTACCATCAGGCGACGTTGTGGTCAAGCGCTTTGCTATCGGCAATAAAAGCAAAATATTTTTCTTTGATACATTCTCCCAGTTGGTTCATACATATTATAAGATAAAAATCGCTAAGAATAAGTTGGCCATAGTTCCAGATACAGTAATCCAAAATTAATAATGCGCATGCAAATCTTCGCTAATTGTCGTATTTCCGAAGACACTCGAATCATTGAATCGTAAGAGCCCTAAACAACGAACTTGCATTTTACACCTTGTTCAAAAGAAATAGACGTCAATTCACGGTCATACACAATCAAAAACAAATCGGGCGGTAGGTGACGGTAGCCTGTCAGTCAAAAAAACTCAAAAATCCGTCAGTTGTCTTTAAATATTGGTGGTGACTGCACGTGTTCTCTCAGTGTGGAATTATATAGAGCTGCTATTACGTTCCCTCCTTGGTTTTGTTTTTAAAGGTGAATTGAATTAAGAAGGTGATGGCAGTAGGGAAAGTGAAAATGAAGAAGAGTTCCGATGTATCTAAAATGTCAGAAATAAAGATAATCCCTGATTTTGATTGTTTTTATTTTTTTTTTGAAATTGTCATAATATTGAAGAATGATCAGTAATTCAGTACTGTAAATACTTTTGAACTGAGATTTTAATGATAAGATTTACATATATTATGTTCGCAGATTTACATATATATTATAATCGCGCAAGCGAAATGTTTCGCTACAGAAGCTATATATATACAACTTTCCGACATCATCCATTGGGGCCTTCACGGCCGGCCAGTCGAGTTGACTGGTCGAGGATCCTCCCTTTTTCGATGGAGGAATTCCACCTCCCTTCCTCCACAGTGGTGACCCCTGACAGTTCACAACTCCTTCTGTCCATCCATGATGTCCATGCTCACCTATCCCTTCCCCGCCCACGATCACCGCCCGCCAGCCAGCGCACTCGGCTTCAAATGGAAACCTGTCCACTACCATGTGCGATCGCGCATGCTTGGTCAGCTCCACAGCCATCCTCACTGCACACTCCGACTCACTGGAACATACCTGGCATTGGCAAGGCAATTCGTACTACGACCTCCGGTCTCGGAGGGGAGTCCTGTAGCGACACCTCGCTCTGAATCGCGCAAGCGAAATGTTTCGCTACAGAAGCTATATATACAACTTTCCGACATCATCCATTGGGGCCTTCACGGCCGGCCAGTCGAGTTGACTGGTCGAGGATCCTCCCTTTTTCGATGGAGGAATTCCACCTCCCTTCCTCCACATTATGGTTTAAATAATATAAACCTGTGTTTGAAAACCATACTTTCTACCAAACCATATCTACTTATTTTATTGAAAACCATACTTATTTTAACCTTCTTTTCTTCCATCATTACACCAGCTTCAGTAAGACACTTTAAAAGTACTATAAAATTTTCCAAGTAAATCAATCCAACAAAGATAATATATTCGCAATCGTGGGGTTATACTCGCTATTTACTTACAAGGAATTATCGAAACAAAATCGTTACTTACCTACAAATACATATTAATCTCTTTTAGCACAAAACATATAATTTGACTAAATTATGCACGAAGAAAATGCATTTAACCGCTCTATATAGATATCATCTTCGGACGCTCCGAGAATATGACAGTTGCCGAACAGTGACGAAGATTTCTATGCGCATTATTACCTTTGGAGTACTGTACATATGTAAATAATGTAAGTACTTATAAAGTAAAAGATATAAATCGTCTGTATTGCTTTGAAGACGCTTTAAAGCTCGTAATTCTGATGCTTCTCTTTTTATGGATATCAGTGGATGATATAGAATACAGTATACACTTAAGAACAAAGTATATGATAGCAAATCTTAATTACTAGCTTCCGCCCGCGACTCCGTCCGCGCGGAAAAATTAAGAAAAGTTAAGATTTATTTTTTTTCTACGTATTTTTCCGGGATAAAAAGTATCCTTTTTTATGCCCAGGATAATAAAGTATAATTATACCAAGTTTCATCGAAATCGGACCGTTAGTTTTCACGTGATGCCTGAACATACAGACAGACAGACGGACAGACAGACAAAAATTTTTTTAATCACATATTTGGGTTTGGTATCGATCCAGTAACACCCCCTATTATTTATTTTTTCAATATTTTCAATGTACAGAATTGACCCTTCTACAGATTTATTATATTTAGTTATGTATAGAAGAATATAGATGTATTGGACAAGAGATAAAGTCTAAAACTAGAAACCTGAAAATGAAAATTCCAGCACATAATATCTACTTTAATTTAATAAACAATACATACATCTTCTCCTATGATAGACTGTACTACGCTAAAGGAGAATGGCAAACTCCCATAGGACTCTGGGCCTGATCGTTACACTGATGATTTATGGGTGATTAAATAGATAAAAATATACAGACTCTATGAATATAATAATTATAGATCTTTTCTATGGGATAGCAGAGATATTGGGATATTGATTAAGATCAATTTTGAATGTAACGTTACTAAGGCCCTTCTGCCATTAGGTACGATACTTCTAGAATACGATACTCGCGTAGAATACTACTTAGATATTTGCTGGCTACCAGATGCTCGCATATTATGCGACTGAAAAATGACTAAATTCATCATTATTGTGCCTCGTTTTTGTGGACCGACGTTATAATAATAAATAATAATAATTCATTTATTTATTGCAACAACAGTTACGTCGTTATGTCGAGCAATCAGCAATTCCAGTGACGAAGAAGCTCTTGCAGTTTTTCTTTTTTATAGAAATAGAAGACGCCAACGTAAGAGTAAGAACTAAGAAGTACTGGATTCATCCATATATTGAAAGAAACATAAATTGTAGAGTTTTTGTAGCCGAACGAGAACTACAACATGATGATTAGATATTTTTATCTTTCTAACGAAGAGATACGCGCGAGAGTCGAGACCCGATGCAAAAGCGACCGACACGGTGAGTAGTGCTATACTAGTCGCAGACGTGTAGGATACCAGTAGCGTAGTGTGCGAGCCTACATAAAAATGTATGTGAGATACTCCGCGGCGACTAGTCTCCGAGACTTGCATGATACTTGAATCGCCTATGCGTATCGTAATGGGAGAAGGGCCTAAAACTTCACTCAAATGTCAAACAACAAACATAAACAAATCACTCATCACTGACACAATTATGATTAATAATTTGACATTTTATTAATGGCCAGCTACCTAAATAAAAATGTTATAATTATTATTGATTAAGTAAAACATGTTTTTATTTTATAGAATGATCTAAATAAATTAAGATATGTGTTAAAAATAAGTTAAGTTTTGCTTCTGATTTATAAAGCATTTGAATTCAATAAAATTGAAAATAAAATATAGTCATTCATTCGTATTAATCGATATATTCGACTTTTTTACTCCTGACAACACTGACAATCTCTGCTTGATAAGACCGGTAGTCATAGAAATCTAAATAACAATGCCGGTAGTGAACACATTATCTTTTTTTTCAAAGATTTGTTTTCCCATAGAATCAGAAGTAAATATTTTACCAAGAATTACTAAAAATAACATAATGAATTTTAAATATATTATGATTTCTGTAACAGTTAGGCCCAGTTTCGCCATTCTCCTTTTATTTTATGTTTAACCGTAATAAACTGGTTAAGCCTACTTGAAATATTGGACACTTCAATCTTTCGATCTGATTTATCCGCTTATCTTCCAATAATCTATATTAAATATTATAAATGCGAAAGTAACTCTGTCTGTCTGTTACGCAATCACGCCTTAACTACTGAACCAATTTGCGTGAAATTTGGTATAGAGATATAATTAGATACCCGAGAAAGGACATACGCTACTTTTTACCCCGGGAAATAGGATAAGTTTTATCCCGGAAATCCCACGGGAACGGGAACTATGCGGTTTTTTCTTTGACTGCGCGGGTGAAGCTGCGGGTGGAAAGCTAGTTGTTTATAAACGCCTAAACAATACTTGCAACACGATAGACGACGTAATAACGTAGTTAGTAATAAATGTCTAATGATTATATAAAGCACGGCACTCACGTATTATACTCATTATAAAATACTAGCTGTGCCGCGCGGTTTTACCCGCATTACTCCGTTCCTGTTGGTCTTAGCGTGATGATATATAGCCTATAGCCTTCCTCGATAAATGGGCTATCTAACACCGAAAGAATTTTTCAAATCGGACCAGTAGTTCCTGAGATTAGCGCGTTCAAACAAACAAACAAACTCTTCAGATTTAAAATATTTAGTATAGATATGCCATGAAAATTAATTATATTTCTTCTATTTCCTAATAATAATGCTGTAAATAATACGGCAATGCAGTAAACCGTGTCACGTGAGGTTGTTCAACCCTTTTAAATATTGAAAAGTTAATGACATTTTGAAAGCCTAGCGGAGCGAAGAGCGGCTATAAAACCTTTTTCATTGTATGTTCGCTGTAATTCGAGCAAAAGACAAATGTAAATAAATATAAGAGCATGACATTGGAAGTTTACGATTTGAAACACTTTTATATAAAAAAAAATATTTTATACAAAAAATGTATCTATCTTATTTTGGCCGTGACACTTTGGCGTTGAGGAGAAACCAAGATCTTATAAAATACTATCTGTGCAGTATTACCCGCATTTCTGTTGGTCCTATTGATGATGATATACCTATAGCCTTCGTCAGTGAATGGTCTAACACTGAATTTTTCAAATCGCACAAGTAGTTTCTGAGATTAGCGCGGTCAAGCAAACAAATTAACTCTTCAGCCTTATAATATTAGGATTTAGGTTTAAGATTAATAAGATATAGGTATATTGAACAGAAAGCCGTATCATTTCATTGTGTCTATAATTTCCAAGCTCTTAATATTATAACCATTAATCATACACATTTGTATTTTTTTTTATAGATTTTTCAAAATAACCGTTAATTAGGTAAACACAATAATTGTGTTTCAGAAATCGTTTCGCTTATGAACATGATACCGCCCTGTAATAACTTAGGTAGTATTTAATTTTTTATCGATCTCTAGATTACTGACGTTAGTTCAAGAAATAAAATCAATTTCTAATGTGAAGTTACGTTTACTAGCTTAAAGCTTAAAATAAATCTTAAGTATATTGATTATTTGTATATGCACGCCATTTCTACATTATCTTTTTCTTATTTTATGTTTTTCTTTGTTTCTGTTTCTTTTTATAAATAAATGTTGTACTGTTATTTACGTTTATTTTATTATAGGTTTACTAGTATTCCTCCCGCCGCCCCTAGCTCCTACTCCCTTGGGATTTACAAAATAAAACTTATTCTATTCCTTTCGCAGGTCTCAAGCTGTCTCTGAACCAAATTTCATGCAAATCAATTCAGTGGTTAAGAAGTGAAGTAGAGACAGATTTATTTTCTACTAACAGTAAAAATTAAATCTATAATCTTATGTGTCCATCAATAAAATTGACGGAATTTCATACAAACCTGTATAAACATATTATGTAATATGTGTATTGTTAAAAAAATATTATAAATAATGATATAAGATATAATGAGCTTAACGTTATTGCGCTTAATTTCATAATATGTATTAGGTATATGTACAAGGCTACCTAGGACAAAACAACTCACATGAAAAAAAAAAACATACTACGTCTAATAAAAACATTTTAAAGAACACTGTCATTCATATTAAAGAATAAAAACAAATAACTGAGAATAAAGAACGCTCCAATTACGATTTTCAGTGTCTCGTCTCAAAGAGAAAGCTCTAATGTCTAAGATCTAGACAGAAATAGGTCATAGCTGCGCCGTGATTAGCGTTTGTTCTCAATGCTAGAATAAGTTACTATGTTATAGGAATTGTTATAGTAAAACTAGCTAAGCATGCTAGAAAAATGTTGTTCTGCCTTCGTTCACTTAGGGGTATGGAAAATAGATGTTAGATCTTTACAGGCGCACAAAATTTCATAAAAATCGGTCCACACGTTTCGGAGGAGTATGTTAACTAACATTGTGACACGATAATCCATACTAATACATATTATAAATGCGAAAGTAACTCTGTCTGTCTGTTACTTAATCATGCCTAAACTACTGAACCAATTTTCATGAAATTTGGTATGGAGATATTTTGATACCCGAGTTTTATTGCGAAATATGTGCCACGGGCGAAGCCGGGGCGGACCGCTAGTTTTATATAAATAGATGTATGGCGATTATTCCGTAAAAACTTTAAACTGATATTGAAATTACTATACCTAATGAGTAAAATGACAACAATAACTTTTTCTAAATAAAACGAGAAATATCAAAAAAAAATTAACAAATAAATATTTGAGTTTTTAGTTTGATAATAATTTATGGAGAAAACTAAACAATACCTAAAAAATAATGAGATAGCATTCCTATAGCTTGTTATGTGACTGCTACATTTAATCTGCAATAATTAGCTGTTTAAGCTATGTTAGAGCTTTTAAGCTGATTATTATTGAATGTAGAGCTAACTGAGATTCATTTAGAAAGGTCAATATTATGTACTAGCTGTGCCCCGCGGTTTCACACGCATTACATCGCTCTTGTTGGTCTTAGCGTGATGATAAATAGCCTATGACCTTCCTCGATAAATGGGCTATCTAACACTGAAATAATTTTTCCAATCGGACCAGTAGTTCCCAAGATTAGCGCATTCAAACAAACAAACTCTACACCTTTATAATATTATTTCAAATATCTATTAGATATATTAACGTCTTTCAATTTAACTTTTCAACTTACACTTGCTATGCGTCTAAATAAAGGTTATAAAAATATTTATTTATTTTTACCTTTATAAACTTTATGATAGGTAAAAAATATGTTTGTAAGACTTTTAAGTACGAATAAAATTAAGTATCGATAATTATGAAACATTCAGGCCAGTAGTTTAGGGTTAGTACTATTAGTGCCATTTATTGCTTTACTTTTGAAAGAAATTTACAATCATTTGTATATAGGTAATTATTAATCCGCCTCCTTGGTACAGTGGTTGACGCGTGAGCGTAGAACCGAGGGGTCCTGGGTTCGATTCCCGGTGGAGACGAAGAAAAAAAAAATGTCTCGGTCTGGTAGGACACAGAAGGCTGATCACCTACTTGTCCCTAAAGAAAATCGATCAGTGAAACAGATGTATGCATAATGCATCTGCCCCTTACCCCACTACGGGGACACGGGACTTCACTTAATTATTAATAGCCGTTATAATTGCTCTTTCCTAAAAGGTTATGAGTCTTGTAAACTTCAAATTGCTTCGTTAACTTTCATAATGTTTGATCCATATTTGGCAAAATTTCTAGAAAAATCTGGCAAAAACATTTGGAACGTAAAGTCCATGGAAGGTTTTTCAATTCACCTGGCGTTAGGCCAAATGTGATATCTGGCAGTTTCGATTTCAAGCCCCAATAGCGGCTTAACAACTTAGTGCTAAAAATCGAATTATTCTAAATTGCGCAAAGCATGAAAACGCTTCCAGTTCGAGTTGCTAAAGCTCATAATCGTTTAATCAAAGAAGACGAACGTCATGACATTCGTCGTATATTTCCCTTTAAATATGCGGGGGAAACTAATCCAAAACACACTAAGTGTTAGATATGTAAAGCAAGAAAGACTGTCTGCCGCCACACAGTCGAGCACACGACACGGCTTTATCGATTCGCCGTACCGACGCGCGCACTCAAATAAAACGATGTTTTTAAATGGAATAATACATTTTTAAATTTAAATCACTAATAAAATGGAATTCAATTTGAATGTACAATTCTTTTTTTGAATAATTTTTGCGTTCCATTTTTTAAATTTCGAAAATTGATTCTTTCAAATTCGATCTGTTCGAATTTCGAATTCTGTGTTCAAATTTTTGAGAAATTAAAAATCGATTTTTGAATATTATTATGTAAAGTTAATTCTTTGTTTTTTAACAGCTTAAAAGTGTTCGTAGCTTTCTAGTGCCAATACGGTTACGATAAAGCCTGCGCCCAGTTGTAACCGACCCGCGGACTCGTGCCGACGTCTGCGTGTCGTAGACGTCAAAAATAGAACAATATAGATTTTTATTTTCCACAAAGGACAATGGTTTAGTGTTCACGATTAGTGTATAGTTTATAAAGAAGTTTTTAATCCGAGTGTTTTTGGTAAAGTGCGTATATCGTGTATGTTTTATAAAGGCTATCAAATTTGACCCTACACGTATTTGTATTGACCATATATTTGATAAGAATACATTCTAATGTATGAAAGGCGACGTTTGTATAATCACGTCTGCAATATGTCAAATTACGTGAAAGGTCCGCTACAGCTACGGTCTGGCATGTCTGTTCGTTTATTTATCCTTGGTATATCTTTACGAGGTTAAACGTAATGATTCCTTGGGATTAGTTATTAACGTAAATAGTAAATTAACCTAATGTATTAATTATTTTAATGTATTGGAACTAACAATTATTTGACAATGTGTGTCAAGGATACACAGAGATTTTCTTAGCCAAAAATATAGAGTGCATAAAATAAATTGGAGCTGTCTTTTATAAGAAAGGATTCCTGTTCCTTACGGACAATTTAATTTCCACTTAGTTCACATTTTTGTACTTAATTCAAGCTCATTTAGTACATGCCTAATTTACGACAAAATTCAATTGTCCGTAAGGAAAACGAATACCTACTTTAGTGAGTTACGTTTATAACGGTCACAAGGTTCCTTAAATTATGTGTTTAGCTATTTAACGTCTTTATAAGGATGTGTTACATTTCAAGACGATAAATTTTAGAATAAGTTACTTATGTTGAAGACGGTTGTAATACAACGCTCAGGATAATGTCTACATAAATTTGAAAAATTGGGTCTTGTTTACAATGTTACATAATATTGATCACATAACCAGCTTCTAACATAAAACATGAATACATCTACCTACCAGCTAGAACAATTAACATTTAGTAAGATTTTCATTACCTACTTATAATACAAAAACTCTACATTTTACAAAAACATCAATTTCTATATCAATTTATATATTATTATGATATTAATTATTTATACTAGCTTGACATACAAAATAGTAGACTAGTATTTTGTTCAATTTATTCTGTACAACGTATAGCTTGTGGTATAGCTGTTTCCTGAGTTTCATCAGATTCGGTACAGTACATTTACGTTATCTAGCCATCAATTTACAAACACAGAAACAATGCATTTATTACTTGAATTTGTAGTCAATAAATGTATTATGCAAATCTAAATTTTATTTACCTTATATATCGATATATCTTCTATGAGGCAACAATTGAACTCTTGCCAATTCAATCAAAAAACAAAAGCAAATCTATACGTATAAATATCAGAAATCCATCAATAAATATTGTACAGAAGTCAGAACTAACAAATCGTATCTGTAGTTTAGTTTCAATATTGCTTACCAGTTTTGCTTTTAGACTACTAGATGGCGCTCCATGAAATCTATGCATTTTCATACAATATTTTCTAGGCTCTAAACTTAATTTATTCAAGGCATATCACTTCATAGTTTGAAACAAAGTTTCTTTGTCCCTATGTATGCTTAAATTTGTAAAAGTACGCAACGGATTTTGATGCGATTTTTTTGAAATTATACTCTCTAAAGAAGTTTCACTTCAAAAACAATGTCTCCTTTGCACGCTTGTCCTATGTCCTCTCCTACAATTGTCCTGAAACATGGCTTCTATCTGAATTACTAGTACGCGGTAACCCATCAACAAATTGACCGCACCTAACTTTGCTTAACCTTCCGATTATTCAATCGTTAAGTGCGACAGTATTAGTTAATTAAGCATAGTACATATTTGAAATAAGCAGTGCTGAATCCTTTGTACAGAAATCAGTTTTAAAAAGTTGAAAACTACCTTAGTATTTTTATTTTATTTCTATAACTAGCTGTACCCCGCGGTTATACCCGCATAGCTCCGTTCCTATTGCTCTTAGTGTAATGTCATTATACCTATAGCCTAAAGCCTTCCTCAATAAATGAACCCGTGGTTCCTGAGACTAGCGTGTTCAAGCAAACATACAAACTCTTCAGCTGTATAATATTAGTGCACAATCAATAACCTATTTACTGCTATAGTGACAGATAAATATACAAAGGTCAGGGGTTCGACCCAAGCCCCTTATCATTTATGTAGTTGTAACTTTAATGTGAAAAGAGTATATTTTTGTTGATTGTTTTTATTGAGCATATAATTCGATTTCTTAAACCACATTTTTTCATTTATTAACATGAACACAGACACGCACACAAACACATGTACCTCTTAAATTTTGTTACACTTCTAAAGTGCGTCACACACGGTGAAGTGAACACACCTGTTACAAATGACCCGAAATTTTGTGGGTCATTTGTAACAGGATGGCGGTTCTACAGGGGTCTTAGTACACAATGACAAAAAGAAAAATGATGGTCAGAACGCTGATACCGGATACCTTAAGACACTATAACGTTTTATATTAGAGTATCTTAACATAAAATATTATAGTATCTTCACCGTTACCTTTATTTTTATAAAAAATGTTGCATGTTTGCATATACATATATCAAAAACTAATGAATATTGTAGTAATTGCTTTTATTGGAATAAAACTTTTATGTAATAGCTCTACAAAAGCTCTACAATATTTTTTAAAAAACTTAAAATATTATGTCATTTTCAGTCTCTTGATCGCCAAGTAAATTAATAATGATGTGGTAAAAACTTAACCCTATTATATTAATTAAATTTGTATTTAATTAACCATAAGTTAATTGGATATTTATTTATTTATTTATTTATTTATTTTAATTAGGCACACCAACAATAAATACATTTGACATTGATATAATTAACATTATTGATTAATTAATATTATGTACTTATCAATAAAAGGTGTACACAGCATTTATAAATTAAATAGAATTATTTATGAACATAACAGATAATTAATTACATTACAATATAAATATTTATTTTTTATTAGTGTTATCTATAATTAAGTATTTATAAAATTATTATTAATCGTTTTACAAACTATTATTAATCAAGCAATTAATAATTTTATGTTTGTATTGTGCAAGAGATCCAAAGAATATATCAAGGTCCGGTATAGAAGTGACAAATTGGTTATATGCTGCACACATTCGAGGCAATGGTGCTTGACGTACTAAATTAGTTCGGCTCACTGGTAAATCAAAGAGATTACTAATCGGTTTTCTGGGTAAATTAGACGGGATTCGAAAAGTGATACCAGAAACAATATCCTCACAGGTAGTTAAACCGTTTACACAGTTAAAAAGAAATACCAAGTCGTGTAATTTACGGCGATCTCTTAACGTCATCATTTTGAAGTAATGTAAGCGCTCAGCATACGGACAACGATGTGAGATACCTGGGGAGGTAAAAGCCAAATGCCTAGTGAACGATCGCTGTATGGATTCTATGCGCTGCGAGTGCACGGCGTGATGGGGATTCCACACAACACATGCAAACTCGAGGTGACTCCGTACGAGTGCATTATATAAGGCAATTTTTGTTGATGCTTTAAAGGATGTAGCATTTCTTTTAATAAACCCAGTCATCCTTGCAGCTTTCTTAATTATTATATCAAGGTGAGATGTAAGTTTGAGTTTACTATCCAAAGTTACACCCAGGTCGACAATTTCATGCTGGTGAAGGAGAGGAACATTGTCGATACTGTAAGCCGAATTAAATGGTACTTTTTTCCTTGTAAATCGAATGAATGAACACTTATTAGAGTTAATTATCATATTATTATTTTTACACCACTGACCTATATTGTCTAAATCATTCTGGATAGCAGCTGCATCCGCCAAGCTGTTTACAGTTTTGTAAATTTTTAGGTCATCAGCGAAAAGTGCATAACTGCAGTGTTTGATAGAGTCACAGATGTCATTGATGTAAGCAACGAACAGAAGTGGACCCAGATGAGATCCCTGGGGAACACCAGATGTAGCAGTAAACACTTTAGATCTGAAACCTTTTACAACAACTTCTTGATTCCTTTTATACAAGTAAGATGCAATCCATTGTAAAATAGGACCCGATATACCATAGTTTTTTAATTTTGTGATTAAAGTCAGATGATCCACCTTGTCAAATGCGCTACTGAAGTCTGTGTAGACTACGTCCATTTGGTTACCGATGTCCATCACATGCGTCAGGTCAGACAAAAACTTAACAAGGTTAGTTTGCACTGAGTGACCCTTCCTAAAGCCATGTTGATGTGGGGTTATAAATTTATCTAAATATCGAGTCAAAACTGGACAAATCAACGATTCAAACACCTTTGATAAAGAAGATAAGATAGTTATAGGCCTGTAATTACTGACTGCACCTAGGTCGCCTTTCTTGTGTACGGGCACAATTATAGAGGTTTTCCAATATTCAGGAAATATACCTTGTTTAAGTGACTCATTAATAATTATAGCGAGAGGGGAGGCAATTGCGACAGCGGCGCGTTTAAGAAATACAGGAGGAATTTGATCTGGACCAGCACCCTTATTTATATCAAGTTGTTTCAACTTGAGAAGAACCTCTTTTTTTGATACAATAACCTTTGCACAAGAATCCCAAGCGGCTTCTCTATTCTGAACACAAATATTTGATAAGGGTTCAGAATATATAGAAGAAAAATGCAATGCAAAAAGATTAGCTATATCAGGGCCGTTAGTCGCGATTTTGTCATTTAGGCACACAACAGAAGGTATGGAAGATGTCGGATTGTTCCGTTTACTATTTATAAACTTCCAGAAAGCTTTACTATCCTTCGAGATTGCATTTTCGATCTTTAACTTATAATTTTGATGACACTGTGCAATTAATTTATGGGAACGTTCACGTAATATACTAAATTCTAACAAATCGCGGGGATTTTTATATTTCTTATACTTGAGTCTCATTTTTTCCTTATCTTTGATAACGTGAATTAGGGCGGACGTAAACCAGGGAGGGTATTTACTTTTCTTCATTTTACTCTTAGGCACATGGTTATCAATTACACTACGCATAATGTCGTAAAATGCCCCTAACTTATCATTAATATCAACGAATTTAGCGAATTTGGAGCACCAATCAATATTCTCCAATTCCCGCACAATACAATCATAATCGTCTTTAAAAAAGTTATAGCTAACGTAGTCATCACATCTTAGTGTGGAAGGTGCTTCAGATACCAGACTCAGAAATAAACACGGATGATGGGGATCAGGTTTGGTCAATATATCAATCGCAGTAGATATCTTAAAACGAGGAATATTAGTTAGGGCTAAATCTAATATTTTTCCATTTTGATTTGTAATATTGTTTATTTGCTCAAGGTTATTTAAGTTGATAAAATCGACCAAAGCACACTCCACACGACCGTGACATGCAACAGGAACCATTCCACAAGTACCGCCTTGACCATAGGCCCATTCTATATTACCTAGGTTAAAATCACCTAGTATTATTACATTTTCCATATGTTCTAGTACATTATTAGCATTATAAATAAATTTTTCAAGGGCATTGTAGTTGGTTGGAGGCGGAAGATAAATAGCACAAATAGGTATGTTTTTTGTCACACCGTTAATAACACAAGTAATATTCACCCAAAGATCCTCATATTCACTTTCGTATTTAAATAATCTGGAAGATTGTATTTTCCGAGCTACTGCTATTAGGACGCCACCTCCATCCAACTTAGTTTTTTTGTTACAAATACGGTCTCTACGATAAACAACATACCGGGAATCGAATATCTCACTGCTAGAAATGCCACAATTAAGCCACGTTTCACTTAAAACAATAACATCGTATGAGTTTAACAGAATATTCTTATATAGGTCGTTAGTTTTAGTTCTCAATCCTCTAACATTCTGATAATATAGGGTAATCATAATTGTAAATTTAAATAAGAACCGCAACATTCACTGGGGATAAAGAAAAAGAGACTATGTCATCAGTTTTATACTGTCTAAACATCGGATTTGTAATGCTTGACTAGTTTCGTTTTTACGCACATATATTTTGCCGTTCCGAACCCAAACAAATTGATATCTCACTTCTTTTGCTTTTATTCTAGCAGATGCATGGAGAATTTTGTTGGCTGGGGTTAAATGTTCTGAAACATAAACTGGTTTTTTAATTCCACCAATTCCCAAGTTGTGTGTGCTTAATTTATCTCCTGGGTTACATTTGTTGAATTTTTGTACCGCTGCCAGCAAAATATCTCGATGGCGAGGACTTCGTAATTTAGCAACAACAGCACGGGGTCGACTATCATCTTTATTGATTTTAGCCACACGAGTTACATGCATTATGTCACCGTCTATGATATCTGCATTTACTACTTTTGCAAGATTAGTAAGACAATTAATTAAGTTTTCACTGCGATTTTCAGGTAAGCCATTAATCTCTACATTGCTATCCCGTTGATGCTGTTCAGCATAGGCTAGTCGACTAGAAAGATCTCTTACAGTGCTCAATAAAGTAGTATTTTCCTTTGTTAATTTATCAACAACAGTATCATGTTCTTGTAGTTTGTTTTTAAGTGCCTCATATTGGTCATTTAAGAAGGTTAAAGAGTCGTGAAAGTCTGATATTTGTTTCGTAATGCCACTTAATTTGTCACTTACTGCTTTAGCAACGGCGTTTTGTATTTCATCGACGATGTCAATCTTAAATGTATGCAAAATCTCACGCAGACTGGCCTCAGTTACAGGTGAGTCATTGCAAGCAATGGTGCCTGACCGTTTAGGAGCACTTATTTTTATTCTATGGGTGACATTATCGACTTGTTCCGCTGTTGAACCAAGGTCCTCGCAAGGTTTAGTGCAGCTTCGAATTGGCGTATTGGTGTTATCCAGTTTGGGTCGCTGGCTAAGACAAGCTGGACATTTCCAAGAAGATTTCTTTTCAGGTAGCATGGCATAAAATCTCTTATCGTTGGTTCCAGCGCACTGTAAATCATATGCTAAAGAACATAGAGAGCATCTTAGGAAATGAGTACCTTTGATAAGGTTTCGACATCCACTACAAACATTCGACATAGTGTGTAAGTTAATCTTATTTTCCTGTTATTATAAATGTCCAGGTCTCTTTTTTTTTTCCTTTCTTAATAGTTCCTTAGTATATCAGTACTATTTATAAATGCAAAAAAAAATCCCAATAAAAAAAAAAAAAAAAAAAAAAAAAACAAAATATATATTAATGTTCTGTGATGATTTGAACCGGCATCTATCGATTCTTCGAGTATGGGCGTCGTACGACACAGCTACGGACACTGGTACTGCTAATGTTGAAATTTATATTGTAGTTGTTCGATATAGTCTTTAATAAAAATAGTTCATAGCAACGACGTAATGTTTTCGTGTTACCCTCGTGTTAACTTGTTTTTTATTCCGGTAAAAAATTATTCACAGTTATTTGTAAATGATGTAAAACACTTGTGAATTCACAGTTAAAGATCATAAATAATAAATATCCGTTTATATTGCTTACACAGCACCAAGAAACAAGTTAAAGATATTGTTATATTGCTCAAAGTTAAGTGTTCTGCTTGTGTGTAGATAGTTTGTGACTTACGTAAGTTACTATTTTATTAATTACCACTTTTATCACTGATTAATTTGTCTTAGCACTGATATAACTTTTGCACTTATTCACAACCAACTATAGAAACAAAATTTACTCGAGAAATTAGAAAACATTAAGATTTTCTATTTTAAACAATTAAAGTATACGGAGAACAACGGTTACGGTTAACGGTACGGTATCTTTCTGGATAAATTTAACCTAAAAGTTGTTACTTTTAATTTTGCTTACAGATTGTTATCTGTAAGCAATAAAATTCAATTTTGTTACTGTCTTTTCATTAGGGCCTTAGTTCTTTCATAATTCATGCAAAAACAAATATTTTTCCTTCAGTCAGGAACTCAAGAGTGAGCCATTCAAGGGTATGTGGTAAAGAATATACAGAAAGAAACATAAGCAAGCTTTTTGCCGCAAAAATATATTTTGCAGAGGGTGAAATAGGATATAGTAATTTATAACGAGAACGGTTGTCGTTCGTTTTCTGGGAAAGTTTTATAATATTATATACTAGCTTTCCGCCTGCGGTTTCGCCCGCGTTGTCAAAGAAAAACCCGCATAGTCCCAGTGTGAAACCTATCATATGTGTTAATCCAAGTTACCCTCTATATATGTGTGCTAAATATCATTGTAATCGGTTCAGTAGTATTTGCGTGAAAGAGTAACAAACATACATATACATACATCCATCCTCACAAACTTTCGCATTTATAATATTATAGTAGGAAAGGATAGGATAGGATTATAACAGATAAATAGCAGATTTATAGAGGAAATATATCACGTCATTTCTGTCTTAAAAGTATATTAAAATAAAGTGTTTTATTACTTGCAAATTATAATACAGTCTAATTTTATCACACATTATCTTTTCAATTGCTTTGTAATTACAAATAAATTTGATTAGCACAATTGTGCTAATCAAATTTATCTGTACATAAAGACGTCGTTAATTCTCACATAATTTTAGGAGTCTTTTAGTAATAAATCTATACTACTTAATATTGTAAAGCTGAAGAGTTTGTTTGTTTGAACGCGCTAATCTCAGGAACTACTGGTCCGATTTGAAAAATTCTTTCGGTGTTAGAAAGCCCATTTTTCCAGGAAGGCTATTGGCTATATATCACGCTTAGACCAATAGGAGCGGAGCAAAGCGGGTGAAACCGCGGGCAACAGCTAGTCTGTTATAAAAAGATATGCCACAATGTATAGACGCGAACAAGAGCTCGTCGCATTACTTATTTTTATTTCTGTCAGAAAAATGCTACTATAAAAGAAAATAAAACAATAAAAAACTGAGGCAGGGTCGGGGCGTGGGCTTAGTATAATCTAAACATTGTATAAACAGCTTCACACAAAGTCAATCACTTTTCATACAATATAGTTAGCTATAGTTTCATATAATCATAGTGCCTACAAAGTAGTAATTTTCTTTGTCACTGAAGCTTAGTTATTTTGCGAACTCGACCAATGATTAATTAAATAAAGTCTTTTGTCACAATCAATGTTTGACGTCATATTATTATTGTTGCGTAAAAGGGAAGACGTATAAGGTTTGTGGGTTAGATACTATTAACATGCAAAGGGAAGCCCTTAATGGATTCAGAAACAGAAGGAGTTTAAGATTGAAGTTGTAAGCCGATTTGTCGAGCTTTATGATGTTGTAGTTTCGGATTGGACAAGGCTTGATCTAAATCAGTTTTGTGTTGTTGAACTATTTTTAATATAAGTCAGTTTATACTCATGAGTACATCTTTTAAATTGGCATTATTGTCTGCTTTCTTAAGAACGTCAGTGATCGAAATTTTCTGCTTTTACAGAGTTTCCAGAACATACATACTATATACATTACTTAAAATACTTTGATTTTTAGTCTTTTAAAATGTCAACATTAAACTCTCCAAAAAGTTGTGTAAAATTATAATCGATATTAATATATTAAACAAAGATTATATGCGTATTATATGTAATCTTCTGATAAGTACCAATTATATAATTTCAAAATTTAAACCTAAGTTAAAGCTCCTAGATTTACTTTCTTTTTTCCAATATTACCTGATAATAATAGATGAGCAAACATAATATTAGTCGACTTACCTCATATTATAATCACCAAATATATACTTTAATATATTCAACATACAAACTACATAAACGGCTTTATGCATAAAAGCTCTACCAAGCAGCTTAACCAGAGCTTTAGAAGGAAAACAGTAAAAATAACACAGATGTTACTTACTGATAATTATTTAAATAAGGCATTTTTAAGCACCCGTTTTAAGTCAAATTGCAAAAACAGGCAGTGAATTTTCTTGACCTACTCAACAAGGAATTTATATCTTCTAATTATTAGTAAGCCATTCTTTTTATTCAAGCCGCTTGTTTCTACTACGTTATTACGTATCATTTTGATGCTTGTGACATCATAGTTGCTATAATAAATAATTACTCCCTATTTTTAATCTCCAATCATTTACATCAATTGATTAACTTTCTTCTAAAGTTTTTAAAACGTTTAATATCATGTTCAACTTAAAAAAAAAATATTATTTGCATTTTTGACCCGTTAGGCAAACATACATTTTACTATTATGTACCTCTTTAGATTCAACTTATCAAAGCCTCAATATATGCCATGCCATACTTAATGCCATAGATACATCAACCACATGAAATTTTAGGGCTGATTTTTTCAATCTTTGGTTAAAACTTATTCTTCGGATAACGTATTAAACTAACATTTCAAAAATGCATTCTAATTTATTGTCCGGATTTGACAGTTTAATGGTGACATTTTAATATTATCGTGTAAAACTTTATTCGACGGATAAGTTTTAACCAAGGATTGAAAAATCGGGCCTTAATATAACAAAGTATATTCCAGCAACACGTACGTTAAATTAAAACCCCTGCATAAAGCCCAATTAAAAAAATTACCACATGCAATTTGCTGTTTTTAAATTCGTGCATTTCGCATACAATTAAAGTTTCGCTAAGTACTCAATTTGACAAACACGCACTGTTCCCTCGACCTCCTTGCCCTACTGCGCACTAGGGTTATACTGTGGTTATACATAGTAACCGTTTCCAACCAAGGCCGGGGTGGCTAAATGCGGCTAACTCTATTAAACTTTCTTTGTGAGAATTGTTGATAATACAGAGTAAGAATAATAATAGTATCGAATATTTTGTGTTGTATTCAATCGTATTATTGTTCCTAATAAGGGAGTTTCAGTAAGTTTCTTTTGGTAGTTAGAAATAAGCATAAACCAGCGTATTTTATATTATAACTAGATTACCGCCCGCGGCTTCGCCTGCTTTGTCTAAAACCTAATAAATTATATATCTACTCAAACCTTCCTCTTGAATCACTCTATCTATTAAAAAAACCGCATCAAAATCCGTTTCGTAGTTTTAAAGATTTAAGCATACAAAGGGACATAGGGACAGAGAAAGCGACTTCGTTTTATACTAGTGATAATAATATTAAATGTTATTATTTAATCTTTTTTTTATCCAAATGTAATTTTATACATTTGGATATACTATCATACTGAATAAAAGAAGCTTGTTCCTATGTGAACTATGAAAACAAATATTACATGCATATTTTTGCTATGAGTGGAATACAATTCAACACTGCCAGTTACTTTTATCTTTAAGATCATAATTTTAATCTTTAAGAATTATTCTTACATGTCCTTTATTTTTATAGTTGCCTGGAAGAGATTGCTTTTAAGCAATAAGGCCGCCTTTTCAATTTTATGTATTCATTTATTTTAAATTTCTCTTACATGTACAATGAAGTGTCATAAATAAATAAATATAATATTTTCAACGTTTATGTTTAGACAAAAGCAATTCACAATTGGCGACAGTGATATTTTCACAAAAAATAGATCTTGTTATTTTTTAAGACAATTATTAGATTTAGGTTATCCATAGGTTACACTTCATCTACACATTATATAATAAATCTGTAGAAGGGTCAATTCTGTACATTGAAAATATTGAAAAAATAAATACCAGGGGGTGTTACTGGATCGATACCAAACCCAAATATGTGTTTAAAAAAATTTTTGTCTGTCTGTCTGTCTGTCTGTCTGTCTGTATGTTCAGGCATCACGTGTTGCGTATTATTATAGGCCTATCCGTATTTGGGTCCAATAGATATTTATAAGATATCATTGTCAGAGTTACCTACTCAAAATGGAGAAATAAACCATCCATGCGAAGACCGACATCCGCGCGGACGGAGTCGCGGGCGGAAGCTAGTCAATACTAAAACAGTATACTCCCAAACAAGAAAACATAACACAAGTTCTATTCAATAATGAAACTACAAGACATCTTATTTATAGACCACGTCACTCCACGTTGCTTCCGACCTGATTGCTTCAACGAGAATAGCCACGCTACGTAACTGTGTGTATCGAGTTTACGTAAATCATTTTATTAGATAACTAGCTGTGCCCTGCGGTTTTACCCGCAGTGCTTCACTCCTGTTGGTCTGAGGGTGATGACTGATGATATATAGCCTATAGCCTACCTCGATAAATGGGCTATCTAATACCGAAATAATTTTTCAAATCGGACCAGTAGTTCCTGATATTAGCGCGTTGAAACAAACAAATAAACTCTTCAGTTTTAAAATATTAGTATAGACATAATTTATTAGATAACTAGCTTTAGCGGCTTCGCGAAATTTGTATAAAACCTAATAAGTTATATAAAAAAAAAACCTTCCTCGAGTATCAATTTATCTCTTCAAAAACCCCCTCAAAAGCCATTGCGTAGTTTTTTAAATTTAAGCTTAGATAGGGACGGACAGATAGCGACAGCGACTTTATTTTATGCTATGTAGTGACAAGCTGGAACCCGCGGTTTCGCTTGCGTGATATCCCGATAAAGAAGATTATGTGCTAATCCAGACAGAAACAGACCTTTCTCTGTACCAAATTTCATACAGACCCGATCAGCTGTTTTTGCGTGAAAGAGCAACAAACATACTTTAGATTCTTACAAACTTTTGCGATTATAGAAATCAATACAATATATTTGTTCGATATTGTAGAAGTCAATATATTTGGATATAATTTATTGGTTACGAGCGACCAGGCTTCACACGACTGCAATGCTGATGTATTACGTATAAGTAAACCTTCCTCTTGAACCACACTATCTATAAAAAAACGCATCAAAATCCGTTGCGTAGTACTGATTTAAGCATACAATATGTGCGAAAAGACAGCGACTTTGTTTTATACTATGTAGTGATTTGGTTTGTTTTATTTGAGGACTAGCTGCACTCCGAGGTTTCACCCGTGTGACTCCACTCCTGTGGATTAGTGTGATGATATCTTCCTCGATGAAAGGGCTATCTAACTCCCAACGAATTTTTCAAATCGGACCAGTAGTTCCTGAGAGC
The DNA here is from genome assembly GCF_905220415.1 of Colias croceus. Classification (NCBI taxonomy): domain Eukaryota; kingdom Metazoa; phylum Arthropoda; class Insecta; order Lepidoptera; family Pieridae; genus Colias; species Colias croceus. Next base: position 8,131,415 of record NC_059556.1, on the reverse strand, counting down.
GCCTTCAAACAAACAGACTCTTCAGCATTATAATATTAGTATAAATTTTGTAGAGATATTTAAGTATATGAGATAGATAGTCAAGTGGCAAACAATTCAAAAGGGCCATTAGCACTGAAGTTGTTATTCATAAGAAGGGCGATTAAATCCCCTTGAAAAGAAAGCTTTTCAAGCCTTCTTCAAGCAGATCAAAATGTTTGTATCGATTTCTCTCTACAAAACTTGTTCTATTCATTTTGCTTCTAATGTTTTTTTTTCTACAAAACTTATTAGTTACTAGCTTCCGCCCGCGACTCCGTCCGCGCGGAACAATTAAGAAAAATTAAGATTTTTTTTTCTACGCATTTTTCCGGGATAAAAAGTATCCTATTTTATGCCCAGGATTATAAGGTATAATTATACCAAGTTTCATCGAAATCGAACCGTTAGTTTTCACGTGATGCCTTCACATACAGACAGTCAGACAGACAGACAGACAGACAGACAGACAGACAAAAATTTTTTTAATCACATATTTGGGCTTGGTATCGATCCAGTAACACCCCCTGCTATTTATTTTTTCAATATTTTCAATGTACAGAATTGACCCTTCTACAGATTTATTATATGTATAGATATTCATTTTGTTTATAATTAGATCAATATATGAACTTTTCTTTTGAACAGATTCTTTGTTATTTTATACTTATTTTCGAAACCTTGTACTCCAGTAAAGATAGTTTTACTTTTATTAGTTACTAGCTTTCTGCCCGCGGCTTCGCCTGTGTTTTCAAAGAAAAACCCGTTCCCGTAGGATTTCCGGGATAAAACCTATCCTATGTCCTTTCTCGGGTATCAAAATATCTCTTTACCAAATTTCATGCAAATTCGTTCAGTAGTTGAGGCGTGATTGAGTAACAGACAGACAGACAGAGTTACTTTCGCATTTATAATATTAGTATGGATTCCGTTTCTTATTACATTACAAAGAGGCTGTAGATTTTTGGTTTTGAAAACATAATAATGTAAATCGTTTGATCATTAATCACAAAGCCAATAAATGATCGAACTGATGTTTATCCATCCTTACTTTGCTGAATTATCATAGAAGCCATTAATACAAAGATAGATGTCCATGTGTGTTTCCATTTTATCTTTTATTTCCTGTTTTGCATATTAAACATACCTATATGTTAAGATATCTGTTTCTGTTTAAATTAAAGCAAATTTATTGTTACACATTTCTGACAAAAAAAGAAACAAAAAGATTTGTTCACTACAAAAACACCTTTACGTAATTATCTTGTTCAATTTTTTCTACATTACCTTTCATTATATTAAGTACATATTCATTATCATTACATACCAATTACATTTCACATAGATAATTGACCAAAGAACAAAAAGATTAACTGCTAAATGAAACAAAACCACCTTTACTTTAAAACTATCTTGTAGTATTTTTCTTCTCTATTACCTTTCGTCACGATATGCATAAGCAGCTTATGGTAAACAGATTACAAAGGGCTCTGAATACCTGTATAATGTATATGTACGGTATTTAGATTGTAAGCATGTAACTGTGGTCAATACGACTTACCTTAAACGACTTCTTACCCTTGAGTTGTTAAGGTGTTAAAATGTTCATTGGATCTTACGCTATATCTGTTATATTTGTAATGCATGCTTACAAGATAATATAATTTTTAAAATTCCTAGTAAAATATTATAGATAAAGAGTATTTTGTAAAGAGCAAACAAGAATTGTAAATGTTCGCCCAGTAGAGAAAAATACAAGCATTTTAGCTCATGGTACTTAGCAGCTAAAATAATCTTCTCTTCATTTTAATTCCTTGGATAACTACATACATGAAAGAAAAACTACTAGCTACATAAAATGTTTAGTGTGGATGTTACTTTGAGTGTAAAGATTCAATCCCTGTTAGACTAGCACAAAAAAGTGTTCCTCAACCTGTAAATTAAATTGAACAGGTGCCTATAAAATTATCTGCTCCTAACCTCCCTTTGAGACAGAAGATTTATCTCGCTTTCCCCTGGAATAGGTACATCTTTGTATAAGATAAGATTTTTGAAAATTATTTCCATAAGATTTCAAACCCTCAAATTCAGCAGTTTTAGCGATAGTTGTCAGTAAATTAGTTTCACGTAGATTCATTTTAAAACAAGGACACGGACACAATATGAAAAACAACGGAAACATTTAAGTCGTACAAAACATAGTGCCTTGTGTCAAACGTTACAAAAATATTTTAATATTTTCAGAATAAAAAGTGAAACATAAAGAACGTAACATTTAATGAGTTATTTAAAAGAGACTGCAAAGCTTTGGTTAGTTTCAAATTAAAAACGTATGGGGCTTTGAAATAAAACTCTTTAATATTGACATGAAGATATAACATTTTTATTTTTCTATGAATAGTGCATTAAAGTTATTTTTAGTAATTAAGTAATCATAAGGAATATGCTATTGTTAGTGTAAATATATTTTGGTATAGGTGTCAATCATATTCATAGAAATTATATTATTTTATTTGTATGATTTATGTTATCCAAAACATATGATAATTATTTTTCATTGAGATTTTTTTTCTTATACAGTGTAATATTATGAAATTAATATTACCTCTAGGCTCTACCACAGTATAACAATATATTTCCTATATTGTAATACTGTGGCTCTACATCATATTCAGGTACAAATTTAATTCAATTTATTTTATTGAATGCGCTGAACACGATTCATCTCAATGTTATTTCATAACATGTTATTCTTTTGAATCATTTTATTGTTGAATTTTTATCCATACAATAACATACAGTCAATATTCGTCCAAAATACTTACAGTGTAAGACCACAGTATTACAATATTATTTCCTATAGTAATACTGTAAGTATTTAGGAAAATAGCAAAAGCAGAACAGAATAGCAATTCCAACAAGAGCTTACATAACCCTTCAAATGGTACACTTTTAGTGCAGATTTTTCAATCCTTGGTTAAAATTTATCCGTCCAATAAAGTATTACAAGAACATTTTAAAATGTCACCTGTAAACTGTCAAATACGGACATTTAGAACACATTTTTAAAATGGTAGTTTAATACGTTATTCGATGAATAAGTTTTAACCAACGATTGAAAAATCAGCCCACCAAATATTCTTGCCAGAAATATCTGACGGCTGGTGGTCGAATCGATACGCTCGGTAGACAGGCAGGCGTCGGCTTGTACCTAACATTCCATTGGACATATTTTATAGGTATTTATCACTATACTTATAGTGGGTATAGTGATTAATGATGCATTATATTATGTTTGTCCTTCCTGATACTGACATTTTGACTAGTTTTTATTGTTCGGATATATTTTTTTGATATTATAGTCATAAATATCATATTACCTACAAGCGTGATTCTGTGATATTTAGATACAAAAATTAGGAAAAAACTGGCCTTCAAGATAGTAAGTTTATCAGTAGTTCGAATATCAGGGTCTACAAGTGAAATACGTGTTTATTTGGGAGATATTTTATTATTAACTAAATCCATACTAATATTATAAATGCGAAAGTAACTCTGTCTGTCTGTCTGTCTGTTACTCAATCACGCCTAAACTACTGAACCAATTTTCATGAAATTTGGTATGGAGATATTTTGATACCCGAGAAAGGACATAGGCTACTTTTTATCCCGGGAAAATGACGCAATCCCGGAAATCCCACGGGAACGGGAACTATGTGGGTTTTTCTTTGAATGCGCGGGCGAAGCCGCGGGTGGAAAGCTAGTAGATTATAAATATAGAACTAACTGAATTAGAATTATTATATAGTTTCATTGAAGATTCTAATTATCGTATTTAAAAATGTATGTTAAAGAAAACTACGTAGTTACGATTTTTAAGAGTTTTATAACCAGCAGCATCTTAATATGTAAATCCATGATTTAGGGGACTCATCGAACATTTAGTTCAGGATACATCGCCCATTTTTGCAAGTGACTACTATCAAGCTGATTTTCCGTTTGTAGCTTTATTTTGATGAGACACCGAATAATTTCGTGTACGAAACTCTCGATTGTGGTAGCTAACAGAGATAACAAGGATAAAATTTTTTGATTTGATGGTTCTCAAATATTTATTACGCAATTTGTAGGACAATATGTCTGTTGAATTATATAAACATTAACTAAGTGAAAACAAAAAAATCAGCTTGTTAGTAATCATTTATGATGACCTCGTTATCGATACACTTTGGAAAGGGGGACTCTTTGAACAAACCATAGATTTTGTAGGACAAATATTTTTTCGAATAATTTAGGTAATTATCTTGAGATTGAACAAAAAAAAATTCAGTTTGTTTGTTAGTATATTTGAGAACCATCAAATCAAAATTTTTTATCCTTGTTATCTCTGTTAGCTACCACAATCGAGAGTTTCGTACACCAAATTATTGGGCGTCTCATCAAAATAAAGCTACAAACGGAAAATTAGCTTGATAGTAGTCACTTGCAAAAATGGGCGATGTATCCTGAACTAATTGTAATAATTGATGAATTCATGAACATTTAACGAAGCAATATTTATTTAAATTATCGTGATCCATTATTCAAATATGGAAATGAAAATAAACATGAAGTTGTTTAAAAATGACGAACTTATTTAGCAAATGATTCAATATTCAACATTGCTCAATTATACGAGAATAAACATTCGAACAGATATGATATTATCAATAATAACAAGCTAGCCTTTATAAAACATGCACGCTAAAAATGTAAATACGTTTTTAATAAAAGTATACAACTCGTTTAAAGTGTTAATTCATTAAAGACTGATAAAGCTTGAAATGATACAGCCGAGCTGAAACAAGCGCTATGATCGCTTCTAGCGAGCTCACGCCAACATGGCCGACGAAGAAGAAAAACTGCCGATACCTCCCACATTCCTCGAGAAACTTCTATTCTACACGACAGCTACGTTCGTCCTCCTCGCGATATTCAGCCTGTTCGCCTTCCTCTTCTTAGTACCGTTCGTGATAGAGCCAGCCTTCACCACCATATTCATGCAGTTTGATCCCGTTGGCGCGTTATGTGTCACGGCTGAAGTTAAACACTTGGTCGGCGCGAGCAACTGCTCCTGGGCGTCCTGCAGAGAAGGCTGCACCAAAGACCTCTTCGAATGCACTCAGATACGAGTTAACTACAAACTTGGCTACCCCCCGAATATATCAGCTACCGATTACGAAGCTCTCATCAGAGCCGAAAGATCCCTGAGGAAAGATTACGATTACGAAAATTACGAATCACCATTGGATAAAATAGACCCAGAAATGGAAGATTTAGAATTGCCCGAAGTTATTCCAACAGGATTGCAAGGCAACGACTCAGAATGGTATTTCACTGGTGCTAGGTTATTCCCGAATGTTAAGGGATGCGGTTATCCACCTATTTTAAATTGTACTATATTCTATGGAAAATATAGACCACTGGGCAACAATTATACTTGTTATTATAGTCGCGTTGACCCCGGATTAGTGATCACGGAATTGGACATGTGGCAGAATACGCTCAATTTAGTTTACGCCATGGCCATTCCGATTCCATCCTTTTTTATTTCAGTGATATACCTAACGATTGCGTACTTTAAAATTTACAATACTGAAGAGGAATCTGAACAAGCGCCTCTGCAGAGTGATGCAGAGGCGATGGCAACAGGAGACGATGGAAAACCAACGACTCCTGGGTCCGATACATTTAGGGAAGATTTAGCTTGCTTTGGCCACCAATTAAAGTTGCAATTAGCTAACGATAAACCAAAAGAGGGCTTTGAATCAAATAGTCCTCCTATTTCCAACTCTGCGTCACTGTCTGGGTAAGTATTAGAGTGATTAAACTCAATAATATCTGTTTGATGGTGGAAATAGTTGTAGAAAGTAGAATTTTTCATAAACATGTAGATTTGTGTTAACTTTACCTAAATATTGATGTGAAATTAATATTTTAACAATGTAGTAATGCATGAATGTAGTTTAGTATCTGGAAAAACTATTCTTATTGGGAAAGATTTTATCTAGGGAAAACTAATCAAATCAGATGAATCTCATACAAAAATTGTAGTAAATAACATAAATTGTAAATAAATTTCTTCGACAGGACCAAATCATCTTTCGTGAACGCCTAATGAAACTAGAGTTACAAAGGTATGGTGAATGAAATTTCGAATTCAAACTGAAAAGGTAGCTTACCAATGATTTGCATTCATACTTTCTTCTTTTGCTTTATGATTTCGAGCACATTTGCAATTTGCAAGAACGAAAAGATTTAAAAGTAAAACAAAATTGCGTTTATAATTTGTGTCACTATTCACCTTTTTAACCCTAGAAACATAACCTTCGTCCATCTGATGAATACGCGGTACTAAATACGCCATCTCTTTGTAACGCGTGCGCGTATAAACTTGCCTGTTCTTGTCAACTTAGTGTGCACCGCGCTGTTGCAGACGACACCGGTGTTCAGCGCGTAAGTATTTTGTTTTTTGATTTATTGAGCATCTGTTCATCGATTCGATGAATGGTTATGGTTTGTGTTAGTTTTGGTGACGGTTTGAAATATTTGCTTGCAGATTTTTGACATGGAGTCTCGACGAGCACTGAGTGATGACACAATTGTGCGATTATTGTTGGAAGAGGATGACACCAACTCGCTGCCGGCTTCTTCGGATGGTGAAAATGAAGACTTTATGGAGGTGGACGACGTGGAAAGCGATCAGCAATATGAACCCTCTGACCAAGAGGACAGTCAGCAAATCCGTCACGGTTCATCACCATCTCACTCACGGGACCACGAGACCGACTCTAAATCACCTCCTGATTTATTGGAAGAGACTTCAGGTACTTCTTCATGTATTTTGACCTTACCACAAAGTACCATTCGTAGTCGCAATCGTCACGTTTGGGCCACAAGTAAAGGTCGTACATCAGGAAGGACAACTGCGATAAATATCGTCCATGTAGCAAGAGGGCCATCTCGTGGTGTAAGAGGAATGGTAGATCCTTTATTATTATTTGATCAGTTCATGACCGATCAGATATTTGAAGAAATATTGAAATGGACCAACTCTGAAATCGCTATAAAAAGACAAACGTATGAACAAGTCACATCTACTGGGATGATGGTCCATCTACGTCTACTGCCGACCCTCGACCGACTCAAGCACAATATTTGAATAAAAGGAAGGTTTGCGGTCTATGTTCCTATAAGCAGAGACGCATGACTAAATCATATTGCTCTAAGTGTAACACTGCAATTTGTGGTGAACATAAGGCTGAATTCTGTGTGAATTGCGCTGTGAATAATTAGCTTTTGTATTTTTTAAGTGTAGAGTTATGCCCTAAGTTTGTTTTGGCCAAAGAAAAAAAAGCTATATTTTGTTATTTTTTTTTTTAATTTTAATTTTTACGTACCTTATCAACTACGATCTCCTTAAAACTAGTGCCTTACGTTATTATAATAAAAGTAAATAAAGATTTACTTTTTTTTAATTATTATGTTTTAATTATAAATAAGACCCTTATCCCTAAAAAATTATGTAGTAAACAGTTTTAAATTATAACGTTTTAAGTAAAAATTTCATACTTTAAAAAATGTTCATCAATATGATGAATGGTTATGTTTAAAGGGAGCATTAAGAAGGTTATGTCTCTAGGGTTAATTCCAGCAAGTAGGTTCGTCGATAAATAAATTTCAGATAAGCTTTTGAATTGGTTATGCAAATTTATGCATAGTGCATGTTACTTGGAGTAATTGGATTAAATAACTAAGCAACTTAGGAAATAGTATTTTACATGGATTGTCTGCCTGCTATTTTTTAATAAGTATTTAAGTTATCGTTTTGTTAAAATATCTTTTACATCCGGCTCTTCCATCTATAATACGCAAGTTGTTTTGGTAATACAACTGAATGTATGTTTTTTTTTTTATTTGAATTATTTTATTCTCGTGGCACAGAAATTGCTTGCATTTTACGTTATGAATAGTTTTTTTTAAGCGAAACCCTAGTTACTCTAAAACTAGTCAAATATATTCTTAATCACACGATACGTGGTGTAATTTATTTTAATATGATTAATATTTTTTAGCTATCTTTTCATATCTAAAGATACAAAATAATAAGTGGTTACACAACTTGAATAATCACACCTTATCAAAATTCAAAAACCTACTCGTGATATTATCCAATTTGCCAACCAAAATAAAATAGAAAAATGTATTTTAAACCCAGTGGTAATGCAATTAAATCTTATCTTCCTTTCAACAAATTTATAATTCAATTTATTCGCCCAGTCGACAGTGTCATGGTTTCCAAGAGATTTGTTAATACTATTGAAAAGTTCTAATAAAGTTTTAAAATCTTGATAACACTATTGAAGAATGAATTTCTTAACTTCTTAACTTTGCTTTCAGATGACACGGCTCCTGAAAATGCTTTGGATACAAAGTGCATCATGAATTGAACATTTCAATGGACTTGTAATCTCCTGCGCCTGCGTGCTTTCGCTTCGAGTGAAGTGCTTGTGTTGTGACATTCCGTGACAGCAGACGAACGAATCAAATTCGTTTTTAATAATGTAAAGGGAACGGTACCAAGAGATTTTAGCAATATAACGGGAGCGGTACCCAGAGATTTTAGCAACGTAACGAAAACGGTACCAAGAGATTTTAACAATGTAACGAAAACGGTACCGAGAGATTTTAACAATGTAACGGAAACGGTACCGAGAGATTTAGTGAGTTAACAATGACGTCGCTTATTAGCTAGTTTATTTAGTAACGAAATTTAGATTAATGTTATGTTTTTAGTTATCGAAAATTGTGATCAATCGTTGTCACGGAAGATTTAGGAATTTTTCAAGTGTGTTTATGGTCGTATGATGTATGTGTCAAATGCACGCGTGCTAAACAATGAAATATTATAGCAAACGCTGGTTAATCCATTTAAACTGAGGTTAGTGTAAATAATTACATGAACAAGGTTATAGTAAGATATGTAATAATCGAACGATTAAACACAGCTTAAACGGTCATTATTTTGAATGTACCTAACTTTCATTAATTTCTTTCATTTAATTTCTTGTAGATAGGATAAGATAATTTAACATCAAATGAATATTGTATATTATTAATTCAATGTTATTTTAAGGTTTTGCGCTATTTAATTATTTTAAAAATTTATATTTTATACCATTTACCATTCGTAATTCTAAAACAAATTCACGAGTCGTCCCTGCCAGTAGCAAGTATTGATTCTTCCGTCCCGAGCCTAAACTTTTTAAAAATTCAACGATATATTTTATTGTCCATAGTGATCCGTACCGACTATCCAACCAAAAACAAAAGATGTTATTTGGTATGTGGCGTCTATCGATCGAACGTGCTTTTTCAATCATAACTGCTGTACTAAACGTAATACTCCGTCTAATAATGCTCAAAAATAAACCGTTTTGGAAACTTTAATTGGTTTATTTAGGTGGCTTAAGGCTTTTCGCTGATTTACACTTTCAACTCAAATTTCTTCAATTATTTAGAGGAGCTAAGACATTTAACGATAACATCATTTTCATGTGAAACCTTCGTTGCTAAAAGGCATTTCTTATCACAAAAATTAATTAAAATAACGAAAGATTTTTATTTGCTTTTTGAATACAACTTAAATTAAATTCATTTTCTAAATAGACAATTTTAATTGTGTCACCCAAAGTTTTTTTTTTATCTCAATAAAATTATAACTACCCTGCTTACTTATGTGTGTAATAAAATAGATATAAAAGCTTCTAGAAGCCGCTAGAAAAGAAAGCCTTTTCCATGTTGTGTGTCATTGTTATTTTTTGTGTAAAATAAATACTTTTAATATAAAAAATACGACTGTGTTATTCCGAATACGCTCGGATTAATATAAAATGTATAATGATAAACGTTTTGGAATTCGCTGGATATTGTTACACGAAATAAAGTTTATAATACTTATTGTTTTATACATATTTTCCTTTATATTTATATAATTTAATAACATTGTAATGTTGTAATAATGCTTTTAATGTTACTCTGACGGTTGATATGAATATCATAATTGTTTGTCGATATGAATTAAGAGCTAGCGCGCAAGAGCAACTTTTGTCTCCGCAACTATTTTGTCTCTCCCATCAACTCTATGGGGAGTTGCGTCGCTACGTGCGCGCACTTTCTTACTAGCCCATAGAGTTGATGGGGGAGACAAAATAGTTGCGCAGACAAAAGTTGCTCTTGAGCGCTAGCTATAAAAGTTAGAAGGCTTGTGTATAAACGTAAGCATACACTATTTATAATATTTAAGTATACAATAATATAATATGTAACAACTGTACTGTATTGACGAGAAATCTATGGTTTACCTTATACTTGAAAATTAAATCATTGATAATAAATATTTATTTTTCACCACGAAATATAGCTATATAATTTGGATATACATGTTTATTAGGAAGAAATGTTGAAATTTATAGATTATTAATTAATAATTCAATAATTAAGATTGTAATAAGGACGCTTAGAATATTTTTAGAATATCGCAAAGTACCCACGCGCACATTTAGTATGTAAAAAAGAAATACTGAGGGCCGATTTTTAAATGCTTGGCTAAAACTTATTCGTCGAATAACGTATTAAACTACCATTTCAAAAATGTATTCTAATTGTCCGTATTTGACAGTTTACAGGTGACATTTTAATTGAACGGATAAATTTTAACGAAGGATTGAAAAATCGGCCGTAAACATAATAATTTATTGTACGCTTGTTTAACTTTATTAATTGTAATTAATTAAATAATAATTACTTATTACTCGGTGATGTTATTGTAATATTTTCAGTTATAAATCGTCTCGAAAAGCAATCACAAAATATCAAGTTGTGAATTAATGTCAAATTATTTTAGGTAAAGCTTTTCGCAGAGATCCGAACTACGCTAAATAATATACTTAAGAGAAATGTTAAAATTTATATTATCGTATTTTATTAAGTTTATATACATAATATTGAATTGATATCATTTATTTACATGTTCCTTTTGTAATTTGTAAGTTTGTGAATATTTGCTTCGATGTGATAACGCTTATTGTGATGGAATAACAATAGGTAATATTTATGTATAGCATTAACCAATCAAAACAGTATAATAATATGCGAAAATTAATATAAGGCTTCACATTTCCACAGTGCACTTAAGTTGTTTAGATGTAGATCAAATAATGCAGATACCTAAGTGTGTATTTTGTTTTTGTGATATTTGAAATCTTTACGTGATTGCCTGTTTATTATGGTTATTTCCGAATGATGCTGGTTTAATAGTGAGTTACACAGATAATATTTACACAGATAAAACACAAAAAACAACGTCAAATCAATTGTTTCTCTACCTACTTACGTAACGGGTAAAAACAAGTTTAACATACTACTTACGCTTGCAACGCCATATTAAACAGGCAATTTACGTTATTAACTGACCGAAATATTAATAGTTGGCACTTAAATTAATAAAAATTAATACATTGTCATTAACCACAGTCACTGCCAAATGTGGTCTCACCGAACGCTTTCTAACAGAAACCTGTCCAGAATTAAATATAAGAAAAAACCGCTTTTATATTCATTTATAAGCTTCCAAACTTTGTTGTAAATATTTCCCTTATTATATATACAATTATTGAAATTCTGCACACATAGTGTGCACATTACTTATACGGAGAAAAGTCGGGCACATTTATACTGCATTCGACAGATAAAAATCAACCATAAAACGATGTGTTAAGAATCAAAATGTATTGTTAATTTATCAAACTAATCTATGGCTTAGAATTTCAAGCCAATAATAATCATATTTCAAACAAAACTTTATATGAAATTCCTTGTAAAACGGTTGTATTGAAAGATGTTATAAAAATGGCTTTAATTTTGAATTTAATACCTAAATGAATATAATTTATATGTTGCAAATGTGCCTAACAATCGCTTAAGTAAATACGGGCACAATTAAAATAATATTGCTTTGAGTCTGGTTTAATTTCAGGGTGTTTTGAAATGTTATCATATTCATTTAGGTACTTCGCTTCTAATAACGTTTTGAAGTTAAAAGCAAATAATTTAATTGGTTTCCCTATGAAAATGCAAATTTAAATCAACACAACTTTTTATTATAAATTTTAAAACATTGCCCAATTTGCTAAGAATACTTTTACTTTTTTAATAAGCTAAACATTATGCTTAAATAATAACAAAATAATTCAATAAAATTGTAATTAAATGATGTATTTATAAAATTAATTTATTATTAATGAAATACGCTGGTTCCGTAATTTGGTTGTTATAAAACAATAATTTATTGTATTAATTTAATTTTAATTAATATTCCTATAAGCACGTCGTTTTTTACAAATTTTAACGTAAGCTTATTAGCTAACACCACTGAATGTAAATTTGTTGAAACTTTAGATAATATAATTTAAGCAAATTAGTTTATAAGTGCAAGTAGGATAGAAATATAAAGAGAACAAGTTTTCATGTGTGTTCAATAATTTCTTCCTGAATTTTTTATAATTTTTAAGCTTTTTATTTTATGAGATATTATACTTACCGTAATTGTTATATTGTGTGGAAAGAATTGGTCGTTTTAAATATAATTTTAAACTCGAATATATTTTAGTTCAACTTCAAATATGTACCCTATGTTAAATATTTATATTTATTAAAGTAGATAAAAGTAGAGCACACATGAAAACTTATTACTTAATTGGCGCATTTTTTCTCGCTAATAAATTTTAAAAATTCATCGTAAATGCATTTTTCATTAATTTTGACCTGTTGCCTTATGATCGTTTTGTACATAAATATATAAATGATGGAATCTAGTAGTAAATATAATATTTATTGGCTTCAATGGTGTTTCATTTATTGTGACCTTTACGTGTCTAATTTTGTCTTTGGTATTGTAAATGGTCGAAAAATAATTGGTTTGAAAGGTCGGTATAAATAACTGAAGAAACTTTTGATACCTATATTGATAATTAAATAATGGTAATATCGAGTATAGTGAAGGCTAAACGACCATAATAATAATTAATGTGTTTTACTGTCAAGCGTATTACAAGATTATTTAGCTCAATAATTAGAATTTATTTAGCAATTTATATTTTAATATTATCTAGTAGTCTATAATAGTAATTGATAGGTTTTAAAAAGAAAAAAACAGTGTTTTTACTATAGGTAGGTAACCTTTTTTTAATATTGACACTTATTAATATTTGAACCACAATTTGAACAGTATAACATGATAAGATTCGAATAAATAAAAGCATAAGTATAAAAGGGGTTTATTACGACGAAAGTACCATTACAGGAAGTTAATTTTCATTTTGAATTATGTATTTAAGATTTTTTCTCATATTGATTTATTAATATTGTTTTAATACTTAAGATTTTACTTAAATTTTAAACATAATATTATGTTATACAATACCTACTAACAAGTTATTTTTTTGGTACAGCGCCATCTTTTGACTAGTAGTGAATTTACCATATCAGTGTGGAATGCGAAGCTTTGTAGGTTACATACTTTTAACATAGATGGATTTATATAAAAAAATTGTTGTGCTTTTCAAAATAAATAATAATTTTTAAATCATTACAAACTTTTAATAAATAGGTATAAATCAAAACAATGAACAATCGTGATGTTTATAATTTATATTTGATCCTTTGTTACTAAACCAGCTGGACCTTGACCAATGATAGGAGAGAGACCTGCTACGGCAACCGCTTTCAAAGGTCTGAAAAATAAAAAAACAAATAATTTTTAAACATATTATAATTACTACACTATAATTAATAAGGTTAGCTGGAAAAAATCGCTCTAAGCGATAAGACCGCCAATTGTACTTAGTGTAAGTTAGATTTAAGTGTTTGTATTTCTTGTTTTGTTATCTTTAAGTGCAATAAAGTATTTATAAATAAATAATAAGGTTTAAATAATAGTATTATTTATTATACTTATTCTATTTATTTTTTACGACAAAAAAAGTTGTCAACCATAAATTCACAAACCATGTTAGTTCGCCGCGTATCTACTAGATGGCGCTATACTTACTTGAACCCTAATTCTTCAGCTGGTACCCCAAGTTTGGCCAATTTAGCTTCATACGTAGCCAATAGGTCATCATGAGCTTTCCTGAGCCTTGCTGCTTCATACCGGAGATCTTCTACTTGTGTGTCTTTTAGTCTCAATAGTTCCTACGGTCATTTTTGAAAGAAGCATAACTACATTATTTTTTTGTTAGTCAGGAAATAAATAAATTAGAACATCTAAAATTAGTATCTATTGGTTTTATCATTCACGTGAGTAATAAATTTATACGAAGAAATAGATATAAAATTAATTAAAAACTTACATGCATTTCCCTTGGACCAAGATCTCTTCCCTCCATATTTTTCAATTTCGCTTCCAAAAGCGCAGTTTTCAAAGACGCTCGCTGTTGAACTTCAAGGACTGCTCTCGAAAATCTATAATCATAATATGACTAATAAGTATTAAACGTTTAATTTTGAGTTTTAAGCTATTGCATAGCTTCTATCGCGGGCCTTGAGCGCGGGGACCGAATCGAGAAAATCCGTAACGAAAAAACCTCACGCTCACCACTCCGACGCCGACGGGCTCCGAGGTGTGGCTCGAAGGCATGCTATGCAATAGCTTTACCGCGGCAGTCCCCGAGTGCCACACGTCATTTTTTTAAAGAAAATGCGAAAAAATAGCGGCCATATAAACTTAAGGGCCATGTAAATTTAAGGGGAGCGAAGATAGAGTGTCGTCGGTCGGGTCAGCTAGTTTATAATAATAATTATTTTTACATTTATTTTGCTGTCATTTTTTTAAACAAAAGCAAAGTTACAATATTTTTACAGCTTATCGATTATGATTTTGCGTTGATTAATACAAAAACCTATAAACCCGTATGATGTACTTATGAAAATATGTAAAAAAAAAGTAATAATTACCTTGCTTTTAATTCATCCCTTTCAGCTAGAATTCTGTCGAAACGAACTTGTAACACCTCATATTCCCATTTCAGTACTTCAAACTGTTTCTCCAATGACGCTAGTTGTTTTGTTTTAGCCTAAAAATTAAAAATTTAATAAAATGCGACTGCGAAATTAATTTCAATGCAATATTTCGAAGAACATTTTTAGGTTATAGCATTGTTGTTCATTAGTAAAATAATCAAAAAGTTACACTACGTATTTTATAATGTCAATTATTTATAGACTCGTGGGTAAAAATATTATCATTATCTTTATGTATTCTTATTACTTACCGCCAGCGCCGCTTTATCTCGATCATAGTTAGACATCTGCCGTTTCAACTCCTTGTTATCGATTATCGCAGCTTCCAACGGTTCCCTTAGACTCTTAGTTTCAGCCACAGCATCTCTAGCAATTTTCTCAGCCCTTTCCTTAACCTTTTGCATATCTTCCATCTGTTGTTTTAGACTGCTGATTAATCCTGAAAGATTATTAGATACATTTTATAGAAATAATTTTAATTCTCGTAATCTATCTGTCGTCGACCTTTAGTCATTCAATTAAATGCTCAATAAAATTCAATTAAAAATTAAGGCTCTAGTCATTCAATCAAATAGCAAATAGCAATTCAATCAGTTGACTGCGACATAATATAATATGTATATCTTAGATGTATTAAAAATGTTAGATGATACAATTTTTTAACGAATCTAGTATCTGATAATTTGATTGTCTCAATTACTTACCCAAGTTATTCAACGTTATGTCATTGTAATAGTTCTTCAAATCGGAAAACGCTCTTTCGTGATGAGCAATCAGTTCAGACAATTGTTTATTCTTTCTCTCCTCAACCTCAGCTATCTCCGTTCTATGTTTAACAGTTAATTCCACTTTTGTTTCTTGTAGTTTCTTCTCTGCTTTATCTTCAATTTGTCTGGCACGCTCTTCAAACGTAGACCTTGTATTTGATAGTTCTTCAGCATGAATTAATTTCGCACGGCGCAATTCGTCTTGCGCTGCTAACATTTTCTCTCTCATTTCTTGGCGTAATGCACGTTTGTCATTTAGAAGCTCTAGTTCTTGTTCCGTATGTTCTTCTTTTGCTGCTTTTAATGCTACTAAATTTTCAGCACGTAAAGCAGCTGAGGCAGCTTGCTGTTCGTACTTCAAGTGTTTAATTTTTTGTTTTTCTGTTTCCAATAGCGCTTCATTTTCTTCTTGTGCCTCTTCGGTAGCTCTTTCCTTGTTTCTTAGTTCTGCTTTCGCTTCTTCTAGTTGCTGTCGTGTTATTTCCCAGAATGTTCTTATTTTATCTCTTTCCAATTGGAAGTAATTTCTTTCTTCTCTCTCTTTATCTAGTTCTTCTTTTACTCTGAGCGTGAATTGCTCGAGCTTTTCCCGTGTCATCTCGGAAGTATCCACTCCATCGATTACGATTGCTGATAACAAAAATCAATAGAATATTTAATATGAAATTTTTATATAATATAATAAGTGATTTAATTCACTATGGCATTATTTACATACCCGGGGCTTTCTTTGCTCCGCCTTTTCCTCCTTTTGGTGGCTGAAAAATAAGTTAATATAACAAATTTATAATTGACTGAAATCTTTAGTACAGACTACAGTGTTACTTAAATATAGCGTTGCAATTAAATACGGACTATATCGGCTTATTACTAAATACCTAAATATTTAAAGTATAATAACTGTAATTACCATTTTGAAAATATACAAAACTCAACACAAATAGGTACAAAAAGCTGGTTAGGGCCGACTTGCTACAAATGGTTGACTCTGTCAACAGCATAATCAAATTCGTTTCTATAGCAACTGTTTTCAGTATTTGGTATTTGGTTGCCATTATAACAAGTTTATTACACAAACAACAGTATAGGTAATTGAATATTTATACGTGATTATTATAAACTATGCGCTAGGTGAGATAATTATTTTCAAACACTATAAATCGATTTATATATTTCAACTTAATAAATTTCTGCTTCCAAATATCTATGTTTTGTTATAGCTGTTAACAGTCTCATCAATTACTGAACTGCATTTATTAGGTACGTCATTTCAAATATTATTGACAATGAAATCTCTCGTGAAATTCTAACAAATAATTTTATCATGTAAATTAGTAGTATCACTATCCCCGTTATCCAAATCCTTTTAAAATGCTTCCTGAACTTGTTAGCGTTGCTTTGTATTGTTTGAGTTTTGTCAGTCTGTTCCTCATAGACTACTTACTGGGTAACGGATTTGTGGATATGTTTCAAAAGTTGTTGTGCAAAATTGTCTGTTTCGTTAGGAAGTCGATACGGGAAGAGAAATTGTCGGATATGACGGGTTATGATAATGTTATAAGTATACCGTTTATTGTTACTGAAATTGTTTTCTTGGGATTGACTATTGCTGTAAGTACAACCCGGGCGAGTCAACTTGAGACCTGCTACCTATCCCCGTCTCTTTCACTCTCACGCGATAATAGAATGGAGTGAAAGGGACAGGACCATTTTTCAGGTGTCAAGTTAACTCGCGCGAGTTATATACACTGAAAATGTAAAATGAATAGAAGTCATGTGATTTATTCTTATAGAACTATAGAAGGGTTTCTGTGGATAGAAATATATGAAAAATTTGGTGCAAAACGATATACGTTCGTGCACAGTACCTAAATAATTATGAATCTAATATATAAAAATCAATGCCACTTTTCGTTGTAATTCCATAACTCGAGAACGGCTGAACCGATTTCGATAATTCTTTTTTTATTATATTCCTTGAAGTACGAGGATGGTTCTTATGTAGAGAAAACGTTAATATGTACCACGGGCGAAGCCGGGGCGGACCGCTAGTAGTTAAATAATTTATAATTTCTCAAGGGAATGTCTCTAAAAACGTTGTTATTGTTTTCAGTTTTTAAACAAATACAAACAAATTCGTGCTAAAGATAGATTGGATGAACTCCTGCAAGATAGTCGGGCTGCTTTACAACAAACCAATGAGTTTTTAGAAAAATGGCGTCTACGAAGGGTAAGCTAAACCTAGAACATTATATTTAATATTTCTATGAAGAAATTGAAAGAAATTCTGTATGAAAGAGAATAAAAACACTTACTACCGAGTACCTATTTAAGAATTAAAATAGTTAAGTACCTTAATCATTTCATGTTAACCTTATTAAACAGATTATAAAAAAAAATCTAAATATTTATTAATTTTGTAGCTCACTTGGCAGGTAAAGACTGAGCATTCTTACCTAGATGAAGAGCCACAAGAGATCAAACCGTTTAAATTGGAAGTGCCGATATTGCACATGGCAATAATTGATGTGAGCAAATTTCTTGCTTCATTTACGTACTATTATTATCTTGTAAGCATAACAATACGTCTGATAAGTCTGTGATCGAGACCAGACAAGCGTGCAAGAAATAAATTAGTTTTTCAATTTATCTGCGCATGTTTATAACATCACCACTGCTAGAACACTGAAGTCGACATCGTCCGACATGACAAAGAAAAATTTGGGTATTTAATTTTTTTTCAGACTCTTGGAACAACCAGAAGTCGACCAGAGCGAGGTGACGCTGGTGACACAATCAACATCACAGATTCGACCCTCCTCTCAGTGACGTCACTGCTAGATGATGACGAAGCAATCCCTGAACCAATCAGCGATGAGAAATATGACGATTCTATGGAAAAGTGCATCACGGAGTTCAAGAATCGGTATCTTTGGGACGTGGTGGAAGAAGATGACTGATGGATTTTTGAAATAAATGTTTTTAATATCTTAATTGGTTTTCTTTTTTTGTACTCTGTAATGTGAACTTTTGATGACTCGTCAAGCTAGAATTATTTACTTTAGGTGAAAATTTGGCACATATTTTCATCAAAAGATGGCACATTGCAGACCCAAATTTATTATTCAGGAATATATCTATAATTTACCCTGGTAGCTGTCTTCATGTTAATGAAAGAATTAATGTATTAAACTCTTCACTATCATAATATTACCAGTAACCTTGTATATGAAGAGAATAATAAAGGTTAAGATATAGCAGCAGATCTAGCAGCATCTCGAGCATAGTCAATGTTGATTGTCAAAATAAGATGTCAGATTGATATAGATGTTCTGGTACCTAATAAATGTAGCATGTTCACTTGAACTAAATTACCTTCACGTGCCAGCAAAAAGTGCAGTGGTGTTACACTAAGCCGTAGAGAATATACGTCATAAATACACGTCATCTATTCATAAGTACCAGTAATCCTACAAAGCGTCCGCACACTTTTAGTGTCAATTCGCAAATACCCATAATCCCTCTGATATTAATTTAACGCCCTGCTTCATCCACTTTTTCAGCTTTATTTCCAACCTTATTGATGTCATCATAAGGTTTATTATCTGGTGTATGTTCAGCTTGCTTTGATGTGATTAAGACGGCAGGGTGTCTAATAAGATCGGATATAATTAAAACATAAGTAGGTGAAAATTGACGACTAATCTTTACGCTACTTCAACACTCTTACAGTATTTTATGTGTTATGTATTGTGTTTTAAAGAAGATCTTATGTATGAAGAATCAGGTAATTCGTAAAATAAGAAACTTAAAGTATTTTTACATAAGGTTAAAAGTCTATGAGCAGATTATGTTATACTGTTATAGTATATGTAGTATTGTAGATGATAACATGATCGATTGATGACGTGATAATTAATATTATAAACTAAAATAAAACACATAATATAACTAAAACAATTTACGTTTAAGCAAAATTGTTATTGGTTCTCCGACACAATTAGCTAATGCTATTTGGTGGTTGTCCAAACTTAGGATTAGATTAGCTCTCATAATGTTGTTTACAAACATGGTCGTTTGTATCACCATCTAGCTTACACATTTGGCATTCTGCTAACCTAATGTAGGTAATAAAAAGCTAAAAGGAAAAGAATAAATTTCACAAAGGAATATAAACACAATAAAAATCTGACATTGTAATAAGCATGAAAATAAATATACCTTGCGATAAGCTTACAAAGGATCGCAATGAGTTCGAAATAATATAATCTTAAGGGTGAGGTGGGAAAAAGAAATAAGAAGATAGAAAGTAGAAGATATCAATTTCAGATAATATTGTTATAAAGGTATTCTTGTGGCATCAAATTTTGCATGACTGTTTACTACTTTAAGTACGTTAATGTAGAATTCGTTGTAAAGTTTATTTTCACGTACATGAGTTATAAATCCATTTCAAACTTCTTACATAAAGCCAGTATCGGTAGTTAGTTCATAATATTTATATTAGGTAGGTAGGTAGTTACGTTATTTTTACTATATTATATCAACATTTTTAGGTAAGTATAACAGCAGGCACATTTAACAAATAAATGGTTTGTTAAACATCACAAATTTCATATTATATTATTGTTAAACAATAGAATCGGAGTAATTATTAATTTATCGTTTATGAAACGTTACAGTGTTCAACCATTCATAACAAGATATTACATAGAACCTATATCAACATTTTTTTCAAATAGCTGACCAATTTCACCGCAATCAACGATGTACGTAATTTTTGTTGAATTCAAACAAAAGGCACGTGTGTGACACAGAAAATGACCGTGATCATAACCCTCTTTCGATCATGTAATTATGGTGTAATGAACTGCTTGTACGTGGTCGTGTGAGAGCTGCTGATGTTTTTGGTCCTTCGAGCTAGTTTAGAATAATTTGATGCAAAGTTGTAACCACAATTCTGGCAAATAAATTTTTCATTTTTCATTTTTTCAGTTTTTGGAGTTTAGAAGTTTACTTGAGGTAGTTTTGGATTGATCATGATATAATTATTGTAGAGTAAGTTAAATATATATGTTTTAAAATAAATCCTTATTTCCCTTGGTCACGACATGAACAACTGTGTTCGTCATTGTAAAGTTTTTTTCAGTTTATAAAAAACAATGAAATATTTCTTACTGCAACGGTATTATGATATTACTAATAGTTATATTAATTATAGTAACATTATTAATATTAATTTCCGCTGTTATAAAATTTCTTAAATTAATCATTAACAGCATTTAGTTCACCATCTCTTTCACTAGATATTAGGATGATGCGTCGTGCATTGTGGCCGCATGATGGATGGGTGCACGCCTATCGGTTTGGTAAAGCAATCACCGTTTAGCGACCACCACCCTTTGGGAAAGAGTTGGTAATCACCGTTGTTATTGTTTGCTAGGAAATGAAATTTTGCCTTGGAAGCTACTTATAGTAAAAAATGACGATAAAGTTTTTAGAATAGAACGAATCAATGCAAATGCAACGTATATTATTACAGAGTAATTTCGGACTAGATTTGAAGAATAATATTTTTTTATAAAAATTTTGGAATTAAAGAGATTACAGGAGGTGATGTAACAGCATTAAACGAGAACAGAGAAGTGAATAAATAAAATTTTGTTCGGTCAAGAAGTAAAGGCATTTTACAAAAATAGATCACAAAAGTTAGAATCATTGCTACCTACCATTGCCATTTTTTGTTCTGTAATTGAACCTTTACCTTCTTGTAAAGTTGTTACAAACCACTACACACAGAGTTACTACAAAATCATCTATAGCTCCACGTTCAAAGTTAACTAATGAATTAACTCCAGTCAATCGATATGAGCAGACACTTTTGACAACTAAGTCATTAATCATCAGATTAGCTGAATCGAAAGCTAAAATGCATTTGAACAAGTTTTACTAACAAAGGTATTTTCGGGTTATATAGTTATCCATGTGTCCATCCATTAACAATAACTGCAAACGGCTATCTTAGCTCTTGATTTTTTCTGGATTATATTGTAGGTTAAACTTATGTAATAAGGGCAAAAGCAATAGTAGATAGCTGATGGTTAGACTAGTTGATTTCGATTTCAAGATATACAACAGTATGAAGGACACATTGTATTAAAAAAAAGACGTGTGGCACTCGAGGACTGCCGCGGTAAAGCTATTGCATAGCATGCCTGCAAGCCACACCTCCCGTGCCCGTCTGAGTGGGGAGCGTGAGGTTTTTTCGTTACGAAATTTCTCGATTCGGTCCCCGCGCTCAAGGCCCGCGATAGAAGCTATGCAATAGCTTAAAAACTTAAAGTTCCTTGTACAGAATCAAATTCACGATTGAAATTTCTTGATTTAAGTATAAATTTTTTCGTTAGTCTATCACGGTAAAATTTATAAAACTCTCTAATCCTTACAATAGTTGGACCACTATAAGATCAGAAGCACCTAACGTATTATAATTGTACGTAAAATAAAATCACTTAACGTATCGCTTAGACTTTAGAGCGCCCAAGATGACCTGCGACGCTCATTTATCACTCACTCTTTTTATCCCTTCCATTCAATACTTTTTGTGCAAGATTAAATTTCGCGGTAGCTCCCGTATCATTAATCCTAAACCACTCACAAAGACCCCTCACAGCTTGAACATGTTTTGGAATATCCTTTCGAAGATATAAATTGGATACGATTAGAGGGTTCAAGTTAGACTGGTCACGTCTGTCCCCATCGTGTCATAGATTTTTATTTTTTCCTAGTCTGTACGCTGATTATGATTTGTGGATTGGAAACGCCTGATGAATTGGTTTTTGATGACAAGTATTTAATGTTTGTGTTTTTTACGATGGACAAGCAGGTTTTATTAATTGTTGCTTAGGACAGTCTAATGAAAAGACGAGACACCTTTTGTTAGACTTCAATCTTCGATGAATTTCTTGTAAATGGCGCTTTGAAAATGACTCCTATAAAAATTAATGGTACCTTCTCCTCAAAAGTTCCTTATCGATTTTTAAACTTTAGCTGAGTCTCGAACAGTTTACTGTTTATATTATTTTATAGATAAATTTATAAATAAATACAAAACTGTGAATAACAATCACAACAATTTTAGATTTGAAGGCTTCAACGATCACCCTTGTTTGTTCAAGTAAGGATTAC
The DNA here is from genome assembly GCF_905220415.1 of Colias croceus. NCBI lineage: Eukaryota > Metazoa > Arthropoda > Insecta > Lepidoptera > Pieridae > Colias > Colias croceus. Next base: position 8,108,322 of record NC_059556.1, on the reverse strand, counting down.
ACGTCATCAACACCCCAAACTAGATAAACAATACCGAAATTACGTATCATACGAACTATTCTATATTATTGTAATTTAACAGAAAATTGTATTGTTGTAAACCAGCCTTCATTTTCCTATTTATTCAACACTGCCATTAATGTAATATCGCCTTTAATGTAATGAGAAGAAGCACCATTTTTGTGTAATAAGAGGATGTTCTTCCGAATTCAAAATTCAAACGTTTGGAATAATGACAGACAATGCAACCAATTTAAAAAGTACCGTTTGTTGGGTATTTAGTAAGGGTTGTAGTTCTGTTAAAACTGGTTGGGTTTTCGAACATGGCGGCGGCAGTCACGTGCCAGTCACGTGGCGCGAGTGAAAATCAAAAGCGTTCTTTCGGAATAAATTCTTAAATACGGTCATTAGAGATATGATTATACATAGTTTTTGTGCATTGTTTACTGCGATTGGTTTTGAAATAGATAGGGGTATGAGTTTGAGGTTTTTGTTATGGTGTACTCCGTTTTATAATATACCCAATTATTATATATCATAATATTACACTATGATGACTAATTTATTTGAAACGAATTCGGGAATTCGATTTAAGTTTGAATGCAATCGCAATATTTTTAACTGTTATTGTTGCAAAATTTTAACTTAGTAGCACATTTCTATCAAGCTGTATCCCAATCACTGCATAGGATGCAGAATATTCTGATGTTTTTAAAGATTTTTTTTAAATTGTATAAATTCTTCATTTGTAAAATGCCACTGTTTGAGTTACATAATATTCTTTTGACTTCGGCGTGAAACAGTAGGCAATTTGAATCTAAACAGCATTATGTAAATGAATCATAGATATGTTTGTCATAAAAGAATTATCAATAAAATTTTCTCTTATAAATCCATAAATATTTTGAGATCTAATCGATTTATCTACCTATTAAATATTTAAAAATTTAAAATTTAACTCATTGAATACAACAACACCTTGTAAACTCCCATTAATCGGTTCCCACACCAAATGACTAAGTAAAAAACGTATTACCTCTAGTCACGTGGCGAAAAATTGGCCCTTTGAACATATTTTATGTGGTTATGATTCTATATTAGCTATTTGTTAGGAAATTAATATAAATGAGATTAACGTGATCTTTTCGGTGATTAATTTTTTGGTTAGTTAATAATGGATTTTGGGGTGAATAGGGTGAGGGATTAATTGATATTTGAAACGTACGAAAGCTCTCTAATTTTTTGTGTTGCTGAGTTTTATCTTTCAATTGTTTTGAGTACTTGTCTCGTATAAAATTTGTGGAAGATAGCTGCGCTTTTAAGTACTCACCATAAATGAAGGCTGAGAGTATTAGACAAGGTATTGTCAGCCAAAAGAGCGAACACGATATACTAGTTTATCAATAAAAATATCATTAGGTTTGGATTACATTTTTTGTCCTTAATTAAAATTGTTCTTAAAATTTTTAACTTTAGCCAAATGATAATTAATCGAATTTTAGCATTTTCTTTACCTACCTGTTTCAATAAAAATAAATATTAATTGTTACTTACAATAGTAAATTACGTTGAAACACGCAGCGTAAATTACTGCCGAAAAAACCTTAAAGATGAAAAAATTAAAACATCTGATACAGCTATACAAACAACAAAACTGGCATTCTATAGTCATTATCCGTGTATACATAAATTAATCGTAATAATATCTGAACGTACGCACCCTCCAGACATTTGCATCGATATTGAATGTCCAGCGCTTATTCTGCCTCAATCAAGGGATGGGTTACATCTCGCGTATAAAATGCAGACACGGCAAATGAATATTTTGAATTTCAATTAGGAAGAAAGAAAGAAACAGAGTAAAAAATAAAAAACTTCGAATGCAAAAGGTGAAGTCAATTGGTGCAAGAACTGCCAACTAAAAAAAATATTTGTAAACTAGGTAGGTAGTTTCAACGGTAAAGCAAAGATTTTTGTAAGTATCTATTTCTTTCGTTTAACATATAAATAATGTAGTAACGATTTTTCCCGGATGTGGACAGTAATTTGACAGGTACCCAAATAATTCTTCTTTAGCTTTATTTTATAGCAGAAGAAATACAAGAATTTTTAAATGCTTCAACCACGTGCCGTTTTGACTGTGGGCCTACTTTTTACCAGTATTTTCGAAGGCTAGCATAGAAAGATTTCCAGCATTGATGTCCATTGCTACATCTGCGTTTAATCTATGACCACGAATATTATTAAGGCTTCCAGCGGAGTGGCAGCCTGTTTAAGTGACATTAGGCTAACACGCATGTCATGATTGATTCCGGCAATTTCAATACAGACGCGGTGGTGTGACGAATTAGTACTAGGTTACCTAGGTTCTAAGTGTATTCTATAGTAATACTATTATTAGACGATGGTAGAGCTTTCAGTTGTAGTTCATAGTTGTTGTAAGTTGAAATACATTTTTTTTTGCGATGAACACAATTAATTGGGGATTTTACTGAATAAAACTGGAATAGCAGTCATTTTTCTTGGAGAGTATTAACTTAAACCTGTTACTTTATGTATAATATGTATCTTATAGTTAAACCAAATATATTATACGGTTCATTATCTGCAGTTCATTATTTGAATGATAAAATGAAATAAGAAAAACAAATAACTACTCGTGAAATCGTTTTAATTCCGTATCGTTAATTCCACAGTATCAGTGGATTCCAACGCACAAACAGACGGAAACAAGAAAAAGTATTGCCTATTGTTATCCCCAGTAATACAGAGTAATACAGCTTTAATGAAGTAACACGACGCGTCGGTGTATGACATAACCGCAACCCTCTCTGGAGTGATATTATTCTGTATTTTCGGGAAATAATAGGAATTTTATAAATGTTGATATTGGTTAGGAATTAGGATAGTATACAGTCTTTCACGCAAAACAATAGATTGGATGATGTATCTGTATGATTTGGTACAGAGATAGATCAATTATTAATAGTTTGAATAAGCATAGGTTATGATGAGTAGAAAATAGTCAACTATTTTATTTGCAATAACACAAAGGTGTATATATAATATTTTAAACTGCCTAAAGAAGTTCTTTAGAATAATCATTCTAAAATTATAAATTGAAATGGAAACAATATTTGTGGTATTGGTAATGTAGAGCTTATTGTAAAGCAGACAATTGAAATTTTAATCATTAGAATATTTACACTGATACCATGCGTTTGCTTCAGTGGTAAATATATCGTACGATTACAGAATAGCATCCCTCAACCCTACCCGAATAACCAACCGAATCAAAAAAGCAATATGTAGCAAATTTATTTTTCAATTTCGTACCAATTTTGCATACAGGGACCCGTTCTGATATAATTCGAACAAATAAAAGCATTGTGGGTTATGATGTGTGTATGTTTTTTTTTATTTCGTCTTTATAGGTGCGAGGAAAGAGGATTTCTGTTTAAGGTTCGTTATGTTTAGATTTCTTTATTTTCGATTTTGTAGACGCGTTTGATACGGTTGCGTATGTTTAGTATTTTTGGGTAAATAATGATGGATGCGTAATGAGACAGAAATGTGTAGGTATCTATATTTTATTTGGCGTGTTTTATGGATAAACATCAAATTTTCCTTGATTGTAAATTCAAAATGGAAATGTTGAAAAAATATGAAATAAAAGGAATTTGCAGTTTAAAATGCGGCAATTGCATCTGCAATATCTTTTGGTGTACCTGGTGTAAAAATTTAATATTTATTAAAATATATTTTATCTCGACGAATATTACAAAATATACTTTTACACATAAAATGTTCTAAATTAAATTTTTTGATGATTTATAATTTTTAAATAGTTAATTACTATGCAACCGAAATATAAAATTCGTGAGAAAACCAAACGATCAATCTTCAAAAATACAGCGTAAACAACGCGATAATATTGAAATTAGTTGATGATCGATTATAGTAGGTACCTCTTCTATATGCAAATAATAGTTTGCGGCAAAAAATCTGAATACCAAATATATATTGTATTTTTCGTCACGCGTAACAATATTGTATGCAAAAATTTCCATTTGCAGATATTACGTTGAGTCGTCACAAGTATTGTATGCATGTCAATATTACTGACGTGATGGGGATTTGATGGTCTATCGATTAATCATATTTTAAATAAATTTATTTAAAATTAACGTCGCGTTAATGTTTATTAATATTGATATGTGATTTTGTTAATAAGAGTAACCCGGGGCTGGGTATTTGTGAATTTTGTTGAACGTTGCAAAGAGATCAAGTTAATTTGGCTTTCTGTAGATATGTAAATTAATTTTAATATTAAATTCCGTAGTTTTCCATTATTGAAGTGAAACTTCTTTATCGGGGTTGGACAAAAATTTAGTGTAACATTTTTGCGTTACGCTGTAGGCGTGACATTTTTGCGTTACGCCGTAGGCGTGACATTTTTGCGTTACGCGCCAACTTTTTCTTATCCCTAAGTTTCACTTCTTACGTGTGTACTCTAGTACACGCACACATTTTTCCATTATATTTAATAATTACTTGTAGAAAAAAAACTAAATATACCTAATAATTCATCTGTTTCACTGCTCGATTTTCTAAAGGTAGTTGATAAGTCCAGACCAAGAAGACATTTTATTTTGTTCACCTCCAGGAATCAAACCGCTTACCACTGTCAGCCACTGTATCAAAAAAGTAAAATAACATAACAAGGCGCCTAATAGCCCTATACGTTTGAAAAGTGCGCTCGTAAAACTTCCACAGTAGATATAAAACCATCCAAGTTAGATTTAAGTTAAATACATCAAATAAGTGACCACGTTAAGTTAGTGGGTATTCTTACAAACACGATCTAAGTTACATGGAGTGCAGTAAAGTTATTCAATTTAATAGCTTCGAAAATGGTTTAAAGTTTTGATGAAAGGCTTCATGCTAATGGTGTTAGAACTTGAGCGTAAAAATAAGATGTTTATGTGAAAATATAGAGTACTAACTTTCCACCCGCGGCTTCGCCCGCTTTGTCTAAAATCTAATAAATTATATTACACTTCCTCTTGAATCACTCTATCTATTAAAAAATACCTCATCGAAATTGTTCAGTTGCGTAGTTTTAAAGTTTATGCATACAAAATAGGGATAGAGAAAACGACTTTGTTTTATACTAAGTAGTGAAGATATTTTACATAAGTACTAAATATATAGAAACTTCATTCACACTATAAATTAAAGTTCACACAATTCCCGAAACACCGAAACAAATTGCTAATATACAGGGTTATTTGTAAAACACCGGCAACCTCGCAGGACAAGATAGCTAACATCATAAGTAACAACATTTGATCTACGACTTTTGGCATAACGCAATAAATTATTTTTAAATGATTTTTTAAGCTTTTATTGTACTCTCCTAACATTTGTAAGTCTATGTTCTATTCATTATCGAAAGGACGACGCGACGCCCCCTTTCCCCTCTCGTTCGCTTCTTGTTTACGTAAGTTTCGGAATGCGCGTAGAGTTTATAATATTCAAACGGAAAATTAAATGAATATTTATTTTTGTATGAAAATAAAATCTAACAAATTATCAAAAGTCGTAGAACAAATGTTGTTACTTATGATGTTAGCTATCTTGTCCTGCGAGGTTGCTGGTGTTTTACACGTAACCCTGTATATTTAACTACCTATACTTTATTTTTGCAACAGAAAGAGGGTAGTGCTCACGAATCGCTACTAATATTATAATGCGAAAGTTACAGTGTCTGTCTGTCTGTAAGCTCAAAAATAAAATAGAGCTTATGTCACCCTGAAGTACCTGTAGCTTTTAAGCTGTAAAAGGACATCGGTCTAGTAGTATTTGAGTTTAATTTAATATATGTAATTAAAAAATCCCGTAATGGTATTAATACCATTACGGGATTTTTTTATTATATTTAATAATGTTTAAACATTAATTTATTTCTTTCGATTAATCATATAACTGTTTTTTTTTTTCAAATTCAAATTGTCTTTATTTGCTGAATGTAGTTACATAGCTGAGGTACAAATTTTATAGGTGCTTAGACATTCTGCTCGTAGTTGAGCGTGCAAATAATATAATTGTTTGTCTTTATTTGTCTTAATTTTTTTTTCATTAATATTACACGCACACCTCTCTCCTGAACATAATTGTCTTTTTAGAGTGTCTAATAAAATATTATGTTATCACCATATGCTTTCGTTTATTACCTCCTTAGTGTAGTTATAAGTGTTTAAGTGTGTAAGTGTTGTACTTTCAATGAGGTGCTTCTTCAGGGTTCTTAAACAGTTTAAATTTCATAGGACATTCACCTTACACCCCACTGAGTGACTTAAATCTTCTTAGTTATATGATAAATTCGAATATTTGTATGCATGTAGGTACTCTGAATGTTACTTTTTCATGCCAGAAATATTGGACATATTTAGTTGAAATTTTATAAAATGATAGCTTAACTTGCCTACGCTTATACATCATACTTAAATATAAAGAAAAAATATTAGATAATATTATCTATCCGAACGAATGTAGGATATTTTTTGCTCTACAAACATTTTTAGCTACTCAACCGAGTTTTTTGAAATTTAATATTTCGTTTAGATAGCTATCTATACTTATATTATATAGCAGAAGATTTTGTTTGTTTGAACGCGGTAATCTCAGGAAATTGTAAAAAATTTTCGGTGTTATTACGTAGTACTATTATAATAATATTCTGTGGTGTTATATAGGCCATTTATCGAGGAAGGCTTAATACCTTAAGGCTATATACATAATTATATCATCACGCTAAGAACCAATGACTGTTAAATTACTTCATCTTTAATATATATATAAATCTCGTGTCACAATGTTTGTCCTCAATGGACTCCTAAACCACTAAACCGATTATGATAAAATTCGCACACCATGTGCAGTTCGATCCAACTTGAGAGATAGGATAGTTTAAACATGTAGGTACCACGTGCGAAGCCGGGGCGGACCACTAGTAATATATATATAAATCTCGTGTCACAATGTTTGTCCTCAATGGACTCCTAAACCACTAAACCGATTATGATAAAATTCGCACACCATGTGGAGTTCGATCCATCTTGAGAGATAGGATAGGTTTTATCCCGGAAATCCCACGGGAAAGGGAACTATGCGGGGTTTTCTCTGAAAACGCGGGCGAAGCCGCGGGCGGAAAGCTAGTTATTATAATAAAAAGTCATAATCACAGTCAGTTGAGTTTAAGTAGGTAGAGTCAATAAATGAAACAAAATTTTATTTATAAAATTATATTATTTAAAAAAAGAATATACAAAAACAGAAAATAAATCGGCAGTTGATAAACATTTAAAAAAAATCTAGCGTAAAATTAATATATAGTTGGTAAGAAATAAAGCATTAAAACTAAATTATAATATATTTTCACTAAAATTAATTATTCTAAAATATACAGGCCGTCAATTAAACTAAGTTATGAATCACACGTTTGTATTAAAATAATTTCTTTAATAATTATAATCGCTTAAAATAATTACAATGTAATACTAAAATTAACAGCAGTTTATAGAGGCCATTACATAGCCCAAATCGTAAAAATATATAGTAGTTATATATACAGACATACATATCGTTTATAATATCCAAGTCGAATATTGAGACGGAGCGAATAAGAATTCTTTTGGCTTTCTTCATAGTATTTAGAAATTAATGAATTACTATAAGTATAGATATAGAGTGTCCTAAAAAAATGGACAACAGTTATGTAGACAGCAGGAATTGGTTGAATCCAAAGATTAAAAATAATAGGTATTTTACAAAGATTAAAAATAATGTTCATTGAAATTGGGACTTTCATAGTTTTTGGATTTATATTTTTGTAATATTTATAATATTCACATCATTATCATGGTTTTGGCTAAGTAAAGACTCTTTACAAAGTAGAGCTATGTCTTAAATCATTTTTAAACTAAACTCACGAAAAAAATTTCAATAAAAAAAAGAAACCCTCCATTTTTTTAATGTATTTTCAGTGGAATTATAAATATATTCGAATCGTTTACGCTGAAAATTTTAGATATAATATAATACATATATGGAACTAAAAAGAGAAAAATGTTTTCCATACAAAAACAGTAAAGAACTTAAGAAAGACTTGGTAGTGAGATGCCTTATACCTAATTATTACAATTATATTGCTTATAGATCAATTTATACACTTAATCAATAACTATACGTACGGTAGCAAAAGCACATTTTATAATATTATTGTTGGAAGAAGGTCTGAGTATATTTTTGTTTGTGTGTAAAACTGACTTTAAAGCATATGATTATTAAGCAAAACATTGTTTTATATTAAACTATGTATTTTTTTAATTGCAGTAGTACGTTTGAGGAGGTAATATTTTTTATAAGCCGATTTTACGCAAAGTCCAAAATATTAAAGTTAATAGTTAAGAAAGTCATATAAATTACTTTCAGGCTTTTTTGGAACAGATTATTGTAGATAAGTGCTATAATTTTATTGATTTCGTCGACAAGTGACATGTGGCAACCCTAGCAGCTAGCTTCGTCAGTAGGGATCATTATAACCTAAATTCCCCTAGGAGACTTATACATAGGGCTGCTGATGATATTATTTTCTTTTACAAATGAAATATTCTCACACCTCCTTCCATTTAGACGTGAAGCGTTAGTACGGAAATTTAGAAAATTTTCTCTATAAATCTTAAAGAGCGAAAAGCATACCAATTATAATTTATTTACAAAACTCTTAAATGCATAGCTTTCTTTCGGCTTCTCTTTAGTGTACATAAAATATTATCAAATTTGTAAATATTATCTATAAAATAGTTTTAACAGATATTGAATAATTTAATGACTTTAATGAATGATTATTTAATAATAATTAGGCATATTCAAACTAGAGCGGTATCAGCTACCGCCGTGGGTAGCGGTATCCAGATGGGCACGCGATTATATCTCTTACTTAGTATATTATAGAGACTCTAATCGCGTACCGATCGGTATACCGCTACCCACGGCGCGGCGGTAGCGCATACCGCTCTAATCTGAACAGGCCTTATGGAGACAAAAGATTTTATAAAATTTTCCTATAAAGTAAGGTGTTTGATATCTTTTACATACACTATAGTGAAGCAGTTCAGCAAATAAGAGTTTTCAAGAGATCATTATGAAAACTTTTTATTTAACTTTTCCCTTAAATAAATACATATCACAATTGAACACATCCTTCATTGTTTTTTCTTTAAAACAAACGGAATAAAAATTACTTTATACTTAACTAAGGTTTGCTCCCAAATTATGATCCCCGAATGGAATTCAAAAATTGTAACAAATTGAGGCATTTTAAATCTAAATGGCTATTTTGTTTTCAATAAGATAAGCTTAAATATGTACTAAAAATTAAGTAGCAAAATGATTTATTCCATTTTAAATAAATTGGTCATTCATTACATTCTTTGTATTATTAAACATTTTTAGAACAGGATCTTTATATTTTATGTTTTTGCACGTTTCTGTGTTATCGTTTAAACTATTTCTGGCCACCAAATTTAATAATAATAATTATTAATAATTGTCGTCACTCAATTTGTTATTGAAAACTTTTGAACGTAAAATTAAATCTAATTCTGTCACTGTTTTACTGTTATTCGTACTTTTTATACATATCAAATTTTCATACCAATAGTGCACACATTTGAATAAAACGGACCTTTCTTGTTAAAATGTCACTTGAATTCAAATTCAAATTAAAAATGAAGCCTCGAATTCCATACAAAATTAATTACTATATACTAATAATAATCGTATTTACAAATAGCAAAAATAATATAAAAGCATCTATCCGGTAACGAATCATTTCGATTCAATCCACTTAAACTAATCTTAAATTAATTAATACATAATTATATAATGAATATGCTCTTAAACTGTTTCATATTTCGATTAAATACAATAAAATTAATTGATTAATAAAATATTATTTCTCTGCAAGTTCTTGGCACGAACCGTCTTACATTACCTAAATTATCTAAAATAAACCTTTTCATTACAAAAATAATATAATGAGATCAATCGATGATAATTTTAGGCTGTGTCTTTGGAACAATTTGTGGGAAATACATATCCAGATATTCAACTCTCAACTCTTATATCGAAATACAACGTATAAATTCGTCTAATTTTCGTATATTTTATTGCTATATTAGTCCGAGAAAATTAGTAAAATTTGCGGAAACAAATTGTGTAGTTTTGAAAATCGCTACAGTTATTCCTTGACATGTCCATGTAAAAACTTTACAAATAGCATCACGGTTACTTCTAGGAAAATATTATACATAAAATTACCTTTAGGACCCTTTAGGACTTCCGATAAGATAAATTACCTTAAGGACTTTCGATAGGTATGATCATCTGGATATTGCAAGAACAACTACAGCGTTTTTAAAAACTACACGAATTATCTTTACTAATGGACCATTTTCGGCTTAATTTTCTCGGGCTATTTACAATTATGACAACATTTAAAGCGGAATGTAAGCATCAATCATCAAATGTAATAATTCGTAAGTATATAGGTATAAAACATGAAAATTGTGCGTTTTACAATCAGTAATACATTATTCAAATATCTAAATTTTCAAACAATATACAAATAGTCAATTTAGAATTAGGTTAAATACCTTTAATACTAAGCTGAGAATATATAGGTTTTGATTTATTAACAATTTATACAGTATCTCTACATAATTACATGGGCATAACAGTATACAAATAACTGCCAATGTTATATTATAATCACAGATTTAAATATTCGTATATTTTTGGGTATATATAATTAATATTCGTATATAGTGAATTCATGAAATTGTTTCTCTGCTCGACTTGGATTACAAAATGGTCATATTTTCACTTTTCTTGAAGTTAATTATCTGACGAAGACGATTAATGTTATTGATTTTCATATTATTTTGGATTTGATGTTAATATTAATAACTCAGGCCCCGGAATCACAGACACAATAGAAAATCTATTGTGTCGTGGACCGATCGGACCGCTCAGGGCTCAATGTGTTAAGTAAGTAATCAAGAATCGTTCATTAAAGAAAGAAAAATAGTATCGGAATTCTTTGCACACGAAAGCTACTATATCCGAAAAAGATAAATTCAAATAAATCACTCATTGAGCTGTCCTCTTCCAAAATATAGAACATTCTAAATCTGTGATTATAACATCAATACTTATTCATACAAGATACAATTTGGGGTTGTTCCGGGACCTATACCTGGTCCCGATTAATTGACTCTCTACAAATGTGATATATATAATAACAGACGAGAGTAGACTTAAAAATTAGATACATATTTATGGCATTTTGTTCACCGTTTATTTGACAATAGTTTCCATCCAAGCATGAAGAGGACAGCAGTACAAATGGACCCGGAGAGCTTGTCTGGTATTATTGATGAGAATATTGAGCTTTCTGAAGATCCTTTTTCGTCTGTACATTGCGGTAAAGCGGCATCCGTCTGAAATGATAAAATGATATGTTAAAAAAGCGAAATTTTAAAAGACTTAAATTTTTACATGAAAGTAGATTTCTGTTCACGGCTTCGCTGGTGCAAATGTTTCTGATGGCTGATATAGTAAGTTTGACATGACTAGTCAGTTGTATATATAATATTGTTCTATTTATAAGATATTATTCTATTACATAGATTTGAAGTAATTTTAATTGAAAACTGTTTAGTGGTTCAGGCGCTATAAGGTAGGTAAAAGACAGATAGTGGTCTTCCTATTAATAATACATATTAACGTGGACTAGGATTAGTATGCAGTTTTGTGTGCATTTAATAATAACAAATAGAATAAGTAAAATCAACTTCATTAGTATAACTGTAAATAATAGCTCTACATCATCATTAAAATATTTATTAACATAACTCAAAAGTTCCTTAATGATTGCAATAAAGAAATGCAGGCAAATGCACCAAAACAACACGAATATAATTTAATTTTACAAGTTAGTGAGACCAATAAACTTAGTGCATCTAGAGTCTGTAAACACTGAAACTCAAACGGTTTACTTGGAAGCACTTTTTATAGATATTAATAAAACAATGCCCTCATAAAGTTTACTACGTGAGTCGTAGAGTAGGTACTTTTTAACGAATGCGATACGATTTTATTACGACTCTAATAAGTTGCATGAATCACTCTGTTTCATTACCTTACAAATATTATGTTAGTTATGGAATTTGTAAGAATTTTTGTATAATGTTATAAAAAGTTATTTCTACCCCCAATAATTTGTAATAGACTTAGTAATTAACACATCTATTTGAGGCCGTGTTTTGCGTCTCTAGTTTAATTTTTAAATTAAATGATTCATCTTATGGAATGTAAAGCTTTATTATAGTGAAGAGCATTCCTTAATAATTAAATTTTAAAGGAACACGACATTTTATTTACATTACACGTCTCATAGTTGCCGGAACTTCTTACGTAGCCTAGTACGTAATATAAATAAGTCGTAGGTACTAACTTATCGCCCGCGGCTTCGCCCGCGTTTTCAAAGAAAAACCAGCATAGTTCCCGTTCCCGTGGGATTTCCGGGATAAAACTTATCCTATGTGTTAATCCAAGTTACTCTCTATATGTGTGCTATATTTCATTGTAATCGGTTCAGTAGTATTTGCGTGAAAGAGTAACAAACACACATCCTCACAAACATTCGCATTTATAATAATAGTAGGACAGAATACAGAATACATTATTTTAGTTTTCATTATTTTAGGATGTTTAAGAAAATAAATATAGTACCTAATTTAAGAAAATAATAATAATATTGAAGAAAATAAAAAGAGTTTTACTATTTTCATATCCGACATTACGATACGATATGTCATAACGTAGCAAACGATATTAAAAGTAATTCAAGAGAGTGATACACTTGTAGGTTTTATTGTTAGGATAATTCGAATGGTGTTTTTATTATAAGGGGTTGGGATTGGGAATTACGCGTGTGCTGTGATAGTAGAGATTAGATTTTTTTTGTGAAGACAGGAATGATATTGGCATTTCAATTCATAATTAAAATTCGTAATAGGATTATGACATTGTTCTGGATTCTTTTTTTATTCATTAAAGTTGTGTACCGTCTAATTAAATATATAATCGAGATTTGAAGAAAAACGCGGTTTTTCAATTGGAAATCCAGATGTTTTTTCTGTGTTTGAAGAAAAAGTGACTGTCGTTTCATTGCGTACAATTTTCGGAATTATGAATCTGCACATCGACTTGTACTTATTTTTATTAATTTATGTTGCAGTCCATCTATAACATCGTAAAGACTAATATAATTTCGCAATAGTAAAACTATTCAAGTGTTACAACGCTTTTAACGAAGTAAAATCTAATGCATATAGTGTTTATTTTAGCTATCTAGATCAAGTACACTTCTAAGTCATAAAAGTAGGTGGTGATGGAGTTCATTGCGATTTAGATTTATTTATTTAGTAACAATTCTAAGATTTTATTGTATTTATTGTTGGCATTCTTAGGACACTGATTAGCGCAAAAACATAGGATTTGAATTAATTTGGATCTTAAATAGAAGACTTATTAAAAGATCGTCGTTAACTGGCTATAGAAGAAATCAATCAGAGTAATATAAGATGTGAAAGACTTTGTAGGTATTCCCACGCATTCAAGAATGGATAAATTTTGTTTTGAAAATTCTAGTAGTTCTATAGAAGGACTAAACATTGGAGGTAAATAAATGAGAAACGATGAGTCTACGCTGGTGAATTTGTATTGTTAGGGATACGGATTTTGTCTTATGTATCTATATTAATAAAAACTATCAATATTTTAACTAGGAGTATATTAAAACAAAGGCACGTAAATATAATAACGATAACACGATAGACATACAGACGAAGCTTATGAATGGATTATCTATACAAATTCTAACAGATGGTAAAGATACAATGGCATGACACACATAAAACCAAATTTAATGACATCACAGGTAAAACGCTCCCCTCAACAAATAAAATTAGAAAGAAATCCTCTTAAAAGATATCATTCAGATCGAAACGTTAGCGGTGAACTGTATAATTTTATTATACCTAATTTCGTTTCTAAATTGAAAACGCACCCGACAAATTACTTTCTCTGATACCGAAAAAATGAAACAAACATATACAGGGACAAACGTAACAGACAGGGACAGATATCACCTGATTATCTTAACAAGAAAGGCGGGAAATCATCTACATTTGCATATACTTTGAGAGTAAATAAAAAGCTAAATTAAGTTGGCAAGATTCCTTCCCTGGAGGTTGCATGCAATTTTGAATTCAAATAGGGAGCAGATAAAATGCAAATTTGAGAAACTGTGATTGGAGTTTTGTATTGAACTCTGTAATAAAATCGAATAGTTTCTGATGATACAATAAATAAATATGGCGAAGTAGATAAACATCGTTTCAAAGTGGAGGTATCGTTTCCAAATATTTGTTTACTCAACAAATTGTACGCTTTCTAGTTCAAAAGATTGTTGTTTTCTGAAGATTGTTATGCATATTTTATGATAACATCAGGTAACAGTAATAAAATATTTTCTTTTCCATTCCATATACTACGCACAAATAACTGCTGAATTAAATCGTTCTCTGTTAACTACAAATTAATGGTAGCAGAATTTAATAATGACTGTAGTTGTTCAAAATTGAATATGAAGATAATAATATTATAATAACGAAAAAAATAGATTTGAGTAAACCCTAAGATACATGGTATTGAAATGACAAATAACATACATGAACTAATATTACATGTCCCATAAAAATCAATGCAATAAGTACATTGAAATCAAATATTCCTTCTCAACCGTATACACATTTGTATCCTGCAGGTAAACAATGCTTGCAAGAACCGAACAAGCGTAATAATAAGCAAAAAAATACCTTTGAACCTACAATAGACACACGACAAATCGGTTCAAAGGGATTGGGGTGGATAATTTTCACTCAATACCCAAATGCTCATTTGAATCAAATTTGAATCCTACTCCCCATACGTAGAGTCTAATCTCCCTTAAACAAAATTCGATCGAGCAGGCTATTTGCTCAAGAAAAGAGGTTTTATGAAAGGAGTCGTGAAATTAGTTATATTTAATTTCGCAATACTTTTTCCGTGAACACAATGATCGTCTGCTTATGCGCATTTGATATTGGAATATTAATATTTAGTCTGTGATCAAAGAGAATTGTGTTATTTAAGATTTATGAAATAAAATTGATTTAAAAGTAAATTGATAAGATTCTTTTAAAATTTGTATTTATAGGAGAGAAGATAGATAAAGAACCGAGAAAGATAGCATTTTGCGCATGTATCTGAGGTATTTTGTATTAAGTATATAATTTTAATGATTTCTAAGCTTTTATATTGAGATAATACAACTTTGTAAACAATTTAAACTAAATATTATTAAGCTAACAATGTAGTTACGAAGACAATTCTGACGTTTCATTTGACGATAAAAAGATCTATCGACTTGAAGATTTTATCCCAGCATTCTGAGTTTTATTGCCGAAACTATGAATTCTATATCGATATCGTTAAAACCAGAACGCTTTATAGATAACTAGAGGTAATATTGGTATTGACAAAGTATGTCTTGGAATTGTAAAATTTTTCATTTGAGCTAATAGTGGTGGGACATTGTGTCGATATTTTTATCGATATTATTCTTATACCATACGTACATCACTATTTATGTAATGCATACTTGTATAGTGATACATTATCTGAGCTTATTGATATAAGCTCAGATTATACAGCTGATTGTTTGAGTTGCTTTGGTTCGAGTTGGTTTATATTAAAAAGTATGTACATAACATGGACTACATAATAGACGCAACGTCGGCATGTTTGTATTTATTTATTCCTTTCTTTATTCATTGGGAGTTATCATACACATGTTTGATATAAACCAGACCAACATGAGCTGCAAAAACAAAACGAAACGAAGTGCCCGTTTTTTAAATAAATTCATATCATAACAAAGTCAAGTGAGACGGACAGTTATGGCACACAGAATCGTCACGACGCAATCTCGTAATAGCATCGTTAAAAACCGCGTGGGTAACAAATAATAATCTTCAAACGGAGAGCATCGATGCTCCACATGACGTTTACGATCGAACAAATAAATTAAATGCAATCGTAAAATGTATCGAGCGGTATCGACGCGTGTCACATCACTATAAAAAATGGCTGCGCTGAGCGCGTTGTCATAAAAACACATTGTTCTCTTTGCTTATGTAAACGTCTATTATTTATTTCCGATGTATCGTTGATTGTACTTATACGTGTACTAGCTGTGCCGGCAAACGTTATTCTGCCTTACTCTCATCATTTAGGAATTAAAAAAGATGTTGGTTGATTCTCAGATCTAACCAATAGGCGCAAGAAATTTCATGAGAATCGGTCCAGCCGTTTCGGAGGAGTACGGTTACTAAGAGACTTTTATATATAGAGCGAAGTTAGATATCGACGCAGAAATTACACAAAATATGTATGCAGGTAACTATGGTATGGATTGCACATTACCTATGTTTAAACATAAATAGATTGTTAGGTTGTTGATTTTATTCCTATTATAATATTATCCCTACTAAAATAGGCGTAACAGTAAAGAAATAATGCATCATGTATGGTCGTTTTTTATTACTTATGTCATACTATTTACGGTCAAGTCGTAGGGATTTCGGCTAATCTCTTCTTTTATAGCTGGCGACATTCAGTTTTAACATCATTGGGATTCATAGATCAATAAAATAACTTCTTTTTTGAATATGCTATTATTGTTTGCCGTTTTTCAGCTGATTACTATAAATCCATTATCCAAGTACCTACTACCTACATATTATTAACTTTTAACTCTGTCTGCATACCTAATATATTTTGTTAAAATGTTTAATAATTTCAGAGCGAGCGAGATTATAAAAATAGAAAGAAATTAACATGTTTTTTTTATATTTTATCACTAGATTAATCTTATCAGTATGTAATACACAGTTTGGTACATACATTCTTATTTATAGATATTAACCATCCTTCATTTCTAACATTCCTTATAAAGAACCGCAAGGAAAAATCCCAAATCAAAGCCAAACAAACAATGCGAAATAAATCAGATACATTAAACATCAAACCATTGCCTTTAACAATCCCCATAATTTTTATTCTCAGTATTAAAATGTCCAATTACCACTAAACTCGATAATAACCAGCTTTTATCTGAACATCGTAAAATAACTCGATTTTTCATAAACGATCGAATTAACATGCGCACGCGTCTGTCTAATAAGTCATAAAAAAGAATTTTCTGGAAGTTTATGACGTCATTGTTAATGTACCGACATTTATTGACTGTTAAAGTGACTAATGAGAGAAGGATAATAAAATAATGGAAGATTAGAGATGCATTGCGTTAATTTTATGGTGTTATAAAATTATTTTAACTTTACAGGAACGTTAAATGAAATGCACCATTTTGAATATATTAATATTATTCGCGTGTCGTTAATTTGAAAAAAAAAATGATTAAGTAAATAGATACGTAAGGTTTTTTAAATACGGAATGATCTCTTCTAGTAAAGAAAAGGTAGGTATGTATTAGTCATAATTGGTCCTAAATGACAATAACAATGAACATACATGAAAAAACTTATTTTGTATAAGTACCTATCTCAATATTTCTGGTCAAACAAAAACCAATAATAATTGATTGATCGCAAGTTTACAACGATAAAAAATAATATTTTAAGTATCTACATACTACCACAGATAATATAATACTATATACAACAGAATTAATTGAACAATGCCTGCTTTTTACAACGCCTTATAAAAGTTTATTCCATTCGATTGTATAACAAAGAATTGCAATAAAAATAAAATGTTTCGCTTATCTTAAATTATAACAAACCTTACAATCGCTCATCTTTTTAACAATAAAAAAGTTACTTGAAAAATTTTACGCGCCCTTTTACATCTTGCTTTTTAAAATTCGAACGCCGCCATTTTCTTTTAACGTTCGATTTTGTTAGGCATTTAAAGATAAGCCCAAATTAGTGTGATATAAAAGAGAAATAAGGTAGAAGGTGAGTGTGCATCTAATTTATTTTTTTATTGTGTTGTTTGTTTTGAATTTTAATCAAGTGTACAGTTGGTATAGATGCATATTTTGTTTACTCTGCAATTTCTCTCGATATTTGATATAACGAAAAAAGTTAGTAGGTACATACATAATCTTTCACGGCATAATAAAAGGTGTTAGTCAAAAATAAAAGTGCAATTTAGTTACATTAAAACGATCCTTCGGAAAATGATAATATTATTACTTTGCATAGATAGGTATAGAAGAAATATTATTATACTGAAAGGTAGTTTTACTTACCCTACAAATAAAATAATCATTTTTATACTACACTAGCTGCGTCCCGCGGTTTCATCCGCATTGCTCCGCTCCTGTTGGTCTTAACGTGATGATAATATATACCTAGCCTTCCTCTATAAATGGGCTATCTGACTCCGAAAGAATTTTTCAATTCGGACCAGTAGTTCTTGAGATTAGCGCGTTCAAACAAACAAACAAACTCTTCAGTGTAAAAATAAAGAAAAACATTTTTTTAAGTCTATAACGAGTCTAAATTTAATGGCTACATAACTAAATCCAACGCTTATTTTAACAACTGATATGAAACGCGTTTTCCATCTCCCGATATAAAAAATCGTTGGTCTTAAATTTAATGTTTTTTTTATTGTTCAGATTACAATAATACTACTGGGGTGCGTTTTATATTCGTGTGTAAAAGCCATATATATGTAATGCTTATTTATTAAAATTTCATGATTTCTTCCAAATGTTGTTGTGCATTAAAAATAATTGAATCTAAATAATCCATACTAATATTATAATTGCGAAAGTAACTCTGTCTGTCTGTTACTCAATCACGCCTTTACTACTGAACCAATTTGCATGAAATTTGGTAAGTATACTTAGAGATATTTTGATACCCGAGAAAGGACATAGGCTACTTTTTACCCCGGGAAATAGGATAGGTTTTATCCCGGAAATCCCTCGAGAACGGGAACTATGCGGGTTATCTATGACTGCGCGGTCGAAGCTGCGGGTGGAAACCTAGTATTAAATATATACCTAATTATTAATATTTAACAAAAATCTTCTTTTTTTACTGAGACAGGACTACCTACATTATACACCTGTGGCTTGTAAGATAATGATCGTAATCTACTTATTAACTTTTAGAAAAATAATAATGTAGGGGTCGCCTGGTAGAGATCACTCTGAAGTGATAAGGCCGCCCCGTTACACATATTAAGCTGTAACATTGTGACTTATTAGGTATATACTTTTATATTTTATAAAAACAATGTGTGTAATGAAGTGTCAAATAAATAATGTAAATATGAGTAATATCCTAATATTATTTTCATACTATATTTTTATGACAATAGATTGTGTTTTAAATGATGTCATTTGATGTTAATTTGAAAATGTTGACAACATTATTTTAAAGTTAAGTTAACGTAATACCTAGTACAAGATCATACTTAGTAAGTCTTAATCTCCGATTAGTGTTTTGCGTAAGCATTAAAAGAAAATTCTATTTTATTCAAAACTAGCGGTCCGCCCCGGCTTCGCCCGTGGTACCTACATGTTTTATAGCCTTTGTTGCTCAGTGAAGATGCAGCTTTCTAATAGTGAAAGAATTTTTGAAATCGGTCCAGTAGTTTATGCGTGAAAACCATACATACATACATACAAACCTTTCCTCTTTATAATATTAGTATAGATAAAGTTGCCAATTAACAAACTTATAACCTTATTAACGTAATCAGGAATTTCAATCAAGTACTTTATTACCTTCATATACTGGTCATATACATATCGTTAAAAAACCATGTACAAAGTTAATATTTTTACGACATGTGTTGATATGGTAACACGTTGAAATTTATAGATAATAAACATAAGGTAACACATTTGTTATGAAAGTATTTTACGCAGTCTGAGCTTTAAACGGTTTATATGCGAATAAAGAAGTACGCTCGTAATCTGCCTACGTTTTATTGTAAAATGTATAAGATAATAAAATGTTTGTGTAGAATATGTATACAGATGTAGTATTGAAATTAGTTACAGTAGGTACATATTTTGGAAGAAAAAACCACTATGCGATTGAAGTTCTTAATTTTTACAGTTTTTAAATCGATATTTATATAAAAACTAGCTGTTCCCCGAGGTTTTGACCACAGTACTTTTCTTCTGTTGGTCTTAGCGTGATGATATACACACATACAGCCTTCCTCGATAAATGGGCTATCTAACACCGAAAGTATTTTTCAATTCGGACCAGAAGTTCCTAAGATTAGCGCGTTCAAACAAACTCTTCAGCTTTGTAATATTAGTATAGATTTTACGCTTTCATGAGAAACTAATGACTATTTTCTATAATCTGTCTAATTTATTGAAGTGAAACTTCTTTATCGGGGTTGGAAAAAAATTTAGTGTAACATTTTTTCGTTACGCGTGCGGCGTGACATATTTCCGTTACGCGCCATCTTTTTCTTATCCCTACCACGCGTGATTCGACGTATTTCTGTAAAGTTGCATAATATAGTAAATTATTTTTAGAAAAATAAGGTCATAAAGAAGTTTCACTTCTTACGTGTGTACACTTGTACACGCACACATTTTTTTTATTACATTTTTGTAGTGTTCAAAGAAAGATATATTATCCAATGATACATTAAAATCAACAATATTGCATTTAATAATATCCAATACGATAAGTAGGTATTTGATTTTAAAAATCCCATCAAAGGAAACATAAATTCCAAATACAATTATCAAAGTAATATTTAATAAGAAATGAGCGTATTTCGCAAACATACAGATACGTATCATAATAAAATGGACGGAGATTCTTTTGTCAAAAATGTTTTATTGGATTACTTCTTTCCTGTAATTCATGCATATTTGAAATTAAAACTCCCCTTCGTAATGTGTCGTGTATTTTCTTGAGAGAAGTCTTGGATTTGATTCCTTACAAGATAAACAGATGTAGAGCAAAAATTTAATATGTATCTATAGTCTATACCAATAATATAAAGCTGAAATGATCGTTTGTTTGTTTGGTTGCGCTAATCTCAGCAACTAATAGAGGAAGTTTAAAGAAAATTTAAGCGCTAATTTGAAAAACAACTATTACAAGTTCTATTAAGTATATTAAATTAAAAGAAAAAAAAAATGTTGTGTGGTTTTATGAAACCACGGTAAAAGTGAAACTGTTCGAACGGTTCCGAACACTGCTTTGTGTAGCGCATGTCGCGTGCCGAGTAGGTATACCTACTCGGCAGCCGCGATACACGCGACATGCGCTACACAGACCAAAAAGTTTGAGACGATGTAATAAAAGTTTCACTTTAAAAACATAAGACCTCAACAAGAGCCTACGGTAGAGATGCTAAAAACTTTCTAATATAATGCATTAAGTACAGCTATAGGTAATTAATTAATACCGATTAAAAAATTCGTCTCTAATCTTATATATAAAAATGAATCGCAAAATGTGTTGGTAAGCGCATAACTCGAGAACGGCTGAACCGATTTTGAGAATTCTTTTTTTATTATATTTCTTGAAGTACGAGGATGGATCTTATGTAGAGAAAACGTAAACATGTACCACGGGTGAAGTCGGGGTGGACCGCTAGTTTCTAATAAAAATTAAAAAAGAAATTTACCACCCATTCTTCATTGCAAATAGTGCACACTTTTTAAACACGAAATCGTTAAATTAATTGCAAGAAATCGTCTCAAAAACATTGAATTACAATGCTCGGTTAGAAATTTCATATGCTCCGGTGTACCAGAACGATCGAGTTTCTATTGTATGTGGTCATTCCCATGACAGAGAGAGTCTCATAGAGTCACATTATAGGTATGTATAGAATTATTAGAGAAATGGACACAAGCTTTTATGTTAAAGCTGTTATGTTAAAGAAAAAGTAAACCTAATATTATTTAAACTGTAGAAATTAAAGGAATGTTAGCAATGTTTAAAATCAATCTGGTTTTTGATAGTTTTCTGTTCTGTAGCAATATTAGAAATGTTTAAAGTTAATATAGTTTTTGATAGTTTTCGGTTTCGGACGTTTCATTTTCGACGACAGTTTTGAAAAAAAAAATGTTATCGTAATGGAAACATCGCTAATATTTCCTTTCAAAAGACATTACCAATAGAGTAACAAGGACAAGAACAAATTACAATAGAAATAATTCATAACTGAATAACGAATTCTGATCGCGAACAAAGGTCTTGAAAAACAGAAAAAAATTGGCGTCAAAACATACTTGAGGTATTAAAAAATCTTTCTAATTAATACCATCAGCGATATTGAGCGTTCGCGCGACGCCTCTCAAAATCTCAAAGATGCAGTGACACCCGTTTTTCATAAATAAAAAAAGAATTAACGTTAAAAAGTCAAAAAACCTCATCCACTTCGAGTTAATGATACGATACGGCGGGCGACGTGAAACAAAGCTTCGGGACTCTGTTACACCGATGTGCAACTTGCTTTGGATCGTGTGTAACGTGAAACATGGTGTAACGATGGTCAGTTAAACTTTCTTAGTTTTTAATTTTACGACTATTTTAGTGTAAAACAATGTTAGCTATTCTTATTTATTGACAAGTGATAACTGCGTTAAAAACAACCGACTTCAAACTTGCACTTGCAAAATTTACAAATACCTACAGACAAAAATGCTCATAAAATAAAAACTACTGGGCCTATCCGAATAAAATTTTTATGGGACCAATTCGACACCATCCCGCATCGAACAAAAAAAGAATCACGTAAATCGGTTCAGAAACCTCGGAGTAATCGGTGTACATACATAAAAAAAAAAAAAAAAAAATATACCGGCCGAATTGATAACCTCCTCCTTTTTTTTGAAGTCGGTTAAAAACAATTGCTTCATTTTAAATATTATTATGTAAATAAATAAAACTATTTTGACTCAAATTTTTGGTGTTCAGTCTCTACCTGCCATCTACAAAATCGAAGAAATTAAAATACCTAAAGAATAGAATATATTCCTATTGTAACGTGGTTTAAAGGACCTAAATCATAATACTAAAGAAATAAATAAAATACACAAAAAACCTCTGAATTTAATTCCATTTCAAGATCATTTTACCGCTCCAGTGTAAAAGCATCCACACAAAACTTCAAGGTTCGAGACTTGAGACCGTCGCATCTAGAGATGTCTCGATTTTTTCTGTTCTATTTTCGATCCGTTTTCCTCGAGTTTTCCCACAAAAACCTCTCGCTTGGCTTCCTCTACAACCTTTAACATCGAATGCAGAGTGCTTTGTGCTGATATACTTTTTATCCTTTTATTACGACGCCAAATCAGACATACCAACGTTTGGGTATACCGTATAAGCACTGGTTATATACAATTTTAATCGTAGTAAGTGGTGTCGATCATTTCAGTTAAGTAAAGACGATGTTATTCGATGGAAAAAATATGAAGATGTCGTTTCGTCATTTATTTTCTATTCAGTGTGACGTGAGGTCAAAATTTTTTTCGTTTCAGCAAAATAGTATTGAAATCGGTATCTATACTAATATTATAAAGCTGAAGAGTTTTTTTGTTTGAACGCGCTAATCTCGGGAACTACTAGTCCGATTTGAAAAATTCTTTCGGTGTTAGGTAGCCCATTTATCGAGGAAGGTTATATTTCATCACGCTACGACCAACAGGGGTGGAGCCACGGGGGTGAAACAGCGCGGAGCAGCTAGTATAAAATAAAATTAATAATGTTACAGATTGCATTTGGTAATAGTAAATAGGTTATTTTATAAACTTGATGATGCGATGTTTATTGTTTACATTTAACTTGCCAAGGATGCCTTTGTTTATAAATGCTGTAAAACAAGTCATAACACGTATTTTGGAAATCAACGAATAATTAGAAGTATGTTGATATTATTTAGTTTGTAGGTATATACAAAATATACATAATTTTTTTATATTCTGGAATAATTCGTATTTACGCTGCTGAGTTCATTATGAGTGCATCTGGTTGATTGTTCAAATTGGAGCTAATTAGACAGTTTGCTACTGGGTCAGAATCGTAAATTGTTTTGAATATTATTATTAGAACAACAAACATTACCAGTAGAATTTGTAAGAACATAAACAAACCTATAATTACGATGCGATCTTTACTACATATGATACTTCTACATACAATCTTTCTAATAAAGTCCCCACTTTTGTGATCTTTAACAGCAGTCATTTCTCTGTTCTTCATCTCTGCTTTCGATTGCTCTTCGGCAATGTAACCAACATTGTTATGATAACAGTTCAACTATGATGCAAATAAATCAAATACAACTTATACTCATCACGCTCAAAATTTATCGTACCATGTCACCAACCCTATTCCTAACACTTCTGGTCTAGCAAGCATACCGTTGTGCACTTCCAAATTTTTCTAGCTTTTGTTTGAAACACGTTAAAATACCGGTGGTATGCCGTAACGAGGCCCACTTCATTATCCGTCGCATATCCAGCCCGCGATTTCCATTTACCAAGCTCCCTCCCATATTTTACTTTTTGCATTATAATTTTTGTCCTTTTTTCTGATTCTAGCTCCTTTTTCCCAACGTCTCGGGTGATTGCTCCGTCGCTACAAGTGGGCATCTACAATGGGATGACATTTTCTTTTTACAGTATCTTAGGACCCCAGGTTGGGGTGAGAAAGAATATTTAAATGAGCGAGGTATGGCTTTGATATTATAGATGTGTTTGAGCACTTCGGATTTTACATTTGCGTCTTGTCAATGATGTGTTTTGTGATACTTTTTGTGAATATGATGATGATACCTTGATATAAACTCATCTTTACAAAATGTTAATGGATCCATTGATTTTACTTGGTACTTCCTTCTTAAATTGATACTTGACATAGATTCTTCTTTCAGAGTAGTTTGAATGATGCCGTGGAAATATTATATTATCTTTGTGAAAAATATTCTTTAACTTCTGTTTAACAAACTGATCCCAATCCATTCAATCAATTTATATGCTAGCAAATTTTCTGGGTAGTACCAAGGTATTTTAAAAACTAGGCATTAGGCAATGTATTTTAGACATGAGGTTCAGACACAATATTATTATGTTATAACAGAAAAATAGCCAATAACTAATTATTTACGTATGTTTTACAAAAAAGTACTTTGCAGTACGATTTCAAACTGCTAAATGCTACATTTTTATTCTGCTATCTCCTATATAGTCAATCTATCTCTATATAAGCAACTTTATATCATACCTATCAATTAACAGAACGAATTTTTTCACATGAATACACGCTACTTACCAAGTAATAGCAGAACATCACAAAAGAAGTACCGATCTCAAACCCTGTACAAAATTCAAATCCTCAAATTACTTTTACATTGTGCTCAAGTAATCCACGTAAAAGGCATTATAATACAGCATCCATAACAGATCATCCCAGCAATTTACTTATGAATATTAACAACCCGGAATAAGGAATAGGGCGGGAAAAAAGGACACGCTTAACAAAAAGAAACCAACCCTCTAGTGATGCTTGAAAATACGAAAATACATTTTGACGGTTGACAAAACTGAAAAGTAATCTAAACCGCACTCCAGATTTTCTGCGCGTTTAATATTTGAGAGTGTCCTCGAATACGGTAGATTTATTTCGGAATTAAATTTATTATGTGCTTTTGGATGAAAATATGTGTGAATTAAGTAATTTTATAAATGTAATGTCTACTGGCGTTCGACTCTACCTTATTTTTTTGGAATACACTTAAGTATTACCTATTAATATTACAAATTATGCCATGTTTTGTTAATAATATATGAAAATACTTTTGTAGAATATATTGTTATTTCGTTTTTGATAATGTTGTTACTACGCACATACCTATGAAAAGTATAACAAAAGTAACAGAAAATACTCTAATTACAAAATTTGCATTCTTCAATTATTTAGCCTTTGTCCTAATCCCTTTCTAGTGGAATAGTGTTGACCTATAACTTACATAAACTATAACCTTTCGCCTTGATATCTCCTGCACTATAACTTACTAAGCTACCAATGCCGAAATTTCATATCTAACTTATACTGTAACTAGATTTAGTTACTAGCATAGGTTACTAGCTCCACAATAACATTTTGCAATAGAAACTGCGTTTGATTCAAATCATAAATATCCCAGCCTCTCCCACCGAGTGGCCTAAAAATAGATTCGTTGATGCAATAATTACCCGTTGTTCCCTTGTCCTAAATGAAATTGTAGTAGTTCTTAACTGAAATAGATCTATTGTTTACTTTTGTTTTTTTTTTAGTTTTGTTCTAGTTGCTTTTTCGTTCGGGAATTTCTTTTAGATTTGCGATTGTTGTGATTCTTAAAAACGTATTGTTGTACCTAATGATTAAAATGTCGTTATTTGTGTAACGTAAAATAATTAATATATAGTACGTTCATAAGTTTTTAAATAGCTTGTCACTTTTTATCGTCATTAAAATAAATATCACTTTTCTAATTGTTGAATTTTTATTATTTGAGACATTGCGAATGAATTAAAGAAAATGTATGTGTAAAGCAGTTTACTGTAGCAATAATTTAAAGACAGAATTATAAGTGTGACTTTCTAGAACATTAAACAGAATTGTCTGGAACAACCAAAAGAAAACAAATAATTCGCTAAAGAATTTACACCGACCCTTATATTTTATTACCTTAACGGAAATGAGTCATTCAAATCCTAAGCACCTACAATGAAATCCATCCAATAAGGCGTAAATCCATCTTCATCCCCTGCTATGTTTTGTGGCGCAATTAATTTCCTACTAAATACTAAAATAAATTTATTTCCAGCGTAAACCGAAGATCATTCTTCAAAGTCAATGGATATGTTAGTATGGAAGCGCTTTTTTTTTATAGTGACGTTCATTATACGCGTGAATTTCGGTTTTAAATGAAAATGTACTGACGTATTAATTATCTCCTATATTCTATTATCAACTGAATGAATGAAAAAGTAAATTATATCAATTTAAAAAATAAATGATTGTGTTACATTTAGTAATGATTTGCTATTGAATTCTCCTTGTTACGCCATATATAAAATGCAACATAAAAAGACGAAAAAAATCATATTAATAATTGTAGGGGGCATCGTTTATATTTGAGTTTATGTGTGTGTAATAAATTGAATTGCATCACAACTAAAAATAGTATAAACCTTTTTGTAAAAGTGACACAGATTTCCAGTTGCAGCATTAAAAGTAAACAGAAGTTGGCGACGCGCCAAAATGCGTACATCTGCGTGTGAATAAATTTTCTTATTACGAGTGCGAAGCGAATGCTAAGTGACAGCGATAATTGAGTAGGTCTACTTACACTTCCTCGTGTTAATAGTTAGCAAACATTTTAACACAATATTGTCTTTACTTTATTTTATTGTTAACATTCTAATACGTAAATTATGCTGACATAATAATAGGAAGTATATTATTTTTAATGAAACGAATTAAATAAAAAAGCCTATTCCATAGTCTCATCTCATCAATAAAGAAAACACTCGTAGTAAAGTTTATTTGAACGTAAAACTGTGCGTATTGGAAAAGATTTAATTTCCGCTTCAGTCAGCGCTTTTTATTTTATTGTATTGCTATTGTAACATTAACAATATAATTGCACCCTTATATTTTGTACTTAGTAATATTTTTTATCTTACGCCTGACTGTTAGGAAAAGCAATCTTTACGATAGGAGTTTTGTTGCTCTGCATTTGCGCTAGGCGTTTATTTTCAATAAAATTTACTTTAAATCGTATCGGGATTCTGAATCGTGAATCTCTTAAAAGTATTGAACAGAAATACCGTATTTGTAGGTTGAAAATTGAAACTAGCACATGTTAATCACAACAGATGCACTCGTTAACGGTACATTAAACATGCATATGAAAAGTAAAAGTGTTGTTTCACACTTTATTCGGAGATGTTAATTGCTTTTTAGGCCAAAACACTATATTTATGGGTCGTAACTCGTAATATTTGCGTATATTTTTAACTGATACAGCTATAAGATACAAAGTTAGCACATAATATACAGGTTCATCGACACATAGGTATGAATCATATGCGCGCTAACAAAGGCCCGCACGTGCGGTAAGTATAAAAAATAACATTGGATATACATATTTTAAAATGATGACAATTTGCACGTACTATGTTAGTGCGTAAATAATTATTGTTCGAGATTCGTGATAGATTGATCTCATTTTTATTTTTATTTTTCGTATAAGATCTATTATGAGTTGAGAACTGCGGTTCTAGCAAATGTTACATCTATTAATTAAACATAGCCCTGAATGAAATTAGTAACACGTAATTAAAACTAATTAAATACATAATTATTATACCTACCTACCTTCTAGCATTTCTTTATCTCAAACAGCTGACATTATCAATTTGAACCAAAACGATAAATAACTAATTGACGCAGTGGATTTGCAATAATACATTATACATCTCACAATTTTTTAATATTACACATGTACCCATTTTTTTAATATTATACATGATACTTTGTCTGTATGTTTGTTACGTATATTTTATTTCTATATATTAGAGAGTACGTCTTGTTATGAGAAAATAATTTTACATAGGTGAAATAGGGAATCAAAATGTTTATAATATGAGACGGTACCGCGTAATTAGCGTGAATGGCGCGCAACCGTTACCTAATTAATTATTTGCTAGTAAAAAATCCATTTTCTTTTTCACAGGAAAAACTGAATTAAACCTAGTGAGTCAGTTAGTTCAAACGAAGCAATACCATCATTTAACTGTAGTAAGTAGATACTAATAGTCTGTTTTATACATTTTTTGAAGATAAAGGACTGGTTACATTACCATTTAGTTACCGATAAAGTCCATAATAGGCAATTTCACATAATATTTTGACCTTATTTTGGTTAATATTTTCAAGTACGATTTTAAAAATTTGCACCGTAGACCGTAGCACCATAATAAGTATTTCAAATCTAGACTAACTTAAATCTATGTCGAAATAACAGTTTTTGTAAGATACCACCTACCTACTTTACTTCAGCCAAAACTCTCACATACAAAATTAGTTCCAAATTCCAATTTACCAGGAGTACGTAAACAGTAAACACACAAGACTCACCACATCAGTGTCCATAATTCCATCAGCCACGTCTGTCCCGCCCTTATCCCGCCAATGCTTCTCGCTCGTCAGAAAACTGAAGGAGGAATCCCGTCTAGGACTCAATAGTACTCCCGCGGGTGTCCTAGGGCTGCCATATCTGAATATTTCTATGTTTGTGGTCGAGAAGGGATCGTTCCCGCTGTCTGTTCTAGGGCTGACAAATACGTCGTCGTCAAGGTCCATGTCGAGTGGAAAGGTTAAAGGTGGTGATGATGCAGATAAACGGCAGAATGGAGGCGATTGTGATGGACGCTCGATGTCAGACTCGGAGAAAGGGCGATCTGGGGAAAGAAAAAAAAAAACAAATTAGTTGATTGAAATGTGAAATTTACAAATTACAGGTCATGTAATAAAAATATCCCTGAGAAATGTTTAAACTGCATTTGAATATGAATACTCTAAAACTAAATATAAAAAATGTCTTTGTCACGCATTATTCGTATGATGTTTGTAAATGTTTTTTTTTTTTATAATCCTAAATTTAATTAAATTCTGGATCTAATAGCACTGAACTCAACAAACAAAACTAACGAAGTAACGAATTGACATATAAAATCACGAATTAATTTAAGAACTACCTACAACCACTTTTTCTACAAAGATGCAACGGAAGACACGTGAACTTGGTAAGCAAAAAAAAAAAAAACAGAAAAGGACAAAAAATATGAGCAGAATCACAGAAATAAATGGGACATTAACAACGTACAAGTATCGAGATTCGAAGCGACAGAACAAAGGACGAGCAATTTGTTATCAATGAGATCGATGATATGAGTACCAGGCGACCAGGATATCCAAAGAGGTTATAAGGAACAGAAATTATTAAAATCTTCGTCCGCAGACGAAACCCGTTTTGTCAAGGCGCACGTGCAGCGACCGGCCGCTGTGCGAGCGGGACGGGTGTTCGCCCATAGTACGTCTCTCTCTAAAGTGCAACGTTCGTAATATAGTGGATGAGGTTGGATGAATAACCGCAACATCTAACTTGCATTACGTAAGGTGTCTGGTTCGGATTAGCTATTGTTTTCTATTCAAACTGGTTGGTTGTCTCAACTTTGACTTTAATTTGATCATCGTTTAACAACTACTAAATAGGCATTCATGTGTCGTTAGAAAAGATGTTCATTTGGTACCTATGATTTCATTGATATTGTAACTACATAATGATTTCGTAACTGTGTGATACTTTTTAGATTCATTAAGTATGTAAAATATAATAAATCATACTAGCTACTATACCTATATACAATACTAATTACCACCGGCAGCTTGTCCCGCTTTGTCTAAAACCTAATAAATTATATACTAAAACCTTCCTCCTGAATCACTCTATCTATTAAAAAAAACTCATCAAAATCCGTTGCGTAGTTTTAAAGATTTAAGCATATTAAAGGGACATAGGGACAGAGAAAGCGACTTTGTTTTATACTATGAAGTGATTGTTTAATCTAGAATTTAATTTATCATAACAATTGTGATAAATTAAATTTTAGATTATTCTAAACAGTCATAAACCTTTTGAAATCCTTTATGCGTTTTGCATGTAAACGCACTTATTCTAAGTATTATCCATAAACATTAACCTAACAAGTATGTACTCGAGTTTCCATTTAATAAATTTAATTTCAAGAGCTATGTAAATTTTAGACTATCCTTAATATTCTTTCGCAGCTTTTTTTACTGGACGCGTAACACAGGTGTTTTGTAGGTCTATAGCGTATATAGAATTTAGTTTATTTAAAATGTATACTTATTCTTTATTTATAGCTCCGTTTCATTATTTATTCAAATTTCCTTTGGTAAGCTTTAGGTAAATAATAATTTCGTTATCATCTTTATAATACGAAGGGAATTACATAGGTAATATATTGAAGATTTTAATGTTATCTACTGCACTCTACACTAATATTATAAAGAGGAAAACTTTGTTTGTTTGTTTGATTGATTGTAATGAATAGGCTCATAAAGTACTGGACCGATTTTAAAAATTCTTTCACCATTCGAAAGCTACATTATCCGTAATATAGGCTATATTATATTATCACGCTAAGACCAACAGGCAACAGGAGCGGAGCCACGCGGGTGAAACCGCGCGGCACAATACGATACAGAATGTAAAATCGTATATTGATATTTAATAAAATTGTAGCCGTATTCAATTGTAAACTTGTTTAAATTAATTACTAAAGCTTGCATCACATTTATAACATTTCGGCAATCATAAACCAACCAACATTCCGATACTATTTTTAGCAATAGCCATATAAACCAAAAACTTGCGGAAAAGTTAAACCGAAGTAGGAAAAATAAGCAAGTCTTTGATACTCGAACATAAACAGTGAGGTGACCATTAAACGTGTTGTATCGATAAAATGGTTTATGAGCTATAAATCAAGTATCGATAGATGTTGCATCATTGGTCAGACAATGAAATGGCTACTAAACCTCATTTATTTGATTAATATCGTAATACCTAGACTTCAAAATATAATGTTATAATTATTGTATTAGTTTATGTACTTTTAATTACAGTAGTAATGAGAGTAAAAGATACGTGTTAAAATTATATTAATTGGCACTTGGCAGTAATATAACTTTATAGTTTTAATTTCGATGATTATAAAAAAACCTTATTTCAACGATAATTCTCTTTCTTCTTTGGTAAGAAATGGAAGCTTCCTTTCATAAAATATTGTTCAGTTTTAAATGTTTTATGTATTTTCGCATTATAATTTATTTAATTCGTCTTTTTTCTACATCTTACAAGAGATTTTAAAACACAAACAACCAGAAAAATCAATTAAATTTAAAATTAATAAATAAATTAAAATATAATACTTGAAGCACCATTGTCGTTATCGACCTTTAGGGTCACAGATAATTTAAAATTCCCATACATCAAGTTTATTCAACATGGTCAGTAAGAATTGACCACATATAAGATGATTGTCAACTATTTAATCCTATAAGTACCATTCAAGTTATTTGATTCAGTGATTAATTGAATTATCACGAAAACAGTTGAATGTTTTATTCAGATTTTGGTGGGTGAGCGAAACTGGTTTATATTTATAAGTTTAATTGAAATGTTAATACATTTTTGTGGCTACTGAGTGCGTTTAATATTAAAATATATTCTAAAATTTTTAAAGAAATTCCATTCAAACACGTGATATTTGTACATTTTGCATGGTGTTGTTTTACTTTTATTTTATAAGACTGTTATACACAAAGAGTAAATTTAAATAAACAATGAACAAATGGTACTTGTTATCTCTAATCCATATTATATTCATATTAAAATTTCATTCAATCTATTGTATTGTAAGAATAAGATCTATTTCAGGATAACTTACAATATTTGCACTTTTCTTATTATATATTCAAAACATAATAGCACGTAACAGCCAATTAACAGAACCATAAAACAAGCCGAAACATTTGCAAACATACTTTGTTTCCTTCTTCAATAAGCATCTAACAACTTTTAACTACACATTAAAATTTAAACGTTCACATTACCCTCCATAATTACCCGTACTATATGCAAACATATTTCAAATTCAAGTAAAATATTTAAATGGATTAAAAGCGATACTAATAATTATAATGCCTGAAAACAATTTTATACTTGCTTTAAATCAGACGCCATCAGGCACAGTTAGGCGTTTAAAGGCGATTATGCACTTAACGACAATTATCTTGATGCCACTGAAGATTGGCTTTATAAATAGATTCGATGGAACAAGCCATGAGAAAGTTAGAGGCTGAGCTTTAATACGCAACGAAAGTCGAAAAGTCGATACTGTAAGAACTGTTTGGAAGAAACTATTACAATCGGTTCTAAATATCTTGGGATCAGATGAACGGTTTTAGAAGTGGTAAATTATAGTAAAGATGATTCAAAAGTGCTTCTAGAAGAGTCTAATCGAATAAATTTTGAATTTGAATTCAAAACTTTAAACATTCGCGATTATAATGGTATGATAATTTCCTGCCTGATTCGATAGTCTGAAATTACAAGAATACTAGAGCTTTCATTTTTAAATTAATTATAGACGTTCTAACTTACATATTTTTAAGGATACTATTTCATAATAATTATGTACCAATGGGAAGCCTATTACCTCGATAATTCCATCAATAAAAACTACCTAATAATTAAAACTTGAATGCATAAATCTTAGTAAAATTAAGATAACTCACAAAAACAACAATCGAGTATTCGAATTTACTATATTACTATTAAGTATTAAGCAACAGACCGTTTAAATAAAACGATACATTATTAAACTTAATTGTTAATCCAATTATTATGGTATAGTAAATCATAGGGCTATTAAATACAATCAAACTATCATCTTCAACGGAGATACTTATTTAATAATAATATATTAGAGATTTTTCTATCTCGGTAGCCGTGTTCTTTAAACGAGTTGAATTGCCTATATCGTAAATAAGCTTTTTACTGTTTTGTTATTTGATCTGAGCTTCTTTCGAACTGAAGGTACCGAATTACCTATTCAACAATTTAAAACCAAAGTATTTAAGTAATAAAACTAAAAATAAGGATCTCACAAAATATGACCATTTTGGAATAAAAGATACACGAATATATTGTTCGTTCTTTTTAAAAAAATATTGTGTCATTTCCCAGGTGTACAATTTAATACACCATCTTCATACACAAAAACTTATATTTAACAATTAATTGTACATTATTTCTTCCACGCTATCTAACCTACCTTTACGTCATCCTTGCACAGACTATAAACACTCTAGCGATGCTAATTGCACATGCACTGTCATTTATTTAACTTCACAATTTTGACAGATATAAACATTCATAACTTACGTTTACTCGCTTTGTCTGTAACCCGTGTACATCATTATTCATACGCTAGCAACTACAATTAATAAGTTAAACTTCATAAGCATTTGCATACAATGTGCGATGACAGTGACGGCTTGACGCAGCTATGTTCTGTCAGCTTCTTATTGGATGTTTTTGTATTTAGTTTAATAGGTTATTTAACGTTTATCAGGCATGCTGGATATTATGAATATTTAGGGTGGTTCTTCAATCATTTTTTCTTTATTGGAATACTTGTAAGAGCACTTTTGTAACATTTTATAATGTAGCTGTGTTACTGGTTATGAAAATATGTGATTAACTTTATTAATTTTTAGGACATTGTAAGCATATTATTCTGTAATAGATATGAAAAATATGCGCAGTAGGAACTAACAAAAATATTGATTCTAACATTAGATGAAATATTCTGAGACTGATACAGTCTACATTGTAACACTTGATGACACAACAAAATAAAAATCCAATGCCAAAACTGATAAGGCATTATCATTGCATTGTAAGTAAACAATGTTTTCTATACTGCGTTAACAAAAACTGTAAATCATCTACGTTACAAATTGGTAAACGACGTAAACAAATTTAAGTCCAACCAACAGAATGGTGAGTTTTGTTCCTTTTGTCAATACGTTCGACTTGAAGAAATACAATGATTCATTGAAAACAAAACCAACCATCTTATCTACAGCTACTGCGCTACGCGGGACCGGCTTTCTTATGGAAATATGGTAATCATTTGGAAAGCATTAGTGCAGTGACACGTGACATAGCACGAAATATGACCGTGATAAACGTATGCATGGAGTTTTATACAAAAAGTTTTTAGTGCACTCTTCTGGTTTTAACGTTCAAGAATGATGGTAGGGATTCTGTAAATGACCAGTTACTTTTGTTTTATATTAATGTGAACATTTACTTTTGTTTGTGAACATTTTATAGTAAATACTAAATACCATTTCTTGATATGATGAGAGTAATTAATTAAAACTACCTTCACCTATTTCTGCGCAGCTGGTACGTTACGTTTTTATTGTAAGTCCAATAATTATTGTAAATTGACTGTGTGGAAAATGGGCATAGTAAATAAACACGTTTTAATATACAAATAATATTAAAATTGTAAGTTATAATTGGATTACCATTTAAGGTGTTATTTTCAATATTCGATACGACTGTATTACGCCAATATACCTAATAATATTTCGAAACGTTGGGTACGTTAAGATCTTTATCGTACTAGTTTCTGGTTTTGAATTTAGTAGTTATTGATATTTGACTAATATTATTATAAATGTGGAAGATTATGATTGTGTGCATGAATGTAAATAATCCTTCATAATTTTAGTAAGTACCTACATACTAGCTTTCTGCCCGCGGCTCCGCCAGCGTTTTCAAAGTCGTTTTAACAATCTTTATTTAGTGGAATAGTTTCGATGGAATTAGGTGAATATTAATGTGATGAAGATAATCTCAATGTAGAAGACTCTTTCATTCGCTTCCTTATTCAGGATTGAGTAAGAAGTAAGTTTTGGAAAGGATAGATGCTACTGTGGCTTACTATCCTTAGTTCTTGGACCAGCCCGTATCAAGAAATATTGCTTGCGGGAACCCGCTTTTGGGCTCTCAATTTTAGGTTATTTTATTGGCATTTAAATATTTTCGGCCCGTATCGAAACACCAATTCCAGAAGCCGTGGTTTCTGACCTCAGATTTATGGGCTTTTTTATACGAATTTAAGTGGCCGTTTTGGTATGTTTCATATTTTATGAGCGTTAATCATATGTGTTACAATTTGGTTGTGTGGCTTTTTATATGAATTCAGGATTTAGGAAGTTTTAAAATTTATTACAACGCCGTCTAGTAGTCAAAATTGTGGACGATAGACTAAGGTAAACAGTAAAAAAAAGGTATAAAAAATAAACATAATATAGAAAAACTCAAAATATCAGCCCCCCTAGATAAACGTATCTACAGCTTACGTCAATCTCATACATTCGTAGTCTATTCTATTGAACGCTACGCTAACAGAAAGCCACTTGGCTAGGGGGGCAGGATGCTATTAATTCTTGTACCTACCAGATGCGCTTTGAAAGCTAAAGAAACTTTTCTGTCGTAAATTCAATTTTCAGCAAAACTATACTTAATATACCTAGGTAGTTGTATAGGCTAAAGCATTTCCCTATCCCAAGTCTATATTTCGCCAAGTCAACAAAACAAACAATCGACTGCACGTCATATCACAGAACAAGTCGAGGCCAGTGACCCAAAATAAGAATAAGATGATATTTTATTTTCAAGATACGAGTACTATCGTGGCATAAATTAAAGGGTTTATATTTTCTCTCTTTCTCGTACCACGTGTTTTGGTGGGACTTGGCGAGGTACAGTTCGCAAATGTGTTCTAATATTTCAATAATAAATATAAAATTTTGTTTGTATGTACCTACATTAGTTCTTATGGTTTGCAAATCGGGGCAGGAAGCCGTGAAGCGTATTTATGAAATTGTATACTTTTTTCATTAATGTTGTAAGTAGAACACTTATAATGAAAAAAAATTAACAGCGTCCAACGATTGCCTAAATCATTGTTTATAATTCACAATTACTTAATTGCCATAATATTATTATAATACTACAATTGAATGAAAATATAGGAACATGCTTCATTTTACTCAACACCATGCTTGTAATATATCCATGTTTATAAACATGAGGAACACTAGCTTACCGCCCGCGGCTTCGCCCGCTGTATCTAAAACCTAATAAATTATATACTCAAACCTTCCTCTTGAATCACTCTATCTATTAAAAAAAACCGCATCTAAATCCGTTGCGTAGTTTTAAATATTTAAGCATACAAAGGGACATATGGACAGAGAAAGCGACTTTGTTTTATACTATGTAGTGATGTAACAGTATTAGGATCACTCACCACGTCTAAGATAAAGGATATCATAATAGCAAACATTTGCACTCAATATCAGCACATAAAATGATTTTATGCATCAGATTATATCAAGCACATATTCATAAATGTCCCGATCACAATAACTATGTTATTTATGTGCTGTCCGTAGTAGAATAGCCCTACAAGAAATCATTAGTACCAGTAATATTTATAACTGCATAAATCTGTCGCAAAATATATGCGTAAAGTTTTTTTATTGCGATTTCTGTGTTTTGGTCAAGCGTGATCTGTATTTGCATAGTTTTTGCATAAAAAAGAACGTGAAGCTATGATAACGTAAAATATGTCAAATTATTATATTTTATTATATTATTATATTCACGAGCTCGTTTTTATTATTTTAAAGGTACACACAAAAACCATGCATTTGAATGATATTGCTAAATGTGTAGCGAAGCCAATAGATTACTTGCATGTAACTGACTTTAAAATAGCCTATGCGCTATCATAGCCTATGTGACTTTGTCTTCAAATTAAATACATAAATCTTTATCAGATTTAAATTATCAAGACGTAAGTACTCGTTCATGATCCAACCGCAAAAAAAAAAAATGTGTGCGTGTACACTAGTACATGCGAGGTACACACGTAAGTAAAATAGTAAGTAAAACTTCTTTATTTTTAAAAAAATAATTTACTATATGCAACTTTACAGAAATACGAATCACGCGTGGTAGGGATATGAAAAAGATGGCGCGTAACGGAAAAATGTCACGCGTAACGAAAAAATGTTACACTAAATTTTTTTCCAACCCCGATAAAGAAGTTTCACTTCAATTGCACATCCATGATAGATATTAATACAATAGATCGAACATAGTAACCGTTTCAACTTTAGTTATCAAGTAGGTTATTTCGCAATAATTCCCAATATTAAATCACACGATATAAATAGGATTAGATCTATTTTGTAACCAGTACACAATATCACGATGATTACCGTTCGGTATAGTATAAACTCGCTTGCTACTGGTTTTACGTTATGCGTCTGTGTGGGTGTACTCACTGTGTGTGTGTACTGACTGATTGTGTGTGTGTGTGTGTGACCAACAGATTACGCACAAGATTGTAATGATTATTCTTTGGCATTGCATGTGAATAATTGTACGATGCTTTTGTAAGCTCTTGGAATAAAATCAATGGATTGATTCTTTGATTTCATATTCGGTTTAAAAATTAAAGTACTTATTTGTAAAATATTCTTATCGGGTTATACATACATATTTTAGTAGACCATCGTGTTATCTAGTCAGAATGTAAAAAGTTCATTATTTTTAACAGACACAAAAAAGGACTTCGTTTTTAAATTCGTATTTTTTTTACCTTAGACCTATTGGACCTATTGAATCACATAAAATTTTCACATAAATCACTACATAGGTATCATACATATTCTTTCCAAAAATTCCCCAAAAAGTCCACAAAAAACCTCATAGTTAAGTAGATACTTATGCAAATGTTCATCTCAATAAATGCTTACACCACAATAAAAGAAAAGAACAAATAATCTGATAATGCGATTTACTTCAGAAATACCATTAGGGCGACATAATTCCATACAATCCCGAAATAATAAGCGAACTCATTATATTGACACTGGTTTGTGAAACCAGGATACCAATACCAATATATTATTTGAAGTTCTAGAGATTAATAACCACGTGCTTAAAGGAGAACTAATTTTTAACTATTATTTCAAACTATAGTCTATTTGCATAAAATCGGTTCAATAGTTATTTTGTGATTGGGCAACAAAATGCATCAATATTCGCCTTTATGACATTGACAGTTGGATGATATTATTCATATTATTATTACCTACTAGTGGTCCGCCCCGGCTTCGCCCGTGGTACATATTTCGCAATAAAAGGTACCGTCCTTTCTCGGGTATCAAAATATCTCCATACCAAATTTCATGCAAATTGGTTCAGTAGTTTAGGCGTAATTGAGTAACAGACAGACAGACAGAGTTACTTTCGCATTTATAATATTAGTATGGATTACATGGCTAACGTAGGTATTCCTGCACTTTAATTTTGAATTTTTTTTTTCTATTATTTCTAATAGTCTATAATCGACCTAAACCCAAGTATGTATATTATTTGAGCTTTTATGTACGTATGTGTATTATTTATTATGTATTTATTGTTATATACCACAAAATAAGAATTCATGCAACATAAAGATATTGAAAAAAAATAAGTGGAAATATATTAAAAAGCAACAGAATAATCCAAAAAGGCGAAGCAACAAAACAAAATGAGAAAAAAAAGATCCGTCACGAACATAGGCTAGGGAGAGAAAAAAAAGAAAAAGTGGTAAACAAGTTCGTTTATTTTCTTACCATCCCTCTCTAACTTATAAGGATTTTATATGAACATCTTTCTCGCACCGGCCGAACGTTGGACACCTGTGCTTTAGTATCCCCAGAGTAACAACGACCTCAAAGACGTCTAATTGCATAGGAGCACAACTACCTTCTTATATGCAAGCTACATCAAAATTTATCGCGATGTAATAAGATGCATTTTTCAATGCACACTTGACCACTATGGCCATATTATTTTTTGACATAAAGCAATCATTGTCGTATACCGATTTGATTCCGAAAGCTCAAGTTTTTTTTTACCTTAATGCGTAAACTAATGTCTCGTAATAATAATGAAAGTGGAACACCTGTTCCCTGCATTAATCCTATTGTTAAAAATAAATGTTAGGTAAATTGGGGATTTTTTGTGCAATTTTTGTTCTTTCAACGTATGAGGGTAATATTAAAGGTTTTGCTGTTTTTGGGCAGTTGTACTCAAATTTTTTTATAAAGCTTTGCTCTCAAATTTATTGTTTTTTATCATGTACTTTCGATGCATGAAGTAGAGTCACAGATTAATAAATGTATGTTTACTACGTAGAGCTAACAAACTACGATATTGATATTTTTTATTTTATGGCATTCAAATATGTGTACAATATTTTAAGAAAAAATTAGGAGTCATTAATGATATAGCTATTTGTGAATATTAATTACCTACCTAGTAACTTCCTGGTGTTAGGTATATCTTGAAAAACTTTGTATTTTTTGTAACAAGACTTAACAATTAATCAGATTTTTCTATTAAGGTACCTAAGTATCTAATTTATAACAACTGAAATACGACTAAAAGCACTGACAAAAGTGGTTTTAAAATGCTTATATTGAATATCATATAGAAATGCCGCGTAATGCATCACTGACAATGATCATGCCATATTAATACATTTACGAGGTTTCGTGTTACAAGTAACTGTAGCGTTCGAACGTTGCACCTCTTTTATGTCCGCCTGGTACTCGATCGGTCGAAGGTGTCGGATTTTATTTAATTTATGCACTTTTTTTTAAGTAGCTTTAGATTTTATGGTTCTTTTGAAATAGTGACCTTTTAGAAAAAGTTACTATCTATTTATTTTTTTTAATTTAGGGACTACTTTGTACTTTTTTTTCTTTTAAATCATATTTGATGCAAGCAAAATTTACGATTTGAAGATGAAATATCAAATATAACCCAACTGCACGAGAATTCACTGAAATGAAATAAAATCGTTTTATCTAATTTTATTAATTAAGTACCCTTAGATTACAAAATAAAGTACAGATGGAGCATGACAACCGCCCGTCGCCCTTGTCAAAGAAAATACGAAATCAAAAACAAATACGTCGCTGCACCAGTGCTATAGCGCATATAGTGTCATGAAATACGTCAAAAAGGGTTTGCAATTTTAGTAAAAAAAATGCTGTCTTGTGATAATAAAACGCTGTAAAATTTGTTCCCGAAAACAAAAAAAAAGATGAAACATCGTTTCACAGGTTTTCTGTAGATTATTTGGCTGATTTATTTCTATAAACGAATAATAATTTTACAGATATGAAGGAATACAAAACTTCAACGTATGTTGCCAGTATTTTGAAA
Source organism: Colias croceus (assembly GCF_905220415.1). Taxonomy (NCBI): domain Eukaryota; kingdom Metazoa; phylum Arthropoda; class Insecta; order Lepidoptera; family Pieridae; genus Colias; species Colias croceus. The sequence continues at coordinate 8,067,105 of NC_059556.1, read as the reverse complement.
ATGAATTTGCCATTTTTATTGGTAAAACGGTAAAATGGTTAAAAGATCTTCAGGGTAATGCTGTTGGATTTTTCGATCGTGAATGTGATTATTTGTATAGTGCACTAAAGGTTCATGATCATTATTAGATTATTTTAATAAGCATAATACATTATTTTGTTACTTTTATAAAGCTTAAAAACGTCATAGTCATTTTCGCTAGCGATTTAATATATGTGAACTCCATGATGAAAATAAAATGTCCCGTATTCTCGACTAAAAACTACCGCTATTCGCATTCATATATTTGAAAAATAAAAAATAATTTAATTATTATAATTAATATTGAAACATTTTTTTATGTGATTTATTTAATTAAAAATTGAATATAATTATTTTGTCCATCCATACTAATATTATAAATGCGAAAGTAACTCTGTCTGTCTGTCTGTCTGTTACTCAATCACGCCTTAACTACTGAACCAATTTGCATGAAATTTGGTATAGAGATATTTTGATACCCGAGAAAGGACAAAGGCTACTTTTTACCCCGGGAAATAGGATAGGTTTTATCCCAGAAATCCCACGGGAACGGGAACTATGCGGGTTTTTCTTTGACTGCGCGGGCGAAGCTGCGGGTGGAAAGCTAGTATAATATAATTTTAGTAGGCAGGTACTTTATATAATAAAATAAATTTTACAATATTATAAAAAAAATTATCATAAACCCATTAAACCCGAAATTATATTAAAATAAAAATTAAAACTTGACTGCTAATTTATGTGTATAGCCTACGTCAATATCGCCACTAACATAATAATTCATATGATTGCAATGAAACCTCACATCTCAAAATCGGTCCAACGGTTTATACTGCAGTGCGTGTCAAAGAAATATTATACATACATACATAAACTCGAAAAACATAACCCTCTTTTTTCCGTAGTCGGGGAAAAATTTGGGAAATTTTTCAATATCCGGTAACATTACACGCACACAGAAGCACCGTGTACGTACAGTGCAGCGGCGAAATGACAGCACACATAGCTTTATTGAAAATGACGTTAAATCATTCGGTTTAGTTCGGCAACGCTCCATCTGTCTTTTATTTTGTAATCTAAGTAAGTACCTACCTACCTAGCTTTTCCCCTCGTTTTTGTTTCAATTATTTTTGAATAAATTTTTGATGCGATCATTACCGTAGACCAGAATATTTTAGTTGTATTATGTATGTATGTATGGCTATTACTCATTTTGTTACTCATATGTTTTTGCAAGTCGAAAATAGTACCTACCTACTAATATAATGTATCGAGTTACTGATTTATTAACGTCACTTGATGTCACTCATCAGTGAGATCCTTCAAACGATGCGGGTTTTGATGTTGTGAGCGATTACAGAGGTTAAGCGTAGCTGCACCATTCCATAAGGAAGATGGGTACAATTTGAAATCACTGTTTTTTCAATAGGATTTATGGATTTCTATTATGTTTACGTGTCTATAACAAATAGGTACTACGGTTTAGGAAGCATAGAATTATTACAAAAAAAACGTGTTTATAGACACTTTTAATAAACACCAAGACATAATATTATATCAGTGGCAGTTGCTACAAATTTTCAAAATGACAAGACATAAGTAATTTTTATTATACAAGCATACTTTAAAAGATTTTTTTTCTTTATAAGAAAACCGGATTGAATCTGATCGAATTCGGATATCTCTACAGGGAATCTATTTTAGAACTTTTTTTTCTCAAGATGGAAGGGAATGAAACAGTAGCAATAATAATATTATTATGTAAATTCAAATCTTCTAAAGGAGCAATCTCATGCTGAGTTTATTTTGTTTATTTCAAAATCTAACTCATTTATCAAGAAAAGCATTTCAATTAGGCACTCAAATCGTCTTAATAGGTACATACAAAAATAATAAGATAACATTGTTTTAAAGAGAAAATCGAGTCATTCTATTAATATTTTTTTTTAATAAAAATTATTTTAATTATTAGAATAATAATAGCTGCGCCCCGCGGTTTCACTCACGTGGCTTCGCTCCTATTGGTATTAGCACGATAATAGGTATATAGCCGAAGCCTTCCTCGATAAATGGGCTATCTAACACTGAAAGAATTTTTCAAATCGGACTAGTAGTTCCTGAGATTGGCGCTTTCAAACAAACAAACACATTCTTCAGCTTTATAATGTTATCTGTGATCAATACCAACTCCCAAGTTTGTAGTTAAATTTTCAACACAACTAATACTTAATAAAACGAATCAATGTAACTTGATATTCTGGAAGCTACAACAATCAATTAGTTTAACATCATCTGTCAACGATAGCTATTTATCAAGCATACAATTATATCTTGGCGTTAGAAATTTAAATTTCGGGAACATTAAGAAAAAACTAATTTAAATTCGGTAGCCGAGGGACGGAGGGATAAAGATCTTCCCACAAGGGGACAGGTTACATTTTTATGCATATTGATTATTATTCTTTTGATGGCATTTTTTGTAGCACTTGACGAATCGATTTTGAATATGTAAAGTTCGCTATAATATCTTGGTTCACCTTCTGTATTGTGTAAATCAACCAACATTATGATTTGTTCGTGTATGATAATATTATAATATTTTTTTTAAAATATGATATTTAAGCTTTACGAAAGGTTTTTTTTATTACAGGTTAAAAATATGTTTTACGTTTTTCAAATATCAAATGAGTATATTTAGTACAAATAAGTACCTACCTAATAGTGTTGTTATAGTCACTTTTTTTAAAACTAAAATTCGGGTCTCAAAAGTTGTCGCTCACAATAATTATTTACCAAAACATATCTATAACGTGTCTTCACAATAAACATACGTTTACATACAAAAGAACATTACTATCGATACAATAAGACATTACGATGTAATCAACCGTATCGTATGACCATTAGGTATCAAGTATCTTTAAACTCAAAGTACATAAATAATTAGTAATTTACAATTCACTTAGCATTCAATAAATTGTAAATACAAACGTATCGGAGTTATCTCACAAACAATTTATTTGCGGCAGCCTCAAAGGAGTCGAAACAATAATAACGTAGAAATAGTAAACATTACAACGGTTTACTATTTGTGTTATTCGAGGTGGATAGGGTTGTCAACGTCTTTAATTATAAATATTTTAAACTAGCTGTGCCCCGCGGTTTTACCCGCAGTGTTGGTCTTAGCTTAATGATATATAGCCTTTAGCCTTCCTCGATCGGCTATGTAAAACCGAAAGAATTTTTCAAATCGGACCAATAGTTCCTGAGATTAGCGCGTTCAAACAAACAAACTCTCCAGTCTCTTAAAAATCTTTGGCTATTAACAATCACATACTTGAACGGAAAATAGACTTATCGATCTTTAATGTGAAATATTTATGTCTTAACTCTTAATAAAGAGAACACATTTATGTTAGAGATACTGACTTAAATATATAGACCCAATCTAGTCAAATTGTGTTAAGTATCTTTGAGACCTGATTTCATGTAATCTGACACCGTTATACCATAAATATTACATTTATTGCCCATTTAGTGTAGTGTGTGTAAATAGAAGATTGTCTTTAGCGAATAAGGGTCTACGCAAGGTGACGAAAGAAACTACAATAGCGCGAATCAGCAGTTGTTTAATGCACATAAAATATTGTTTTACTAGATTTCCGACCGTGGCTGCGCACGCGTTTTTAAATAAAAACCCGCATAGTTCCTGTTCCTGTGGGATTTCCGGGATATAAAGTAGCCTATGTCTTATTCTAGGTCTTCATCTATCTACATACCAAATTTCATTATAATCGGTTCAATAGTATTTGCGTGAAATAGTAACAAACATCCATACATCTTCACAAGCGTTCGCACTTATAATATTAGAAGGATTTTTTTGTACGGTAGCAACCCTGAAACTAAATAGCAAAACCGGCGCTACGTTGCCGTTGTTTATATATGAAGCGTGCTACGTTGACGTAGGTCACGGACATCTGGCTGTGTTATTAGTCAAAACTTTTTCAGCACCACGTGTTTAGTTTATAAGACAATATTGTATAGAACTATTTTTATTGGATGGAAGATCAAAAGGATGACGTGAAATAATAGTCTGGTTGGAACTAAGTTATTTATTTAGAAGTATTATGAACTCAATTATTTGTTCTTGGGTCTGGGTGTTATTATCTATATAATATGTATTTATTAAATATTATATTTATCGTCGCCTAGTACCCACAACACAAGCCTTAATTGAGCTCACTGTGGGACTAGGTCGATTTCTGTAATAATGTCCTATAATATTTATTTATTTATTTAGAAGTATATAATATAGTTATTATATACTTACCGATTTCAGGTAGTCGTTCTATAAATACTTACTTTATTTCTTAATTCTGTCAGTCTTTTTGATATAGGTAGGTACACCTTATATAATTTAATACTAATACTATACTACCATACTAAATTGAAAGCGCCCTTAAACATCCTATGTAGAGACACTTGTATAGAGATGTAGAGATAAATAGATTTATGCACTAAATTATATAAAGTTAATTCATGAAATTCATAAACTAATACGATAAAAATTGAAACAAAGTTATCACAAACAAAGTCAAAATACATAAACAGTAAACAAACCAGCCGTTATAACTTGCAGAAATAAATTGTATTTATTAGACGCAGGTAAGCAATAATTTGAACGATTTTAATTGTCAGTCATTACGCGAAATGACTGGGGAGTATCTTACGATGTGATTGCTACGATTTGCACCTGCAATAAGGTATAAAAAGGTATATAATTTGAGCTCGATGATTTGTTAATTGCTTATGCAATGTTAATTTATGTTTGTGGTAAATATTTTTTAAATTAAATGGTATCTGAGTTTTCTTTGCCATGTTAAGCGCCAGTCTCACTTCTTGATAATAAAGTTAATAGTATTTGACGTAGTTTTCCTTAACTTTGTAATTTTGGTTGACGGATAAGCTTATACAGAATACATCCAGAGGTTTTGCAACTCTATATAATAATCTGTATGTTATAATAAAAATTGTATGATAAAAATATATCAATTGATTGGTATATCTACCTACCGCGCAGTGTGTCGATATTAGGTAGGTATAGGTGCGTATTGTTATTTCACTGTGAAAATTAATATTAGTCATGTACCTCACGTAAAAACTGCTAGCCGGAAGTACATGGAATTATTCACACATATGAGTATAATAAAACGTGCATGTTTTATTAATAATTGGTAAAGTTTTGATGAAAAGTTCGAAACCCTGAGAGGACCGAACCAAACGCGCAAGAACCACGAATTAATCTAGATATATGACATCTTAGATTTTTATCCATATTAATGAGAAACAGGTGAAACCTTCTAATTGTAGCTTCTGGAAGAAGTAATTTCTAAAATTAGCTTAAATTACAAAACAAGGATAGGGAATTTAATTTATCCTTTACAACACTAGAACCACAAACACAAAAGTAACGGTAAACTTACCTAAGTACTAAAACTTGAAATAAGATGATACTTACGTTAGTTACAGACCGTTTTACATGTAATAAGCACATCTAGGAAACCATTTAAGGCTCCGGCTTGAAGCTATTACAACATTAACATCCTTCTAATTGATTGTTCTCGAGCTTACAATTTCTTTATATATGAGTCAATTTTAGTGGACGCTTTTTGAGTTGGTCTACTTAGAGTTTCGTGATTGTAAATATTGGTTCAAAATTACTAAAAATTGTTTGTTATTAAAGTTAATTGTATGTAATATTGTTAATATTATCTAACTGTTTGTTGTACCATCTATCACTATGTACTAATCGTACCTGTATAGTAAACTATGTATTTTAACTTTCATAAACTAAATGAACAAACGCGTTGGTTGGGAACCAAAAGGCTTGTGAATTTGCATTAATGTAGGCTAGCTCAAAGTAAGCAATCTCAAAGTAATTCGATAAATTAATTTTATCTCTATCTATACTAATATTATAAAGAGGAAAGGTTTGTATGTATGTATGTATGGTTTTCATGCATAAACTACTGAACTGATTATAATGAAATTTAGCACACATATAGAGGGTAACTTGGATTAACACATAGGATAGGTTTTATCCCGGAAATCCCACGGGAACAGGAACTATGCGAGTTTTCCTTTGAAAACGCGGGCGAAGACGCGGGCGAAAAGCTAGTTTTCTATACAGCCAATTAGAATTTTCAAGGCTATGTAGTATGTACGTAGATAAAAATGATGTAGGCCAATTTCAAACAAAATACGTAGTTACTAACTAAACAACGTTCCTATTCGTGAAACGTGCTGAAAATGTACAATTATTTTTATCCTATACGAACTAGGTCCCACAGTGCGATCGCTTCGTGAATTAATCACGTCCATATTTAGCGACACCCATTGATATTGTACAACAAAATATACTTTCTCATATAAGATGCATTTATATGCGAAGGCACGTCCGCGCCATCTATGGTTGTAGGCGATTGACCGATTGCTCGTTACGTGTAGAAAATCTTAAGGCACTTATTGTTTTTCGAATTTGTGTAATGTGGCCTTAATTTGCGTTTGTTTTGAATTTGGAATACATGCAAAATATAATTGACTGTATCAAAAGCTTACCCGTAAAATCTTACTGTAGTGCGTGTAGTCTGAATCCAGTAAAAGAGATAAACTACTGTAAATACATTTTGTGGTTGTACATCGTCCATGTATCGAAATATAAGGATTTTCAATATTTTTCTTAAAAATATTAAGTACGGAATTAAACATAAGGGTAGCTTATAAAAATTTAGACAATTATAACTAAAATTGAAAAAAATAATAGAGACAGAGTGACAGAGGCTTTATTATTCGTTTATCTAGAGTTTAAGTAGTACTTATTTAAAAGCAAATTAATCTCCTATCGCAGAGGTTCATCTTGCCACAATTTAAAAACATCGTATAAAAGGTCAGTCAATTAATTACTTATCTCAAAATCAAGCAAGTAAGAGACGTAAAGTTGGAGATAGCTCCGAAATATATGGCTAAAAATAAATCATAAACAAATGTTAAGGTTGTGCGCAGTAAAGCCTGTTTGCTTGGTGTGGGCCAAGGGATGGGTTACCGCGTTAAAATATTATAACAAGTGATAACTGCGTTAAAAACAACCGACTTCAAACTTGCACTTGCAAAATTTACAAATACCTTCAGACAAAAATGCTCATAAAATAAAAACTACTGGGCCTATCCGTATAAAATTTTTATGGGACCAATTCGACACCATCCCGCATCGAACAAAAAAAGAATCACGTAAATCGGTTCAGAAACCTCGGAGTAATCGGTGTACATACATTAAAAAAAAAAAAAAATATATACCGTTTTTGAAGTCGGTTAAAAAGACCGTGTGCGCCGAGCACGCGTGTCAGAAGTGAAACTTCTAAATTGGCAAAATAAAAAGATACCAAAATCGTCGCCTTATGACGTGACAGTATTGTCATGACTAGACCTTGAAATTTTACTCTCAAAGAGCCTAAAGAAGTTTCACTTGAATAATTCAGAAAACAAGATGAAAGTTTTCTTATTACTAACACTAGAAATTAGAATAAATCCTTGACTTGACGAGAAGTGAATGAATTATTTATATTTACTATTTAGTTATTTTATACATTCCTAATTTCTAGATTTTGTTCCACATGAAAGATGATCATAGTAGTTTTTAGGTAAACCAGCAAACAATATTTGGTTCCGAGCAAAATAGTGTCGAGTGTCGGTTTTCTTCTTTATTACGAAATAGCTTTTCACCCGAGGCTTCGCCCCCGCAGTCAAAGAAAAACCCGCATAGTTCCCGTTCACGTAGGATTTCAGGGATAAAACCTATCCTATGTCCCAGGGTAAAAAGTAGCCTATGTCCTTTTTCGGGTATCAAAATATCTCTATACCAAATTTCATGCAAATTGGTTCAGTAGTTAAGACGTGATTGAGTAACAGACAGACAAAGTTACTTTCGCATTTATAATATTAAGTATGGAAGTATAACGGATCAATATTATTGACAGAAATCAATGGAAAAACTAATAAAGCACTGTTCTTAAATATTTTCTTATGCCATTATACATGACATAATTACAACAAAGAAAACGCAGACGCTTCCAGACGGTATTCTGTTACTTACGCCGGAGCGGCGCCTGCGCAGGTCCCGTTAATTTTAGTCCACACAAACATCGTACGAACACGGGTCATTCGTTTCAATCAAACGCTAGTGTTATTTACATTTTAATATCTTTGTTATCAGGGTACTTAATTATTTTGATGTAGCAAAAATGATAAAGTTTATTTTTGTTTATAGAGATGTCAGGATTGAAGTATATTTAATTATCGAATGAATGAATCTTGTTGGATCTTGATTTTAAAATCAATTAAAATTGTAATTGCCGTTAACGAATAAAGCAGTGTAAAAAATAGTATTGCACAGTATACTCAAAACTCCATAATATGAAACTTTATTGTTTAGCTACGTTAGATCCCAGATAACCAATAATAACTATGATCCTTTTTATAGAGAACAAAGTAATATTATCTTCGAATGAACATATTATCGCAATTTATATATATCTGAAAATTAACTTACTCTGTATGCTGTATGTTTGTTAAACATTTAAAAACTACAAATGTAACATACTATAACATTAAAAGATAATGTAATGTATCTACATGGAAAATGATTAAACACACAATAATAAACTTACACACAAAGGAAGTACAACTTAGCACGTGGCAATTAACTTGCTTAGGTCACACTTAAGTTCTAATGTTGCAACAAAAAGCTAAGATAGCAAGTATCTAATAAGTTATAAGTATTAACATTCATAATTTATGTATGCAGATAATATGTAATATACGATTTGCCACTAATATAGTACATTATTATTTATTAGTAATGTCAGGTTATTGTTAAAACAGATTTGTGAATACGGTTGAAATTTTATTAGAATTTTAATTTTGAAGTATCTTCGTTTGTTCAATATTACACCCCTGACCCTTCAGGATGTCCTGGTAAAAAATCATAACTGGCAAAAGTATAATTTAAATTTTGTATGCTTTGAATATAAAATAAAGATGTTGAAACCTAGAATCCATACAATGCCGTAATGCCAAGGACACGACGTTTTCCCAGTTTCCATTTTCAGTAAAACATGTTTCGATATGCAATACACATTACACATGTATGGTATAATTATCACGATAATTATTCAGTCTATTATGTAAATTATTACTTAAACATAGAGCTTATTTTCGCATATATCGCTTGAGGCCTATTGCTATCAAGGTCTGCGTACGAGTTGAATGTCAACTTTGTTTACGTTAAAAAATGCACTCGATAGTGTGGCAATTGTTTCATTTTTAACAATATTTTGCATGCGTATTTGTTTTTTATTTCAAATTTTTAGTATTATACAAATTTTATACAAATTATTTTGAGATTTAGTCTTTATTTTTTGTGTGAAATATATTTGGAAACTGCTCAACTTTTTAAAAATTGTTTCATCCGCAGATAGCTATATTAATCCGGCAGCAGGCAGTGACAAACTACGTTTATTTTTTGTTTTTGGAATTTTTAAGGAATGCATTTTTGATTTTGTACAGCAAAATTGTGATATGGAGATTCCCCAATATAGGTCCTACTAAGAAGAGGCAATATTGAAGTTACAAAAATTGCTTACAAAAGTTACCTACAAGGTAAAGCCTTATACAAGAGAAAAGTAAACACGGATAAACTGTAAGCCAATAAAGAGTTGGACAATACAAGACGCATAAAAATCTCGTAGACTTCGAGGAGCCGACAATACTTTGTTTAACATAACATCACGTTCCCACCAAGGACCCGTCCTTTGCAAATATTAAACAGTGCACCATACACGACCAAACACGACCATACACGACCGGGAACCCTTTGTGTGCCGCTATAGTAAACCATTGAAGTTTTAAACTGAGCGTCTGCAAATCGTCAGATTTTGTTTATCTGGAAGATAAACTAATAGATATTTGTATTTAATATGTCGGCTATTAAAGATTCATAGTGTTCGCCATTAAATTACGGAACATATGCAGCTGTAAAAAGTGTTCTTTGATTCCTTTGAAATGTATAAACAAATTCAATGTTCAATGTTCATGCTTCTTCTTTCTCTTTTATTGATTACAGGTAGAAAAAATAAACATATGTCACTCAGAAATAATATACTGGTGAATTAAAACTATCAATAACACACCAAAATCCTCAAAAATATTCCATTCATAGTAGTGTAGATGTAACAATACTGTTTCAACTTCATATTTTCCACACAAGCAGTGTAAGTACGAGCCAACAGATCCTTATGACGTTTCATAAATCACACCCAAAGAAATGTTCTACATTATAACAGCAATTTATAACCGAAAGCCGAGATAACACATCAGCCAGATGCAAGTATGCGTCATTGAATGACACAAACGCAGACTGCACGGCGGCCAAATATATACTTATGAATAAATACTGTAATTAATAACTCTTATTATAGCTTTATGAACTTAGAAATAAACTGATTGAATAAAGCTCAGAATCGCTGACTGATTCTTTAATAAAAACTAAAGCGCCTTTGTATTATAGTCAGGGGCAGGCTAGCCAAAATTTGAATAATACGAACTGAAAGGCACTAGCTTTCTTATAAAAAAATAATCATCAAATTCTGAAAGATAGGTAAAAAAATACAGTCGAATGAGAACCTCCTTCTTTTTAAAAAAAAGCAAGATTCCGCGGCAAAGTTGTAAATGACGTAAGAAAAATAATCATCAAATTCTGAAAGAAAGTTCTGAGGTAAAAAATACAGTCGAATGAGAACCTCCTTCTTTTTAAAAAAAAGCAAGATTCCGCGGCAAAGTTGTAAATGACGTAAGGATTAAAAAATAATTACTTAAACTGATGTTGAACTGGTAAGGTTATAAATAATGGACGGATAAAAATGGATACAGTTAGACCAGTTTTTAGTCAACACACTACTCGCTAACATCTGCTGTTGTTCTCTCAAAAAAATGGATGCAACCTTGTTCTTACTATAGACCATTTTGCAAAGGTGGCTTCTCAACATGACATTTGATGAAGACCTTCTTGGTAGAGAGGTTAATGTATAAACATCAAAAATAATAAGACTTCAAACTCCGGTGGAGACTGGAGAATGATTAAAATCTAATGTGAGAAAGGTTACTTAAAATTGATTACCTAGTTGTCTTGGATGGAACATTGACCAGAAAATACACATGCATCTGCTCCATTACCATAATAAGATTTGTCTTAATAATGAATTCTTCAAATAAATGTTATATCAGGCTACCGTTGTTGAACATATGCACAATTTAAACGTATGTATCGTATTATACGATACGTTCACACACTTTCCCAAGGTTCTGACAGCAAAAGGTCGAAAATTATTGAGGCATCTTTGATTAAATAACTGGATAGCAGCAAAATTGAACCATTAGACCTAATAGAAAACAGTAAATGTTATCTTCCTTCATAGATTTGCTCACATATTGATATGGAAACGTGATTAAGCACGAACCAAATTACTGAGACTAAATTCCTTAAGAAGTAGGTATGCTTTATAATTATGATTTGGAAAAGGCATTGCCCATTTGCATAGAAACCATATCGAAAGGCGATATAATATCTAGTATATTGTAAAATTGACGGTGTGTCCTATTTAGTAGGTTGAGTCAATTCTAATGAACGCGTTGTCATTACTTGCTGTAAATATAACTGTTCTTGCTACTGCAGGTGGGTGGTCACACAAAGGATTAAACATAATGTTTTGTAAAATGGACTCGAGATAATGTAGATAAGCGTGCTTAAACTAATTGGGATTTTTCTATGAATTGTAGTTACTGATTGTTAGACTACGAACGATAATTAAGATAACTGAGTTTAAAATTTGGTCACTGGCTGGGTTGTATTTATCAACTGATAAATTATTAATGTAATCTTGTAAACGTTGAAAAGATAAATCGTGATCGAATAGGTTCAGACTCAAAATTAAATATAATCAGGTATTCAATATAACCAGTAATGATGCCACATGACGTAACTTTACTAAATGGACTGAAATATTTAATATTTGTTCCAAAATAGAATGTTTTTACACAAAAAAAAGAATTCATCAATCTCAAAATTGGAGTTTCCATCAGCTGTCAAGTTTATCTCCAAACAAATTCTCCGCATTTCAGTGTAACAAGAAAAGAGCAATTCCGTGTGTATCCAAAATACTTGGGGTGTTTGCTATTTAACCTGTAATTAAAATGTCGGAAATCAATGTAGCTGTCAGTGTCAACTTGACAGTTCCATCTGTCAATTGCGTGGCGACATTTTTTCGAATTCTGGGGTGATTCTGGAGTATTCCATAAATAGTTTATGTTAATTGCCTTCTAATTTTATGTATTTACGTTTTGGGTGTTTTGTTAAAAGGCTCAGTGTGACAGATGGGAGATTTATGTTTTTTTACGGACAATAAAGTTATTTTTACACAGAGGTAAATTTCGAATGAATAATAATTCTTACCGTAATAATAACTTGAATGTTGTTATTTAATCGCGATTTGCTCTATTGTGTAATGATTGCTATATTCAAATAATAAAACTAACATTCGAGTGTGCTCAAATAATACAAACAATGAAAGATTTAGCCAACCTTAACATTCTCATGGTACTCAAATAAAAAAAAAACTTACAGTTCTCTTTCTAAAATGTTTATAATAACTTAATCAAAAACATAAATGTAAACAAATGCCAAAAATTAAACAATAACAGAAATTAATAGCGAACTATTATTCAAACTCAATTCTATGACACACTCCAAGTCTAAAATAGAACAATGTTAAAAACTCCTTAATCTCGACTTAAAATCTGCTCAAACGAATATTAATACAGTGGGGACAAAAGAACCCTAATTTGGGGTAGACTAAGTTACGAGAGTGAGCCAATACTTCAAAGTCGACGCCTAAAATTAATGATAGTTTTTTAAGATTTTTTTTCTTACGAGAGACTACCGAGCCAATAAATTTGACTGTAATTATACTAAGCAGCATTTTGTTGAAAGGCAATTTGGTTTGACGGTATACGTCGTTAGATTTATTGGGAAAACAATCAGTCGTTTTTAATGAATTGTTTTCTGAAATAAATGTGCTGGGCTTAATCTTAATGTCTTGTTAACTTAGTGGGAAGCTGTTTTTATGACGCATCTTCTAATTATAATTGTGGTTTATGATCTGGTTTTAATCTGGATGGAACTTTCGGTGTTTTATTAGTATCGATTTTTCTTTATTCTGCCAGTACGGAAACGGAAAAATGCAAGGTCTGAATATCTAAACATTTAAAATAATTAATTGATACTACGTTACATAATATATTAGAAGGATGATGATTACAAGAAAATTACTTCTATAGTATATCTTAATATATATAAATCCCGTGTCACAATGTTTGTCCTCAATGGACTTCTAAACCACTTAACCGATTATAATAAAATTCGCACACCATTTGCAGTTCGATCCAACTTGAGAGATAGGATAGGTTTTATCCCGGAAATCCCTCGGGAACGGGAACTATGTGGGTTTTTCTTTGAAAACGCGGGCGAAGCCGCGGGCGGAAAGCTTTTATACAATACGAGTAGTACAATAATCGAGGTATATTTTATTTTATTAATCAGATTTTGAAAGCAAAATTTTCCATTCAAAGATCTCTCATATGCAATAGGTAATATTATCTTCATTAGACTATGATTAGAAAAAATATTTTCGAAAGCTGTTCAAACAACACCATCCACGGGACTCTAAACCGCTGATATCAAAATTAATATCATTAAAATTCTCTCCGTTCCCGATATGATTCGATCATAACCATTCAAACTTACAATTTTAACAGTTTAATGACGTTTAAAAAGTAACTTCTGAGTCTATCAATGGTAAGGTGGCTTTGCTGAACCGTTTAAGAGCAAACTTCACTCATATTGATGTTCATTTAGTAGAATGGTCGTCGTAACGTAAAAAATAATGGATATAGGCTACGTGCAGATGTTCCAAGGCGATTCCGGTAAGCTGATAAAAAATATTAGTATTGTTTTAATCCTTTGGAGCTATCAACGGTTGTGGTCGTTTTTTATGGACTCTTAGTGATTATTGTGACTGTGTTGCAGTTTTAGGAGTTTCAAATTAAATTGTCTTAAATTACTTTTTACTAGTGAGGAAATGTTATTGAATTAAAATTTAAAATATCACTCGTTAACAGGAGATGATGATGACTGCTTTAGTTTGAGTCTGATATTTTTAAGTACCTCAATCAAATTAAATTCTTTGAAAATAAAAAAAATCATGAATTCGTTAAATTTTTGGTTAAATTAACAGACTACCTATAGGTTAAATACTGTAGTATGTGTATACTATTCAATAAAATGTATTAGAATAGCTCATTTTAAAAGCTCAGCATACCTAAGTTGTATGAAAAAAAAATATTTTAACTTTTTCATGTGAACGTGGCTTTACTAAAATTGATCAATAATTCTTATATTATGACTTCGTCTGTTTACTTTGCTGGTTGTTAAAGCCAATGGACAGTGGTTAAGTGTTCGAGGATTTATTTATGTTTATTATCTTTATTCATGAAGATTCTCGTCTTATTAGCTATTTCTTATATTATATGACTCAGATATTTATAGAAATATCGAGAGCAAAATTAGTTCAGTTCAAAATTTTATTAACAATTTACTTGATGTTAGTTATATATTCTTTATTGCACACAATTTTTAATTTTACGATACCAGGACATAACAAGCAATTCGTGTCTTTATTGCTAAATGCCATAATATACAGGGTGTCCCAGCAACGATATACTAAGCTCAAAGGAGGTTATATTTTTGCATACGCTGAGTACGTAAAAAATACTTATAAAATTCCAGACGCGTTTAAGATTATATTGTCAGACAAAATGCTCATATTAAAGAAGCGTTAGAAGCCGGGTGCGCGAAGCTAGAGACGAAAACATTCGATTTCATCATTTTGTTGTTTAAGTAGGTATTTTTACGTGATCAGTGTATGCAAAACTACAAGTCCCTTCGCGCTTAGTATATGTACCAATAGTGGGGCAAGACTGTATAAGGCCAATAATTGAAAACTGCCGTCGTCCTTTGGTACCGTTGATTAAAAATACAATCAAACCTCTTACAAACTCTGTCTTATGACCTATCCCACGCTGATAAATATCAAAATAATTAAACTATAAATAACCAAATATAAATGTACGAATGGTGTATCTATTTATATCAGCATGGGAAATTATACCGTTACACACTCAAGTATTATTGTATCAACCACTTCTAAATCTAATTAAGGAAAATAGCATCTTGACTACTCAATATTTAGCTCTCGACTTACGTACCTATGAATAGACTGTGCTATAATTTAATATTTATTTATACAATTATCGGCCGTAAGTCTTGGCAATACAGGGGTGTTTGCTTTGGAGTATATTTAGAGACGTGTTACGACTTATGGGTGTATTTTGAGTTGTATTTTATTTTTACACGTGAGAAAGTTTGGAAGTAGATAGATCGTATGTAAATAAAATAAAGGAAAAATGTAACTACATACCTATGTATATTTTATTCTTACTGGACGTTGAAAAGAAGGTACCTAACAGTACCTCAATTTTTTTTACTATTTTGAGCTTTTAAAAGTTGAAACATATGTTGATACATATGAATAATTGAATATTGTATCGATTATTATTAAAATACTATACCTAGTTAGCTAGCTAGCTAACTAGTTATTATTCTGTGCTATAGTCTATTTATATTATTTTATTTAAAACTGTGACCTTTAAAAATATATATTTACTTGTTTTACTAACGGTACCTTTGTACTAGGAAAACAGAAATGATCTGCAACATACAAAGAAAAACCGTGATTACGCTAACGTATCTCCATCTCACTTGCCAGTAAATTACAGCCTATGTTAGACAAAGACAGCAATTGGTAGATTAAGCTATAATTTTGTTCTCATCATTATAATTGGTGAGCATAAATAATGCATTTACAGAAAAATTGCCGATATCTTCAGTGATTACGTTGATAATATTATAGAATTATTCTTCGGGATTTCTGATATACGCAGTATTGTAATAGTTTTTTAATGAAAACCTTTTTGCAAGAAATACTATTAAAATATTTCGGTATAGAATATGTACCACAGCTGGCTGAAGCTATATTGAGCACGCGGCTTTACTTGCGTGGCATAAGAATAATAAGTACCTAATTCTTCCAGGATTTATATAGGTATATATATTATAATGCTGAAGATATTATAGATATCTTTTACAATATTTTATATAGTAAAAGACTTAAGTATAAAAAAACATACTTGATATAAAATAATACTTAAAATAATTATTTCAACTACAAATAACCTTATGGTTTCCCTGCATTTATTGTTTTATAATTTACTATTATATATTATACAATACTGACCTAGGCATAAATTAATGTTATACCTACTGACTCACACAAATACACGCACACACCCACACGCTCATCGTAATAATAGATGCGTTACTATAAGCACAGATAATATAATACTCTATAAGATTACTATGCATTTGTATTATGGAAAATAATTTAATTTGTTCGCCCTTGGAGCATTATGTGTTGACATAAAAATTATAATATTAATTTTATGATCCGTTTATTGCATACATAGTCATAACGTTTAATTTATACATACAAGTCGCGAGTATGGCTTTACTCGGAGTGAAAATTAGCTTTTATATAATATGGACAAAATTTTCACTTACTAACTATTTCCTTTTGGATTTTAACAGTATTCGTAACAAACAGACAATCAGACTGGAAAAACTTTATATAAATTACGTTATGTTATATTATGAACTACTTAAATAATAATTATGTAATATACCGTCTTCTATAATATGACACAACTTCCTAAGCCCAATCTGGTCTATGTACTTAGTACCTATTCTAATTTCTAAACAAAATACTAGTTTTAAGAACTTCACCAAATTCCTGTTAAATATTAGAAACAAATGACTATTGAGAAATAGCTCCCGAACTAAAATTAGAAACAAACGATTTAAATAATGGAGTCTAAGTATGAAAATTGGATTGAAGCCTGCAACCATGTTATTGTAATAATAACCTAACGAGCATAGTAATCCTACATTTCCTAACATTTTCAAGGATTTTCTAAACTTCCGTTGCAATTATGTGCATTGCCTAATGTCTTCTGGGAAAAAAAATAACTAGGGACTAAATTTTGTTTAGGTAATCTATACTTTAATTTAATCATATAACGGTGAAGTGTTTGTTTGCACGCGCTAATTTCAGTAACTACTGGTCCGATTTGAAAAATTATTTCAGTGTTATTGGCCTTTTATCGAGGAAGGCTATAGGCTATATTTAATCAGGCAAAGACCAAAAGAAGCGGAGCAATGCGAGTAAAACCGCGGGGCACAGCTAGTCCTATGTGCAGGAACTCTCGCCTCAAAGGACCTCTTTGCTCCTTCGTGATAAAATATCACAATCTAGTAAGACGAAGCAGGAAATTTAATTGTTAATTAACATATTATATTCAACGTATTGTATTGAATTTTCTTGATTTTATATAAAATATTTTGAAAAATTCAAAAGCAATAAGCTTTTCAAAGTTTCATTACAACAGAACATTAAATAATATATCATAAATAGTAAACGATTGTTTTTCACTAATGCGAAAGTCTGGCATATCACGATAATAAAGGTTGTATGTGTCAAATAATGTGCTATAGGTCAATGGTTTGCGAAATAATGTCGTTCTAGGCGCCTGGGAGACTGGCATTGAAAATATCTAATTGATTTTAAGATTAATTATATTTTGGTGCAAAATAATGGTTGGCTTCTTTTAGTAAATGATAGGTAGGTACTATCTCAAAGGACTAAATCCCATTTCTTAAATTTTAAAAATTACTCAACGCTGTAAAATTTCATGTGTGTGTGTGTAGATAAGTTGAAAAATGAAGGGATTGACGGATTTTTGCTGAGCAACCGAAAAATATAGTAAAATCTGTAAACAAATACGGTTTCTTTTTTATATTTCATATTATCAATGATTTCAGTACTGTTAATGGAGCCCATACACTATGCTAAAAATATATTTTAAGATATATACATTTATTTATTTCCTTCGGCACCTGGTGTGTCAAAAAAATTATGTAAACAAATGAACATCAAAGTGTGGCCACACACATAGATATGGGGAAGGTCATGGGTTCAGTATAGTAAATATTATGATCATTATATCTTACGCCTTACAACACTTATTTAGAAATAAATACTTATTTATAGAGATAATTACAAAACCTACTTCAAAATTTTTTACGGGCATAGATACTACGCGTAACAAATTTAGTTTTACAATAATACGACATATTATTCATTAAAAGGTTGTTCTCAAAAATTAAGTGGCCTAATTTATCGCATTTATTTAATTGGCTTTCATTGCAAAAATGTCTGAAGTGACAAAAAACAATTCAAAAAAGGTTTAAAGACATGTATTCCCATTAAGACATTAAGTCACTTACATGAGAAACTTAAATTTAAAACATAGGTATTTATAAAAAATATCATTCGTTAGTTAATTAAAAATTTAGAGTAAGTTACATACTATAAACATAAGTTTAGGTGAGGTACTCATTCATTGCATTCAAAGTTTGAGCGTGTGGTCTTCCAGGATGTGTTTCGCTAATTGTTTTTTGAATACAATGAATGAGTTTACACTTTTTAATTTGCTTGGCAATCCGTTATAGAAACGTGCTCCCTCGTATGTTGCCGTTCGCCTTCCATAATTCGTTCGGATCTTCGGGAGGGCAAGATAGCTAGCTCGTCTATTAGGATAGTGGCGATTTGATGTTGAGAATATTATATTTGTATTTATGTTTTTATGTAGCGCTTTGTGGATGAACATACACGTATTATAAAAGTATAATTGTTTTAAATTCATTATTTTAGTATCGTCGTAGATTTTATTTGTAGAAGTTAAAAAATTCCTACTTCTTAAAGCAATATCATCCACGTAACCCAAAACAAGGATATGTTTACTAGTTTTTAACGTCATATTTATTTACGTTAAGCATAATGCACACGATCTGGTGGCACGTGTTACTGGGACGAGTCGTAAAAATTTTGGAATTTTGTGCTCATCTGGTGCGGTTAGTGTGTACAGGACTTTAAATGCGCGTAAAAATGTATCATAAACTTTATAAACGTTTATAGTATGGGACTAACTATAGTCGAGCCAATTTAGGTAATAGGCAACATTTGACGTCTATCAATTTTATCTTCGAAGAGAGGTAGCCTGCTTAAAAACATCGATTAAAGTGTATTAATCGATACGGATTTGAAACATTTGTCAATCGAATTTATTAATTTATGATGATTTTTATTCACAAGTAATCAATGCATTCGATTCTAGATGTCAGATTTCGATTTTTAGAGTAACGTCTCTAGTATTTAAAAAGAAAAAAGGTTTATTGACACAAAATTGTAGCGACGTCAGTTCTTCAATTCAGAAATTGATTATTATGTTTAGGATGGTTTATCAGTAAAATGAAATCTTAAAATTACTTGTATCGGTCATTATTATTATAAATATGTAATCGTAATTGAAATAAGTTAAGCAAATGTGCAGTTCTAACAAAACGAAATATCATGTTATTCTATGTCGTCGTTACTAGGTTACGTTGTTGAATTTTGTTGAACTGTCAAATGTTGCCTATTAAAATGGCTCTACTATATTTCTGGTGTGAAAGCTGTGTCATATGTGTTTTAATGTTTTTCTTTTCTGTTTTAAGCCCGGAATTAAGTTATTTTTTACAAATAAGTACCTACAGCGTACACTTAAAGTAAGAAGTAAGTAGTTCAGTATTTAATAATACAAATCTATGCCCTCGATGCAAAAAATAGTTAACTAAAAGAAAATTAGCTAAAATATTAAATACTTTTCAACGAATTTTAATCGTGATTTTTTCATTTTATTGTTAACCCAATATTTCGAACACTTTACAGCTAGCGTGGTAACGGGGAGACTAGGATTAATTATTAAAATAATTGTTATTTGTTACCATAATAATTTATTATTAACTTCTGATTACATCACTCAAACATCGAATTTGAACACCTTACAAAAGTACTTACATATAAAAATCTATATGATGATCATTTGTATTGACTAGACAATTACACATTTAATACTAAACTGTACATAAATATTAAATCAAAACCAATGTTAAAGTAATTTTATATCGTTTTTGTTAGCCCTTGACACGTCTAGACATTTAGTCGACTATAATTGAACACCTGTGGCCAACTTATATAATGGGTTTACGATTAACTGTGCTTGTTTTTCCTGTGTTAACCGACTTTTAGATATTAGATACTAATTCTTATGAATTATATGACATTTCATTCCTATATAATAATACTAGACTATTAGTGCACGGTCAAGTGCGATTTTGATATTGGGTTGAATGTACGAGAAAACTATAAAACAACAAATTCTTAAATTTTGTAGTTTACGTAATAATTTGCACACTTTCATAGGTGTTTTAGTTACAAAATAAGATTGTAAAGCTAAACTTTGATTATATTCACAAGCAATGACCTATACTAGTAGACGCGGCATACGCCAACATCATTGCACTAAAAACCAGCGTAATTAATACATACCTACTTACTAACGCATTATCACCAATACAGTTGTTCTCTCTTTCACTCTCACGCACGAGACATAATACATGTCTCACTCATGTACTTCGTAATAACAACTGCCGATTAAAATACAAAAAGAACGTCCAACCACGACGCTGAATGGTGCGTGACTAAGTGAAACTCGGGCACTTACCTGAGTTTTTTCTTGCCAAAATAGAGAGCGGGTAACGTATCTAGCTCTTTTATATATCATAGTTCACAAGAGTGTCATTTAACTATATACCTACCTACCTATTAAATTTATCAAAAATAAATTTAAAACATAATTAATAATAAAAAAAATGTTGTGTGGTTTTATGAAACCACGGTAAAAGTGAAACTTTTCTTCACACACATTTAACTAAAAATTATCGTATTTGTACGATAATTATCGTACGTATCGTGCGTCACGCGACATGCGCTACACAGACCAACAAGTTTGAGACGATGTAATAAAAGTTTCACTTTAATAACCTGATTAATTTATGGTTTACTAAATAAATACTCCGAAAACATTTGCAACAACAACCGCCCACAATGTAACTTAAGAAAAGATAAAAGATACAGCAAAAGGTTCAAACATGAAATATAGATTGACTTTCAGGACCATAACAGTGTCTGGTTTCAGGGTTAGCCAACAAAGGGCGACTGTTTCAAATACACACTAGTGGTATAAAGTTAAAAGCTTCAGCGGAATTTTTAAATAATTTTAAATTAATAATAGTTTCCAATCAAGTATATTTCAGTTATTTTTAAACCTAAAATAAAGAGAACGACAAAACGTAATTACTTAAATCGGTTATTCGATAAAAAAGTGTATTTTTAACATTGTTCAAAACTATAATTTACAATAATTATGATGCCATTAAAAATATGAAAAGTAATCTAGAACTTAAACTTTAAGCTGCAAATACTAATTTGCATTTAAATTATACTCTTGAGTTAATTGCGTTTATTTAGATTTTGATATAAGCACTGAGAATATTTAAGCTTGCTTGTTTTAAAATTAATCATAAAAGGTGTTGTTTAAAATAACATTTGTGTGAATTTAAAAACTTCTGCATTTCTTTCATAAAATTTAACCCAAATCATAACTTTTCAGATTATTTATTAATCGAATCTCAATAAGTCTTTACAAAGTTCAAAAACATTAATTTAAGGTTAAAAATATTCTAACAGCTAGTTATATGGAACACACGTTAAATTTGTCTCTAATTAACTGAAGACTCCAGGTTTGTTGATGTTATCAGTAACTTGATATCACAACGTGTTCGCTTTGAACTCAGATAAATATAGTGTGTATTTAAATCCATATTATTAGCATATTACTATGTGTGTAATAATTATAACATGTATTGTTAATAATATTTATGGAAATACTAGCGGTCCGCCCCGGCTTCGCCCGTGGTACATATTCACGTTTTCTCTACATAAGAACCATCCTCGAACTTCAAGGAATATTATAAATAAGTAGTTTAGACGTTACGAGGGAACAGATGAACATACATACATACATACATACATACATACATACATAGCCTGTCAAAATCATAACCCTCCTTTTGCTTTGCCGTAGTCGGGTAAAAAAGAATTAACGAAATCGGTTAAGCCGTTCTCAAGTTATGCGCTTACCAACACATTTATATTATAGAAAATAACGATTTAATTGATTTTATGTACCTATCTATAAGTTTATAATATGTAGAACTAGAACAGATAGAGGATTATGACCCAAACCTTTATAAGCTTGCGTACCTCCAGAGGTATGGCAATAATATAAAGATGATAATATTATGACGATCAATAATTGTATCCCCAACATGTATTTTTACCAACAATTTGACAGCCGAATTTTTATCAAAAATTATTTATTTATATCACAACGTCACAGGTTCTATATCTGTTGATAATTATTATTTCTAGCGCAGCTGCATTTCGAAACCAGTTTGTACGGTAGCGCCGTCATTAGAATCACGAATGGAGCCTACTGTTCCATCAAATAAGCTTCTGATAACTATAATTTGTTGGATTTCAATGTATGCGATGGTAATGGTATGAACTGAAGGTCTAGTTGCCTGCGGTGTGAAATAAGCAATTGCAAAGTTGATATTGTATTCCGGGATGGAAATAGATATTATGATTCTAAAGATGACAAACTTCGAAATAAAATTTCTATAAAATCTGTTAATTAATGATGATGATGTTTGCGTGATGTTGAAAACATATTTTGTATTTAATAGAAACAGAGAGAGGACATTAAGGAGTAATTTTCTTAGCACTCTTTAATATTAAAGTAATAGATGGCTTGACCTGTGGTGATAAAGATAATTAATACTGTCTATGTCTAGAATTCTATGTAACTCTAGTTAATAATTTAACAATTTATTCATTCCAATCCATCAAACATTCTCCTTTATTACCTAGATTCAAAGCCTAATCCACACGTGCATAATAAACCAAATAAATTAGTACCAATAATGATTTATACAACAGATATACGATGGACATTAACCATCGAGTATTGAACTTAAAATCGTGACATAAGTCGATGTTCACAATTATTTATCAATCTTCGATGATTACCCCACATTATCGTCCTGACCTCAATTAGTCTAAGCTGTTTTTAAAACGATAATGTCAATGTATAACGTGTGTTATTTATTGTACAATGATCTTGATAGGTTTGATTTTTGTATTGGAACCATTACCTTCTCAACATTCATTTTCATCTTTGATATATATATATTGATAGTTATTTGATCGGGTTAGGTCCCTGATGGTTTATAAAAATGCATGAAGCAAGATATAGTTTTTGATTTCTTCATCATCATCAGCTCATATACGTTCCCGCTGCTGGGACACGGGCCTCCTATGAGTTCTTAGGTTGACGGTAAAAGTGATCACTAATTAAAGTAAAACACTAATTATATAATAAACACTACCCTCAATGGAGCTCATGATTCAAGGCTGATTTCCAACATATAATACGATATTCATCATGATACTGATAATATGAGCCCAACAATTGTTACTTTTTAATCATCACTTTTAAAAATAACTGAATGTAAAGGATGCCCTATTTTCCACCATTAGAAATTCCCTAGTATAATAATTAATAAAGCATTCGATACACCATCATCACGACATAACGGTGCACTTAATATTCTAACTTTGGTCTAGATAAGTACTAGAACATGGCCTAAGCTACGTGCTTAGGATGCATTGTTAAGTAATCATTGATTCAATCACGACAAATAACTGTATTGATTGGATTAAATTGAACGCAAACACGGTGGCTTAAGTGAAATGGTCGTCTAATTAAAAATTATTGTTACTTTGTGTGTACTTCCTAGTTGTTATTATATGTAGATTGGTGAGCCAATAGAAGACCCGTCTTAGCTCTGTGAATTGGGATATTTCACAAAGATTTTATGAAATATTCCAATAATTTCATATGATGGTACCACAGAACTATATCGATGGTACAGTTATACTATATGCTCTATATTATAGCATATAGTATACCTAACTGTACCAGTTGTAGTTATATTATAGGCTCTAGATTATCCCTGTTCTTACTATTTGCAAAAGCATGATATACTTTGTTTGTGGAAGAGCTGCTTCAGCGAAGCCAGCAGAGCTTTCGTCTTGCGCCCATAAATAAAATAAAAAAAAAAACAAATTCAATAAGTTTTTTCTAATGATCAGATTTTCTAAAGATTGCGATAAAAGTCAAAATCACACAACAGCAAGTTTTGCTAGCTCGCCAAAGAAAGGACCACAGTAAAGCAAGTTTCTCCATCCAAAAGTGGCTCAATATAGGTAATTTTGCTCCCAGTCAAAAGGCATTAACGGTCCCTCCATACAAGGTTCGACCATGGTAATTATTGTCACAGGTCAGTATCAGGTTTAAAAATGGTAGAGAAAGTTCAAACCTGTTTGCAAAATGAACCTGCAATTCGCTTCAAGGACACCTTGTAATTGCGTCGGATCTTGATATTGAATACAGTTTTAAAACGCCCCAGACGTATAAAAAATGGATACTATGTATGGGTATGTAATTAATAAAAATGAAGACTGCAGATTTTAAAATGAGAATCACGGATCTTATCGTTAAACATTTTTCATCTTTCGTAGATTGCGGTAAAGCATTTACTATATAATATACAAAGTAAATAAAAAAAAAACTTAAGGTCTAGTAATCAAAGATGACTACTGATACAGATTGTAGAGTAACATTTTCACTCAACGAAAAAGTTGAAATTGTACTCCCTCCTGATTTAAAACTTAAACACGAACTCACACTTCATCAATTCATAGAAAATGATGTTCATAAAAACATGTACACAGACAACACAAAATCCTAAGGAGTTATAATCGTGACACAAGAAGTGAGATATACAAAAACCATAAATTTACTTTCAGGTTTCTGATGATGATTGCTGTTCAGGCATCCTGCACCTGATGCTCTAAATTTGTAACATTATTTTCTAGTTAAAGTGTTAAAAATGAATAAATAGAAGTTATCCCTTCACCACAACATCCAGCAATATTTATTTCATCCAAAGCTCTTTTCTATTCCATCGCAGACACGATGCAGTAAATGCAAATCGCCTTTGAGCATTTCCTTCACGAACACATGTAGGTCAAGTGCGTGATGTGATTCATTTAATTTTATCAGATTTGCAAGTAATTAAGGAAGTATTGTAATAACAGATGTTATTCATAATGTTACACAATTATCTATTTCTGTATGCATTTTTATGTATAGTAATAAATATTTGTAGGTATCTATGTTTATTAAATTACATTTTTAAAATCGTAGGAAGTGTTTGGAAAAATGTGATTGTATTTTTTTCTGAAACAAAACTTTCTATTATTAAATAATATATTATTATATTTTATTACAGTTATCTACTATTATTCTTTATGGCCTATTATTTCCTCCCGATCCCATGGTGAGCGGTAGGATACAACGAATTTTCCAAGTTTTATTTGGAAATTGAAAAATCTTATAAATAACTATTATTACAAACAAAATGTGGTTATGATTAGAATTAGTCTTTAATTATAATAATTATACTTGAATTGCACTTAGCGTCCATTTTGCAACATCCACCTACGTGGCCCGTGGGTGGTTATAAAGTAAATCTATTTCTATTTATTATGACCACTTAAATATCAGGTTGAACGCTCTTAAACATAGCCTAAGACACGAAGAAAATAAAATATAACTTATTTTGTACACTATTAATAATATAAATGCGAAAGTTTGTGAGGATGGATGGATGGATGTTTGTTACTCTTTCACGCAAATACCACTGAACCCATTACAATGAAATTTGGTATGTAGCTGAAGACCCAGAATAAGACATCGGCTACTTTTTATCCGGGTAATCCTAAAAGAACGGGAACTATGCGGGTTTTTCTTTGAAAACGCGGGCGAAGCCGCGGGTAGAAATCTAGTATAACATAGTTTACTGTATTGTTTAGAGCTAAGTAAATATAAAGTCAAGATAAAGTTAAATTATTCATAGTTAATTTGTTCAGTTGTAATACTGTATAATTGGAAGATAAATTTATAAAGTTTAGTTAGTTGTTATTTATATAGTTTGCTATATCTTACTTTGTCAGTACTTAAAATAGCAATGGGACGGTGAAAAGTGAATTTGGAGGACACATGAACAGATAATTTTATATGTTATTGTGTCCTCGAAATCTTTCATCACATTTGTTCCATCAATTTTATGTTGAAAATCTACCAAATTCAACAGAAAGCTTCTGACTTAAAGGACCATTTTCTTATGGTTTCTGATCAGAGAACAAATGATGCTCATGTTGATAGCTTACAATTTTAGGACCAATTCCTTATGATTTCTGATCAGAGAACAAATGATGCTCATGTTGATAGTTTACAATTTTCCATAATACGTCACCTACCCTGAAATACAATCCGCTAATCAAGAGTATTATTTATCTATTATATAACAACTTGATGATTGAACAATACCACTAACACAATAACAGACAATCTCTATTCCATGTCAAAGTAACAAATAAGGCTGCTTTGATTTATGTCAGAATTATTCGGTGGCTTTAACTTGATTCGATCCTACGCATTGCATTGCGAAATAGATAACACCTGCGGCTGACATAATATTATTTACGATCAAGTTTATTGTGCATGCTGTGGTACTATTAATTTGGTATGAGTTCTTAATGAAGTGGTAGTTCTTGTAATTACAATCCTAAATATGCTTTGCAGATAGGAACATAGATTCTTATCTGCTTAGTATAGACTAATATTATAAAGCTGAAGAGTTTGTTTGTTTGAACGCGCTAATCACAGGAACTAGGTACTGGTCCGATTTGAAAAATTCTTTCGGTGTTAGATAGCCCATTTATCGAGGAAGGCTATATGCTATATATCATCACGCTAAGATCGACAGGAGCGGAGCAATGCGGGTGAAACCGCGGAGCACTGCTATTAAGGAATAAAGGTCAATTATGTGTCAAAATATGTCATTTGAAAAATAAATTTTACTTAGAAATCCTTTTTATATTTTAAGAACTATAGTCGATAGGGTGTATTTCCCTAAAATGTCCTCGCAGAAACAGTGACCTTTCTGTTTAATTCACCTCAGTATATTCGTGAAGTCCCATGACCCTTTGAAAGACATTGCAATTTAATGTTACTTATTAATAAACTTGTTTTCCTTTATAGAGAATTAGATGATCAGCCTTTTATTAGATATAAATTATTATCACTCTAAAGAACACTAGTGAAAATACCTAGATCGTAAAAACATAATATAAAATGGGCAACAAAGAATTTAGTCAATCTTATTGTGTACTGTACATGACAATCAATCTCAATCTCTGTATGTAAAAGAGTATTTAAACGTAAACCTTAACAGATATATGACCCAAAATAAATTAAACCAAATACAAATTGCATAGCAATTCAGTTTAGAATACAGAACAAATTCAAGCAAAATACGACAATAGAGAACATACAATTCAATAACCAAAAGTTAACACAACACAATGTAACATAAACTGGCTCGTGCTGCTCTTGCGCAAGCTAAACATGTTGATGACAACGATATTATAACACGACAAACCAAAAAGGAACCTAAACACAAACACAATAAGGTTCACATTGAAGAAACAATTGATCGAGATAAACTTGTAAAGCTCTGTCAATGCAAAGCTGATATTTAACGACTGCCACATAATTTATGCATGGAAGATTAAAACTATGTCGAAAGATAGTTTTTCAGATTACCGGTTTTATGTTTACTTTAGATATAGATAAGAGATTCGATCGATAATTTTATAGTAAACTTACAGTTAGATGCAATTTTGGTTTTATTTTTCACTTCAATTATAGGGTAGTTGTTATAAATTGAGCAATGGTAGACAATGCTTCTTCTAAGAATAGTGTCTATGTTACAAATTGGTGTTGGCTGTCTCTTTGATATGCAAACAATCAGCTTCGATTGATGTTTGGTAACAAAAAAGCATTATAATAATGTGTGTATGTATAATATTATTTATTACATTTCTAAATAAGGTAGAATTTGAAGTACTTATATATTCAAGGTTTCATTGATATGAGACGTATAAAGTATATAAGTTACATTTCAATATTTTGCCTTACGTTTTGAATGTTCACGACAACTTCATTAAAAGAAATAAATGGTAATGTTGAACAATTCATTCCGTAGTCTGAATCTAATATTTTGCTTTATTTGCAAGCCATTATAGTCCTATTTATTGTGTGTCTTAAACAAAACAATTTAGTACATGTAAATTGTAGTGTAACAATTTAAACCGTTCCAGCCTAAAGCAGTAGCCACTCGGCTTACTATACATCAGTCAAATAACAAATTACTTTACGCTAACAAATGGTTTGGAACAAATAGTAAAACAATAGGATTGAATTACAAACCGTTGTTATAAGATCGTGGACAGTTAGATTATTTTGCTTTGTATTGTCTTTTGTTTGATTAATAATTCTTAATGTGTAAGGTAGAGTTAAGAATATGGTATCACTACATAGTATAAAACAAAGTTGCTTTCTCTGTCCCTATGTCCCGATGCCCCTTTGTATGCTTAAATTTTTAAAACTACGCAACGGATTTTGATACAGTTTTTTAAATAGATAAAGTGATTCAAGAGGAAGATTTTAGTATATAATTTATTGGATTTTAGACAAAGCGGGCGAAGCCGCGGGTGGTAAGCTAGTTAGGTATAAATTGAACCGCCTAGCCTCCTTGGTACAGTTCGTGACGCGTGAGGATAGCACCGAGGGGTCCTGGGTTCGATTACCGGTGGAGACGAAAAAAAAAATGTAGGTAGGACACAGAAGGCTGATCACTTGTCCCTAAAGAAAATAGATCAGTGAAACAAATGTATGCATATTACATTTACACCTGCCGCTTACCCCACTAGGGGACTTGGGACTTCACTTTATTCACACTTCACAATAAATATTGATTTCAAATATGTTATAAAATTTATAAGCTAAATAATTTCTCATAATTGAGGCACAGCGATACATTTAAATAAAAGTCATGTTTTGATTTAGTATTTTGGGAGTATTATTCATTAATATTATGTCTAAAATTCTCTGTATGTAAAAGAGTGTCCTTAGAAATGAAACATAAGGGAAGTCCTGAAACAGAGTAACCATAAATTTCTTTAAAATGAAAGTAAAAACGCAAAAGTCAATTGTTATTTTTAGGAAACACTATTAGTTGCACAAAAGAAGATTAATGTATATTACTGAAGCGATAGAATCGCCATAAGGGGCAATAAAGACGCCATAAAGTGCTGTTTTAGCCGAAACAATAAATCCATGGAGCGTATATAATATATATGTATAACATTTCAATTTTCTTTTGAATTCGATTCCCTATTCTTCTGAAATGCTGGTAAAAGAGTCTAATAAACATTGCTACTTTGCGTTTGGTTTTTACGTCTAACAATAAATAAGTTGTAGGTTTGTTAGTTTCCTGAGAATGGATGTATGCTATGATGTATAAGAACGGATTTTGCTTCATATATATCCTACTAATATTATAAATGCGAAATTTTATGCATTTTTTCATGAAAACGACTGGACGGATTTGGACGAAACTTCGCAGTAATGTTTTGTATAGGTTATACATCAGAATAACACATGAGTTATAGAAATACTTGAACTTGACCGCCTGTAAGTCCGCGGGTGAAAGCGCCAGGTATACAACCAGTAGGTTATATTATGTAGTATGTATTACGACTTACGACATATGCTTTTTGTCAATATATCAAGCTGAAGCCTTTTGCTAAAGCTCGATATAAAGCTTTTTTACTCTGCGATATTTACGAACCTAAACTACGTCTTTACAATAGAAGTACGGTAATTTGTTTGAGAAGTGCAGACTAAATGAGCGATAACTCGCACTGCAAGTACTATGTTCGTGCAGTATTCTATAAACTGGTTTCGAACCGCTTCTGCTTTTCCCTGCAAAAGTTCATATGTATGTATATTGTATAGTAGGATATAGTTGTAGTATAGTGTTTTAAGGCATGAGATGTAGCGTGTTTTAAATAGTAAGTTACAAGTAATTTTGCATAAGCTTTTTATTCAAATTTTTGTTTTTTAATCAATTTGATAGAATGGTATACGTACTATAGAGTACAATTCTCTATATGGTAAAAAATTTAGGTCAGTACCTAATAGTGTTGATTTTATGCATCATATTTTCGTTAGCACCGCAAATAGCGAGCCCTTGAGATTGAAAACCTAAATGATATTAACGTTGAAACTTGAAGCAAATGACTCTATTCCTTAAGACACTAATAAATCACAAAATAAACTATGGCCGTGTGATTTACATTAAAGTATCTTTTATAATAGTAATTATTTATCCACACATAATTTTTTTTTAATCTCAAATATCTCTAATGAAAACGTATTAAACTGCCAATACTAATCTGAAAACATTTTAAGCTTTTAAAGAAATAAAAAACGACACTACTTATAATAATATGTAAATTTATTTCGTTTTATTTACGCTGTATCCACAACTTGTTCCAAAGCCCAGATAGTTGATATCCCATAGCTAAAGATGTTTCTCAAGTTCCCTGTTATTTAAAATTGTATTTATTTCACTTACTTGAATATAACTTGGGACTTACGGGGATTCTGCTCTGCTTGTAAAGTTAGATTTTATAAATCCTACTTAGAATGCTTATTTAAATTTTATTTCAAACGATTAAAGAGTTAACTCTATTTATATATTATTATATTATTAATAAGATATAGATATTTTATTAGGCACGATTATGATTAACTAGCTTACCACCCGCGGCTCTGCGGTCGGTCGGGTCGGTCTGCTTTGTCTAAACCTAATTAATTATATACTAAACCTTCCTCTTGAATCACTCTATCTATTAAAAACCGCATCAAAATCCGTTGCGTAGTTTTAAAGATTTAAGCATACAAAGAGACAGAGAAAGCGACTATGTTTTATACTATGTATAGGTCTACCAGAATCTGATGGCATATTTATATTTAAGAAATAAAAGATTTTCATGTGACAACTTATTTGACAACTATCAAATTGGTTGTCAAATTATTTGTCTTTTTTGCAGTTGATATATAATTTTTAGGATTTTGTCTAAAAAATCTTCGAAAATGTCGAAAAAGCCGCTGTGATCACAAGCAAGAGGTGTTGTTTATAATGTGTATAGAAAAATATTTGATGAAGAAGGGTCAAACACATCACAATTTTCAATTTAGAATATTTTATTGGTAAATTGGACTTACCCGCTTTGATACTTTTAATTAAAAAAATATAATATGTAGGTAACTATAATATTGTTTGTTGATTGGAATATAATTATATGAAAACTTATTACAGGAGTTTCCAATACGGCTATTCGTCAAGTCCAAGCTGTCCAAGTCAATTTTATAATGTGTGTATCTGTTAATACTTACGAAAATAAACATAGTTTTATTTTACTTTTATTTTATTTTTTAAAAAATTATAAGCAGTCTAGTTTTCTATCGATATAACATCGATATTTTCACATGGCATAATGATAATGAACATACAAATATAGGTATGTGTAAATAATAATATTATGTATTACCTGTGTAAAAGTAATATGTATATTATACATGTAAGTATGTACCTACATAATATTAAGTGGATATCTCATTATTAAGTACAGTATTGTCCACTTATGTAATGTGACTAATGATATAAACTAAAAAATAAGCAGTATCAAGATCGTTCAGTCCATTTTCCCTAGGGTTGCACACTCAAAATTTTGATTTCCCTAATTGCCATCAGATTCTGGTTTACCTATAGTGTTAATAATAATCAATCCATAGCACGACAGGTACTATCGACATAGTTTATTTTAGGAGTTATTGTACTATTGTTATGTATAAAATCAAAGATGATTCTTGTTCCATAATCTCATAAACAACGTTTTTCAACCAATAAAAATATATTTTATTCATATTGTTTTGTATCTATACTAATAATATTAAGAGGAAAGGTTTGTATGTATGTATGGTTTTCACGCATAAACTACTAAACCGATTACAGTGACATTTAGCACACATGTAGAGGGTAACTTGGATTAACACATAGGATAGGTTTTATCCCGGAAATCCCTCGGGAATGGGAACTATGCGGGTTTTCCTTTGAAAACGCGGGCGAAGCTGCAGGCGGAAATCTAGTTTTAAATAATTCCTCACTTTTGCAAGGCTCAAACTTAGTCAGTTTTAATCCAATAATCTAACCATTGCACTATGAAGGTATGTCAATAATAAATGCTACATATAAAGGACGTTATCACATGGATATAAAGGTTTCTCACAAGTCAAGTGTCCCAGTACCAATGTTTGCAATAATATCTAAAGTAAATGGCTTACAGAATCAACACAGGTGGGTGAGAAAGTGATAATGGAATCGTGTATAATTTTATTAGTATTTTCCGTTATATTATATAATATTACTAGCTTACCGCCCGCGGCTTCGCCCGCTTTAAACGATTTGAGATTTAAACTATCCTATCTCTCAAGTTGGATCAAACTGCACAGGGTGTGCGAATTTTATTATAATCGGTTAAGTGGTTTAGGAGTCCATTGAGGACAAACATTGTGACACGAGATTTATATATATTAAGAAGATGTGGAACTTTATTCAAGGTTTAGAGAACAAAGTAAAATAATTTTGTACTGGGCTGAATCTTAAGGTTTGTGTGGTGTAGGTATGTATTATTATTTATATAGTTGTTTACTAGTAAAAACATAATATTGAATTGAATGAAGCGATAAGCGATATTGTATATTTCTACATATCTATCTTATGGTATCGTTTACTTATAAAATTTCCTCACTCTAAAGTCTAAACACAGAATTAATTCCTTCATAAAACATTACCTACTGACATCAACACAAACCAACGTATCTAACAACATTATTAATAAGTATCACAGCGTTTATACATCAATTACAATGACTCCTTTGTGATATATAAAGCAAAACTGGAATCAGGTTTTCTACACAATACATATGCATACATTACATACATAATATATATACGTATATGTATATACGTCACGACATAAACACGTGACTATAGTAAAACAGAATTAAGGAAAATAATTGTAAATCAATGCTACGCAATATGTAATTGCGATTCAATTAAATTTATCAGTATGCGGTTTGATTTTAAGAGAAGTCAATTAAAAATAAAACAATGGGTTTGCGGTTTTTTGTTTATTAGGATATCTTACTGGCCGTATTTTGTAAAAGCAATTAGGAGATTGTTGACCCGTGTTTTTTATGAACATATTAATATTGGATTAATAATATTGACATGGTTTATTAGGTCACAGAATGATGATATGAAGTTCCATTTTAAATTATACAAAAAAAAAATGTAAACAGTGAAGAATTTAAGTGTTTATAAAAATTAAACTTTTCTCAACTACTATTTTAAGTTTACGGTTACGGGAACGACACTGGATTATATGAAATTTTCTGCATTTGATAGATGGGTTTATTCCTAAGGATTAATGGCTAAGCTCAACTCCTCTTTTCTTAAAGAAATCTAACACATTGAAACTCTAATGCATTTTTATTGGATCTGTGAGATATACCATTAGAAGTACAAGTCACTTGGATCCTTGCCAGAGCAAAACAAAGAACTAGAATTTTCAGTAAATACCTTTTTTACTTAATGACTTTGGCAGAGTAATTCCGTATTAGTTGCACGGTTAATTAATCATGTACAATGTAATGTGATTTACTTCCTTGTGTCATTTTTAACGAAATATTTGTGTTACGCGATTTTTAACAGACTTCAAAAAAGAAGGAGGTTGTTCTATTCGCGCGTAATTTTTTGGACATGTTACCTTAGGACTTTCTGGGTGAACCAACACCGATATTTTTTTTTTATTTAAAGCTGGTGCCTGTCATGTTGTCCCATTTAAATTTGGATTAGTACTGACAATATGAAGATTTTATTAAGAATTATATTGTATCCGAAGTGTTTAACTTTGGATTTAAATCGTGTTTTATTTCATGAAAATAAAATATAAGAAATAGAACGCGTAAAGCCTATAATCAAAAATGTAATCTATTTTCATAAAAAATCCCAAATTAGGGTTGTCCGCGCGATTTTTTAAACGTCGATATTTTTTATTTTACTAAAAGTGCAGTTCTCACGCTTTATGACTAAATGCATACAACATTATGTATTTATATATACAATACGATAGATAATTTTACAATCGACTACTACGTCGAAGTGTAGATAAGCCATATTGCGTTATTGCACTTATTAAGGTCCATTTGAATTTATTGTATAATATTGTATTAGTATGAATAATAATAACATATTATAGGAATAAACGATTATTTATTATCAGTTTTAACATTATACTCATTTATTGTTATTTAATTAGTATGATGATATTGGTTTGCTTATTAATATAATAATAATAATATTAATCTGGCCAATTATTTTCAACATAATACCTATACATACAGGTAAAACCGCGAAAATTAAAATATGATGAACAAAGCAAGTGCATTGTTCTTATATTATAATTGGACTTAAAGTAAAGCAAATTCATAAACGTCAATGTTTGCTACCTGGATGGGTGTATAAAAGGTTAACTTCTGAACAGATTTTGATAAAATTAGTTTGGTTGAGTAGATTATGTACTAGAATGACACAGTTGTAGAGTGGTAACGAGAAGTCTTGAGCAAGAGCTACGCTAGTAACGTCATCATAAAACATAAAAAACGTGTTTTTCTTTTTCTTTACATAATATAAATATGTCAATTTGCATCCCGTTAATATTCTCTATAAACGCTACGACTTGACCTTAAGTTAAAAATTAAATACAAACAAAATATAAATTGAAAATGCGCTATCAAAGGAAACCAAACACAGGCATGTATGATAAAACTATAACAACGTATCGGGGCACAGATAATAAAGTTTATTAGAATTTCAAGTGCTCTTTAAGTGAACAATTGCACTGATTTATTGAAGGGGAAAAATACACTGTTTTTTCCCCATTCTTGCTGTAATTAAGGACTTACTCGTATAATTAATCAGAGAAATAGGTGTTTTGTTTTATATACATACCTAATACATTAATGGAGAATTTTTAAGGACATTATGTCCATGCGTCGATTTTAAATGAAGTCAATTAGTATTATGAGAATTAGAAACTTATTAAAAAAAATGTTTGTTAACTTTATTCCTATAAAATAACTGCGGAGTTAAAATAATAACTATTTACACATAAGTCGTTGTATATGTCTCATCTATCCGTATCATTTCATGATCAACTAATTACTGATTCTAATCAGTAAGCAGCAAATTGCTTGGTCTTTACATGATTTTCTTAGAACATTCTAAAAACCATAAAAAGTAAATCTTTGTAGTTAGTACGTACATAAACTTTATTACATGTGCAATCTCATTACATTGTTTAAATAGATATAGGTATTAAAGAAGAAGTAAATTATTATCTTAACGTACATTAACATAAAATGTAATAATACTATTATAATACATTTATTTTATATATAATTCAGGATATTCTTCTCACACGGCACGATCAGATCCCATTTGTGTTATGGGAAACCACATGGCTGATAAATATACATAATATTATATAATTTTAAATATATACGTATTTAGATAATTAACAACCAGACACAAAGCAAACATCGATGTTCATCACACAAATATTTGTCCTGGGTGGGAAATGAGAATCGAATCCATAATCTCTGGCTTGGAAGACATGGTCACTACCAACCAAGCCAATCGTTAAGTCAGATTTCAAAATAACATCAATAACATTAATTTATATTCCAGAATTGAATGCGTAAACATAACGTATTAGCGGTATCAAATTATGATGCAATTTGAAATCGATACGAAATAGCTTAGATGCTACCGTTTTGAAAATTACCTTCAAAATTACAGGGCAATGGAAAATATATAGAATTGTTTCAATATTAGATTAGCTTTCATTCGGCTCAAGTTACTTCGTCTTTCCATTTACAGACCGCATAATATTATGTTTTACACACACCGCAATACCGTTTTCTCAATACGACATCTGAATGTTTAGTGATGTGCACCGTTATCGATATTTTTTCATATTATAGGTAATTTTCATACCGACTAATAACTTTAGAAATATGGTTTTGGTAGAGTTCATTTTAATAATAATTATATGGCGTAACCTACAGGATTATATATTGAAGCGGTTGTTTTTATTGTGGCATTAAAAGATTTATTTATCATAGAAAAATATAACAAATGTTTTCTTTATATGTGAAAAAAGAAGGAGTCTACATAAATACTTAACTACTATTAGTACTCTACACTTTATTTTTGTTATATCTAGGTTATGCTACGTTCACGCGTTTACTACCTAGTACCGCATAAACAAGATTGTGATTTTAATTGTCTTAAGTCTGATTAATTTATCGATAAACTGCATCCAACACTACACAAAGATACAGGGCACGCGCCAGTGCGGTAACTCCAGTAATTCAATATTATTCTTATTATTACTTTATGGTGTATTGACCACCTTGGTGTTATAATATATTTAGTAATATAAATGCCGTGTTTATTGGTTTGTTTTGTAATAAGAAAGTAACGGAGTAATATGTGGTATATTATGTTTTAGTTGGAGATGGTCAATACGAGAAACACCCATTTGCCTAGTATATCTACATCTATTTTTAAATAAACTTTGGCGTATGTTTTTATTGTAATTTTACCGAATTTTACCATAAATCCATTGTAGTACTATTGAAAATAACATACTTATATCTTCAAATTATAAAAGGTTAAACCTTTGTAAAGTCAATCCAGATTCAGAACGATAATGATACTTGAAGAAGAATTATTATAATCACCATAAAGCCACAGAGCACACTTCAACAATACATAAACTATGTCAAATTACGCATTGAGCAATATTTTCGTCCATTAACTTACATTTAAACCATTAAGATCTCATCATATGGAGAGCGTGCTGTACGTCTGTAATAAGGTACCGCTACTTAAGGTAGTTGCATGTGTGTGTACGGCTTTACACCTTCGTTTTGACATGCTAAAGTTTTGGATATTTGAACTCTTATAGTCGAGCCAATTTAATAGGCAACATTTGACGTCTATCAATTTTATCTTCGAAGAGATGTAACTTGTATAAAAACATCGATTAAAGTGAATTAATCGATACGGATTTGTAACATTTGTCAATCGAATTTATTAATTTATGATGATTTTTATTCACAAGTAATCAATTGCATTCGATTCTAGATGTCAGATTTCGATTTTTAGAGTAACATCTCTGGTATTTAAAAAGAAAAAAGGTTTATTGACACAAAATTGTAGCGACGTCCGTTCTTCAATTCAGAAATTGTTAATTATGTTTAGAATGGTTTATCAGTAAAATGAAATATTAAAATTACTTGTATTGGTCATTATTATTATAAATATGTAATCGTAATTGAAAAAAGGTTAAGCAAATGTGCAGTTCTAACAAAACGAATTATCATGTTATTCTATGTCGTCTTTACTAGGTTACGTTGTTGAATTTTGTTGAACTGTCAAATGTTGCCTATTAAAATGGCTCTACTATAGATGTCTAGTTTCAGGGGTTTTCATGGACGTTGTGTTTCACACTTTTGAATGTCTACAAATTGAGATAAATTGAGTAGCATCACGATTTTTAAATGAAATACAACTACGGTGTAGGTAATAATAAACAGGTTGATAATTTTACTTTTTTCTTTGTGAGATTGAGTAAAGAATTTTTGCAATCGTATAAAAAAGAGAATAACTATCGTATTATATTGATTTAACTCTCTTATATTGCTGTTGTATAATATTATATCTAAATTGAAATCATAATATTTTCTCAATTATATTGCTCCCTGATTCTTTAATCATTTATATTTATGAGTTAAAAAAACGCTCAACAAACGCGTCATGCAACCGCCGCTAGTGTGAAAGCGCACTAATGACCACATTTACCGTTGTCCGCGATACGCAATGGGCTAATAAATCAAAACTTAAACGCCACTTTATTCGTTGCTAGATGAAGTGCAGTGTGCCCACTTAGGTGGCTGTGCCTTACACCGATGGTACACTGTAATTAAAGTTATTTTTATTTACTTAATCGAAGCAAAGAAACAATTAAAATATTCTGTCAAGACCTTCAATTTTTCAAATTAGGCTGAATCTATTCATAATTTTCTTCACGGAAGTAACACGAACTTTATTTCGCTTAGTAAGTAGGTAGGTAAGTACTGATTTTTCTATTCCTGCTAATAGTCGAATAAAGGTCTATTTTTAAATTTTATGTTTTAATTAAGATTGAAAAATCCCTTAATTAAACATTTATTTGTATGTACAACAGATACACTTTTTTGTTCAGATAAATGTATTGTTTCATTACACAACGGTGTAACAGTAACCTTATGATCAGTGCTATCCATTTAACGATGTTCCTGTATCCAGCTATGTTCCTTACTTTGTATTCCTTAGCTTAGCCAAGTTTAGAATTATGATTTAACTTGAACTTTAACGAGTTGTTAGATCTTATACTTAACATAAGCTATGCTAATTTGGCTATTACATGCTTAAGCTAATTTTTTAAAGAAAAGCTAATTTTCAAATTTAAGACTAAGTCGGATCAACAAAGAAAGTCTTAATTGAAGATAATAAGATTTAATTAGAAATGATTTTACCACTTTGAGTGAGATCAAAGAGGCATATATTATGTAGCAAAGAAAATACTCTCCATGTGCAATTTTTGCTTTTCACTTTTTTAACGTTGAATGGAAGAGAAGATACAATATTATCAAACATATTTATTTTCTATAGTGATGAACATACATACGAAATAAATATTAAAAAAAAATGTTGTGTGGTTTTATGAAACCACGGTAAAAGTGAAACTGTTCGAACGGTTCCGAACACTGCTTTGTGTAGCGCATGTCGCGTGCCGAGTAGGTATACCTACTCGGCAGCCGCGATACACGCGACATGCGCTACACAGACCAAAAAGTTTGAGACGATGTAATAAAAGTTTCACTTTAAAATAGAGATATCGTTTCAACTACCGTTTTCACAAAATATCGATCTCCAATCTTAAATATAACACTATTTTCCAATAACAGAAGGAACAGAGGCTTATTTGTAGGGTCCATTAATATCGAGTGCCATCAGCACATTATTACATGTCACGGTGACGATGCGCAGGCGCCGCGCGTGTACTAATCTTGTAACTTTTAGGGATCCGTGTTGGAATATGTTTTGTAAAAAAAATCTAAAAATGCTATCAATTTTTAGTTTTTGTTTGTTTTTATAAGACATTTTGTAAATAGATTTGATTGTAAAGTCAGAAGTAATGAAAATTGACATTTATTTTTTTATTGAAATAAGCAATCCGCGTACATGCTTATAACCAATTTTCGTTTCTCTCATAAACGTATGTCCTTTCAAAAAATGTAGGTAATTTATATTTTTTTGAGTAAAAAAAAAGGAATTTAGCCTTGAAATATATTATTCTTAGAACGCTTTTTATTAAAATGATTTTATACAGAACCCATCCAATAAAACAGACACACCCAATTTTCCTATCATTAATTGATATTACGTTATTCGGAACGATTGATCTCCTTGTGTTTAATTTGAAGTGCTCTTGTAATAATTATAAAAGCCATTTACTGTGCTAATGAAATAATTGAAAGAACAACCCGACATTTACAAAACTATCCTTAAAATCTACTTCTATTATCGCTCTGTTTGATTTTGGAATTAATTTTGTCTTAAATAATTCAGAAAATATGGTTTTAGCTAATCAAAATCATATTGTTAATACTGAATTTCTCACAACTCACGATTTTATTAGAGTCATTTAAAAATCAAAACTCTTTGTAAGAAAAAATATTTTTGCTTTAATTATTATTATAGACGATTAGCATACAATTTTTCTCGAATAAAATGAAATTTAGGAATTTATTTTCTTCCTCCTATCATAGAAATATTTACTAAAGAAATACCTTATTTGATAATTTATAATTTCTAAGAAAGGACCGTTCTAAGAAAGGACAGACAGTTTACAGATTATTTATTTATTTATAAATAAATAAATAAATAATAAATAGACAGACAATGGATTCATGCGAGCGCCACAGCATACAAGAACTACCCTTAGTTTTAACACCAAACACTAAAACTTGTACACATTTAACACCAAACATTAAATTTGGTAGAAAATAACTTCCAAAGCAATTTGTCCATCCAGTTAACATTAAAACCATTCGAAACAGTGCGTGATCACGTGCCATAATTGTAATATCATCGCGAGAGATTGATGGCATCTTTTTTAATGTAAAACCATTTAGAACGATCACCAGCCATCCACCACAGCATAATATATTTAATGTCTTATAATATGTGGTACTTAATGGGTTTTATGGCCGATCGTCTCATTTAATGTTCTAAGGTTAACTATTTGGATATATTAGATTTTATGTTTTAGTATTAAAAATTGTCATAATCACCAATAATGTGCCGTTAGATTTTTATGTTGTGGATTATTTTTAACTTGAAAGACAGCAACAATAGTTTTAGTTGTCATACTATATTTAGAAATGTATTTATTTAAATTGTAAATTGTATAAGTTGTAGTTGTGTGTGTTGTAGTTGTGTGTGTTGTGTTATAAGTTGTGTGTAAATTATCGCAATTGTACAATATTTTTGGTAATAATTTGCTAAAGGTTACCTTTGAACTTCATATACAGAAGTTTTTCAGTTCATTTCGGTGCAAATGTCAAAAATATCAGTTCAATACTTTAAGGGCTGTTTTTCAATCCTTGGTTAAAACTTATTCGTCGAATAACGTATTAAACTACCATTTCAAAAATCTATATATAAAACTCAATGGTGACTGATATAGTGATCTATCAACGCACAGCCCAAACCACTGGATGTATCGGGCTGAAATTTGGCTTGCAGGTAGATCTTAGGACGTAGGCATCCGCTAAGAAAGGATTTCCCGAAATTCTTGCGGAACCGGGAATAACGGGGATGCACGTACAAAGTCGTGGGCGGAAGCTAGTGCATTATAATTGTCCGTATTTCACAGTTAACAGGAGACATTTTAATATGTTCGTGTAATACTTTATTAGACGGATACATTTTAACCAAGGATTGAAAAATCGGCCCTAAATAAACAATCCTGACTTTAATACCATACAAGGCTTCATTTGAGTAACCTTTGTTAAGTCTTGCTATCAACATACTTAAAATAAAAGGCTGTGTGCACATCAATGTCATGTGTGTGATAATGATGAATGCCACTGAAACTTTGACTTTTGTGTCGTGACTATTTGCAAATGCATTAACCAACGATAAATGTAAGTGATATTGTTTTTATTCTATAGAAAATATGCTTTAGTATTCAATAAGTATAAATAATGGAGTAGATTTGAAGAAAATATTGATTATTTTCCATTGTTTTTGTGATGTACTTAGATCAATTTCAATCATATACCTATTATAGAGGTACAGGTACATATAGTTACAGGCAGGTGGTGATGGAGGTCGCAGAACTCGCTAAAATTAGCTAAATCTCTTTAGATCTTTTCCCCAATACTATAATCATCATAAATTAATATCTATTATTTCAGATGTCTTTCGATTATAATGGAATTGAGAGTTGAAATAATAATCATTTATACCTGAGCATTGTAAGATAACATTACTTTTAAAACTATTATATATACTACTAGCTTTACACCCGCGGCATCGCCCGCGCAGTCAAAGAAAAACCCGCATAGTTACCGTTCCCGTGGGATTTCCGGGATAATACCTATCCTATGTCCTTTCTCGGGTATCAAAATATCTCTATACCAAATTTCATGCAAATTGGTTCAGTAGTTAAGGCGTGATTGAGTAACAGACAGACAGACAGACAGAGTTACTTTCGCATTTATAATATTAGTATGGATTGTGTTACTAAGATTTA
Source organism: Colias croceus (assembly GCF_905220415.1). NCBI lineage: Eukaryota > Metazoa > Arthropoda > Insecta > Lepidoptera > Pieridae > Colias > Colias croceus. Next base: position 8,024,704 of record NC_059556.1, on the reverse strand, counting down.
TTTTAAAACCTTTTTACCGAAATGTGAAGCGTAAATAAATTCTAAAATAAGAACAATGTTTAATGATGGTAATATAAGAAAATGTAGCAAAGTGCCACTTTATCACAGCACAGAAAAAGCAATAGAGTACTTCCATTATGCTACATAATTTTTAGTAAAAACATATAAGGCAGACAGTATGGAGGATGAATTCGATATAGTTTTGCTAAATGAAGCGTGCCAACTCTATGGTTTTGTATATCGCTAGTGGCTATCTTCTCTATTTTTATTTAGCTCATCTATTACAATCCTTTGTTTGCTGTCGTATTTACACCGTTTTAAGAAATTCAACCCTATTCCTCTGGAATAAGATACAAATCTAGTTGTTACGTTTTATTCTTATATTTGCAAAATAAGCCATCAGAAGTTATTGGAACTTGTGCTTGGTGTTACAAATGATTTATGATTTTGTTCCGCTTTTTTCAGTTTTGTTGCAAAGTTCAAACTGATATGTTTGTGGAAATTGCTCCGTGGATAAAGTTATGAAAATAAACATTAACGATCATGCAATATTTAGATAAACTAAACTGCATTTAAGATTAGTTAATGTTCACTAAAGCGAACATAGTTATAATTCTAATGTACCAATTTATTTCCTAAACCACGCCAACCGTCATGTTTATTATTTCTTGAAGTTTTGTTCAAGTTGTTGTATCAAAAATATTTTTTATGTTATCAAATCTCATTTACATATTCTTTTTGCTTTTTTTTTCAGATAAGAAACGAAGTCAACCTTTAATGCGAATTTATTGGTCAACGAGACAATATCACACACAAGACATGGATGGCGCAAAAAATGCTGACGACCTAACAAGGATTCCTCCTTCTATTTCTTATTTTTATTCTTTAATACTGATCTATTGATTTTCTACATCATATATCATGCTATCGTCACACAATTCATGTCACATTATGCCTCCAACTTCGAAATGAAAGATAATCTGACGTCTAATATATACGCCTTGATCGATCGATGCATCTTACAAGTTTAAAACTGCATACAGAACAGAAGAAATAGTTTTAATACCGTCTTTATTACCTGTTAAATAAGATTCAAGATTGTACGAGTTGATTTTGTTAATGTAATTTGTATTGTTGTTGATTTATTCGGTGTCACTTTTTTGTGATGGGTTACAAAAGGTGAAGTATTAGAAAGGTGTAACTGAACCCTATGGTTGACTTAATTTAACGGTTCGATTTGAGTTTAAGATCTGTTTATTTGTATTTAAATTATACTTTATGCGTTATCTGTAATTTCATTGATAATTATATTTTTGTTTATCATAACTATAAACACATGTAACGATGAAATTGTATAATAAAGGCCTTTGTAAACATGTTTTGTTTCTACTTACCTTCTTGTTTTAAGCTTCTCAAAATAATTAATGTAACATACCTGAAACAGAAAAGGAATTATACTTAGGTTTAATTTAAATGAAATATTAAAAAATAGTAATTAAAAATGGTCATACCATATTGTAATTGATAAACATACTTTTATTTTAAGTGTAAAAGCTTAGCTTATATGGTTAGAGCTTCCGTAGAGTACAAAATTGTAGTATATTTTGATAAATATCGTTGCCTTTAAGAATTCCTATTACTATTACGCCATACTACAATAAATATTTTTTCACAATCACCTGTGAACCATCCGTTCTTTCTCGAAATAAGTTCTCATTGGTAATTAACAGTAAATCTTAAACGCATTTTGTAATAAAAAACAGATACTTTTCGAAACAAGGCGAGGTGCAATGATAGGATAGTTTACATTAAATTGTTGTAATTTAACAAGAAGCTATCGGCTTACCGATCCGCTTGAGGGCCATTACTGATTGCTCATAAGTTTCTCGTGATTTGATGTAATTTTGTTTTTACGTATGGGTACAGATAATATGTATTATAATAGGTACCTGGTACATACTATACATATGGGCATGGTTGCTTTCGTGTGTTTATGATAGTTTATTGTAAGTAATTAGGTAGGTATATATAATAGATATATTATGCTATGTGGAGCCGAATTATAATTTTTATGATAATATTTTCTATTATTTTAATGCCGTGTATGTTGTTGCAGTTGGTAAATATTTCGATACTATTTTACAAATAATAAATTTAATATTATAAGCAATTAAAATATAAATATCATTTATTTAAATTTGTATTATAGGTAATAGGTATGTATTTTTAACTCGCATTCTGAATAAGAAATAATTATGTGTCATGTGCACAGTGCAGACCATAATATTTCCATATTCATGCAAAATATTGTTTTATTAAAATTATTCACATTCAAGCAATATAATATTAAATTCTATTCCACAAACAGACCGAATTAAACAGCCTGAGTTTCTAAGAAATATGTATAACGTTCTCGGAAGGTCTGAAGGAAAATCGACCGCCATTTCTTAGAAGCAAAAAACACAGTTATTAAATGTTAGTCATTTTCTTTTGGGTTCATCTTAATGATTTTGCATTAAAAGGATTGTGGGATATTATTACAAGAGATAACAATAAAACAGGAAAATAGGGTCAATGTTAATATGGAGCATTTTTGTGTATATTTAGAAACTAGCTGCTCCGCGCGGTTTCACCCCCGTGGCTCCACTCCTGTTGGTGGTAGCGTGATGATATATACCCTATAGCCTTCCTCGATAAATGAGCTACCTAACACCGAATGAATTTTTCAAATCGGACCAGTAGTTCCCGAGATTAGCGCGTTCAAACAAATAAACAACCTCTTCAGCTTTATAATATTAGTATAAATTAAAGATATTAACGGATTTTAAACGAGATTAATTTCGAAATGTAAAATAGTCGAATAAAATCAATGACAATGGGAATGACAATGATATTTTGTGTGTATTGAATGATGATGATGATGATGATGATACTTAATTTGGAAAAAGATTTTCTTTAACGAGGTGGAAAAAACATTACCTACCTACATTATATAAAAATCTAAATTAAAACTGATTATGTAGAGCTCTTTATTTCTTCGATATCTATATCTATACTAATATTATAAAAAGGAAAGGTTTTGTATGTATGTATGGTTTTCACGCATAAACTACTGAACCGATTATAATGAAATTTAGCACACATATAGATGGTAACTTGGATTAATACATAGGATAGGTTTTATCCCGGAAATCCTACGGGAACGGGAACTAAGCGGGTTTTCCTTTGAAAACGCGGGCGAAGACGCGGCGAAAAGCTAGTGATTTAATGTGTTCGTCAGATCCTGATGAGCGGCTTTAGGCGTTTTTCTACAAAATATGTCATCATACTTTTACAACAAACAATTAAGTGTATCCAAAACATTTCTGAAAACTCATGACTGAAGAACCTTGTTTATTTCTTTTCCATGTCACAACGCACAATTATTTAAAAAAAGCTATTAATCTGCCTCATATTGTAAGTTTTGAAGCTATTAACATTGTTTATTAGCTTTTCAATGAAAATATCTCGCATAATAGCATTCTTTAAGTCTCATAATCGTCAAAATGAGTCGTGACTAAAATCGACATATAAGTATGGATAAAATCTGGTTTAAACGCTCATTAAATCCGAGATTCCCGACAAGTTGAGGTAATAAATGCGTTATGTTTTTTGTTAAATTTTATGTACCTTTGTCTGGGTTTGACTTTCGAAATGATTTGCGATATGAAGATGTTTAATGTTCGTATGGGGAGATATCAAATGAGAAAGAAAGATAGGACTGTTTACGTTTGAAGGAGTAGTGTTTATTTAAAAAAAAATAAAAAAGACGTGTGGCACTCGGGGACTGCCGCGGTAAAGCTATTGCATGCTATGCCTTCAAGCCACACCTCCGCCCGTCGGAGTGGGGAACGTGAGGTTTTTTCGTTACGGAATTTCTCGATTCGGTCCCCGCGCTCAAGGCCCGCGATATAAGCTATGCAATAGCTTAAAATTCCTGAAAGATTTTTAGGTTTTATAAATTCAGTCACTTGTAAGTTGTAATAAAACAAAGACAGACGCATCTATGAATATGTGTACCATTTATGTTCAATCACAGTCCAATTAATCAGCGATAGTTGAATACAATGCGATGCAATTAGTTTTGCCAATAATTTCAAAATCTTTATTATTAATATTATAAATCTGAATAGGTTGTTTGTTTGTTTGTTTGAACGCGCTAATCTCGGGAACTACTGGTCCGATTTGAAAAATTCTTTAGGTGTTAGATGGCCCATTTATCGAGGAAGGCTATAGGCAATATAATATCATCTCGCTAAGACCAATAGGAGCGGAGCACTGCGGGTAAAACCGCGGAGCACAGCTAGTATGAAAAGAAAGTCTTTAATTTCTTTTCATCAAGTAACCATACACCAGCAATTTCCATAATTTTGGACTACAATTAATCAGCTTAATTGTCAATAAAACAAAAGTACCGAACAATTTAATTCTTTCTCAGGCAATGAAGCGAGAATGTTCTTCCCACGTTTTTAAATGCATAATTATGTTATTATCTTTTACTTGTTGTTATGATACATTTAGTGTACAAAATGTAAGCTTTATGTTTTATAATTTCAAAGAAATAACGCCATTTTAAATGTTAAGTGGATCGTCGTTCACCAGAGGTTTTAATATCGAGTAAGAAAAAAAATATCAACAAAATGACGAGGATATTTTTGCAATGAATAAACTCAAAAGATGGACTGATTTTCATTAAAAAGTAAACGAGAAGAAAATAATTAGATACTTTTATTTACACCTAGGCATAGACACATTTTATTTATGATATAGGCAATTTTTAATCTCTAGTTTCAAGCGGTACTAAATAAATGTAACTCAGTCGAAAGCACATAATTTCATTCTTGAATTATAATATAATAATATGTTGTACATTACATTTTATAGAAATAGTTAATTAACATTCAATAAGATGTCATGTTAACATTAACAAAATATGTAATTAAATTTATGTTTATGAAACTTCAAGAAACTTTGTGGAGATTTGTAGATATAATAAAGTTTTGAATAAGATTGTGTGATTAAAATATCAATTCAATTTTATTGGCGTTGGACATTTGTTTAATTGGATAGTAATTGAATATCTTTATACAAATGTCAGTCATAGGACGAGTGAGGTAGAGCTAGCTAATTTTGAGTTTAATTATTTTACACTAGCTGCTCCGCGCGGTTTCACCCCCGTGGCTCCACCCCTGTTGGTCGTAACGTGATAATACATAGCCTATAACATTCCTCGATAAATGGGCTATCTAACACCGAAAGAATTTTTCAAATCGGACCAGTAGTTCCCGAGATTAGCGCGTTCAAACAAACAAACAAACTCTTCAGCTTTATAATATTAGTATAGATTTGAAAGAGGTTTTTATTATTATTTTATTCAAGAGATTTATGGGATTAGCAATGTTATTCCTCAAGGTTAATTTTATTTACACAAATAATATTTGTCTTCATTCTATCATGAAACATATTTTTACATTCAATTTCAACTCGTGGATATAACACGATCCTAAAGCTAATTAGAAGGATAATGAATAGCAGAAAACCTAAACAACGTCAAAGAAACCTAAACAAAACCTGTATAAAACAACTAGTCGTTTAAAATAGCGGTAGCTTTAAAACAAAGAATTATATAACTTAATAAAGCGTGATTATGGTGTTATTAAAGTAACCAGATGGACGGACCACGTGTGTCCAATTATGAGACAAAGGGCCATAGGGCATTGTATTTTGTTGACACTTGAGTGTACGTTTTCTAAGAGTTAAAATGTGTATGAAATTGAATCGTTCTTATACATTGATGGTTGGGTTCTTGTGTTTACCTGTTACCCTGGTACTTGTTCAGTAATGAATGTTAATTGTTAAAAGATTAACTGGATACATTCGACGCAATGTTATATTTTAGTTTATTTAAGTTATTGCTCTATTTTTTACTGAGTTCTAATAGATTTTGTTAGTACATCTTTTGTTATTCGATTAGTGTACCTACCGGTAAACCTTCTATGAATATTAGAAACTTATTTCAACTATTTGTACCTAAATAACGAAGTAAAGCTAATTATAAAAAAAATCCTAAACAACCAATTTTCAGAAGCTTTTAAAAATATAATAAGCTGCTCTTTAGACTTAGACTACTACATTGTATTCTTTATCTTGATAAATCAAACAAAAACATTAAATAATGGTTATTATACGAAGCCACCGGTATCCATACTAGTTGTTAAACATTGCATAAGAAGGAATATTCGCAAATTGCAGTATTAGTTCGTCAGCTAATGATCAAGGGGGGCAAAATGCTAAAATGTCAAGGAGCAACCTTTCGAATGTAGTGTGTTAGTGTGTCACAATTATAAGTTGGTTTCACTGCGTTATTGGTATATTGTATTTTCTCTAATTATTATCTTCTCAATTTATAATAAATATGTTATTCTTCATTGTTTACAGAGTCAATTAATATCATATATAATCTCTCTCTCAATCGACGTGATATAAAGGCAAAGAAATAAACACACTTTCTCATATTTTATATTGGTAAGGATAGTAAGGATTAATGAAAAAGGATAGCTGGATAACCTAGGTTCATTTTCTTGTAGAGATAAAATAAAATCTCAGTCTGACTGGACATAGAGTAGAGAGAAGTGGACATAGAGTTACACATTTTCTGGTAAATAATAAGAACCTCCAATGTAGAGCTTATTTCACCCATGGGTTTAAATTTTCAATGTTTAAGTTACATACTTTCTTTCATTGTTATACAGATTATTTGAGCTACTATTACAAGGCTAGGTAGGTATATATGTAGTTATATAATTTATCAATAGTTACATAAATTATTAAATTCTATGTTATCTAAGTGAATATCTACAGAATACCACTTATTATTCTATGACAATAACCCTTAATGACTATTTAAACACCCTTTACCTTCAGTTTAACTAACCCTTTTGAAGTGTCATAAAAATGTATTCTAATCCACTTCATAGACAGTATTAATAAATTGTTATTCTACGTAAAACAAAAACAAATGAACAGAATGGACATGTCTGGACATGATAGCTTGGAACAGTGTGTAATTTTGTTAAATCTTGTGTTATTTGTATGTATTTGATGTGTAAATGTGTATGAAATGTTAACCGGGTTTATTTGGCTTACAATGTGGTGCTAATGTGCTATACTCGAAGTATAGTAATACACGGAGTATATGTATAATGATTTAAACGTGTTGTTTGTTAAAAAACATCAATGTATTGTACATTGATGATTTTAAACATACCTAGTAATATTATTTAATTGTATTCCCAAATTAGGTTTTAAGGGTAAATAGGAAAAACTACATTGAACTTTTTCCGATGGATTTTTAACTAAATAAAGGAACTTAACTCACAATATCGTATCTATGAGCCTAAATCTCTTTTTCTTTCATTATAGGTTATCTATACTAATATTACAAAGCTTAAATTGTTTGTTTGAACGCGCTAATCTCAGGAACTACTGGCCCGGTTTGAAAAATTATTTCGATTTTAGATAGCCCATTTATCGAGGAAGGCTATAGGATATATAATATCATCAAGCTAAGACCAACAGGAGTGGAGCAATGTGGGTGAAACCGCGTGAAACAGCTAGTAAGTTATAACAGTATCGTTTTGTATTATTTGCGGTTATATCATGCATTTTATAATTGCAAAATACTAGATACAATTATACTTATCATCAAATGCTATTCTATAAATAAATCGACATTTAATTAAAAACTCATGTCTCATTCTATTTTTATCCTTATTCCATCTCACGAAAGATAAACATTGAATGAAGATAAAGAAATAAATTAAAGAAACTGTAAACTTCGTAACCCTAAATGAAGACTAGACACCTGTTTTAAACAACACCTGTGGAATATTTAAACTCCCCTTTTTCGAACGAAAAAACGAGGCTTGCACACTATTATTGCTCATGTCGACTTGTAGTGCTGAAATTGTGTGTGTATGTGTGTGTATTTTGTAATAATGAAATATTATCATTATACATATATTATTACAAAATGTGTATTTATATTGAAGTTAACATGATACATAAAGATTCTATATGATTTGAAACTTGATAATATAATATTCCGACGTTCCGTTAGGTTAGGTTAGTGGTCATAGACAGACTCTTAATGCTAAATTATCTACGCATAACGTACATAATATAGGTATTGTGTAAAATCGAACCCTAGACTTTGAACAACTACTAGTTTTTTTCTCAGTTTTCATGTCTCTATCTTCCTTGCATATAGGTACTTAGTATATTATATAACTTTCAGGTAATTGAAAGAACACTATCATGGTCTATGATGTGAAGAGATATTACAGTAATGCAATACTGTCAAGTTTCATGCCAAACTATCATGCTTGGAATGTGTAGAAACACCTTTATACAACACCTGTGTTATGTTACGTCCCCTTGCATGTGCAAGCCGTTCGGGAGCAAAAAATCTGGCACTAGGGTAATCGGTGTAAAAGCATTGTTAGTTTACGTTGAACACAATAAAATGTTTGTATGAAGGGAGTTTGGAAATCTTGTAAACTCTACCTGTAAGTTATAATGTAGAGAGGTAATAAAAGATTAATGTGTGTGTTAATATTTTGTGCATTTGGTAATGTTCTTAATTTTATTTTAAATGTAATGCAATGTACAAAGTTGTAAGTTATGAAAGTGTAAAAAGTATGTTTATTAGAATTGGAAGCTAAAATATAATATATATGAATTAATTTAATTTATCTTGAGATGATAAATCAGGGATAACAACTTATCAAAAGTTATCACATATGTATTACTAGCTGCTCCGCGCAGTTTCACCCCCGTGGCTCCACTCCTGTTGCCCGTAGCGTGATGAAATATAGCCTATAACCTTCCTCGATAAATGGGCTATCTAACACCGAAATCATTTTTCAAATCGGACCAGTAGTTCCCGAGATTAGTGCGTTCAAACAAACAAACAAACAAACAAACTCTTCAGCTTTATAATATTAGTATAGATGTATAAGTAATAGAATGTATTGTAAGAAAATCTTATGTTGAAATATAATGTTAAATCAAACTAATCTTTTTACACAACACTACGCTATCTTTACCTTAAAATTAATACTTTAAATATAAATAACAAAGCTTTATGTTGTAAATATAAAAACACATATAAAAGTTCGTTATAGTTAATGCATATTCTAATAAGATTAACCACAATTTTATACCTTTCTTCAGAACTATCCATGAATGAAATTTATGTAACAAGTGAATTTATTAAGATGCTGCGAAATGTACCTTTGTAAATAATATCATTTGCATAGCGGTTATCCAACACTAGAAGTTTTGAAGTTTAATTGCTTGGAATGTAATTGTTTAAATAACATCTTCAAGGGTGGTTTCTGGTTTTATGGGGAGTTACTTTTAAATAGTGTGGTATTTTGTGCGTGTTTGACTCATAAACTGACCACTAAGTAATTCTTATTGGTCTTATACTAAAATATTATTGACATATTTATGTAGGTATTGTTAGAAGAAAATAAACTGATAAGACGTCGTTGGCTCTGTCGAAAATATACGTATGGTATATTTCCATTTTCCATAAATTATGCCATATAGGTTATAGGATAATTAATTATAGATACCTATATTAATCTCAACTTCTAGCAAATACACTAGGTGTGTAGGTATTACATTAAACACATCCTTAAAATAGATAATATTAATAAGTCGATGTCCTGTGATAAAACTGTCTAATTGTTACAAATTTCACAAGAGTTATCACATATTTACCAGAAAAAAAATTGTTCAGTAAAAAACAGATTATTTGCCCCATACCCCACATGGGGACATTCTCACTGCACCGAAAGGGACAAATTAATTCGTTATTCTAAGAATGATCGGCCATTGTAAGAGCGTGAAAAAATAATCGATTGAGGTATCGATGCCTTTTCAAAAACAAATCGGAAAAAAGTCGATCTTTTTCCACTCGAATGATAATCGTAAGCGTGACTTACCTTTGGTTGTTATATTTTAATTGTAATAGACCACACCTAAGGAATACGGAGACCATTTGAAGTAGGCTATATACAATAAGAAGATATAAATATATAGTTATAAACTAGTTTCGTCGAGGCGATGAATTTTGCTTTGAGTGAAGTTCTTATTAGAAATATTTAAAGTGCATTTAAACAGTAGTTATTCTCTTTAATAGTAAAATGCAGTGTTGTGAATTAAGTTGTGGCTTAAATTAATAAATTTCTGGCTTATTTTAATTATTAATTAATAGCTTTTTTAACTAAAGTAGCTTTTAAAGAGACGATGCTCTACATGCACTTTTTAACTGATTACTTACCGATATTTTTATGAGTAATAAAATAAAAATAAAGTATGTTTATATGAACAAGCTAGAACTATCATTAATATAATATTTGGACTCTTATTATATACTAGTTTTTTTGAAGAGTTGTGATTCCTACATTTTAAAAGTTGTCTCTTTATATTTTCACTACCAAAACTATTTTTATCAATTACTAGCGGTCCGTCCCGGCTTCGCCCGTGGTACATGTTTACGTTTTCTCTACATAAGATCCATTCTCGTACTTCAAGAAATATAATAAAAAAGAATTATCGAAATCGGTTCAGCCGTTCTCGAGTTATGCGCTTACCAACACATTTTGCGATTCATTTTTATATATAAGATTATTTGTGTAAATGATTTTCTAGTATGGCAATATTTACTACTTAGTAATAAATCTCCATAAATAATGAATTACGTCAAATCGTTTGTTATTATAGATAAGATAGTGATCGATTTTCCTCTCGAATGTCGAGTCCATTATCAATGTTAAACGGTTTAAGTAATATACTTTAAGTATAATATAAAAATATCTGTTGTAATTATTAATACAGATTATGGAAAGACTTCTGTTACTGTATTTTTAATTTTTAACCCTAAAAAGTATCTTATTGTATGATTTTTATGCAACATAATTTGTATCGAATTCAAAAACTGGTGCTCATTATTCACAAGATAATAATTTCACCAGGAATCGAACCCGGACATTAAAACAATTTAAATTTATAAATAATGCTTCCAGATAAAATATATATTTACCTCTCACTTTTATTTAATTTAGAGAGATTTCTTTGCTTTTTATATTTTATTTAGAGATCAAAATATCGTAAATATTGCTACGTTAAACGCCTTATAAATTGAACTTGGACCATTTCACTTCGTGACCGTTTCCACGATTCAGAGCAACTTCATGTCTTATTTCAAGTTTGAACTAGTTTATCGTTTGTCCCTTTCTAAGGTCTTACAATTTTCTTAAAATATAACCTCGAAGGTACATGAAATGGTTCGTAATTGTTATTTGTTGTATCTGTATTTTTTTTATAAGTTTGTTATAGAAAAACGTTATGTACTTATCTCTTCAAATTATGACTCTACCAAGACTCTATCACAATTTCAATTATAAAAAAACTCTATTTTATGATTTAAAATATAAAAATTCGTTCGGTAGAGTTCCTTAGACTCTATCAGAATACATTTGACATTGTTTTAATATTTTATGAATTTAGACAATCACATTCTGTACCATTCAGTATTATTATTGCTACTGAAGTCAGATAGTATTATTTTTACTTACTATGTAATATATTCTAAGTTTTAGTACATATTACTTTTTATTTAAATTATTCACTCACAGACTATATTTGAAATCCCTTTTTTTTAATTGTACCAAACTAACTAACAAATAAACAGAATTAAATAATTATTAACAGAAAAGCCATATTCTCTAAACATAAAACACTTTGACATTAAAACAATGCTTCAACATGTAACAACATGTCTCAGGTTGTTCGGCTATTTTCGTCCTGATTGACGAACGAACATTGTTTATAATTTGTGACTTGTACGCGTATATTATAAACATTTTTAGTTAAAAATAGTATCTACTGTTTATTTTATTTATGTATTTATAGTAAACGTTTCCATTTAAAAATAAATTCAAATTTTAAAAGCTGAGCTTTTATCTAAGTTTGGATATAGAGTTCATTGGATGTAGAGCTACATTTTTTTTCTGAAAATTATATTTCTATTTTGTTGAAAAAGAATTATATTTTGAAAAATAAACCAGCTAAGATATAAAATGATTGCAAAGATAATGTAAAGGGGCGACTATAGGAAGAGTGGAGTAAAATCAAAGATTTTTCTAGAAAATAATAAATTTATTCCACAATATTAACCCACAGCTGGGAACTAAACACAATCCAGTTATTATAAAGATTACATGCGGCTTACATTATAATTGATACTTGTGAAATAATAAATGTATAGAAAGGCTTACATAGAAATCACAAATTTTAAATGCAATATTTACAATTCAAAAATTAAATTCTACACCATTAAGTTATTTATGATTTTTACATTTTTTTTTCGTTTTACACTTTATTAAAACAGAACATAATCGATTAAAATATTATTTTAACAAAATTCAGTAAATATTTACAAGTGGTAATGTAACAATTTCTTATATTTAGATTTAGATAAATTACAGAACATTTGAATTTTATTTGCCGAGGCGTATTCCACTAATATTTGGCGTATATCGAAATTATCTACGAATAATAATTCATGACTATCGATCATTTGGAACTAAAATTAAGAGATCCTCAAACAAATTCATATCATACGAATATTTTAATGCTACTCGCCTCATTACTATTACAATAAATTAAACTAACTGTTTCTATACTATGCAAAATTATTAAAACAAAATAAGAGATCAAATGGAAATGTAACTAAAGATAAAAACTTAACAGTACTAATGAAATTATATTTTCTACGGTCAGCAGAGAAATTTAATTTTTTGATGAAACAAAAATTAGAGTTATTTCATTTTCGTAAAAAAAAATATTATGAACACATTTTATCGATTATAACAATTATGTTATCTCGTTGTAATGCAACATTATAAATGCACGTATTATTTGAGTACAATAATTATTGTGGAGGTTTTGTCGAACTTCACTCAAAATTTGTAAAGCAAAATTCATCGGAAGCAAAAGTGTGTTAATTGCAAGACGAATTAAAACGAACAATGTCGCGATTGTAAATTTTAATTCGTGACCACCATTTACAAATTAAGTGCAGTTTGACACAACATCTCTTGGAATACAAATACTGGACTTAAAATTACGTAACAATAGTCCAAATCTGCTTTGCAGTATCACCGTTAACAATACTTATCTAGGTTCTTCTCTTATCTCACGGTATTGAAGAGAGATGACGCCAGGGACACTTTAAGGATGGCTACTACCATCACCAAATTCACGATGTAGGTCGAATTGCATCTTAAGTGGTAAGGTGGTATGTTAGGCTCGCGAGGGCACTCACCTCGGCGATTGTCCTGCACTTCTTGGCCAGGTTGTCGCGATACCAAGATGTGGCATAGGACCTCGTACAACTCGGCTAGGAGCCGGTTCAAACGTGAAAAGTTCTCCTCTGTCGCCTCTCTCTCGCTCGGCAAGTTGAATGCTATTGCCATCTTTGTCTCTCACAACGCCTTTTTCGACGGAAGAAGCGTGGACAGATTGCGGTTTGTTTTGTATACATAAATGCTGTGCGCGTTTTATGCACTTCGCTCTCGTGTGATGTTTTCAATTTTCATCCAATATAATGTTTAAATTTTTTTGCCAACTGTACTTTAATTTCGACGAAATATTTCCAAACTTTGTGGCGATATAAAAGTTCAATTTTTTTTTTCAATCTTAAATAAAATATTAAAAATGTTTATAAATCACACAAAGTTCACTCAACACTTGGACACAGTCACAGTTCGATTTGGCGGCAAGGAGATCACAAGTTACGACCTCAAAAGTTCACAGATACACAAAAAGTTTTTGCGAAAACTCCACAGCGAGCATTGTCCGTGAATCACTCGCAATTTAGCGATAACCGACGCTCGGTCGATGACACAATCGCGCTAACTAACGCACTATGCATCGCTCGGCTTTTCGTAAACAAACTGAAACTTCGCACACCGCTCTACAAAAGAGGTCGACTGACAACTATTGTACGTGCAGCCAGCGCGGAAGCGGATCGTGTAATAAGGGATAATACTTTGTGCACATCATTGCCTCGCTCGACGCGCGCGTGCCTGTGTGCGTGGTGCATAACGTAAACATACGCTCACACTGCTGCACCCTATTTGATTATAAATAGTTGAACGCACGGTAGCACGTTCCCTTCGCACTCTACCACTACAATCAAATGTGACACGGCTATTGCCGTCCCTTTCGCACGCGCAGCGAAAAGGTCTCCCTTCTCATTTCGAGCTGGTTACATCACAGTCATAACAGCATTGATAGATATAGGTGTTCTCGGTCTGTTTTCAGGAATTAATCCCTTTGCGAGAGGGATAGCATGAACGTATTGGGGTTTTAATTTGGTGGCAGAAAGCGCGGCAAAGTGAATGGACCAATGAGAGGAGCGTATTCGTATGGGGTGAGGTGACGTAAGAATGGAGATATCGAGTGCACGGGGTTGTTGGAACCGGCGCGTTCACTTTGCTCTGAGCTTTCGGCTGTGTACCTGTTACCGCGATATCTATGACTTTAACGACTCTTTGTTCACGCTAACGTTAATCTTGTTTTAATGCGAGTTTAGGACCGGGCCATTTGATACCGTGATAGAATTTACGCGTGTGCTTTATTTGTAGTAATTCGGTAATGGTTAAGTTTAGTACGTCGGTTTTACGTTCGCGGTTTTGCCATAAGGTAGTTTGTGCAATCGAAGGTGCTTTTTGGGTTTATTAGCGTTTAGGGCCGAGTGAGAACCTTTGTTTAGACTCAATACGAGCAATAAAAATGATTGCTTTAGATGTAAAATCGTTTCGTTAAGAGTCCGGCGGAGGCCGCTGCCAACTGCAATTCGAAGTGAAGGCAAAATACGCTCGAATATTGTTGTCTCTGTTGCACAATTCCCGCCGAAGCCGCGCGTGAATTTGTGTGAATAGTGTGTAGTTGTGTGAGTGTACCATTCATTCATATTGACAAACGCATTTCTTTTTATTTAGGAGTATAATGTTTCTTATTTACTTTATTTTTGCAGCAAACTTTGGGCAATCGTAAGTGTATGTGCAGAATAGCAATGCGTTTTAAGGAAATTTCTCTACAACACTTATATCCTACTAGTAATAGGTATTATAAATGCGAAAGTTTGTATGGATGTATGGATGTTTGTTACTCTTTCACGTAAAAACTACTGAACCGATTACAATGAAATTTAGCACACATATAGAGGGTAACTTAGATTAACACATAGGATTTTTATCCCGAAAATCCCACGGGAACGGGAACTATGCGGGTTTTCCTTTGCAAACGCGGGCGAAGCCGCGGGCGAAAATCTAGTCTTCAATAATATCTCAACATCTAGGCTTTGTAGAAAAAAAATGTAGCTGTAAAAATCAGGGTACATTTTTTTCGCAAATAATAATATAGTGCGTGCGTATTTTTTGCCAATTGTATTGTAATATTTCTGACTAGCTTCCACCCGCGTCTCCATCCGCGCGGATGTCGGTCTTCGCGTGGATGGTTTATTTCTCCATTTTGAGTTACTCTGACAATGACATCTTATAAAAAAAAGAATCCACTGCGGGTAACGCAACGTGTGTTCACGGTTCTACAGAACAACGTCTATGGAATATGGATAAAACTGAAAAATTAAGATTATTTTTTTCCACGTGTTATCTATACAAATATTATAAAGAGGAAAGGTTTGATTTTTTGTTTGTTTGTTTGTATGAATTGAATAGGCTCCGAAACTACTTGGCAGATTTGAAAAATTCTTTCACTGTTGGAAAGCTACATCATTTCTGAGTGACATAGGCTATATTTCATTTTCAAAAAAAATAGGTATCCTTACTAAAATTACGATAACGTAATCCAAGGTGTGAAAAAAATATCAAAAAACTACCTTACATCGCGTGCGCTGCGAAAACTATTGATGATAGAACAAAATGATATACTACATTTTTTTAGAACACACCATTATCTACAAAAAATCAGCGGCAGCATATCTCTAACTATTACAGTCATGTCACAATAAGCGTTTTTTTATTGAAAAAAAGAAATTAAAATACCACCGCTACAAAAAGCTCTTTATTTGTACCTTGGTATTAAGGGGGGTTAGGCGGTCAGCGAAAATTCAGCTATTCGGGCCTGAGGTAAGCGGTGAGGGGGTCCGCGTTTAGTATGGAATCAACGTGCTCGAAACTAAAAATCGTAAGCGCCATTCACATTTTTATCAAAAAGTGAATGAAAATATTTAGTATTTTCAAAATCTAAAACAGTCACGAAATCGACAAGGTAAATACCTATGTATTTGTGATTTTATACGAATTATTATCGTAAAATACGGTTGTAATGAGCATTTATATGATATTTTAGAGATTACTTCAGGATTTTTTTTTATCTAGCAAAATTTTTCCAATCGTGTTTTGGAAACAGTCATCCCATCACACATACGTTCTGTAATACATATTAGAAATTCCAGTGCGAAAAACCTTCAATATTTTCAATTATAGCTCATAGAAAACAGTCCATTTTGCCGTGTTCACCTACTAAGGGCCCTTAACCCTTATCAAAATAAACGATGTATTATTTAAGACTGCTTCAATATCTTTATATTACTTTTTGAATTATTCGATTCTGACAATCCAATCAAAAGATATCACGAGTTAAAAAAAAATTAAAAAATAAACTGTATTCGGCTAGCTATGCGTTGTAAGCGTCACTCGGGCAGGGGTACGGGAGGGGGGTTAAGATCACGAAATAAACTTGCCGCATGGACGTGTGCGGAATTTACGCTTGATAATAATTCGTTTAGTAAAATTAACAAATCTAAATGTAATGTTTAATGCCCGTGCGAAGCCGGGACGGGCCGCTAGTTCCAGGATAAAAAGTATCTAAAAGTATATATTGTATGCCCAGGATAATAAAGTATAATTATTATGCCAAGTTTCATCGAAATCGAACTGTTAGTTTTCACGTGATGTCAGCATACAGACAGACAGACAGACGGACAGACAAAAATTTTTTTACTTACATATTTGGGTTTGGTATCGATCCAGTAACACCCCCTGCTATTTACTTTTTCGATATTTTCAATGTACAGAATTGACCCTTCTACAGATTTTTTTATTATATATGTATAAAGTATAGATTATATTATGTTTTTACTTTTAGGCGCAAAAAAGTGACATCCTTTGGAGCTTCTCTTTACACGAGTAGAACACCCAGAGTTTTATTTTAAAAACACGATTTTTAAAAAAAATATTTAAAATATTGGGATTTTCGCGGCCGACTGAGCTACCTAAATAAATTCGTAGAAAAAAAAATTGATACACTAGAAAATTTATTATGTTGCTAATATATGTAGTGATTACAGGCGCAAATTATTTTAATTAAAATAATTATTAAAGTAATTATTTTAAACCAGAATTAACAATACTTGTATTTAGGTATACCTACTTAATTATATTTAAAACGATAAATTAAATTAAACTTAAAAACACAAAATATGCAAAAATAAATTAAAATTATTATTATACGAGCATAGAATACCTTTTTGTTTTAGGATGAAAAAGAAAATAGTTTGACAGGCTTGTGCTTGACAAAGTGGTGACGTGGTTTTCACACATCGAAAATATTACCAACACATACAAACTTTTTTCTATACTATGAAGTTTACTGTATGTATCTGTATATTGTGCTTGATGCGACAGCACGACGACCGATGAAAATTTGTGATTAATTTGAACGTGTGCCGTAATACCAAAAACGATGAATGAAAACTCAATGCTTTTCCAATTTTTTTTGCATATTGTGTATCTTAACAATGTAAACCATGTTTCGAATTACATTACATTAAGAATATTGCCGTTTTTATTACAGAATGGATGAGTAGAAAACATATCATTTATATACTTTAAAAATGTGAGAAATACAAATCGTTTACAATTCGTTGTATTTAAGTATTTTGCAATAAAAATAATATGGGAACCTAGATAAATACTGTCTTATTCCGAATAACAGCACAATAAAGTGGAAATATGCTCAAACTGAAAATTATTTTGGAATTACGTTTGTATGGAAAAATTGTCGTCCGCCGGCCTCTTAAACACTTAGAGTAAATATTATGAAATTGTGTATCGAAGCGTTCAGGAATAAATTCTATTTAAAATTCGGCAGTGTTGTCTTTCAAATGGTTGTTAACTGTAGTTTAAGTGACTGTAAGTAGAGTAGTGCTGGAATGAACATTTTAAAATTTAAAAGAATATCCCATCTTTTTCGTTAAAAAAATTAGAATATATAAATATTGAACTTAGCTTAAATACTTCGAATAATATTATATCCTAAAGGTCCTAACTTATTAAGGTCAAACTAATAATCAAGTGAAATCAGTGTAACTTCCTCAGTTGAGTATTTTTTAGAAAATGTAGAGTCTGATAGAGACAAATTTAGTTTATACCTATACGAGACTTAATAGGTCGAGTCGGTCGTCTATTTAAAAAAAAAACTTTGAATGTTTGCCTTGCGAATTTTCCCATTACTATAAGTTAACTTGAAGTACTATGAAAAAGTCTATGTCATTGTCAGTTACATTGAGGAGGACTCTACATCAATGTATGAAAACGTATGATTTTTTTTTCAGCTTTAAAAAAGGTATAGTATTAACACAGACAATCACATCGACACACATATGTCTGGTACAATTTAAGTGTAAAAAAATATCATAATATTATGTACACTAAAATGATACATTATTACATGTACCTACAGAAACACGATAAACGCACAAATCGTCAGCTCATACCTAGTAATTTAATCATACCGAAAATAGGTACCTACATAGAATTTATTTTTTCTACGAAAAATAACACTACTCATAAATTATTTATTAATAGATACTCTATTATGAATTTTCAAAGTAAAGTCTTCATCATCACGAAATTCTATTAATGACCTGATTCTAGCTCATTTCATATAACTGTACCTACTTAACACTAAAATATAAAAAAAAAATCATCTCACCTGCAGGCTGCATATCAAGATACCTATCTACCTATTTCTACATATTTAACAATATCTTAAGCATATAACTACAGCACGCATAACACACTTCTTGTTTCATAAAGAGGCACTCCAATATATAGGTATATCTTTGTTTATGGTGACTAAGAAAGAAATAATTTAAAAGATTGCATCATCATCTTTAGTGTGTCAACCTCAGGTGAACTTAGTGAAGGTAATCAGTACATATTAAAGGAAAGATCCTTTCGATCTGATAAATTATTATAGGTTTTATAGGTTTTTCATACATAAGATTAGGGCACCAAAATAAGAGAAATTTTTAATTTACGATCCTATATAAGAAGCGATAAGCAAATATTAAACAATTTATATTAGTAACAACTTTTATTTACACTACAATTATTGAATTATTACAGATTATATAAGCATAAAAAGTTAATTTGAAAATAATCGATACAAATATGATTTATGACTCTACCATACGACAAACATTATACAGTTTTTGTTACACATATACAACATAACATAAATAATAATAATAGTTAAAAAAAACTAAAAAACACGCTTTTTATAGAAATCCGAACTAAAAAATTGAAAATTTTATCAAATTAGTGTATTGTCATCGGTCCTCAATAAATCTACAAAGTTTGAACGAAATCTGGCCGTTTAAAGTGGGTCAAAATCGCGCCCAAAGAAGTCGGTTACAAACATACAAACATACAGGTGAAGCTTATATAAAGCGTGTAAAAAAATACAATATACAATTAATAAGGTCATATTATCATAATTTAACTAGTACTTAGATTTCAAAAATAAAATCAAATCATAAATTAAATTCAGTGGTAGAGTTAAATTACGAGCATCCTTCAATGGTTCAAACGCAATAAAGTGAAAAATGTATCAGCGCATAGGTTATCTATATTATATTAATTCAAAATTCAAATTCAAATTACATTTATTTGCGAGAATGTAGAGCTTATTAATATACAGTTCTATCAGGATAGAGTGATAGGGAGATTAAAAAAATACTTTTCATAAGCACTTGAAAAACTCACGTACACTCAACTGACTCATCTGATGACATAATTTTAAACCGAACTAAAAATAAAATAATTAAAGAATGCAGTTGGTAACCTAGAAAGGCATAGGCCTGGCTTGTTAAGACATGTCTTAAATGAAAGTTGAAAATATTATGATAATGAATCATCGCCTAGAAGGCTGACCATACAAAAAAATTACTTAAAAGCAAGTATTATCTTCCATTTTGTATGAAATAAAAATAAAAATGATTATAATTATAATTTCGTTATATTTCTATAAAAAAAATATTACAGAATTGTAGTTTGTGCCCATAAATTGTACAATGTGTGACAATAGATGGCGCTAGTAGTAGATTCAAAGACTTATACGATAAAGGTGTAGAGTCACATCGTAAGTTATGAAATTTGATTTAGTTCGAAGGCAAGATTATTACTCATATTTATGTAACAAATAAAAAAAACTTAATATAATGTAAATAAATTTAATGAGATTTAACTTAAAAGTTATGAAAAGTTTAGCTACGTACTGTTATGCGTAACGTACTGTTCTATGCATATTATATTGTGTCTACTTCAAAAACAAATTTTTATATTTGTGCCATTTTTATAAATAACTAGCGGTCCGCCCCGGCTTCGCCCGTGGTCCATATTCACGTTTTCTCTACATAAGAACCATCCTCAAACTTCAAGGAATACTTATTATAAAAAAAGAATTAACGAAATCGGTTAAGCCGTTCTCAAGTTATGCGCTTACCAACACATTTTGGGATTCATTTTTATATTATAAAGTTAGATAAGTATTATAATATTAGAGATCGTTTTAGATTTATTTAAATCGTAACATAAAAACAAAAAAAAAACTCAATCATAGACTAACATAATTATTTACCTACATTTAAATAACCTATCACACATAAATTTTTCATTATTTTTTGTCCATCCAAACGTCTGTATCTGCGTATAGAAAAGCCCTTGAAGGGTCTCACTTAGCCATAATACAGCGTGTCGGCTACCGCTCGATTTTACGCCACAAAATGAACCTGATTGCCCTTTGTATGGAGGTAGTATAATTTATAAGTTTCTGAAGGTGTAAGCAATTGAAGTATTGCGAAGATTTAGTTCTTTCTTAGTTGGAGGGGGGTCCAATTTTGTTTTCTGAAACGTAGGTATAATACTGTATAATATAAAATAATTTTAATGGTAGTTTTTACAATGCATAGATTAGATTTTTGTATCTTATGTTTATTACTAGGTACATACATTTTTAAAGATCTCTAAATAAATAATTGATTAATATGTATTTTCATACCATAATATGCAAATATCACACACACTATATACTTATATTGCATGTTCAACAATTATAAGTCTACAATAATTGAGGTTTCTGTAAAAAATAATTATTTACGTTATGAAAAATAAATTTTAGGTAAATAAGATTCAAAAACGCGTTTTTCTATAACTTTCACCACACGGCTTACTATAGTCTCAAAGTTCGATTCCTGCTTCAGATAAGATTTCTCGCCAGTAAGTTTGTTATGAACTGTTATTTCGATACAAAAGTGAATTTTCTTTTCATTAAGATACAATGCCAATGGTCAAGTAATCAAGTAAGTACGATGTGAACCTTATCTAGGTTCGATTCTCTGTAGAGGATATAAAAAGTATCTTTCTGACATAGCAAGGCAGCTGAAGAAAGAAGAAAATCGATCAGTGAAATGAAATAAATAAATGAAATGAAATAAATTTATTTGTCCATTTTATGTTTTACAATTAATGTACGACAGTAGAGACAGTGAAATAAATCTGAAAATGCATTTGTACTATAATTTATAAAGAAACCTATTCATTATCCTTTAAATAAACTTAATTCTCAATGGTGACATTTTTACGTTCATACGTAAAAATAAACACGAACATTCTTATATTGTAATGAATTCAAATCAATACATAGGCCTTAAAAATTTCGTTATTTTTTATTTTAATGCAATTGAAAAGCACAAAAGATTTAAGGTTTATATCCAATACGAGATACATCAAAAACACACGCAAACCTAACACAGGTATCTGATTAACTAAATATCAGTAATAGGTATAATTAACAGCTAGTTAAAACCTTTCATTTGTTCGTGTCAATGCGTTAAATGAATTTATGGCTCTTCCATTATCACAATATAATATTCGCACTCAATAACAAAATGGCGAATTGCATGCAAATGATGTTTTCATGTATTAACATTACATATAAACGGATTATGAGCTCTATGTTGATTTATGCGCGACATTGTATTGATTTATGCGTTTCCTGTTATAAGAAATTTATTAAAAACCTGACGTAAATTCGTATATTATCATTTTATAATTATCGGCAGTTTATTATTTTCATTAGCAGTGCTTATTCAAGTAGGCAAATGAAATAAGTAAGAGATGCAGTTAAAAAAAAATTTTTACTTACTTTGAAATTTGGTCCAAGTTTCAAGAAATACATCCTTGGGCTTTGCAATGTGCACTGATCCATCTGTATTAATAAAGTTTCAATTTGGCTTTTTATTATTTATAAAATATTTATAAACTTTAAACGAGTGAATATTGAAAACGAGCTTTTGAATTTTTAAATCAATGTAATGGGTACCATTCACAGGCGCACCCATCCGCTGGATTTGTAGCTGGCGACAAGTCCGCGGTCAAATCTGCGTGTGTATGTGTAGTTGTGCGCGGCTCGCGGCTCGGCGCGGCGCTCGCCGTCTGGAGACGGAGAGTGATAGAAGGTGATAGACGTGTAGTGTGTGGGCGATGACGGATTTGTCCACGGATTGGTACGGCTCGGGGCTCGGCTCGCGGTGCGTGTAGTGAATGCCGGGCTTAAAATTCTCTTTCAGCCCATCATGCAGTTAATGTGCTATAGTGCAAAAATGCAAATTTATCGATAGATACAATTTTCCACGTGATGTAACTGGATAATAGATTGAAAGCCCGCGTTGTTTATTCAGTGATTTTACATATTAATTCGTGTTTGTTATCAGTTTTCATTACGTTGTTTACAAAACGGGATAGTGTGTGAGTACATGTTTTTAATGTGGCAAAAACGGCTGATTAGGTTAAGATAATTTGGTACTGATATGGATTATACTTTTAACTGCTTTTTCTTGCTTTTTCATAAAACATACAGTATCTATGATACACAGGCAGAAGAGGATTTTTTAATTAGACGAAATAGAATTTTTAATTTTGTCAAGCATTTTTTTCAAATACAATATCGTGTAAACAAACAAATAATAAAATCATTCATTTTCCTAATGTATGTTAAGTACTCTGCTTAAAACATATCTACTAAATTTCAAATAATACACCAGGTGCATTTGAATTCGCAGCCAAGTGCAGGCACAGTAAAATTAACAGCGATGGAATGCAAATGTGTCGCTGATTGATGTACTGTCTAATAAATTATACTGTGTTCAAACTGTATTAGTGTTCATTGTCTAATTATTTATTAGCTAGAATAGATGTTGGGTGTTATGTATGCACCTGAAAGTTTAATACGTAAGCTGTAAGAGAAACTTCTTAACTATTAGAAACCTATGCGATTTTTATAGTGTACCTATAGTCCTTAGAAAATGTATGAAAAATTACCTGTGTGTAGAAAAATCGAAGAAAAAATGATCTTACCCCACAATTTCCTAAGACCTATTAAATTGTAAATAACAAATTGAAAAATTTGAGCCCTGTATTACTGTGAAATTTAAAAATTTAATTAATACAATACCGCCATAGCAAGTTCCTCTTTTATTACAACACATTTAAAACAAGCCCACTTCAGTTACATCGAAAAAAAATTTCACACAAAAAAATGGAAAATTTTATTCGTCCAGCTTACAAACTATTAAAAACAGCTGAGCTATGTAAAAGGGACAGAGGGTCCAATAAATCTGAATATTGCTAGTGCAATAAACGTTTTCCATCACTTTATGTTTAAACTACGCACTTATTACTTTTAGTTTGAGTGGTCGGGGATTAATTTTATACGAACTATTGATTGAAAATGTCTCTCTAGCGGTTATTGAAAACGCATACCTATATCATATATATAAGAGAGGAAGCGCGAATTCAATATGTTTGAAACATGAATTTATTAGAGCTAGCGCGCAAGAGCAACTTTTGTCTCGGCAACTATTTTGTCCCTCCCATCAACTCTATGGGCTAGTAAGAAAGTGCGCACACAATATAGCGACGCAACTTCCTATAAAGTTGATGGGAGAGACAAAATAGTTGCGGAGACAAAAGTTGCTCTTTCGCGCTACCTCATAGTCTTAATTATATTATGTAAGCGAAAATAAGATAGCATTGATAGCATACACAGGAAAATAATGAGAATTATGCTCGATAGAGACATTGTTTTTTTTTCTTTCTTTAACATACCGAAAGTTGCTGTGCAGTTAAACTCAAACTCAAACATTTATATAATCAATTAGACTTCTTCTAGAAGCACTTTTGAATCGTCATTACATATTTTTATCATTTACCACCGATTCGGAAAGCCGTAGGTATATATATAAGTTGTCAAGTTAGCTACAAGAAATCACGTTTTTAATCAAAGAAAATAATATTATGTACTATTCATTTAATTCTTTGTTGTAGGTAGGTAATTCACAATCTTCTGAATGAAAATAGACATAATACCGGCTTAGTCTTTATTCTACAATTCATATGAATATATAAGCAAAATGAAATTATTCTTTGCAATGAATCCTTAAAAATAAAAGCATTAATATGGAGAACAAATGAAAAACATTGGCCACACGAAGACACATGTCCCCGGTCTGTTTTAATAAATTGCAATCCGCTTCATACAGATTAGTGGGCGAAGTTATATTGTGAAATTTATATAGAGCTGATAATACTACTAATTTCGAAATAATTAAATTGCTACATTAATATTTTTCAGTTTTAGTAATCATAATAATATTATATAACACAAGGCCTAGAAACCGCATTGCAAAGAAGTTTTCAGCATCATGATAATTAACAATGATTCTTTAATACAGCTTGAGCTTGTTACACAATATTTAAAATTAATCTCATTTCAAGTTAGCCCAATTTATCAATAGTAATCGCACTTTACTTGAATGAATTAATACGTAATATATAAATATCATAATAAATCGCACCAGTACGGTTTTAACAGCTCCACACATTCCTCATTAAGCCCAGCCCACGTACAGTAATAACGAGAGATCGTTCATACGAGTACGACACCTGTTATTTGGCGAATGCATATCATTTAGTGCGCTTTCGTAAATTAGTTCGTCACGGCAGGCGAGTGAAACTATGGGAACAAAGCGATATTAAAGGAGTATTTTAATGTTCTTGTGTTTTGGTAATATATTTTGATAATAATAAGATTGCAAATTCATGACCTTTTATATGCTGTACTAACTTTCTGCCCGCGTCTTCGCCTTAAGGAATGTTCCAGGGGAATGAGATAATATTATATATCAAACCGTGGTAAAAAGTTAATTGCATATTTTACATTTAAAAAGAAGAGACTTGTAGATTTTTAAAAATTAAATGGATGTTTAGTTTATATTATATTAGAGTAATTATTCTAGTATTTTACTATTTTATTTAATTTAGCAGTACGATTTAAATTTTTAACCCATTCCACACCATCGCGATACTCAATAAAACTAAAAAACGACATAAAAAGTAACTTAAACTATAGGAAACCAATAAACAAATCAAATTTATCTCTTATTGAATAAATAAGTCTACTTGAACACATACAAAAAGTGGAAGTATTTTGGGATCTACCTACTGAGTTAAGGGCATTGTAACAAAAAAATCTAAACAATTTTTTTTTCGGTCAAGCCAGACTTGACCGAAAAAAAAATTGTTTAGATTTTTGTGGACAAGGGATTAGGGTAAAATCCATGAATTATACCATCTTTGGAACTAAAAATTTAACTTTTCCATTATATTATGATGATTATGGAATACACTACTTATATATTCTTGCTTTTGTATTATAATATTATATGCCTACTATACAATATATATATTATATATATATATTATATGAAAAAAATAATACCTTAATAATATCTTTTTAATTTTCAAAAATAATAACCAAATCACTTTCTTCTGTTACATTACGATTTTTTGATAAGAAATTTTGTTAAAAATGTACCCAAACAGTTGATATTTACCCTACAATAGCACCAGCTTTGAACCGCAATGTAGAAGCAAAAAAAGGGTCGTATACGGAAGATGTATAAAAAAATTGTTTCAAACCATTAACAGATAAGCTGAGGCCCATTAGAGTTAAGATAAGCTTATTATTATTGATTTTAGAGGTGTTGTTTTGTAAAACTCAATTTCGTTCGAAATTTGCACAATAAATCGTAGTTAAAAAGGTCTTCAGAGATACTTCACTTTCAAAAATAATGTAGACTGTAGAGCATTGTAGTATGTTATATAATTTAGAAACACTTGCAAATCTGCCAAGTTGGATAGTTTAATTAAATTACAGATACCTTGAAGAAACAAAAAAAGAAATTTCAAAATAATCATTATAATATTATGAATACTGCTTAATATCTAAAAAAAAATAAAAAAAAAGCAAGACCAGTAGTTTTCGATATAAAAACTCCAACCTTTTCTTGCACCATGCTGTGTTTATGAAAAATAAAGTGTCACTTGTATTTCTTTACTTCCAAACCTTCCAAATAAGTAATATAAAAAATCGTAAAGCAAATTCCACAATCTTAAAGGAGCCTTGCTGTCTAGATAAACTAGTGTTTAGTTTAGCCATAACCTAAAACAAAACTAACGTAAATAAACAGATAATCAAAAGGCACAAATTAAATGCAGTTTGTTCTATAAATTAGACCAGTTAGAACTAGAACCACAGACAGTGCCGGATTAAGCCAGCGCGGGGCCTGTAGCAAATTCTGTCAAGAGGCCCTTCGTTTGCTATAGTTTCTCAAGTTAAAGGGTATTAAATAAAACAAAACTATTACAAATAAACTTTTCTGCATTTAATATGGGCAAATTTAGAGATAACACTTTCACTATCGACTTCTTTAAGCAAATTATACTCTATATTCATCAAAGTAAGGTGATTAAGACGAAACCATTTATTACAATACACACAAACACACAATAATAGCATTGTAAATTATTATGAATAATAGGTAATAGAAAACATATATTTATGTATGGTTGCTTGCGCTAAAAAAGGAAGCCACTCAGGATACCTGAGGCATAATACCTTAACACTGATTTTCAGTGACACCTTACGACATCCACATTGTCAGCTGCTTTACTGGATAATAAATAAATATAATTCCTGAATAATAATAATTTTGTCATGTCCATCACGGAGTTCAAATGAGTTAAATCGCGGGCGAAAACGACTCTGACGTTTTTAAGCTATATAAAAGTAACAAAAAAAAAGTATTATGCTTATTAAAATTATCTTATAATGATCATGAACCTTTATTGCACTATACAAATAATCACATTCACGATCAAAAAATCCAACAGCACTACCTCGAAGATCTTTTAACCATTTTACCGTTTTACCCATAAAAATGGCAAATTCATTTTCAAAATACTGGCAGCATACGTTGAAGTTTTGTATTCCTTCGTATATGTAAAATTATTATTTGTATACAAAATTAAATAAGCCAAATAATCTACAGAGAACCTGTAAAACGATGTTTTATCTTTTTGTTTGTTTTCGGGAACAAATTTTACAGCGTTTTAATATCACAAGACAGCATTTTTTTACTAAAATAGCAAACCCCTTTTGACGTATTGCATGACACCATAATCGCTATAGCACTGGCGGAGGTTCGTCGTTTTTGATTTCGTATTTTCTTTGACAAGGGCGATGGATGATTGTCATGCTCCATCTGCCTTTTATTTTGTAATCTAACGTTTGATAGTCGATAGAATCCTATTTTATTTGATCGGGTTGTTACGACTAGCTCGTTCGATGACAATATCAGGGGATTCCCCTGTTAGTTTTGCCGTGCTACCAACTTGCGTGTAGCGCAGTGCTAGCAGTACAACACAACTTTTGGTGTAGCCAGCGCTCAATTGTAGAAACGTGGTAAAATTTTAAATTATTGTTGTAGATTTTGATACCAACGTTTCTCGTGGTAGGTACGTGTATTTTTTTTACGGTACGTGTATTATAAATTGATATTTTTTTACGGTCAGACAGGTATTAGACCGCGGGGCCCGTAGCATTTGCTACTCTTGCTACGTGGCTAATCCGGCACTGACCACAGATTACTTAATACTAAATAGGTACGTCTAGTGCGGACAAAGGAATCAGTTCAGTCTATCTAGGTCGAATCGACGACAGTGTTATCCGATCTAGGGTTTATGTTTTGTTTATAACAGTGTCCTTGACGACTGGTTTGTAAAGGTTTGCACACAATGCATGCGCAAATCAGCATGCAAATGAGAGTGTAGACCAGCCTTAATTCCACTATTGTCTGTTTGATAAATGCTCTAATTATAATTTGCTGAGACGGTTACTTCGAATTGTAATAGAGATTGAAGTGTGGAAACAGCTTTTAATTAAGTATAAGAAAATAATAATGCACTGTATTAAAATTATTAACGCGAAAGTCTGTTCATGAACGAATAATGATTTGTAGTGTTTCTCACAAAAACATACCATCGCAACTGCATGTTTAATTAGAGATTTCATTTCTAAAAAAGTACATTCTTAAATAAATAAGTACATAGAATAAACCCAATTATGCCATATCTTATTAAATACATATTATAATAAGTCTAGTTAACTCGATAAGTATCAAACGGTCTCAAAACAGCTCTGTAACAAGTGCAAATATATTTTAGGCCCAGCATATACACCAAACAAGGGTTGAAATGTTTTTTCGGTGTCAAACTCGTCACTATGGTTAAAAAAAGAGTAATCCACAGCTGTATAAACAAATCAGGGTCACGAATGGTCACAGTTTAAGAGTTTGGGCTAGTGAGATGTGAAATCAAAAGGCATGTATACCGCCCTCACTTTGGTTTGGTTGTGGACAAAAAGTTATGCTAATCAGGGATCTGTCTTTGAGTATTTATAGGTATAAGCTGTTTGTGAGGACATGCAAAAGGAATAGAGAATTAAATACGTAGTCGTTGCATGTTATTCTATGTCTTGTTTGAGTAATTTAATATAATCAGCAAAATATTTGCGACAGAACATTACTATGAATTAATTGGTTGTAGTAATTTTTCTTATCTCATTACAAATACATTATTATTATTAAAATCTACATAATTACACAATATTATCTTCACGTAAAAGATCCCCAGTTGATATGTTGGTTTAAAACACAAAAATAATTAAACACTTTTTGTGACACTTTAAAAATCATTATTTACACTTACACCCCAAGTCCAAAAATATAACAAACCGCAATTCGAAATCATTTAACCGAAATTACCGCTTAAATAAACAGATAGCTCAAACATTTCCAAAGATAGGACATTAATTTGGCGCCAAAAAAATCACTTCGCCCGCTCATATTTGTTGCTTGTCTTTTGGAAAGTGTACGTACAATATACGATACTAAATTTTATGATAAATAAATTAGGG
Organism: Colias croceus; assembly: GCF_905220415.1. NCBI lineage: Eukaryota > Metazoa > Arthropoda > Insecta > Lepidoptera > Pieridae > Colias > Colias croceus. Next base: position 7,994,902 of record NC_059556.1, on the reverse strand, counting down.
ATAATTCTTGTGTTTTATGAGTAAAAGAAAATAAAAAGTTTTCTGTGGAAAATAAAAACTCTTTGCTTGATGTTAACTGCTAAAAATTCTGACTAAATTACAGGTCAGTTATTTAATATTTTTATTCGTTATTTGTCTGCTACTTTAATCCAAGTTACTCTCTATAATATGTGTGATAAATTTCATTATAATCGGTTCAGTAGTATTTGCGTGAAAGAGTAAACAAACATACACATACACATCCATCCTCACAAACTTTCGCATTTATAATATTAGTAGGAAAGTAGGAATTAGTAGGATGCTTACTGTTATTATACATAAAGAAATAATGAATTATAGTATAATTAATATATTAAAATTAGTTAGTAAAGTATCACCACTGTACATTCACTAATACGCGCATCGCGTGCAAGATTCGATTCCGCTGAAATAACCGATGATAATTTAACCCAATTCATTGGTTCATTCACAAATCTTTACTTTGTTTGATTTATTCGTAATTAAAAACGGGAAGTGATAAACATCGCGCAAATTGAAATATCGGTAATTGCGTGTTTTTAGTGTTACGAAATATTAGGAAATTTTTTACTTAATTCGCAAGGGCGAAAATCAACTGAATCGAAATAAAATTTACTTTTAAAATCACTCCTCTGATTGTATACATAATTGTTTTATCTAAGTGAAGGTTTATTTTAATAAGTTTATACAAATCAGATGGCTGATCATCTACTTGTCCCTAAAGAAAATCGATCAGTGAAACAGATGTATAATGCATCTGCCCCTTACCCCACTTGGGGACATGGGACTTCACTTTTTTATACAAATTAATAAATATTTCGAGGATATGAAAAATCTTGCATCCTGATTATAGAATATTTACTAAAGTTGAATAAGGATATTGAAACATGAAATAATTATTGAAAGCAGGATGGAACTTCACTCATAAAACACGGAAATATTAAATATCCGTATAGGAATAGGAACTGTTATTTTTATTAATTATCATCAATTTGCGCAGATGATTCTTTGATTCATCATTTCAGGAAATAAAATCCATCCTCTTTTGTACGTACCTATATACATTGTAGTCTCTAGATGATAGTTGAACTTTTTACTACTGTATCACTGTATGTGTATAATATATCTACATGTACATAATTGCCCGTATTTTTTGCTCACTTAGTTCATACTAATTACAATAAAAATTTATCTATGGACAATTACATCCTACTAATATTATAAATGCGAAAGTTTGGGAGGATGTGTGTGTGTGTGTGTTTCTTACTCTTTCACGCAAATACTACTGAACCGATTACAATTAAATTTAGCACACGTATAGAGGGTAACTTGGATTAACACATAGGATAGGTATCATCCCGGAAATCCCACGGAAATGGGAACTATGCGGGTTTTTCTTTCAAAACGCGGGCGAAGCCGCGGGCGGAAAGCTAGTACGAAATATATTCGAACATGTTGCAGGAATTCACATTATAATACAAGATTGTAATACTATGTTATTCTTATTAATACGACATATTTTCAGCTCTTTATCATTTACGTCAAATTATTGTAAAGTTCTGTATCCTATTTGATAGATGATTTTCATATCTGTATTACTGACAACTTTTTTTTTGAAATTAATGAAAAACTTTCAACTTTGAAATTAATGGGAGAAGCCACTGGCTCCTGAGACACAGTATTTAACTAATTCAGGAGCCTATGGATTCATATATAAGCTGTACCTATTTTTTATGACAATAAAGTTATTTATTTATTTAAAAAAAAAAAAAAAAAAAAAAAAAAAAAAAAAAAAAAAAAAAACTGCGCTCCACGGTTTCACGGTTCACCCGCGTGGCTCCGCGACGTGATGATATTATATATAATGTTGTTACATATGATGTTAGCTATCTTGTCCTGCGAGGTTGCTGGTGTTTTACAAGTAACCCTGTATAGCATATAGCCTTCCTCGATGAATGTGCTATCTAATACCGAAATAATTTTTCAAATCGGACCAGTATTTCCTGAGATTAGCGCGTTCAAACAAATAAACAAACTCTTCAGCTTTATAATATTAAGTATAGATTTCTGCTAAATATGCTATTAGTATAGCCTCAACGGAAATATTTTAATACCATCTTTTAAATAAATTACACATAATTAGTCTTTCCTTCGATTTTTATTACGGCAATCAAAATCATAGCTACATATTGTATTTTACGTACCAGAAGCAATTATAATTGACCAAATTGTTTCCATTAGAGAATCCATAATAATTGTATTGCATGGGACATTCAATTACAAGGACATCGTTAATCTAATGATCCGTGTTTTATACGTTATGGTTTTCACCTGCAGGTAGCATTAGTAAAAAAGGTATGTGAAATTCTTTGAGCATTTGATGTTCAATATATGGTATGAGTAATTAGTTAAAATATATGTTTTTTTTTTTATTGGAGTCTACACTACATATTTATTACCGAAGGTATTTAAGGCCTGTACGATTCGATTGTTCTTAGTCCATGATAAATGATTTCACAGGCATAAAAGTAACCTAGATCTTATTCTAGAATAGTCTATAGAGAAGTAGTATATAGTCTACTACTAGTACTACTACTACTAGTAGTAGGTAGTCTAGAAGATTATAGAATCTTTATATATTAAATTCCATTCAGATCTGTTCATCCATTTTGCAGTAATTGGGTAAATGAAACTACATCTAAATGGTGTTTAATGTTTTATAGCTTCATGATCAATGAATTTAAAAAAATGTCTCCCGAATTATATAAATAATGCGAATTCATTCAATTGTTAAAACCACACTGCATTAATTATTATTATGCCTCTCTCCAGAATACACGGCGCAGTTACACGGGTACCGCCTTAAGGAAGATACCAGGTCCTTTGCATTGTTGTGCCTAATCGTATGTTGTCAAAATAATGCATTTTCTCAAATTCTTAGAATCCATTTATCAATACTCCATATTTTATTGACTACCACTATAAAAAATAACTCGATACAACTAATTCTCAGTCAAAATGTGTACAATAATTTAAAGAGGAGCTATTACCATGTTACATCTGACAATTATCGTCGAGACGTTTGTTTATTGGTTTATCTTTGACGTAGTGGCAGTCATATTTTTAACTTTTATGTGTTTTAACAGCAGTTGGGAATTAAGATTCCTTGTGCGCTAGTCAGTTTGTTTTCTAAGGGCTGATGGTAGTATCATGCATACTGCCGTCCTTTAACTAGAAAGCCGTTAAGCCACCGAAGTGAGTTTCGAGTAAATGGCAAAAAACACGGAAATCGTTATTTCTTAAAAATTATGACACTTAGAATAATTATTGTGAGATACATCGATCGACGATTTAATTATATTATATATAAATAATAGTTTCTAACCAGACACTGTTATAATTTATTTTTAAATTCACTTTTTCTCGTTTAGCTCAGCATATAATCTGAAAATTTTAACTTTTTACTGGACAAGACGGCCGTTGACATACCATAGCGACTTTTTAGCTAAGTAATTTAGTATTTTTATTTTCATTTTGCGATTTTATTTAATTTATTAATAAAATGCTTACCTAAAACGTCGTTAAGCTACTATAACTGCTTTTAAACTATGACTTTGGCTTTAATTTAAATTTCAAAAACTTTATAATCAGCGGTTAAGGGCTTTTGGATGCTTTTGTACTACGATTCTATATAGTTGTACTAAATTTTAATCTTACTTATGTTAAAAATTTGCTGCTGTCTGAGGCTTTGCTCTCCGGAATTACATCCCCTAGGTCACCAATGGAAAGGAAAAGGATTAAAAGCTTTTAGATTTAAGTATTAAGGATTTAAACACTATCTAAATTAATGGTTTTCGCGTCTGTCTGTGAGTAACAAGTATTTTAAACTCTTTTACTAAATGACTCTTTTAAATTTTTGATAAAATTAACCTTTTTTTTACGTCATGTTCACGTTTATTTCATTACAGAGGATCATTTCGTGGTTAAGATTGAGATAAATCTTCTAAAATTGCAATTATAACGTTATTTTATAAATACTCTTCTGCGAAGCCATCATACGAGTCAAGGATATGTGAGTACAAATAGGACAACAAACAATGTAAACATAAATCGTTTTCTGAAAAAAAGTTAAGACTTGTGCACGAGGGTTTTGAAAAAAAAAAACATCCTGGTTTCAAAAGGGCTTCAAGCTCTTATATGTGGGATTCTCTTAATAAATAATGTTGCTTCTCAAATGATTAGAAGACTCTTTCATCCACATTCAGAAAATATAATATACCAGAATATATTATGGAAAATAGCAGGAGGTAGAAATAGAAAACTTTTTATTTGCTACCATGTTACAAAAATACAAATCTTAATAGTCTAATATAAAGAAAAGAAAAAATAGAAATAGTGGGAAAATGGACTCCCCGCCAGGGGGTCAAAGGTAGTGTACTCATAATAATTTTTCTATCACCATCTCAAGTACATGGCTTGACAGTCGATTACTAATTCCACCCAAGGGGTAAATGACATCATTAATAAATAGTACAGACTGTCTATGTCCTCTTTCTCGGTTACAGAGACTAATCAGAGTCTAAACAGAGAAGTACGATTGAAAGTTCGCACTGTCGTAACCTGCAGTACCTACCAAATTTTCGTAACTTTGACTTGTTATATTTTCCGTAATTTAGCTGCTAGATTGTATTAAACTTAGTAAACCTGATCAGACACTATACGTCTTGTAAAAAAAAATCAAAAGCAATCGGTACTCTGCTTGGGGGCGACACAATTACAGCATCACACTCATCCCCGAAACTGATGCATCACCAGAATCGGATAACTGCCTTTTAGCTAAAAAATGAGGGTTAACTGCTTTGTAACCAAGCAAAAAAATGTAATTAGAATTTTTCCTAAATAAAGTTACTTAACTAAAAAAGCGTTAAGGGCGAGTAACTGCAAATAAGGTAAGGATTTCCATTGGAATCGTTATATGAAAGCATATCACAAAGCAGTTATAGTCAGTTTGCGTCCCTATAGTCAAGTATAATCTGATGACGTACTTTTAGTCAAGTAAAAAGTTAAAAAATAATTATGAAATGTGGCGGTTAAGGTACTTTAAAGGAAATTTAGCGAAGTAGTGTTGGTTAGACACTTTCAAGTTATGGAATCGCCGAAAATTGTGTTACTTAACGGCTCACAATATTTTCTTATCTCTATAACTATTAATGCTAGAGAAATGATTCTTAGACAGAAAGATAGAGAATTTTGAACTTTGTCACCCTACATTTAAAACTGAAAATTGACCATTTGAGGGTTAACGGCTTTTTAGTTAAAGGACGGCAGCATAGTGGATGTGATTATTTTGAGTTTTATGTTTATGTGTGATCGGTTTTTGGTATCATGTTTTCAACGCTGTGTAGTTTAGCGGCGAATGAGGAATTTTGAAGTGAAACTTCTTTAGGCGGGTTGAGAGTAAAATTTCAAGGTCGCGGCATGGCAGTACAGTCACGTTATGGAGTAAGGCGACGATTTTGTTATCATTGAATATTTCCAAAGAGGTTTCACTTCTGACATGTGTCTTCGGCTACACACTCTTTTTTTTGCTTTCTTTAAGATGCCGTTACAATAGAGTTTTTTTAGCATTTCTCATAAAGCGAAGTTTAATTTGCTTTGCGAATGTTTTAATAATCATTCTAAGGTTTTACACAGCCGTTATCACCCGACATAATTAAACCATTGTCTTGACTCAGAAAATTACGATCATCATAAATTGAAGAGCGCTTAAAAGCCGTATTTAAAATGTGTACTATAAAACACAGTTTCGTCCAATATATTGTGAACTCCCCTTTTATATTTTGTTTTTTTTTTTACATATAGCTGCCGTTAAATTATTTTTTTATGCTTTCTTCAACTCGATTTATATTATAATATTAATTGGCTCTATACCTACTTACTAAAGTAAAGGTTATATTGATTTTGTGAAATAAAGTACATATTTAATATTTGTACAGATAATTTTTTTATTACAGAATAATAGAAATAGAATTACTAAATGAGCCTCACTCTAATAATTGTTAAGAACAATGATATACTATATTTTGCGTTAGTAAATTGACCTTATAAATAGCCTCTTAGTTGATTTCTGAAAATTATTTTTTAAAAATATTTTTCATAGCAGTTCTTGGCATGCTTGAAAATAATCCTACAAGATGAGGGGTCAGCTTTAACTGGTGAGTGAAAATGAAAAAAAAAAACTGAAGTGTCATTGATCAAGCTACTATGAACAACGGGCCGGTGTAAAATATTTTATTAGTAATTAAAGTGGCTTTATTATACAAGAGATTAGAATAATAGGAAAAATCATTAGGGTGTCAAGATCGCTTTTTATGAGCCAAGTTTTCGTGAATTCATTATTTTTTACGGGATGAAACAATGTTTTGATTTTATATGCTTGATGGTGACTTTGAATTAACATATAATTTGAATGTGTTTTTTTTTATTTATTTAGGAGGAAAATGGAATTTCTGTGTGTATGTTCGTTATGAATTTTTCTATAGAATTACTTATACATATTTATAAAAACGGGTCGTGTTAGTAACTTATTTTGTAAATGAGAGATGGCTGTACCACTCTAATGTTGGATTTTTTTATTTGTGAAAAATTATATCTATGTTTATCGAAAATCTTAAAGAATGCAAGTGAAATCCGAGAATATGCTTGTTTGATGGCAATTTGAGATTCTCTCTATTAATATTATACATGTACAAAAATCTTGTATTTATCGCGATGTACCCACATTTATACCAATCAATTTCATTACTTTATCGAATGTGTTATTTCAACGCGATACGTGCAGTGGAACGCAATTCTCTCGCTAGATTGTGAACGATTTTCGACCACCAACCCATCCCAGTATTTTATTTTAATCTCTAGTAGCTTAACAATAGCATCGCTGGTGATAAAATTTAATTACCCAATTATATATTTAAGATGTTGGTTGCACTCTGTGATGGATTTTATCTTTTCTGAATCACTGTTTACATTTCCTGATTGATTTTATGTTTGGTTTGAGTGACGAGTATTTCCTTTGGTTTAGGAAATTCTTTACGTTGAATTATTATCACATAAAAGTTTAACTGGCTTTAAGGTTAGAATAAATTATTATAGAGCTGGTTTAATTGTATGTTTGTTTTAAACGTAACGTTACTAAATTAATGATGATAATATGTGTTAATTTAAACATGATTGATACTCTATATATCACCTGACAGAGACACCTAAGAGCAGTGGTGGCTAAGAGCAGTGGTGGCTCAGTGGTGATACCTCGGACTTCGAATCGATAAGTCCGTGGTTCGAGACCAGGCGAGCGCGCAGGAAATAAATTGATTTTTCAATTTATCTGCGCGTGTTGTAACATCACCACTGCTCGAACGGTGAAGGAAAACATCGTGAGGAAACCGACATGTCGAAGAATTAAAAAGTTTTTAGTGTACAGAGGCTGGGGTCTTCCAATAAAATACTGTATATGCTGAACTACTTTATTACATTTATAAATTTATAATTTATTACACGTTAACTTAGATAGGCGAGTGGCAGGCGACTGGCTCTCGCAGGAGTGTCGCCATTCGCCGCGCCACAAACCGCTGAATTTACGATATTTGATTACTGAGAATAATAACACACACTACATACACCCCCTTCTAAAAAAAAAATGATTTACATAACTGACAAATATAAAAAAAAAAAAAAAATTAGCAAACATTAACATTTTGGGAGTCTATGCTGTGACAAAACACTTAAATCTGTACCTTGACTACAATTTAATTCCTTCCTTAACATTTTCCTTGCACGTATAACACAAACTTTGTATATTAATATAGCGCACAACACAAAAAGGATGACTGCCATAACCGTCACCGTGATGCTCAACACTTCCAATTTAAAATCAGTATTAGATGCTGTGGCGTGATTCGCTCCGTTTTGAGCGATAACAATTTCTTCATCTCTCTTTTCAACCGAATATGTTTTTCCCATTTTGTTAAATATTGTTTGATGCTGATAACTTTAAAGTTTAAACTATGTGAAATGAACCGACACTCAAATTTATATATTATTATTATATATAATTAACTGGTTGAGCCGAGATTTGAAATAAAATGAATACAAATATTCCTAACAATTACTTATAACATTAATATGTGCTGAGGTGACATTACGCAACCTTCGCGTGCCTACTTCTAACAAAAATGCCAATGCAACATTAACCTAATTACAGTCCAAAAATCTTACAGGTCTTTTAATTATTCTGCCACTACGTGATTTCTTTAAAGGCGTGCACACACTAGCCTCACTATGCTGATCTAATCTACTGTCATGTCTAACTTCATTTTCTTCTAAAATATACGCAGGCTTAAGTCTATCAATCGACACATTACATTCTCTATTATCAATTAATATTTTAAAAACTTTACTATTTCTTTCTAAAACTTTATATGGTCCGCTGTACGGAGGCGTCAGCGGTCTCCGTACCGCGTCCACTCTTAGAAAAACATGTGAACAGGAATTTAGATCAGCATGCACAAACGTACTATTACTATTTTTACATACCCTTTTTATGGGCCTAATTTTATTCAAAGTGTCTCTTAACTTACTTATAAACGAATGTGGATTATCAATTTTCGTACTTTTATCCGAACAAAATTCTCCCGGCAACCTTAAACAATGACCCAGAGCAAATTCCGCCGCGCTGATATTATCAGTGTCTGCTTGACAAGCTGCTCTCAATCCTAACATGACCGTAGGTAGTTCTACTAACCATGCTAGATTATTGTTCAATCTAGCCACCAGAGCCGACTTCAAGGACCTATGCCACCTTTCTATCTTACCATTACACTGCGGGTGGTACGGGGTAGTTCTCGTTTTTTGAATACCTAATAATTTCATTAAATCTGTAAACAATTCGCTTTCAAACTGTCTACCTTGATCGGTGGTAATAACTTTAGGACAACCGAAACGACAAATCCATCCTTCATAAACTGCTCTAGCTACCGACTCCGCAGTCATGTCCTTCACAGGGCAAATCTCAGGCCACCGCGTTAACCTATCGATCATAGTGACACAATAACGGAAACCGTGCTCGGTTTCCGGTAAAGGTCCTATCAGATCCACGTGCAAATGTTCAAAACGCTCGCTATTGTTAAAATCGCTAAGTTTTGAAACAGTGTGCCTAATAACTTTACTTCTCTGACACCTAACGCACGTCCTGGTCCAAGTCCCCACGTCCTTATTCATGCCTGGCCAAAAAACTTTTTTACTAACTAACGCACGCGATGCTCTAACTCCGGGATGGGAAACGTCATGAAATTTATTAAACATACTTTTCCTAAACTGTGCTGGTATATACGGCCTAATATTCTGAGCTGACGTTTCACAATATATTTTAATATCGTCATTCTTATCGAGCGCTAACTGTTTCCATTGCAATTTATCATTTGTTTTCATCAAATCTGCGAGCTCAGCGTCTGTCGCCTGTGCTCTCGCAACCTCCACGTATTCACTCGAACTAGGACATACGATACTCTCGATTCTCGATAAAGCGTCGGCCACTTGATTTTCAGTGCCTTGGATGTGTTGTATGTCGCTTGTAAATTCGCTAATATACAACAATTGACGCGCTCGCCTAGGTAACTCTTTATTAGAACTTAATTTACTTAAAGCAAAAGTGAGAGGTTTATGGTCCGTGTAAACTGTTAAATTTCTGCCTTCGATTAAATCCCTAAAGTAAACTATTCCTGAATAAATCGCTAAAAGCTCCTTGTCATATGTGGAGTACTTCTTTTGCGGTTCCGATAATCTTTTTGAAAAATATCCTAAAGGTTTCCAAGAATTTCCTTCCCACTGATTTAACACTGCCCCTATACTAAAATCTGACGCGTCGGTCATTAACCCTAATTTGGCACTAGATATTGGATGCGCAATAGTAACGGCATTTTTTAAATTTTCTTTACACACTTCAAATGCACTATTCGCCTCGTCTGTCCAATCTATACGCGTCTTATCTCGTTTTTTAGTCCCGTGTAAATACCTATCTAAAACTCCCTGAACTCGAGCAGCGTTAGGAATATGATTTCTGTAGAAATTTAACATGCCCAAAAATCAACGTAATTGTTCTACTGTCTCCGGTTTCGGATATGACTCGATAGCTTTAACTTTTTCCGGCATCGGCCTTATGCCCTTTTTTGAAACTAAATAGCCTAAAAATTCTATAGAGGACTGTCCAAAAACGCATTTACTTAAATTAATAGACATTTTATATTTACTCAACCTCTCAAATATTAATCGTAAATGTTCTCTATGTATATCGGGGTTATCCGATCCTATGATGACGTCATCTATGTAACCGAACACGACTGACTGACCTTTGCCCCCTGTACAGTCGCTGCCATAATTCAATTGTTCTATGCCTGATAAAACTGTATTATTGATAAATCTTTGAAATGTTTGTGCCGCGTTACGCAGGCCAAACGTCATTCTTGGAAATTCGAAAAGCCCAAACGGCGTAATAATGGCTGTTTTTTTAATGTCGTCTGGATTAATACCTATAAAATGATACGCTCTACAAATATCTAACTTTGAAAAAAAATTCTTATTATGTAAACCATACGTAAAATCTTGTACCCTAGGTATCGGATACCGATCTGGCTTTGTAATTGCGTTTAACATCCTGTAGTCCCCGCAGGGTCGGATACCACCATCCTTTTTAGGTACAATATGTAAAGGACTGGCCCACTCACTATTTGAAGGCCTACATATGCCTAGCTCTTGCATCAATTGGAATTCCTTTTTAACCCTATCGTACCTGTCGGCCGGTAACCTCCTGGCACGCGCGTGCACAGGTGGTCCAGTAGTCTCGATGTGATGATACACGGAATGCTCTGGGACATCCTTGAAGGCTGGCGGGCGCGTGATGTCCTGAAATTGTTCCAGTAAATCCGCGTAAGGATGGTTGCTATTTATACTTTTAATAGTGCCGAAAAAATGTGTACTTTTAATTCCACAGACATTTAAACTGGTAACTGAATCGATTAACTTATTATTATACAAATCTACATTTAATTTAAAATTCTTCAAAAAATCGGCACCTATTCTTGGCTGTTTTACATCACATACGACAAAAGGCCATTTAAATGACCGTCTTAGGCCCAACGATAACTCTAAATTACATATTCCATAACATTTAATTTCGCTGTCATTTGCAGCATACAACTTTAGATCGACTTTTTCGATAGGCTTTCTAACACACCACTTTGGAATGACGGAAATGTTAGCGCCTGTATCGATCAAAAAACTATATTTCGTTAAATTATCTCTAATTAATAAACGATGGCTTTTGGTTACCTGACCTTGAGTACATCCGTCCACCGCGCCCGCATGTACTCCGTCTAGTTTCCCGACTGCTTGGCTCGCCACGCGCAGGGTTGCTCGCAGCGGTTAGCTCTCGATCTGTACCGAAAGTGAAAACGGCACAGCCAGTCCGGGTCTCCAGGTGCTCTTCTCGGCCGCGATGTCGATCTTCTCCTGAAGTCGGTCCGTCTGTCGTTGCTCCTAGAGCGCTCGCGACCCCTCAGTTCGGCGCGGAGCGCTGCAACCTCCAGCTCCAATCTGCTCATCTTCTCGTCCGGCTGCTCATCTGTTTCCTTCTTGCATGACACGGCTGCCACATCCCCGACGTTGGTGTATTCGGTAATCTTGTCTGCCATGGCCGCCAGCTTGTCCAGAGACTGATCTTCACAAACCGCCATGACTGCTCGAACTGATGACGGCATTTTCGACAACCACAGGCTCTTGAGTGTGTTGTCCGCAATTTGTGCGCTGCGACCCAGATCCTTCATGCGCCTTAAAAACTGGGAGGGTCTTTGCGAACCCAATTCCAGCTCCGACACCAACTTCTGCATTTGTCTTTCGGCACTCTCTTCATAAACCTGCAGCAGCCTCTCCTTAAGCGCCGTATACCTGTCCTGGGCGGGTGGTGACATCACGAGGTCGCTGACCTGCTGAATGGCCTCTTTTCCGAGTTTCGATATGACCAGGTTGAATTTGGTCTCTTCCCCCTGCTTCTGTGGGGCCATCACAGACTCGAACTGTGCGAACCATAACCTTGGCAAGTCTGTCCAAAATTCTGGTAGCTTGGTGGACACGCTTATCGATGCCAACGCCGCGCCTGACGCCTCTTCCTTGATCTGCGTGTCTGAAGCTGCTGCTTTATTCATTATTAAGCCGATGAGTTACTAGCCGATGAGCTTGTGAGCCGCCTGCCGCTGTAGTCGCCACGTGCCACGCGCGCTCTTCGATTGCGTCACGCTAACTTCCTGTCGCCGTGCCGCGTGGAATTTGATCTCGAACAAAACTTACCCCACAGCCAATGTCACTAATTACGCCGATTCCCTTCACTACAAACTTTCTTCGAGAGTTCTTCGTCGGGGTCACCAGTTTAGTGTACAGAGGCTGGGGTCTTCCAATAAAATACTGTATATGCTGAACTACTTTATTACATTTATAAATTTATAATTTATTACACGTTAACTTAGATAGGCGAGTGGCAGGCGACTGGCTCTCGCAGGAGTGTCGCCATTCGCCGCGCCACAAACCGCTGAATTTACGATATTTGATTACTGAGAATAATAACACACACTACAAGTTCGACGACATGTGTCATCCGCCAACACGCACTTGGCCAGCGCGGTGGATTATGGCCTGTACCCTCATAGGAGGCCCGTGTCCCAGCAGTGGGAACGTATATGGGCTGATGATGATGATGATGATGATGATGATATCACCTGAAACAGATAGAATAAAATTGGTATTATACATACATAATAAGATTGTAATTTATAGAGAGATATAGACTAAAGGGCCACTCGATAGGTAGTGAATTTTACACTTTTTCCTATTTAATTTAAAATAATTGAAATCATCACAATTAATGAATTAACGAAATATAGCTAAAACACACATATGATTGTGTGTAAGAGTAATTAATAAATATAGGAATAATATATAATTACTGTTCCGAAATTCCCTTTTCCACCATTTAAATGCTAAGTCCCCTATTTGTTTCTTTATCTTAAACGAATACCCAATAGTTATCTGTACTTCAATTATTAATCAAATAGCCTGAGATAATAATTCGTTCAGAATTAAGACCAGTTCTGTAACAAAGACAATAGGCAGTAAACAGGTCTCAAACCTTGACAGTATAATTATTGGAGACTGTTTTGAAATAGGGCTGCCAAAAAAAGAAAAAAAAATGTCAGAGGTGTCACACGTGGGACAACGAAGTTCCTTTCGTTTTGAAATAAGTATTATATGTTTTGTAATTAAATAAATTAACAATATTAAGGAGTTAAATGAAAGATGAAGTAAATGAAGGAATGCTTATACACTTTAAGCGCGCTATTTTTCTTCAGTTGGTTTTCTCTATTTAAATAGCTGATATTTACTGCTGGATATTGAAGATTAATCGTTAAATTTATTTCTTTAAAGTATTTCACATATAAATCTGAAAAAAATACCTCAAAATCTATTGTATTAATCCTTAAAGCTCCAAATATTTTATTTACTGATGGTTAAAAGGCATCATTATGCATATTAATTGATAACGAACATGTTTTTCACAAACCCAAAAAAGAAGGTGTAAAATATATAAGCACAACCCTATTACAAGGATCACGAATCGAAAGGAGGTTTATATTCATGTTGTAATTAAGGGTGTAGTATTTGACTAAAGTGAGTACCAAATTAGTGTTAGGAGGGTTAATAGATACATTTAGAACACTGTTAATATATTATGTTATTTTAGTTAAATTTGTAAAAGGTTGACTTCTTAGTTTAAATAAACAAAAGTAATATTATTACCAATTATTATCTACCACTAATTTAATAATTATATTACCATTCAGCAGGTAAACAAATAAAACAAATATTTATTTTTGAATGAACTTTATTTTAATTATTAAAAGCATAGAATAATAATATCATATTTTTGGTATAAAATCTTCTTTGCTATGTCACTCTTGACAGAGCGGTCGTGGTCATCATGTACCAGGGGCAAATTTAACCCGCTTCACGATGTTCCGCCATCTTTCCCTGTTCCCTGCCAATCTGCTACACCCGTGCAACGCCGTTGGTATGAAATATATCTTAAGCTGGCTACTCACACACCTGCCGCAGGGGCAATACCGGTTGTAGGGTAGTTAGAGCAATTGAAAAGCCAAAGAGGCCAATCTTAAAATTGCCCCTGCACACTATACACATCACACTTAAGGATGATTCCAATATTGCCTCTGCGGCAGGTACGTGAGCCGCCGCGCCGCCTTTACAAATATGCCTGGAACTAGAGAGCAGTTTATTTCTAAATGATTCAACATAAAACAGTACAGCTTCTTGACAAAATTAATAGCAAAAAAGTTTTATTAATAACCACTTGCATCTGTGCGAATAAAAAGTTGAACAGTTAGCACAATAATGATCATGCCGAACTTCACGCTCGAATTAAATGCAAGTTTGAACTTGACCCAACAGCTATTTATAAAAACTGCTATTGTTTTAATTACTACACTTTTCATTCCATTCAAAAATATACCCTAATTACAAGATAATATAGTTGAAATTACAATGTTATTAAATCAAGAAGTTTGCAATATGCTTCCAGTGTATTGCGTCTGCGCACGCGACGGTAAATAGATCCGTTAGGAGCATGAGTCATGATTTTTTAATGTAGCGTTGAATATAGGTGTTTTGTTAATTGATTTACAGTAATTTTCTAACAGATTTTTTTGAAAGAAACATGATAATCTATAATATAAAAATGAATCGCAAAATGTGTTGGTAAGCGCATAACTCGAGAACAACTGAACCGATTTCATTAATTCTTTTTTTATTCTTTCTTGAAGTACGAGGTTATTATTTTTTCTTGAAGTACGAGGATGGTTCTTATGGAGAGAAAACGTAAAAATGTACCACGGGCGAAGCCGGGGCGGACCGCTAAAAAAAATGTTAATAGTTGAACGATTCGATCAATAAAATGTAGATCATATTATGATATTATTATATTTTAAGAAAATTTTGTTTCTTAAAATATAATAATATCATATGATCTACATGTTTTTATAACAAGTAGAAACGAAACTTATTAAACAATGAAACATTCAATAATTGTTTGTAATTACATATTTAACCCATTGAGCCCCGAGCGGCCCGATCGGTCCACGACATATTCACCTGAGTTATTAAACGTTGACTATAAGCGCCACCAAACTACATAAAGCCAAAATATTTTGTACTTTCACTATCTCCTAATTTAAGATATTTCCCAAGAGCAAAATCAGTGCACCTACACAAATAATTACGCGTCATCCTATTAAATAATAATATATTAATCTCTACTTACGGTTAACTTCTTATCGACACACAATTTCCTCTATGAAACAATATAACAGAATCTTAATCAGCGGAAGAACCTTGTGCTCGACGGAAACTATTACCTTTGATAAAAACCTCATTGAATGAGATAATATATTAGGAATATGTAGAACAATAATTTATTCATCTATATTAATATAATAAAGAAGAAGAGATGAGTTTGTTTGAACGCGCTAATCTCAAGAACTGGTCCGTTTTGAAAAATTATTTCGGTGTTAGAGAGCCCATTTATCGAGGAAGATCATCACGCTAAGACCAACAGGAGCCACGCGGGTGAAACCACGGAGCGCAGCTAGTAAGATATAATATTAGGAAATTAGGAAATAATAAAATAATGATTACCTTTGATATATAAAAAAGCTAGATACGTTACCCGCTCTCTGTTTTGGCAAGAAAAAACTCAGGTAAGTGCCCGAGTTTCACTTAGTCACGCACCATTCAGCGTCGTGGCTGGACGTTCTTTTTATATTTTAATCGGCAGTTGTTATTACGAAGTACATGAGTGAGACATGTATGTGGGGATGGTGTAAATGAAAAGCCAAATTCGCCCAATCGATTTATTTCCCAGACACCGGTTACATATCAAAAATACATTTCAACAATCCTCCATTACATCGTACCCAAAAAAACACAAAGTCAAGTCATAGACAACCAAAAATCTACAGTCTACAGATAACATGTCCACAGATTAAATAATAAAAAAACACAGACTAAAAATAAAACTAGTAATCATGAAATACATCTTAATATTTTATCCTATTCCCATTATGTCTCGTGCGTGAGAGTGAAAGAGAGAACAGCTGTATTGGTGATAATGCGTTAGTAAGTAGGTATGTATTAATTACGCTGTTTTTTAGTGCAATGATGTTGGCGTATGCCGCGTCTACTAGTATAATAGGTCATTGATGATTACCTTGTTTGTTTCTTGATGATGTCATTCCGTTTTCAGTTTTACATACTTATGGATTTTCACAGTTCAATCTGAATTTTTTGAGGGTAGCTAGCTAGTACTAATTCAATTGTATCTTAAACAAAATAATTCATATTCATGTGAATTTCTCTATAATATGAATGCTTTTGAAAAAAAATACAGAAGAAGTAGGTTCATGTCTAATTAATTATTTAATAAATAAATCTTTTACACTACTTTCTTAAATTAACATGACAATTGCAATGGACTTTATGATTCAGCATACATCTATTTCTTGCTTTCCCCAATACAGTTACTTCTGAATTTTCCCACGATCATTGTTTTCAGTAAAAATGACTGTTACATGCACGCCATTTCTTGTATCTACAATCTTAGCTACTTCACTTTTAGAATCAAATATCAATCGAATAGCATCCTTATTGCTTTCGTAATAGGATTCAGGTATAAATAGTTTGCTATCGTCGAATGTTTGTAATTGTGCTTAATTATTGATGCATTATGAATAAATTCCATGACACGCGCTACATCCGTGTAGTTTTTGTGATTATTATCTTTCGCTAAGCACTCGAAACAATGTTTTAAAGAAATGATTATGTGCTAATCTTTTAAGAGATTGAATATGTTTGTGTCAAACAAAAAGAAGAGAATTTTCTGAAACACAATTGTGTTGACAATCGAACTTGACTATTTACGAAAGATTAAATGAAGTGGCAAAATATAGATAGGTAGTTATTTTCTTGAAATGTTTATTAAATGATAAAAGGAAAGAAAGATGGAAAAGAATTATCTTAGGAGCCTGGGTCGCTCTAATTTGTAAAAAGTTTTAAGTGATATAAATTATTTATTTATTTATTTAATTACAGTACTTGGAAAGATTAACAGTGTGGAACAAAAATCGCTTAGTTTGATATACACAAATTACTGCCTATACATTTGAATCCTCCCTTGATACATTTCACAAAAGCGAATTCTTTCCACTCGGCTAAAAGCATATTGCGACAAATAATTCCTCAGGAACGATCTTCACGTCAAACTGTACGCAAAAATAACAATATCGTCAAGGAAATAACAATTACCATCCCCCTTTATTACTGGATGAGGAATTTTTACACATTTTTACGACGACCACATTCGAATGGGCCTTTTTAGTCCCCTTTTAAAAGTGACAACGAGGCTTTCGGCTTAATCGTTAAAATTAATGTAACGATTCGCGATGTAATTTTGGTTGTATTGTGTCAAAAAATTGTTGTACTTTATTAGTAAGGTGAAAGGTCCATATTATTATAATTGCTATGCATACTCAATTCCTTGAGTTAGGAGAGGTACAGAGATACATTATCCTCATCAAAAATAGACCGTCCACTACCTATTTCACATGTAATATTGTGATAAATAGATATGATTCATGAATTCAGACAAGGCAAGCCTTTATTGATTGTAATTTTTAATAAATGTCGTTATTATTAACAATTTCAACATTAAACTATTTGCTAAACATTATATCTGTTCAGTAATAAGTGTTAAGCCATTCGCAAAATCTTCTGAATATGAAGTGGTGAATGTTTACTGCTTTTTGTTGAAAGAATAAAATTAAATAGAAATATGAACAGTCTAGCCTAAGAGTCTAGCGGTGATGCCGAATACACAACAAAACATAAGATATGAATTATTTATCATCTATAGAAGCAAATTTTGAGTATGATTTTTACTCAAAAATCACATCCAAACAGGTTGCTCCCCTCAAATCCAAACTCAAGCAAATGACCGAATATAATGACAGAACTATTGTCTACGCCCCAACGTACGCGAAGCCTCATTTATTTTTATATCGCTTCAATTTTAAGGCTACAGCTAGAGACGAGCGTAAGCGAGATCGGAAACATAAATCATAATTGTAATTATTTTTGAGGAATGGACATGTAATATTTTATGGTGTTCGAAGTATTGTAGTAAAGAAAATTGTCAATTCTAGCACTAAAATGTGTTTTTAGTGCTGTAGTGTAATTGAACCAATATTATGTTTAATTAGAATACTTTTATAGGTAGGATAGTTTTACATAGAATATAGATTATAGGAAAAAAACGTTCCATCATGTGATCATGATCACATAATATTACGTACGTGCACAGAAACATGAATTGGTGCACTAGAAAAATCTAAAAAAATATCCTTAAAGTCATACTTTATCGCTCTCGCTCTTGCGGTTCCATAGTCTTACCCTGACCACGGCCTATGGGTTTTTAACAAAAAGCAAAAAAATGACGGACATCGACGACGATGGGCGGAATTGATGTGTTGTGACGTCATTTTAATGTTCAATTTTTTTTGTTCAATATATCCTCTTTTTGTTGTGGTCGCTTTGTATGATTGGTCAGGGACATTTTTATTACTGTTATGTTAAAATTATTTGTTGGCAACAGAATTTATGTAAGTAATGGGTTCCGTAATCCGTATGAATAACGAAAAGTACTAATAAATTATTGTGATCAAGATTCGAAAAAGCCAATTAAAGCGACCGAATGCGGGCTTTTAAAATGTACATGAAACTAGCAGTCTGCCCCGGCTTCGCCCGTGGTACATATTTGCAATAAAAAGTAGCCTATGTCCTTTCTCGGGTATCGAAATATCTCTATAGCAAATTTCATGCAAATTGGTTCAGTAGTTAAGGCGTGATTGAGTAACAGACAGACAGACAGAGTTACTTTCGCATTTATAATATTAGTAAGTATGGACTGAAAAAACGAAGACGTTCGACACGATTGACAGTTAGACTTCAGAGATTATACTTTGGCCTCTAATTAACATAAAGTACAATCGAGTAAATACACTAAAATCTAACCAAGAAATATTTCACTTAACAAAATATTTAAGAGCAAAATACACTCGCGCACAAAACCCAATTATACGAGGTTTGTTTTTGATCTCAAGCGATCTGCAGGCGACTTGGATGGCCACTCAAATTTTGCATACCCAATTAGTTTTAAGCAAATTGAAACAGACAGTGGATAGACAAAAATAATTCCTTTTTTATTTTTGTATGGACTTAAAGAGTAATTTTAGGAGTCATAATTATATTTAAATATTTTACATATTTTTACTCCTATGTCTTAGTATTCCATAATTTGAATTCAAGAGCATTAAAGAATACTGCATGGATAAACTTCCCATCTGAGTTTTTTAAGTATCGTGCGTTAATCCAAATTGCCCTCTATACATGTAGGTATATTATGTGCCAAATTTCATGATAATGTGTTGAGCAGTTATTGCGTGAAGGAGTATCTTAGTACTCGCATTTATAATATTAGTATAGGATAAAGTTGGAGATAAATATGAAAGGCTTATTGTTCATAACCGTACGTCCGTGATTGAGTTATTTTTAATTTTATTCCATAATTAAGAAATTTCAAAACGATGAACACGTTTACTATAAGTACATAGCGTATAAAATATTCACCTAGATCGAGTTATAGTACTATAATTTAAAACTAGCTTTTCTATCCGCTAATTGCTAGACACCGTTCATTTTCATTCAATTATCTGCCTTATTCTGATAGAGATGTGGTTGGAATTAATTTGTATGAATATTAGAAGATAATAGCATGCCAGTAACATAATGTTTGCATATGCAAAATGGATGTTGGAGTGTTTTTCCTATTGATTAATCTGTAGAGTGACAGGGTTGTGGAGCGTTGCGCGGGAAAGTGCTTTTAATTATTTAGCCGTGCTTGTAAAGAGCAGAGATATTTTGATCTGTCTTGTGTTATAAAAATACAAGATACCATTGAATTTTAGTTTTCGTAATGTTATCTTTCTATAAATTAAAATAGTTCTACAGTTTATAATATAAGCAATCCGAGGCAATACCTACTCGGTTTTGAAAAGAGCACGAACTTGGTCGTCGTTTTTTTGACTTCATAATTATTATCATAGGTCTTATTTCATCGTAACGTTTCAGTAAGAGCAAAATTACCTACTTTAACTGACTTCAAAAGGAGCGATACCATTCACAGTTTTTAATCTATAACAACCTGCAAATATACATTACGATACAACATCATGTACAAAGCTGTAAACTTACGTAAGTCACTAAAACAATCTTGTATCTATCTTCGCTCCCTTGTAATAAAGCGTATACAACCTCCAAAACAAATTCTCACATTACTATACATATAATTCCCTACAGGAGTCCAAAACTATCGGACAATAGCTTTCGATTGTCAATTAGCCACAAAGGGTAAGTCACAGTATTTATTTAGTCCCGTTAAAGCACGTTTTGTTTTCATAATAAATAGCCAATGTTATTTTGTAGAACTATTACGTTTTGGTAGATCTTAGCGGGATAATTAAACCCTTTGGTATTATTGTTAGGTAGTATTAAAAAGGCTTACATGTGAATCTATTTACGTGTGAAGTGTTGATATCTCAAGTGCATTTTCAGTTTAGTTTATATAATATTCTTAATAAAATTATACTGTAGAAAATAATATGTAGAATAGAATATACATAATATACTTATTATCTCTTTACCATTTATCAGTCAAGAATCAATGCAAGTATAACTATAGTATCTAAGCTCTAAAAGTTTACCGAGTCACATACTAAAATAACAAAAATTAAACCAGTAAATACCAATATAAGGAATTAGATAAACTTTCCTCACAAATACAACAAACAACGCACTTCAATCAAAGGACATTAGCTTAATTTAAGAAAACGCATAAAATTGACTCACATACGATATTTTCCAACAATAAATTTTATGTTAAATCTGACGCGGGGGAAATATTTTACAGGATTACCGCGTTTTGTCACTTCTTTGCCAAGAAAATGTGATAAATATCGTTTGTATTATAATATTTTTAACACCCCCGAAAAAAGATGTTATATGTTTAACATGCATTAATGTGTGTTTACGGCACTATAGAATCAACACTGAATTATAGTAGTCTTTTTCATTTAAAATTTAGTAAATAAATCTGCTTGGAAGGTTTTTCTAGAAGGCTTTTGCCTTTATTAAAGACAATAAGCCAGTTAAGAACAGTAACGACTGTGGTTTGTACTTGTTGAAACTTGTACTAAAGGTGATTAATATAAGGAAAAATACACTTGAGTCTGTAACAATATAGGACAGGTACTTCAAAAAACTTGATACTACCTTTAACTTAAAAATTTACATCCTAAGGATCTTGAATCACACACAGTTTCTAGTTAGTTTTTGTAATTAATTAAATAATTGAATGAAAGTAGAGCTAGCAAAGGAGTACATTTTATTTTAATAATCTAAAACTCAACAGATTTTCTTAAATATGAAACTCTATTGTATTCATTTACTTACTCTATTAAACCATACTGCATTTTTTAAATCTCAAACTCCTACTCCTTTATAAGTAACAATACTAATACTCTATTTAACTATTTAACTTTAAAGTAACACTACAAAAGTCAAGGTCACCACACCATCTAAAAATACCTCCTATCCCTTGGACCAAAAGCTCAACATAGCCATCTGCACATTGACCGTTGATGTTTATTGTTACAAGTTTTAATTGAAGTGAACAGATTCTGTGTGCAAACATACACACCTGCGTAATGGGAGTTATAATAATGTATTTCATTTTGATGTATTTAGTAAGATATGTGATACATAATGTAGAAGAATTTTAAGCTTTTTTTTGGTGAAGTTCGGCAGATATTTAATGTTTTCTAAGGGCCGATTTTTCAATGCTTGGATAGAACTTATCCGTCCAATAAAGTATTACACGATAATATTAAAATGTCACGTAAACTGTCAAATACTGGCAATTAGAATACGCTTTTAAAATGGTAGTTTTATACATTATTCGACGAATAAGCTTTATCCAAGCATTGAAAAATTGGCCCTAAGTGTTATATTAATTCTAAGTTATGTTTCTACATCTATTGAATTTATTATTATGTTCGTTGCAAAATATTTCGTTATTTCCGAAGCTTTAAATAAGTTTAGTGTATTTAATAATATGTTTTAATATTTAAAACTAAAGCTTCAGATATTTGCTAAAATTTTTCAATATCAACACATATTGCTTAGATCATCATATAATTACGCACATCAATTCCAATAAAATCATATTATTATACTAAGCACGAATAAAAAAAAAAAATATTTGAACGAATAAGTGAGTAACAGAACTTGTAAGAATATTATAAAATTAAATTACACATTGATATTAATTCACATAATAGAAAGTATACGAACTTATTTCAAGTTTCAAAGTTTTTCAAACGATCGCTCATATTTAAGTAACTTATTACGCCCCGAGGTTAAGTCATCAATTTTAATTTAACTTCGGTATAAGTATAGAATTTTTAAAACACTTAAGTTTGTTTCTGTGATAAATTATATAGAAAATTTAGATAATTTATAAAGTTTGTGTTTTACAAAGTGTAAATTATAACTTATTATTTCATTCAATTAAAGTCTCTTTATCATAATATACTAAATAATATTAAATTACAATTATAACAATAATATCGACAGGATAATCACATATCACACAAACTAAGAATACAACAGACTATATCGTGTTACGATGGACTGTAGGAATATTATAACGGTATCATCACTCGGAAAACCCTTCGGAACCTAAATTATTTCGTAATTTAAATATGAATACAAGGAGTATAACGCATGGTAAAATTAATAATCTTATCTAATTTAATTTTACGACGAAATAATTATTGGCAGGAAGAGCTGGAACAAAACATTTATTTAAAGGCATACATAATCTATCCATACAAATAGTTTTCCAATAAACAGTTTACCAATAATATATTGGAAGGATAACCTAGTAAATAGTTACAGTAATACAGTTCGTTTAAAACTACAAAATACTTAGGTAATAAAAGCTTCAATACTTAGCATTATTTATTTTAATCTATTTCTCCTACAATAGAAAATATTGTTGTAACATTATAATATAAACAAAATAGAATAAACACAAGTGCAAGTTATTGTAAAATATAGCCGCTATACAAAGCCGTACTACGCTTAAAGTTGAAACTTGGAACATAAGAGGCTTAGATAGGCTAAGTTCAGATTGGCTGCAACTTATCTAAAAGTTTAATTTATTTTTAAAGCTTTTGGGAGATGCATTATATCTACAGATTGTGTGTAAAGATTAAGTTTTTAAAATAATATCAAAAGGAAAGATATAAGTGTATTATCCTTATTAAAAAATATGGTATTTTAGGCGTTCTACATATTGTATGACAACCTGTTATAATAATAAATGGTCCTGTGTAAAGCGCGAGAAGGAAAAAGGATTCATGCCTAGTTGTATTAGCTTTTGTTTAATGATAAAGCAGGATTATTAGTAGGTAATTGATGATGAGAATACTATAATAAATAGATTTTTATGACAAACAAGCTGGTAGATCACACATCACCATTTACCAAACGAAACACAGCTTACTACTTCACAGTGATCTTCTATAGTGGTGTGATACGTTTTCGAGTGCGAGTTACCGAAAATCACGCCGAAGCATGCTCATTGCTCGTTTTCCCATTATATTTTTATTGTCATTATACTTAGTATTGGTTTTTGTAACAATAATAACAAAAACTACTTAATTTCTGCTACTATAATTCTTAAATTGTATGTAATATGTATGGTAGAAAATTCTGGTAAACAATAATTATACTATAAAACGAAAGAATTTACTATTTCTCGTGTCTCTAATGAGTCACAAATGCTTTTCCACGTAAATGGTAATATGGTGTGTCATGAATTGGCTCTTAGTGTGAATAATTAATATATATCGACTGTAAGGAAACAAAAGCAATAAATTACACTGTTTGAGTATAAAAGTATACGTATTGGTTTATCAAAGCAGTTCAAATACTTTTATTGTTAAGTAGACACCATAATTAAATCTAATCCATTCTTAATATTATAAATGCGAAAGTAACTCTGTCTGTCTGTCTGTTACTCAATCACGCCTAAACTATGTACTGAACCAATTTTCATGAAATTTGGTATGGACATATTTTGATACCCGAAAAAGGATATAGGCTACTTTTTATCCTGGAGAATGACGCAATCCCGGAAATCCCACGGGAACGGGAACTATGCGGGTTTTTCTTTGATTGCGCGGGCGAAGCCGCGGGCGGAAACCTAGTATAGAATATATTATAATTTATCTAATTTTGAACTTAACATGTACTTTGTAAGTATTATCCAATCACAAATAGCAATTAGTTAGGGAAATGCAAGTTGATGTACTAAAGTATTTTGAAAGCTTTCGTTATTACCAGATTCTTGTAACCACCACCTAAATGAAAAAATATCATATAGGATGCAATAGGATGTAATTTAATCTAAGAATTTAATTCATAATAATATTCGTCCAAATATTAATTCTTAACATTGTTATAATTTCTAGTCCTGTTCCATTACCATTTCTGCCTAAACTTTCAACTGTTACTTTATTCAATTAAAAAATAGCGTGTGTGCCGAGCACACGTGTCAGAAGTGAAACTTCTTTTAAAGATTCAAAGATATCAAAATCGTCGCCTTACTCCATGACGTGACGGTACTGCCATGACGCGACCTTAAAATTTACTCTCAACGCGATTTAAAAAGATTCACTTCAAAATAAAAATTGAATATTAATATGAAAATACGGCCTCCATTACAACGCAGCCTTACAAAATGCACAGCTGCACGCTGCTACCGGTTTCTCGGTCGACTCCTGCGCATCGAGACGTACTCTTATTATCATTACTGTGTTGACTCTTTAGATATTAGTTTCTTTATTTCTTTGTTTTGTTTTTGTGAAAGTTGCTATCGTTTCTATAGTTAGATCTACCTATTATTGATGCATTCTAATATATATTATAAAGGCGAAAGTTTGTAAGTATGGATGTATGGATGTTTGTTACTCTTTCACGTAAAAACTACTGAACCGATTACAATGAAATTTAGCACACATATAGAAGGTAACTTGGATTAACACATAGGATAGTTTTTATCCCGGAAATCCCACGGGAACGGGAACTATGCGGGTTTTCCTTTGCGAACGCGGGCGAAGCCGCGGGCGGAAATCTAGTGTAAAATATATTTAAATGTACTGAGATATACTTAGTACATGTTATAACTTATATGAGAATGAGTAATATGTAATAACAATATTTGTGTTTTTTTTCTGATTGAGATTGAGATTTAAAGTAAATGTACCTCCTATTTAGAAGATTTATTATTAAAATTAGATACTTACTAAGTATAAGTTGTAACCCAAATCTCATCAAATAACAGTACTTTTATGGTATAATATCATACCATGCGTTTGGAGGCTCTTTCGAGGCTGTTAGAGATAGAGCAATACGGAAAGCTAGTTACATATTAGACGATTGTATCAATAAGAGCTATAATAAAAAAAAAATAACAAGGTGTTTTATTACAGAAGGCATTTACTTTACACATTTCCTAATACGATATTGGAATTGTATACAATTCCTAGGAAGATTATACATTTCCTAGGATATGCATGCATTAAATACTTTTTTGAACAATATTTTATACATTTCCTAAATGGTATCGGAATTGTACACATTTCCTAGGAATTGTATACAATTCCTTGATTTCTTACATTTCCGGTAACATAGATATTATTTATATGATACATTGAATATTCTCCTAAATTCCAATTTAAACCACTATACGTACCTACATAACCCAGTGATGTAATATTGCAAAAGCTTTAGTGATCTTCGTCTTGATGACAAACAGGTTAGTTCAAAGAACCTTATTTTATTAACTGTCTAAGTATATTTCTATTACATTAGTCTGTTTTATCAAATACTAACTGTTCCGCGCTGTTTCACCCGCATTGCTCCGCTCCTGTTGGTATTAGCGTGATGATATTATATAGCCTTCCTCGATAAATGGGCTATCTAACACCGAAATAATTTTTCAAATCGGACCAGTAGTTCCCGAGATCAGCGCGTTCAAATAAACAAACAAACAAACTCTAGCTTTATAATATTAGACTTTTATCCATCACACTTATACAATTTTAATAATATTAGTAGGTACAGTTTGCATATGAAACAACTAAACTTGCAATAGTTCTCACATTCGCATGGGCTTTTGGTTGATTTGAATGAAGATTGGATGTTTTAACATACTTTGTATGCTTGACAACCTTCGTATCTGATCAACATACGTTGAGCATACAAGTTACATTTAAATATAGACAAATTTGTAGTAATACAAGAAAAAATAGCTAATACTTCGCTAAAACATTAAACAGGTTCAGATCCATCTGTATAGGTATGTTGGGAAATTTATCTAGATTTAGAACTCATTCCCAATAATTATTGTTCTGTGGCATATTATTTTAAAAGTTTTTTGGTCCTTTACGAGTTTACAAAAATAAATTTTAAAAATAAACAAATATTCATCATATTATAGTCATTACGTATTGTTTCTTTATAGCCGTGTTGCACAATTCCTAAGACGCAATATAAAATTAATTTTAGATAATAAACAACGCTGAAGAAACCTAGATTTAGTACTTGAATAATGCAAAACTCGCATTCAATTACCTAGGTATACAAGTACCTAGGTATATAACTACTAGGTACTGGGCAGAAGTTATAACGTACAACGCGATTCTAAATTTAAATATCACCGTGCGAGGGAGAGGGATAGAGCTTTGCGTACTGCTTGCAAGTCGTGCTTGTAACATGGAGTTAAATTTCTAGATGAGCTTTTTGAGCTTTATGAAAATGTATGCTTATATTTTATGATAGATATAATATTAAGCAAGCGCTACCGTTAATGTAAAATTAAAATAAAATCAATTTTAATTTTTTTAACTCCTATGAAAGAGCTGCGTAATGTAGTAATAAGCTTTGTGATGTGATTCACTACCTGCTTACATATTATTATTTAGAGAATGTAGAGTTAGAAGCTTGACTCTACGCGTGATATGATCACCATTTTACGTTTTATATGCGAGCCAATATGGTCTCGTAATTAAATTTTACATGAAAATATTTTACATGGAATCTTACCTGCACACAATAAAAAACACATTTTAATTCATTTCATTCTTCGTGGGACTTACAGTTAAATATTAACAAACCAGATAACCGCATTTTATTTATTGTACACTGGTTTATCCAGTAACCAATATCCATGGTAAACAGACTTGTCTTGCGCGCGCGCACCCCGTCCCCCGCGCCGCGCCCCGCGTGCGTAAACGTGACCCCACGGTTGAACTCTACGACGCACACTTTTTTTTCTTTTATACCCTGTCTTGTTTTGATTCTATAGGAGATTGTATTGGTCTGTCGTGGTATCATAAAAACCTGAGCGCATGCTATGTGTGAAACGAATCAAGCGGTTTGATTTCTATTTTTATAAATGATCTTTTGATATTTGAACTTTTTAAGATTGTATAGAGTTAGTTTTAAATTTTAATAGACTTGGATTAAAGCTGATGATATGATTTTGTGTGTGTTTTAATATTATAATAATATGTATTATAAACTTTATGATGTATGTTAATTTGTGTGTGCTGAGCAAGGGCTGAGTGTGGGCTGAGTAATTAAAATGCTTTTTTAAATAGGTCATATATAATTGTAAAGAGATGACAACGCCACTATATTGACGTATTAATTTCAATCAAAATCAACATGGTTTGCAAAATAAACATTTAATCATGATTTCTTTAAAATTATTTGTTCTTTTAAATTATAAGTAATTTTAACTTATTTAGAATGTTTTACTTTTTAAAACTGCTTTTCAAAACATTATAGCAACCTAGTAAATAAATAAAAGGTATTTATAAACAATATGTTTCTTTGATGAACTCTGTTATGAGAATTATTACATACATTATAGCCAAATACCTACATTAAAATATTTCATTTCAGCTCTTAAAATGGAACAAATCTTTATGATCGAAGTGTTTGTCAAAAAAATTGTACTAAAAATAGAACCTCCAGAAAAAGATGAATATGAACTCAGAATGGAAGAAGAGGAGAGAAGAAGAGAAGCTGAGGCACTAGCAGCGGCAGAAGCAGCTAAAAAAGGTAAAAAAGGAGGCAAAGCGGCAAAACCTAAAAAAGGCAAGAAAGGAAAAGAGCCTCCAATGCCCTCTGAAGAAGAAATGAAATTCATGCAAACCTGTACAATGCAAATGAACTGTTTACCTTTATTTGATTTTTATGTCGCACACGATAACTTTATTGCACCTCCCCCACCGCCGCCACCGGGTAAAAAAGGTAAGAAACCACCAAAACCTAAAAAAGGCAAGAAGGGAAAGGCTGCACCTATCAAAATTGTTTTGCCGTCCGAACCATTACCTCAACCTCCATACTTTGGTGTGGGTAACTCTGTAATGTTTCTATCCAGACCGTCGAAACTAGAAGAAGTGTTGAGAAAAACGCCAATTTATATAACAGTATGGAATCGTGATCAAGAGATGAATTGCATAGGATTCTGTGTTGTTGAATGGCATGAATCATTCTTTCAATGTCTTGAAAAGGCTAGTGAAAGGAATCCAGTCGATATGGACCAAGCTGAATTCAGAAGTACAACGAAACCTGAAATGGTTACTAATACTGTGGAATTAACAAGACCGTTACAATGCGAGGAGGATTTAAAATCCTCTGGTGAAATCGAGTTTTTTATACGTTTGACATGTTTGGGCAATCGTATCATCACTTACTTTGTTGCTTTGCCAGAAATGGAGAGGTTGCCGGGCCGTAAATATTTAACGGATGACTTGAAATTAAAAGATGTGGAAGTCGTAAGGCATTGGGAAGGAACAACTATAGAAGCTGTTCCACCAGTAGCCTACTTCTTTGGTGCTCCAGATATAAGCAAAGAACCTATACGACCTGTGGAAGAACCGAAGGTTTATGATGATTTTGTAGCACCATTTACATCAAGTGAATTGGCAATTCTTGCAATGGGATTCCCGAAAGGACCTTGTGGGGGTACAAACTGTCCAAAACGTATGGAGTATAGAGGAAGTCAGCATCAATTTATTCACGGAGAGAAGGTTAAAGGAAAGCCTTATAAGCCAGGGCAATTTGTTAATAAAAGAGACGTTCATGGCCCCTGCGGACGATTAGATTGCCCTTTAGCAAAGAAAGTTCGCGCCTATCTTTGTTCGGAAGGTAGCTATAAGCCATGCAAGAAACCATGCTGTAAAGATTATTACTGATAAACCTAAAATTTACATTAAATTTATCATTTGCATCGTTGTACAACTTTAGCCTTTGTTTGTAAAGTTAGGTATAAATCAATAAAATTAACGGTAAAGTCACACAATTAGTACTTTCTCTCTTCGTCTCGATTTTATTTGGGTCAGATTTTAATTCGAATTTAATTTCGGTAGTAAATGAATCACAGTGGCGTTATTCGAAGATGAAAGTACGTTGCAACATTTTGGTGTCGAATATCAATCGAGATAACGGTTCTGTTTATTCTTTGTTAGAAACACCCACAGATTATTTGTTTATCAATGTTGAATCCAACAAAATTCAAGACGTAAAAATCTTATAATTCTAATAAATCTAGTAGGGTTTCTATGCGAAATACACCTTTACTGGCGCCTATAAGGCGTTTCAATTATTCTCAGAATAATACTCAAAAACAAACACAGCAAGAGAAAACATGGATTCCAAGAAACGATCATCATTTGCGATATAGGATTAACAAAGTCTTCAAGTCCTACAAGTGTCTCATACAAACTTACGAATTTGGTAAAACCGTCTAGTTTGGACTCTAATGCCTTATAAATAGGGTTTATTTTGAATGTAATGTTAAATTTGTAAATGAAATCATTACAATCATTAGTGTTATTTTGAATATACTTTGCACGTTACGCCTTCTGAATGTGAACAAGTATCGTAATTAGGACATTTTAAAGGTTTTTACGATATAAGTGCATTGTTTTATTGTTTTGTTAGCAAGTTGTAAGATTTATACGATCTGAGATAAGACAATTTGAGTAGTATATGGAGAGAAAGTGTTATTGGATTATTAGTTATTGAAAATATTTAATCGAAATTATAAAGGAATTTATAATAGACTCTTTTTTTATTTTATTTTTTTATTAAAGATAGTCAGGCATTTGACTGCATCCTTCCTGATGGTAAGTAGTGATGCAGTCTATGAATGAGCATGCCTGCCTAGAAAGAGCCTATTCACTTTAACCCTGAACAGATCCGGATTATAGGTTTCTGGAAAGACAGACGCGGGCAAGGCGTTCCAGTCCTTCGCTGTTCGGTTTATAAAAGAGTTCTGAAACCGTTTTGTGCGCAAAAAAGGTACATCAACTACGAAGGGATGGAAGCCAAGCGCGCGTCGAGATGTTCTGTGGTGGAAAGGGGAGGGTGGAATGAGATTATGCAGCTCCGTTGCACATTCCCCGAAGTGCAAGCGGTAAAAAACTGATAGGCATGCGACTTTACGTCTATGTAAGTCTACAGTCTCTATGAAGTAATTACTAGATATAGATATTTTATTAATTATATAATTATGCAATGATACCTATTTTTTGAAGTAAATTCAGTTCAAAGTTTCATGTACTTTACAAGTGAATTAGTAAAACTACGAATGTAGAAAATATGAATCACAGATTAGATAATGAGTAGGTTCGTTATCAACTAATGAATGGCAATTATACAAAAAATATATTCTCTATTAATGGTACTGATAAAAAAGCTCTGTAGATAACGCGGTCTGAAGAAATTAGTTGCGGGAGTTGCGTCGCTACGTGCGCGCACTTTCTTACTAGCCCATAGAGATGATGGGAGGGACAAAATTGTTGCGGAGACAATTATTGTCTCATAATCTACTTATCATAACGCAACTAATATAATAATTATTTATTTATTTATGTACACACACACACACACATGTATGTATACAATGTACAGTATATATAATATATATAATTGTATGGATGCGAGGTAAAGTACAAAAGGTGACCTTATCGCATAAAAGCGATTTTTATTAAATAATCACATTAAAATAATGTTTTAATACAACATTATATTACATTTAATTGACAAAAGATGAAATTGCAAGTTAACGTATTCTTAAAATTCTACATTTATAAGCCATTACTATATTTTATTACTTAATAATAATTAACTATACATTAAGTTTCACAAAGCAAAGAGGTAAGTAAAGCAATATAACATGACTAGTTAAAACGTTGACAAAGAAATTTATCATATTGTTAAGTCTGACATGATAATTTATTCAATTGGTAGAACACAATGTGGAGTTGTTATCTACGTAGTATTTTACAAGGTCAGTAAATGCATTTAAATTACTTATTAGATAATAATATATACTACAACAAGTGATAACTGCGTTAAAAACAACCGACTTCAAACTTGCACTTGCAAAATTCACAAATACCTACAGACAAAAATGCTCATAAAATAAAAACTACTGGGCTTATCCGAATAAAATTTTTATGGGACCAATTCGACACCATCCCGCATCGAACAAAAAAAGAATCACGTAAATCGGTTCAGAAACCTCGGAGTAATCGGTGTACATACATAAAAAAAAAAAAAAAATATACCGGCGGAATTGATAACCTCCTCCTTTTTTTTGAAGTCGGTTAAAAACTATAATTATATCTACGATACTTAATGCAGATGTTTAATCAAGGCAAAGTCATCCCGTTTATTGATTTAGGAAAAATACGCTTGTTAAAAAAAATACCACAAAAACATCGATACGATAATATTAAGGTATATAAAAGTAACAAGTATCTGAACCACAATCTGAACAGTTATAAATTTAAAAATTGCTACCCTAATAATCTTCATGCTGTAATACTTATTCCAATTATTTTTTCAACTCGTGAGAAATCTACTGACACTTTAGGGAAAGTTCATTGTTTTTAAATAATTTGAAACTAGTAGATACACAATGTTTATATAAGTTAAAAACATCCCTTTTGGCATATAAAAAATATATAAAAATGAAACCCGTCCTTGGTCACGGCATCACGCGTGAACGGGTGGACCGATTTCGATAATTCTTTATATCCTTGAAGTACGAGGATGGTTCTTATGTAGAGAAAACTTAAATATGTACCACGGGCGAAGGCGGGGCGGACCGCTAGTAAAAAATAAAAGCAAGGGACAAGATGTTTATTTTAAGGCGCCTTATTAAAATGCATAGCAAATACAGCTATGTGCCTTTTCTTACTCGGAATACATTTTAGACGGCAATTGGTAGTATGAATTTGACTTTCTGTTTATGTCCTGAAATAGAAATCTTGTTATATAAATGGGTTTCGAACAAATTTTTGTATAACACTTGGCTTTGTTATTTAATTTTTTGGAACTTTTATTTTTATTTATATAGATAATATTATTAATTATGATAATAAGGTATGAAAATAGTTTTTCATGAACATAGCCATGGAATCGACTTCACTGAAATTTTATATCTTTGCGGTTAGATAATTATTATTTTCTACTTACCTATTACCTTTCACAAGGCGCAATGATGAAGTATCATAAAGCTAGAAGCTTACCTACTTTCAGTAATGAAATCAGGATGAGTATAATTGCAATGAAAAAAGCGTGTGTGCCGAGCACACGTGTCAGAAACGAAACTTCTTGGGCAAGATTCAAAGATAACAAATTCGTCGCCCTACTAAATGACGTGACGGTATTGCCATGGCAAGACCTTGAAATTTTACTCAACGCGCCTAATCAAATCCCCGTGTATGATGTATTATTTTATAATTATTGAGTTAAATAATT
Source organism: Colias croceus (assembly GCF_905220415.1). NCBI lineage: Eukaryota > Metazoa > Arthropoda > Insecta > Lepidoptera > Pieridae > Colias > Colias croceus. The sequence goes on along the minus strand of NC_059556.1, from coordinate 7,961,692 downwards.
TAGAAACATTATATTAGTAAGAACCTTTCTACATTATTTTATATTAATTATCTAGGTTCTTCCTTGCATGGTCATCACTTCTTTTAAATTCCTTAACAACCTATTATACTAAGTATCTCTAAATATCTTCAATCATTTTTCACAAACCTTCCCACACAATGAAATCGATTAGAAAGCCAGTTATTATGTCATTCAAAATGAATCATCTAATTAGTGATTATCAATGGCAATGGTGAATCATCGGCCTAATATGGACCGTGTGGTTCATGTGATGGCTAAATTATATAGAAAATGTTATAATATATTAATTTCTGTACTAGACCATGAAGCAGTGCCGGCGTTAGGGCTTGGGGGGGCAATGGCCCAGGGTGACAAATTCTGGGGGGCGTCAAGATCTGAAGTTGGTCAACCTAACACTTGATATTGTTTCCCTCAAGTGGGCGCCACAATATTTTCGCCCGGGGTGTCAGTGGCCCTTACGCCGGCACTGTCATGAAGCAATGGGAATATGTCATAAATTTGGATTAAAAAAGGGGAAATGTAAGGAGACCATCTTGGTCTATAGGGATGTTTAGAGGGTAAAGGTTAACCGAATTAACTAATTGTTTATTTATATTTTAATAATATTAAGAATTCAGTGTACAGTTAAGGATACTAAATACAAGCTTTGCTAACTTTGAACACATCGTAAGTTTGATCTTATTGTTCCTTAATATTATGATAAAATTACAGTAAGTTGTTTGATGTCTTTCTAGATAAACTAACATCCATGCAACTTTTCTTATAATATCTGGAAGAAAGGAAGCAGAAATAATCTATACTAATAATATTATATATATAAGTTAACCCTTTGTTATCCACCTTCACATTATAATTTTTTTTTTGTTATTTGTAGTAAGTAGGTATATAAAATTAACTGCGTTAAAAACAACCGACTTCAAAAACGGAAAAGTAAAAAATAAAAAAGATTTGATATTATTAATTGCTACATATTATTTAGATGTGCTATTTATTAAATAGGTTTGATGTCGGTGCACGGGCTTAATACTAAGTGCTTAGTGTTTGGCACCGACTTCAAACCTATTTAATAAATAGCACATCTAAATAATATGTAGCAATTAATAATATCAAATCTTTTTTATTTTTTACTTTTCCGTTTTTGAAGTCGGTTGTTTTTAACGCAGTTAATTTTATTTAATACTTTTTAGTGTAATTTTCAACACGAATCAAACGAGCCCAAACTCGATAAAGTTGAGTCAATATATTACTGAGTTCCTATGGCCACCTTCCGATTCCATCATCAAATCAGCTCTATGTCATGATAATGTTTCATCGCTATCCAATTTACACACTTATACAAAATTTCAGCTCAATCGGTTACCGGGAAGTGAATCAAAGTTACTTGCTACATTCCAATTAAGTCATCGAGTACAGACAAAAATGCTCATAAAATAAAAACTACTGGGTCTAGCCGAATAAAATTTTTATGGGACCAATTCGACACCATCCTGCATCGAACAAAAAAAGAATCACGTAAATCGGTTCAGAAACCTCGGAGTAATCGGTGTACATACATAAAAAAAAAAAAAAAAAAAAATATACCGGCCGAATTGATAACCTCCTCCTTTTTTTTGAAGTCGGTTAATAAAATTAACGGTTGGTTTGTGAAACTTATATTTTGCATGTTGTAAATACCTGTAATTGTTTGTTACATTTACTTAAGTCTAAGTTAATAGTTAATGCTTCAATGTAATTAAACGTTGGTATTTCTTATGAATAAATAAATAAATAAATTATAAAGATGAAGAGTTTGTTTGTTTGTTTGTTTGAACGCGCTAATCTCGGGAACTACTGGTCCGATTTGAAAAATTCTTTCAGTGATGGATAGATCATTTATCGAGGAAGGCTATATATCATCACGCTAAGACCAACAGGAGCGGAGCAATGCAGGTGAAATCGCGGGGAACAGCTAGTATTCATAATAAGTAGGTACATAATTCAATTGTTATATCTTAATCTCCAATTTCCATGATGTTTTTCCATGTAGTCGGTAACATAAAACGACTGATCATTTAAATAGAGTCGCTCCTAACCGCAACAGCTGTTCGGTACAAATTATTCATGTTATTCGATTACAAACAAACATACAGTGATACGTTGACCGCTAACAATACACAAGTGATCTGCAAACATTGAGGTATAGATGTAAAACTGTTTGAACAAGTGCGTAGCAATCATTAGGGACGTATGATACAGTAAAAAATACATACTTGTAAATGACCGTTTGACATGGTAGAGTTTTAAATAATTTAACTTAAACTGCACATGCAATTCTATCTTCTATGAAACTATTCGTAATTATTTTATGTATTATAATATATCCTATAATCCATACTAATATTATAAATGCGAAAGTAACCCTGTCTGTCTGTTACTCAATCACGCCTTAACTACTGAACCTTGCATGAAATTTGGAATAGAGATACATATTTTGATACCCGAGAGAGGACATAGGATAGGTTTTATCCCGGAACATAGGATAGGTATTACCCACGGGAACGGGAACTATGCGGGTTTTTCTTTCTTCTGCGCGGGCGATGCCGCGGGTGGAAAGCTAGTAAAAAATAAACGAGCATAGCATAAAAAATTGCATAAAATTTTTATATGAGTTCCTATATAATAAGAAATTGAAATAATTTTCACGGTAACCAAGAGAGGCTTCTGAAAACTAGACAGCCTATTTCTCTAAATTTTCTTTTTTTTAAAGTAACCACATTACTAATTACATTATAACTAAGCATGTCCTAAGTAATCTATTAACGTACACACACAAATATCACTAATGCTCTCTCTTCCGCCGTGAGAGTGTTTGTGAAGCGTGAGTCATCGGCGCAGGCGCAGCATACAGGGTGATTTTTATATGGAAATAAGTTTAGGCAAAAATATTAAGAAATGAGTAAAATTATTAAGGAAATAGGAAGTGTGAGAAAATAATTGTTGAGTAGTGAAATGGGTAGTAGATGAAATTTTTAATCCTTGATTTTTTTAAGTCTTAACGAAATAACTATCTATATATTTATGCAAAATACACTATCAGATCGTATGTATAAAATTATGTAATTTGCATAACCAACTTAAAAAAAGATGTGATTTTGAATCAAGATAGATTAACGTGATTGAAAAATACGTATAAGACTGTAATTCGTGTGTCGTACAAATGTGATACAAACAAGAAAACACAATCCATCTTTACGATCTGATCACAAACTAATTTAAGCAGGACATAGACTTTAAGCTCGTCTAGACAATGTGCACATATCACGTTATCACTTGACGATCTGATGAAACAAGATAAAGGTGATTTTGTTTGCAACAATACGTTATGAGATTCTGATAACACTTGTATTTTATTAGAGAAACATAGATACATACGACTCTTGTTCTCATGAACAATCGTTATGTACATGAGCACATAAATGGCATTTTTATCGTATTAATAATTAGTTTTGACCTCTAATATTCTGTTTATACTTACCAATAATAGTTTAACTTCTAATCTAATAGGCTTCTAATATACCTACTTTAGTAACTGATAACTGTAAAAATTACATAAATAGAAAATAGAGTGACACATAAATTTGAAATAGACAAAAATAATAATCAATGCCATATCTACTGTTCGCATTGAATAATCTCCCAAAAAATATTTTTAAAAGCCTTAAAATCAATTAAATTAACATACTAAATACAATGTTTCTTCCCCTCTGTCTTTGCCTACATAAAAAACAAATACTTTCACATCATTGTCACGTAACAAAAAGCATCCTGTATAATAATCTGATGCAATAGATAAGGTGCGTACACACAGTTTTTTTACAAGTGGTGCCTGATCGTACCAGCGTCCTACTTCGCGAGTGAGTCATCGAATGGACCGGAAGGTGTGGAGATGCCTTTGGAATTTTAAATTTAAAAAATTGAATTTGAATTTTAAATTTTTACGTCCGAAACGATGTTATAAATTAAGTGATGAAATATGTAAATATATGGCTTTTAAATTTTTTGCGCTAGTCATTCATAGAAAAAATTAACTCGAATGTGAAAAATCTTAAAATAAGCTATACTACAACAGTATTTTTTACAACCTTTATCATCAGCTAATTTATTATAAATATCAAAAATAGTAGCAGATTTAAAAGTTACGAATATTTTAAAAACTATTTAATAAAAAAATATCCCATGATACCCAAAGCGACTCCATAGATTTTTGTCCTTACGCTTTGTTGACCAAACTCAAGACGATGTCTTCAAACATTTTTTTTGTCTATTCGATGTCGAAAATATTTAACTTTTTAAACGGTTCAAATTATAATTAGGACCTCTTTGAATAGAGTTCGATGTCCAAGCGTTCGCACGAGAAATTCGTAAGGACTTTACTCCATTGGAATAAGGGTGATTTTGGGATGAAAATAAAAATAAAAATTGATGTAACCTGACAATGTTAATAACAAAATGACCAATATTAATCTTGAAATGTCGTCTATTGTAATGGGATGATTGAATGTAGGTAGCGTCACACGGTGCTTTCAGTTTTATTTTTAAGAAAGCATGTACAATATGCCTTAACGAGTGTTTAAATGAGGCGTATTAATCGGTAATATGAATACGTTTATCGTTACGTTTTGTTATTTTTAATCGACTTACAAAAAAGAGGCTGATAAAAGGTTTTCGAGTGGATCACGGATGAAATAACATTGGATATTAAGAGGCAGAGCAATTGCGGATTTTATGCCAAAATGGGTAAAATCTTATTTTAAAGTTTCTATGTTATAATTGCATAGTTGTTTTGCAGTTAATTTTAATAGCCTTGGTCCTTAAATTATCATTGGATAGTTTTTGTTACAACTGTAAAGAAAAAAGTCTTCTAGATAATACTTTACTACCTACTACTTCTACTTACGATTATACTAATACATACATACTTAAAACACATAGAACAATATTATATATACATATCACTACATTTACGGGATCTGCCACATTGCTTAAAAAAAGGAAGTTTATACAATAACACAAAAGACAAACAACAACAAAGACATTATAGTTCAGGATACATCGCCCATTTTTGCAAGTGACTACTATCAAGCTGATTTTCCGTTTGTAGCTTTATTTTGATGAGACACCGAATAATTTCGTGTACGAAACTCTCGATTGTGGTAGCTAACAGAGATAACAAGGATAAAATTTTTTGATTTGATGGTTCTCAAATATTTATTACGCAATTTGTAGGACAATATGTCTGTTGAATTATATAAACATTAACTAAGTGAAAACAAAAAAATCTGCTTGTTAGTAATCGTTTATGATGACCTCGTTATCGATACAATTTGGAAAGGGGGACTCTTTGAACAAACCATAGATTTTGTAGGACAAATATTTTTTCGAATAATTTAGGTAATTATCTTGAGATTGAACAAAAAAAATTCATTCAGTTAGTAATAAATATTTGAGAACCATCAAATCAATTTGTATCCTTGTTATCTCTGTTAGCTACCACAATCGAGACTTTCGTACACGAAATTATTGGGCGTCTCATCAAAATAAAGCTACAAACGGAAAATTAGCTTGATAGTAGTCACTTGTGAAAATGGGCGATGTATCCTGAACTATTATACAATTTCCTAAATTACATTTAACCATATTTTAAATAATATGTGATTTAATAGAAGACGTAATAGAGGTATATCTAAAAACGAATCACTCAATATTACACATGTATGAAATTTCATTTAATATAAAATAATTGATGAAAGCTTCAATTATAACTTTTCTCCGTCTTTCGTCCCTTTTACGATACAAATAAAACCCTATTTATATTTGACCTATAATAATATTTGACCACCTTTCTGTAGCTCTTAATTAACTTATTTTATAAACTACAAAGGTGGATTCTTGATGGAAATTAAATGTATTTTACCCACATTTTCATATTAAATTCATACGCACATTTTATGTGGATATTTTATCTAGATACTAATATTATAAAACTGAAGAGTTTGTTTGTTTGAACGCGCTAATCTCGGGAACTACTGGTCCGATTTGAAAAATTCTTTCGGTGTTAGATAGCCCATTTATCGAGAAAGGTTACAGGTTATATATCATCACGCTACAACCAACAGGGGTGGAGCCACGGGGGTGAAACCGCGCGGAGCACCTAGTTAAAGATATTTTGTAAATGAAAATTATAATATGAACAGTAAACTTTTATTTATACATATTCATTCCAATTACCTACCAAATTAAAGAGATACTTCGAACAAAATTTTACTTCAACACGACTTAACCTTATCTAATAAGGCTCTAGAATTAGAGTTTTGGGAGTGTTTGAATTATGTTATGATTATTTGTTGTTGTTAAATCTTTTGAAGTGATTTGGCATCCAGTGGTGTAATAGATTGCAATCAATTTTATATTTTATTTTTCTAATAAATATAGCTGTTTATTCCTAACATCACCAGATGAAAATTCTTAAATTTAAATCAAAGCTTGTATCCCATTCCAGGCTAAGGAAATAATAAATAATCCCCTCCATAGAAAATGTACGCAAATCTCTGTACCAAGGTGCTAAAACAGTAATCCGACCGCTAAAAAATAGAGAGACGTTAAACTATAAAAACGTTCATAGACCATGAGAAAACTACATTTTGCTCACAATGTAATTCAAAAATACGATGTAATAGATCATTAAATGGTTTTATTTCAGAAAAAAACGTGACGTGCTGTATAATAACCCTATTTTACTTTCAAAGCGTCAAATGTACAAAAGTTTATTGCTTGTAAATCAAAATACATATAAATAACGTTTGACTTGTCCGTCAGTTTCGTTTAATGGTTATTAAAATATTTTATTGATGGATTGACTGTAAAGTTAACTGACTTTTTATTGCGTAGAGGTTAGAAAATAGGTGATGGTCTGTTATTATTACAGACAAGATTGTATTACGCGAGAAATGGTACCTACAAAATAACATATTATTATTATCTACACTATCTACACTTATATTATAAATAGGAAAACTTTGTTTGTTTATTTGATTGTAATGAATAGGCTCATAAACTACTGGACCGATTTTAAAAATTCTTTCACCATTCGAAAGCTACATTATCCACGAGTAACATAGGCTAGGTTTTATCCCGGAAATCCCACGGGAACGGGAACTATGCGGATTTTTCTTTGAAAACGCGGGCGAAGCCGCAGGTGGAAAGCTAGTTTATTATAAAGATATAACATCTATCAATGTTATAAGTTATCCATTAAATTATTGTCCTTAATCTGTACAAGTTTTCTTGGAAACTCTACAAAGCATAAGTTATTAATAGGTTAAGTTTTAAAAGTGAAATTTTCACTTCATTTCCTCAACAATAATCCACAGCATTACAAAACATAATTATTCTAATAACACATTTTTAATTATGACTTATAGTAACACAATAAAATAGTTAAAATACTAAAAAAATACAAAGAAAGCTCTCAAAATTTGAACAAAGACGTATTAAGCAAAGTTGTTAATGTTTAGACTAATGTCTATTTTATTGGTCATTCCACATTGACCATTATTTGGTTTAGTAGTTACATTGTTAACTGACTTTTATTACTATTTTTATTACCTTTTCCTGATATAATACTTATTTGTAGAAGTTATTGATTAGATATATCTGTAAAAATCTATATATATATAAAACTCAAGGGTGACTGATATAGTGATCTATCAACGCACAGCCCAAACCACTGGACGGATTGGGCTGAAATTTGGCATGCAGGTAGATGTCATAACGTAGGCGTCCCCTAAGAAAGGATTTCCCGAAATTCTTGCGGGAACGGGGAAAAATGGGGATGCACGTACAAAGTCGTGGGCGGAAGCTAGTTGAAATATAAGTAGGATTATCAGAAGGTTCCAGTCAAATATTATTAGAAATCGAGATACGTTATATTTAAAAATAATAAAGCACATATAAAAAATTATGTTTAGTTATGCAGGAATGTACCACCATGCATTTTCTAAAGCAATAAGCCGTCATTCCTTATTAGCTAAGACTAGCTGTGCCGCGCGGTTTCACCCGCATTGCTGCGCTCCTGTTGGTCTTAGCGTGATGATATATAGCCTATAACCTTCCTCGATAAATGGGCTATCTAACACTGAAAGAATTTTTCAAATCGGACGAGTAGTTCCTGAGATTAGCTTGTTCAAACAAACAAACTCTTCAGCTTTATAATATTAGTAAGAATTCTGCGGGTAGTGCAAAATAAAGAAACTTATCGATAACACAAATAATATTATAATATCGTAGAAAAAATCGATATCTAACAGCAATTTATTAATACCACATTATCAATGCTAATGACAACTACATAATAGTTCTTTGTTCAACAATAAGTTGTGTAATATAAAACAAAAGATATCACTAAATGAATGGTGACGAAAGATTTCAAGTGTTCACAAATGAGTTGAAATATGTGTACCAAATGTTTACTGATGATAAGCTTTTGTGGTACAAAATGTATGCGACAGCGTGTAAATACCATGAAGAAAATCATTGAACTTATCATATTGTTATTATAGATTTAATATTGTTTAAAAATGTGACATTTATCCAACCCCATGTGGCAGGTTTATTTGGTGAACCTGCCACATGGGGTTATATATGGGGTTATACACAGGTATACCCTAAACCTGCATATCTTAGAACTAATGCGAAGCAGTTCTGAATATCTTATTCAATGAGTAAGACAAATTAAGAAAACTAAGAAAGCATTGTTTCAATTTTCCCTCTAAATCTTTCGGCAAAATTCTATCTCACAATACCCAGTAAGTCATTGTAAAACTGCTTTTTTTACACTAGTAAAAAATTACGTACTTAGCTATATTATTCATGCATTCCTTGTCTTATAGCTTAATAAACAAATTAAAAATAAATCCATAACAAAAGCCATTGTCCATTATAAGAATAGATAGATACAAACTTGATACAAATCGCTTTATCCCTTGCCCTAAACCACAACCACAGATAAGGTAACTCGTCAAAATTTAATAAAACCTTTGTACATGTTCCGTTTCGATATATCGGGCGAGTCAATGTCTCGATAATTGTTCTCTAGAAATTTCGATAAAATATTGCATTCTTTGTTTCCAGGGCATCGAACCTGGTACCTGGAAAACTTTGAATCACAACTAATGTACGATAGGAATCTGTAGTGATGTTATTTTTGTATTGAGGTTGTATTTGTCAACGTTTTTCGATCATTTATAATTTATGAAGGCTTTAGACTAATGACTTTACACTGGTTTTAATTTTATTACTGATTAAAATAAAACAACAGTTAAGATTTTATTGTGAATCAATATGTCTGCACTTATTGTTTTATATATTTATAAACTAGCTTTCCGCCCGCAGCTTCACCTGCGTTGTCTATAAATTATATACTAAAACCTTCCTCTTGAATGAATCTATCTATTAAAAAACCGTATCAAAATCTCTTGCGCAGTTTTATAGATTTAAAAATAGCTCTATTATCTCTATCCATACGACGTCCCTAACATAGGCATATATGGACAGAGAAACCGATTTTACTATGTAGTGATTAAATAATACAATTAAATCTGTACCCTTAAAGTAAATAAAACAAAAATTCAGTATTTATTAAAACGGAAAATCATGATTTAAATCCGTCATTTTTTTAATTTCCAAAAGTATATAATTATGTTTTATCTACATTTTTACTGAACTAACATCCTATAATGGCCTGCTACACCCAGTTTTCAAAATCCTTAATGATCCTTTACCATTTATTTATGCTTCATAATCGTGTTTCAACTAACAATTAGCATATATTATGCCATTAGTGAAGAGATAATAGTTTAAGGTGCGGTAAAATTATGTAAACGTAATTATTTCTGGTAGATCGTTTAGTTTTAGATAAATATAACAATAGACTATAATATGGTCATTTTGTACTTGTTTTGATTTTTCTTCCAAAGTAAAATATAAAAAATAGGCAGAATGTCTACGGTCCTATGTATCTTTATAAATATTTCAATGTATTGTGTATATGAATTGTAGGTATTTTTATGGACCCCAAAATAGCCTGTATTTTGGGGTCCATAAAAATGTCCTCGTTTGGGGTCCATCTTTATACCTAACCCACAAATTGTTCAATAAATGATTTTTTTAATATTAGAAACAAAACGATGCTAAATGATTACCATTATTTTAATATACAGAATTTTACGGTTTACAACCTCCTAATGTTCATCATCGGTTTTCAAAATCATGCTGTTATCATCACGATGTTTACCTTCATCAATAAGAGCAATCACTATTATATTAAAAAAACCTGAGTAAAACATTATATTAACTATACTTTTAAATAAAAGTAATAACTTAAACGCAATATTCCTTTGTATATATTTAGAATTTAATACAAACAATGCGTTTATTACAATAACAGGCTTAGTGGATATGTGGAAATATTAATAATAAGCAATAATTGAGTCGTCAGCAGCAATTATGTATCTGTGCTGCTGCTAAACTTTATTATTAATAGATATTTTTATTCTTCCTGTTTTTTAAAATTCCAGTTTAATGAATGAACTAGGCAATTGATTATCGCGAATCTGACGATGCCCTTTGTACTATTTACAGTGATGTTTTAGGTTTTTACAGTTTTTAACTTTCTTAAGTTTCCATTTCTTATGACGAAACATATAAAATAGAGATATTTCATGTATTTGGATAAGACTAGTTTTTTCCTTGGACTCCTCCTGATTATAATGATTCATTAATAACAATCGATTCAACCGTTTAGAAGGAGTACAGAGATAAACACACATATATAGAAATCTTAACCCTTTCAATGTTAACAGTAACATATGACAAAACGTGTTTAAGCACGTGCGCATATAGCTGTGACTTATTAAAATTAATTTAAATTTATACAGAATTTATAGTGCAGTAGACCAAGGTTAGGACCAAGGCCCTACGTATGAGCGTAATAACTGATACACTGTAAAATATACCTTACAATGCATTTGTTAATAATCATTTATACGTACCTATATGTCCTTATAGTATCCTCGCAATAGTAGGTTTAAATGACCATGTTCCGTTTTTATGTTTTGTTACCGTCCGCAAAACTTCTTTTAGATGTAGAGACATACTGGAAACTTAAATTATATTAATACTTATAATATTTATATAAAACTAAAATATTTTAGGCTAAGATTTAACAAAATTTATAGTAAGGACAAATAAAACGAATTTCTATTATGAAAAAGTAATTCAGTTATTTTTAATAATAATAGCGGTCAGTCAGATTTATTAAAGAAAAATAAGTACTTGTGCGAATTATGTATGCGTAGGCGAAGGCTCTTTTTAGGAGTATTATATTATCTGTGGTTTTAGGTTGTACTCTCTCTGTACGTTCAAGGTTTGGCAAGATCGTACAAGACTAGGCTTGAAAGGGTTTAATGCACCATTGACAAGAATTGTACTACTATTTACCTTCCTGTTGCAGCAGCGATGTAGAGACGAACTAATTATGTAGCTTCAGAGTACTGAAATAACTTCGTCAATAAAGAAATCTTCAACGTTCTAAAGCTATCTAGGTTTTCAGAAGGATGAAGTGCAGTTAAATACGGTAGTGAATTAAAATAAAACTTTGAGAACTCTCTCGTACTTCAACTCATATTTCAATCAGTGTACACAATATTATACACCAATATCATAGATGGAATCTAACAAACATACCAATATAGTGTAGGAAATCAATCTTCTATCGTTTCATGAATTCGTAAAACTCAAAATTTGTGAAATACAATGTGATAAAATAAATCAGAGATATTACAGACTCTACATGGCTAGTTTAATGTTTACTAACATTTTTTTCAGATTTTAATCTATTCACTAAAAGTCAAGAACGGTCATTATCCAGCGGAAAATAATGCAAAAGTACAACAAATATCCTTTAGTATAAAAGGTTAATGTAGGTACTTTATAAGGTCGTTTTTGTTTGATTTAACATGCGGGCTCGTGTTAGAAAATACATAAATTTCCCATCTGATAAAGCAACTACAATATGTTTTAATTGCTTGGACTTTGTAATTACAGGAATCTTTATAGAGACGTGTAATGAATAATTTAGTTTATTAATTAGTCGTAAATTAGCACTAACTTTAAAAATATTTGTTAATGTACCATGAAAATTTTTCTAATGTGTCTTTCACAAACAAATTTTAGATTTCTGCAGCTGTGATCTTGTTATTCAATTCCTGCAGAAAATATATATTTATTTAATTTCTATTGAATTAAAATAAAATTTATTATATATTTGTGCTGATGCAACTAACTTAAACATATGGTTATTACCTGATTAAATCGTAACTTTACGCTATGAAATAGTATACCATAAATCAGAGCTATACTCACTATTATATAGGTATATAATCAATAATAATACAAACACGTGCGTTCCCAAAACCATTATAAACTGTGAAGTCATCCAAAATCGAAGACAACGTGTTAATTTGCCTATTCTACTAGTAATCCTTTCGACATACTCAATATCTTTAGCTTTACAGGATTTTAAACCTTGCCGTAATAAGAATAGCTCTTATTTTTGCTGTTGTTGAATAATCGATCAATAATGTATAGAAATCAATCGCAGGTGTTCACTGATGGGTATTTTTTGCTTATTGTTGAGGCATTTATTGGTTTTAGTAAGTGACAAAAAGGGTGAGGTGCCCTTTATTATTTTGCTTGCCTTTTTCCATTGCAATAGAAAAGAAGTTGTTTGCAAAACAACAAACAATATAGTCATATTGCGAAGTAGGTAACACTATCAATTGCACTAACAGTTTTTTTATTATTTACACAACCTATGGAAATGACATTTAGATTTATTGATTTTCACTAAAATATTTAATTTTTATTATCTTTAAGAAAGTATAAGTTAGGATGTAGTTACTCTATATTTAAAACAGACTATTTTATGATGCTATTGATCTTCTTGTTAATAATTTATAAGAATACCACTAGATCTCTTTAATAAGTTTATCGGTTCATTATTGCTCTTACAAATGTACTGTAAAAGTTCTTATCAAATTTTATTAATTTATTTTTTGCATACTGAAAAATGTCTAACATAAACATGAAAACTAGCTGAAATCACAAAAGTTAATAAGCAAGTATAATACCAACGATCAGTCAGTGTTTGCAAGCAATATTCATTAAACAGGGCTTACAGTGGACTATTAATTCGCGCCAGCCCTGATGCCTCGCTATTGTGCTAAGGTTTCGCCGCTGAACCGGCTTGCATTATAGTTTGCATTGCAATAGGGTTGGCAAATGGGGAAAACTTTTATTTCATTTTTATATTGTTATGGGAAATCTATTTTCGTTTCCACTCATTAAACAGAAGAACTTACAAACTTTTAGATACTACGAAGGATTCCAACATTAACATTGGTGCGATCAAGCAAATGAATTTCATAATTATAATCCTGAAAAAGTTAATACTGTATACAACCTTGAAATTAATTATAATATCTTAATATATTCTCAATAATACATAGACAATAAACACATATTTCAGAATAGAAATACCTATAAGCTCCAGTATTTCTGCATACAAAATCTAGAATTGCAATATAAAATACTAAAACAATATTTCATGAAAAACTACAAAACTTACAATGCCATTGCGTAAGGAAATAAGTATCCATTTCATATCTAGAGATAGCAAAAATATCTATCGAAATATGCATGATTCATCATTGATCTTGGCCTGGTTATGTCGATTTACATCACAAATGTATGACTAAGGAACGACCATGTTATTCAGGGACAAGATCGCGGATTCATTGCTTAGAAATGTATATGAAATAATATTAATCTATGGATAAGGTTGTGCAGTTCTTCTTTTTAAATCTTAATCAGTGTGCCTAGTGCGAGTTTTCATCGAGTACGAAACGTTACTATCGCGTTTGCGTCACAGCCGAATTAGTACGGGAAATCGAACAGCGCCCCTAGCGGACGTATGGGGAAGCTTTGATTCCCCATACAAATTTCGCTGTAACGCAAACGCGATAGTAACGTTTCGTACTCGATGAAAACTCGCACTAGGCACAGGGCACATAGATTTCATGGTAAGTTAGGTACATAGATTATGCTGAACATTAATGTAAACATCGTAGTAGACTCATAGATAGAAATACGAATTTATTTCTAACTAGCTTTCCACCCGCAACTTCGCCCGCGCAGACAAAGAAAAATCCGCATAGTTCCCGTTCCCGTGGGATTTCCGGGATAATACCTATCCTATTTCCCGGGGTAAAAAGTAGCCTACTTTCTCGGGTATCAAAATATCTCCATACCAAATTTCATGAAAATTGGTTCAGTAGTTAAGGCGTGATTTAGTAACAAACAGACAGACAGAGTTACTTTCGCATTTATAATATTAAGTATGGATTTGTGTCACAAAATGCGTGCTTAAACAACAATAAATTGTATCCTACTTGCAGTACATACCTTATTTAATAAATTGCAAATGATCATTTGCCCTAATATTTATAATATACTAGCGGTCCGCCCCGGCTTCGCCCGTGGTACATGTTTACGTTTTCTCTACATAAGAACCATCCTCGTACTTCAAGGAATATAATAAAAAAAGAATTATCGAAATCGGTTCAGCCGTTCTTGAGTTATGGAATTACAACGAAAAGTGGCATTGATTTTTATATATTAGATAAGTTATATATAAAGATAGATTTCCCTTGATCCAAAGAATATTTAAACACGTACTCCGGCTTGATAAATAATATTATTTATCAGGCCGGAGTACGATAAGATTTATAAGCTTTCAATCTATACTAATATTATAAAGCTGAAGAGTTTGTTTGTTTATTTGAACGCGCTAATCTTGGGAACTACTGGTCCGATTTGAAAAATTCTTTCGGTGTTAAATAGCCCATTTATAGAGGAAGGTTATTGGCTATATAATATCATCACGCTACGACCAACAGGAGTGGACCCACGGGGGTGAAACCGCGCGGAGCAGCTAGTTTTGAATACTTGAACGTAGCCAGAGCTAGTTGTAAACATTTAGCAGCCCTACAGAACTTCACCGCTTTTGTTCCGGTGAACCAATGATTAATTGCATCTATGAAGCTGTAATTTTCACCAGCGATTGTATCGTGAAAACTGTGAAACTAATTAAATGAACACGTCAGTGCCACGGCCCGCCTTTTGTTTGTTGTGATTTTTGTCGTAGTTTTATATAAAGTTTAATTAATTGTTTATGTAGGTATATTATGTCTGCGCAATCTATCCTTATTTATGTTGAGTGCAAGTATACTTTAAAATGTTTTTGAAGTGAAATTTCTCCAGGCTTTGAGAGTAAAATTGCAAGGTCGCGTCATGGCAATACCGTCACGTCCTGGAGTAAGGGGATAAAAGTTTCACTTCTGACACGTGTGCATGATTTTGTGCCGGGAGAAGCTAAAATAAAGTCAATCATATTATTATTAAGAAAATACCTATGTGTTATGAAACATCGGATTCAAAGATGCAGTGGGTCACTTGATATTCATGAATAATTAAGATTCGTTTTTAGTATTACATGGTATTACTAGCTTACTGTCCGCGGCTTCCCCTACGTTTTCAAAGAAAACCCGCATAGTTCCCGTTCCCGTGGGATTTACGAGATAAAACCTATCCTATGTTCTTTCTCGGGTATCAAAATATATCCATACCAAATTTCATGCAAATTGGTTCAGTAGTTTAGGCGTGATTGACTAACAGATAGACAGACAGAGTTACTTTCGCATTTATAATATTAGTATGGATACAGGTACTATTATCAATAACGTATGTAAATATGGACATAGTTAGATTATAGATAGGGAGGCGAGGTAGCTAAATGGCGTAATTCAACGGCGTCGTCGAGACTTATCAAAATCGAAAGATAAAATAATTTCGAAAAGAAAAGCTTCTATGCTAAAAACCATTTTAGCGGTGGGTTTGGCGTGTACGGATTTTCAAAAATGTAAAAAAAAACAGTTAATTGGGCATTCTCGAGCGCGTCAGATATTCATACTACGTATGCCCCAAGTGCCTCTGATAACAACGGTATACTAATCTGCCGGTTTGCGTGGTGGGGCTAGGCATATAAATTAGTCAAAAATGCACAAAAAAAAAATTTACTCGAGCGCGTCAGATTTTCGGAAGGGGTGTTAAGTAGGTCCCAAAAAAGCTCCCCTTAAAAAAACTGACGATTACGGCATGACGATAAGTTACGATGAATTTTTGAAAATGCAGAAAAAAAAAGTCCTTTTGAAATACTCCAGCGCGTCAAATTTTCATAGTGGAGGTTTATCACGGTATCCTGAAAGCATATTTTCTTAATCTGACAAAAATGTTGGTGGGTTCTCTAAATCTGACCGAAAAAGGTTTGTGGGTTTCTTTTTTTTAATCATCGTTATTTCATATCAATTTTTCTTAACACCCTCAGTTTTCGAGATATACTCAAAAAACCGGGAGTTTGAGTTTCTTGATGCTTCAAGTAAAAAAAGTTTTAACTTTGGACAAAAATTAAAAGAGACCTTTTTTGTAAAATAAAATTATCTTTTTTGTTTATTTAAACTATTTTTTTGGAAAAAGTAAAGTTCGCGACTTATATGCTACAACACGTTTTTCGGAAGACGAAATGGCTCCTCCAGACTTCCGGTCATGCGGAAACCGGCAGATTTTGTATTTTCAGTAATTTTTAGATTATATTCTTCAAAATAGAAATAATAAAAATCGCGCTCGAGAATGCCGGATTAACTTTTTTTTTACAAGTTCGCGACCCTATAACTCGGCGGCGTCAAGGACTTATGGTCAGATTAGTTAAAATTAGCCTTAAAACACTAAAATCAACCCCCAATATCTTAATCTGACGCGCTCGAGTATTTCAGACTATCGTTTTTTTTTTACTAATCTGATCGTCTATCCTAGGCGCGCGTCACTACATATAGAGCTAAATAGTTAACAAGGTTGTTCTATTAGGTCTAAGGTATCTCTCATATCTTAAACTGCCACGCTCGAGTATTACAGAAAATTCCCCTCTTCGCCTCCCTATCTATTATGATAAATTACAATCCTCATCAGCGTTCAAATCAATCAAATGCAAATACCACAAATTGTCAAATTTAAAATACTCTTTGGGAAAACTTTTGTATGTGAATTCACACACTTGTCACACCAATCACCTATAATCCTGCCAATTTGAATACGTCAATAAGTATATGCTATTTGCATATATCTTGCATTTGCGAAAACAAGAAATGGTTAGCATTTGTTTGTGATGGTGTTAAAATTTGCATTCCTAAGGGTCGATCGATACTTGGGGTCACTTAGAGGAAATTAATATTCCCTTTATCAAGAGAATGTATGCAGTTTTGGGTGTTATTGGAGGAGTGGTTTGTTCCCATGGAATAATGTTAATTAAAATTCAGTTGTGTTAAGTTTTAAGTTTAATCATATATTTCTTATTGGATAGGATTTATATTTTGAAAAATGTCGTTTCAGCCGTTGAACTCAGTAATAAAGGCATGTCCAAAATAACTTTATTTAAATTGAATACATACGGAATACATGAATACATCAACCGTTAAACAAATAAAATCAGTGAATGTGATTTTTTTATACATAATATCAATCTATACTAATATTATAAAGCTGAAGAGTTTGTTGTTTGTTTGTTTGAACGCGCTAATCTCGGGAACTACTGGACCGATTTGAAAAATTATTTCGGTGTTTCATAGCTCATTTATCGAGGAAGGCTATAGGGTATATATCATCACGCTACGACCAACAGGAGTGGAGTGGAGTGAAACCGAGCGGAGCAGCTAGTATATAATAATATCGTTTTTGCCTTTTTTAATGAAGCAATAATTATCCACCAAATTGTCCACCTTGTCTACCTCATTATTTCATACATCCAAATATTATTTTATTCCACAAATTTCATTTCACACTTTAATTTCATACAATCAAGTGTTTCTAGAGAAAACAGCATCACTTCCGCTATGCACAACAAAACACTTAGAATAAAAATGTCATTGCTGCAAATCCCACGGAAATGCATACAATAGAAGCTTGCACTTAGATATTTGTATAAATTTCTCGTTTGAAACATCGGGGTGTATTGCGTCTAATTTACATGCAAGTATTTGAGAGTGACAAATGTTTTGTTATTTTTGCTTGATGAGGCTGAATTGCGGAGATGAATTTAAAGTTCAAATAAGGTTTATAACAAATTTTATTTACATTTATCTCATCTTTAACTTGAAGCGTAATTTTAGCCATGGTGTAGATGCAATATAATATATTGCAATATAATACTTATTATAAAAAAATGAAATAGAATGAATGAATGAAAATCTTTATACTCTAAACTACACTAAATACAGAATTACAAGCGAAACAAGTAATAATATAGGGCGATCTTATCGCTGAATTATAGGTTCTTATACGTACACTGTTTTTTCCTTGACCACCAGGTTGTCTGGAAGAGATCGCTGTCTTAGCGATAAGACCGCCTGTTGTGCTCAACTGTGTCTATTTCTTATATTTACTTTCGTAATTTTTATTTCTTGGTGCACAATAAAGTATTTTTGTTTGTTTGTTTGTTTTTTGGAAATATTGTAAGTAAATTTTTCCCATAAAATAAATAACAGCAACGTTCCTTAAACTCTTTCCGCAAAGTCGGTGTAATGTTTTATTTTTTGCATTTTAACGTTTCACAAATTTTTAAACAAAACAAGAGAAAAAACTTGCATACACCCTATTCCCTACAGAGTTCCACAAAAAATCTCACAACCTGCATCTTGCTATGCAAATGAACAGTAAAAAAATGTAAATTCAAAATGAATTTTGCGAATGAATGATCATATTATTCTAATCAATGTATATTCACATGGTCAATTTGATAACCCCACAAAGGGACCTTAATAAATAAACTATTTGCTAAATGACTTTTTAATTCAAAACAAGGAGTTAACGTGTTAAATAAAAAAAGGAGAATGGTCCTTGCAAAAACGTTAAGCAAATATGTTTTTTGAATTATTAGGTGAGAATTCTCAGTGTATGCAAATTTTAGTTAACGGATATTTTTGGGTATAGGAAGTCATTGATTATTAAATTAGTTTGGATATAGGAGACGTAAGTTTGCACTTTAATAGTAATGATAGTTTGAAATTTAATAAAAAAGGAGCAGCAGATTTATGAGGTTCAGTTTGATTCAATAGCCAAGTTGTAAATTGTACAAATCTTATATTATTTATTATATTGTTTTTTTTTTGTACTTATTGTTATAGTTTGCAATTAAGAACAATGAAGTCAATATCAAGAGTGATATTCGCGATTAAATAGTTATCAGTTTAATTAATTAATGAAATACATTTACCTACATAAAGAGCGAAGTTGTGATCGAATATTTGAGATCGTTAAATATAATAATATTTTATCTTCTGGTCGATTTTTTGAATCACTTGTTCGTTTATTTTTAAAATACTAAATTGGAGTCTGTGCATAAGTTTGATATAAATAAAGTATAAAAAGGTAAACGGAAACCGCCGGCATTCTTCAGGCATGCGTGTGTGTTTATTGTTTTATTTTGCGTCTAAGATTTTAAGTGTTTTATAAACAAATGGTTCATTATATTGACATTAATTAATTTAAATTGATTTTTACCAAGAGTATGAGCTTTTATTACTTAACTAGCTTTCCACCCGCAGCTTCGCTCGCGCAGTCAAAGAAAAACCCGCATAGTTCCCCTATTTCCCGGGGTAAAAAGTAGGCTATGTCCTTTCTCGGGTATCAAAATTTCTCTATACCAATTTTCATGCAAATTGGTTCAGTAGTTAAGGCATGATTGAGTAACAGACAGACAGACAGAGTTACTTTCGCATTTATAATATTAGTATGGATTACTATTGGTGTTTGTAATTTTCCAAAAAATATCATTATAGGATTTAATTAATTAAATTATTACCTATTAATACTGCGAACAAAAAAAATACAAGAATGTCAAAAGCTCTCAAAATGTTTAGGCATTTTTTTGAGAAGTAAGATTTCAATAACATATAGGTACCTAGTTCATTGATTACATAAAATGATAATTACCTAAGTATAATTTGATTATAATATGTGTCTTAAAAATGCTTTATAAAAAGTATTCTTCAAGCCAAAACAAAAAAACGTCTTGTTAACACGTGAACCGCATTACGTGGATGACTCACTATCAACTTTCAATTATAAAAACAACAAATTTGCGTAACCAAATCCACACAAGTCAAACCCTACCAAATAAAAAGGGAAGAAGGTTGATTTTAGCATGTTTTTAATCTGGTTGTTACGTCCTTTTGTAGTCTGTATTGTTGTAAAGAGCACCCAAAGCTCAAAAGTGCAGGTGTCCTGGAGACAATAGAGGTTAGGTTCGATACCCGTCTGTGAAACGATTTGTAAAAAAACTTTGGCGTACGTTAATGATACGTGACTTGTAGCGAAAGCATGGGGTTCTGTATAGTATTTTTTGTTAGTTAGAATAACAAGTTAATTGTATTCTTGTGATATTTGCACCTATAAATTTAGAAGCTGCATAATTTGAGAATATTAATGAATGAATGTACGAATATTCTTTATTGCTTATAAATAAATAAATACAAGTGGAAAAGCACACAACACATAATAATTATAAAACAAGCAGGCCGGGGACATTGTTTCCGGCAACGCACTAACAATGTCCCCGGAATTGCTGGTGCCTATGGGCGACGCAGTGCACTTAACATCAGGTGACGCGTCTGCTCTGTTGCCTCCTCTTATATAAAAAAAGCAAAAGGCGGCCTTATTGCTAGGTAGCGATCTCTACCAGACAACCCTTCATATAAAGGAAGGAATATTATTTGACGATGTGACGATATAATATGGTCCTAATTTTCTCATATAAGTATAACCTAATAAACGAACATCACCACACAGCTAAAAATATGCTCATATTGCGCGCTCTACAGCGCTTTACATAATAAAGTGAATCATATAAATCTTTAAAAGAAGGAAAACATGTTTAAAAGTGCTTAGTGAAAAGCTTTAAGGAATGCTCTACAAATAGAGAACCTTTCATTGTCTGATAAAATTCAGCACTAATTCATCTCAAATATATTGATTTTATTTCTCTCCACATCTTTAAGTACAAATAATAAAAACATCACTACGAGTCAGGGAACCTGAAATCTAAAAAGGCAAAAAGTTGGCTCGCTTTCGCAAAAGCGATGAGTCATTGTCATCAATCAGAGCGAAATAGTGTTACTTGTAATGTATTTATAATATGATATAACAGTACATACAGTTTTATGTAGAATTATAATTACTATTAGTTTCCTATAATTCATGTTTTACCAGTTTTCATCTTGTCTCTAAATCTCTAATCTCACCTACTTAAATTTGTATCACATTGTTTTCGCAATGCATTTGCAAAAATGATACTTAGAGTATTTTCATACTTTGTTTGATAACTACAATTACCTTATGTAATTTTAATTTATTACTTTATATACAATTACCCTATTTAATTACCTTAAAAAGTAGCCCGCCTATGTTACTACTAATCTGTAAGTTTAGGATTACAAACAGCCATAAAAAAATCGTCGCATATTATTATTATTACGACTTCATTTCATTCACACTTACAATGCAATTCAAACAAAACCCCTTATAAATTACTAGCTTTCCACCCGCGGCATCGCCCGCGCATTCAAAGAAAAACCCGCATAGTTCCCGTTCCCGTGGGATATCCGGGATAAATCCTATCCTATGTCCTTTCTCGGGTATCAAAATATCTCTATACCAAATTTCATGCAAATTGGTTCAGTAGTTAAGGCGTGATTGAGTAACAGACAGACAGACAGACAGAGTTACTTTCGCATTTATAATATTAGTATGGATTAAATAATAAACTACCTAGTCAACGTAAGTTAATGCGTATTTTGCTTTTTGCAAGCTTTTACGAACAGTTATCAACTATTATGCTATTAAACAGAAAGCATGATTGTATCAATAATAACGTACTAAATACTTGTACATATTAGATTTTATATCTATTTAATCGTTCCTCGTAATCGTATTTTACATACAGACAGTGCAACCTTAATTTGAAAATAATAATGTCTGTCATAGATTAGTTTTAATACAGAAGGGTTAAAAAATAATTTAAACTAGAACTTGGCGGACGGTGAAAAGAAATAATATGCATTCTAGAATTCTTCTATTTCCTTGCTTTTTTCAATTTTTTGTGATTTCTTTGTCTGCAAGTGTCTGTGCATATTGTGTTTTATAAGAAATCACAATTAAATTATTTATTTCAAACTAAGGGAGATAATTGAAGTTTCTATGTGCGATTATGGTCGTCATTGTAAATTAAAATATTCCTATTATTACTATCTACCTACACGATAACACAAAGGACGCAGGTCTGAATCCCATATAATCCATTTTATTTCTATTCTTAAAAATGTTTTAATATATTAGCAATAAATACAGTAAGTTAATAAATACTCACTGTATTATAGAAATTGAAACAAATAGCCAAGTCTACAAGTTGCATATTCTTTGCTAATATGATTCGTCACACTGAATAATCGTTTCTGGATATCGATATAACGATGCTTTACCGAGAACTCGTTTCGATACATTTATTTTAACCTTTCCTTTTAAACTAGTAATTTATTACAATATCATCAACTAGTATTTTACTTTGATCGATTGGACAAGTTGAAGAAAATTATACTGACATTTTCTTTCTAAAATACAGTTTTTGTAAAGCGCGGAAAGCAATTCTTTTTACCTTATGCCTTGTATTCAATACTAGCTGCTCCGCGCGGTTTCACCCCCGTGGCTCCCCTCCCGTTGGTCGTAGCGTGATGATATAAAGCTATAGCCTTCCTCGATAAATGAGCTATCTAACACCGAAAGAATTTTTCAAATCGGACCAGTAGTTCCCGAGATTAGCGCGTTCAAACAAACAAACAAACAAACTCTTCAGCTTTATAATATTAGTATAGATTAAAAAGTGCGTAAATATAATAAAATTAAACATAACAAGCAGGTTATAATATTATAACCATGTCTATATAAAACATATTCAGCATAAAAAAATTTAAACATAGAACACAATGTAACTTAATAATAAATAAACTAACATAGTTCAAATTACTTTGGTTATCGTAGCAACCTCCATAATAAATTAGTGTAGGTATGTTAACTCCAAAAACACTTGGTTTCTCAAACAAATTCTTAATAATATCATAAAGTTATAACAAAAGCTACTAATAATATAAAATCGAAAGTTTGTGAGAATATATGTGTATGTTTGTTACTCTTTCACGCAAATACTAATGAACCGATTACAATGAAATTTAGCACATATATAGAGGGTATCTTGGATTAACACATAGAATAGGTTTTATCCCGGAAATCCTACAAGTACGGGAACTATGCGGGTTTTTATTCGAAAACGCGGGCGAAAAGCTAGTAAACTAATAATTTCTTAACAATATAATAACGTTATAACTAAGGTACAATACTACTTATAATTATATTATAATTTCCTAACAATATACACTATACAGTTATAATTTAATATAATTCACAATACACGAAGCAAGGAACACTTGAAGGCATCCAGCACGTCTCCATTCAATAAAGAAAGCTCGCCAGAAAGCTTCCTTAAAAGCAAAATGCAAATACGAGCCAAAGTCTAGCTTAATCCACTTAAAGCGCTCTATCTAAAATATTATCTTATTTATACAGAAACACTCGCTGAATAGCAAAATTCAAGACGAAAATATTAGTTTTTTACAGTTGGTTACACCAAAGAAAATATAATAAAGTACTATACCTTTATACTTATTGTAGGTTACAATTTTGGCTTAGTTTTTATACGTATTGTATAATATGTAGTTAACTGCAGTCTGCAACGATGAATAATGACAAAAAAACTATATTCTAGGAATTCCTCTTAGTGATAAACTCTTCCACATTTATATCTTTATTAATTAACTAGCTTACCGCCCGCGGCTTCGCTCGCTTTGTCTAAAACCTAATAAATTATATACTAAAACCTTCCTCTTGAATCACTCTATCTATTAAAAAAACCGCATCAAAATCCGTTGCGTAGTTTTAAAGATTTAAGCATACAAAGGGACATAGGGACAGAGAAAGCGACTTTGTTTTATACTATGTAGTGATGATGATGATACTATAGCAACGTCTGAAAAGAAGGTCATAAGTTTTACTATTACTTTGGATTTTCATAATGAAAAAAATGACCCAATACTTACGCACATTACATCACATGATTCACATTATCACGTACATACACGTCATACATAATATTCCACCTCTTACGATGTTCCAAACTTGTTTATCAGTTAACAATAAATAGATAATAATAAACAGTTAAAGGCGACTGGGTGTCTCACTGTTGTATTGCACTCTCTATAATTACATTTCAGGATGTGTTTATTTCTTAAAGTGATCTTGTTAGCATAAATGAATGTTGAGGTACCTACTTATATAAAAAAATGTGTGCGTGTACACACGTAAGAAGGGAAATTTCTTTATGACCTTATTTAAAAAAAATAATGTACTATATGCAACTTTACAGAAATACGTCGAATCACGCGTGGTAGGGATAAGAAAAAGATGGCGCGTAACGGAAACATGTCACGCGTAACGAAAAAATGTTACACTAAATTTTTTTCCAACCCCGATAAAGATGTTTCACTTCAAAAAAGTGTTTATTACCACTTCACACAGAGTACGACTGAATCTATTTCTCGTTCACATATAAGAAACAAATGTTTGTAGGTAAAAATATTATATTCTATGAATTAACAAGCTCTGCTACAAAAGGACTTATAATCCTTAATTTATTACAAAAATATTTCTAACTTGCTAATTAACAAAAACTATTTCTTGTGGGTAACTATAACATAACCCAAACGGGTTTTATAATTTTTCGTTACATTTTCATTTTAAGCTCCAATTATTTTTGCATTCAACGGCTTAAAATATTTAATTGCACGAATTAAGATCTTACAGTAATTTGTATTCTTAGGGCTTATTTTTCAATCTTTGGTTAAAATTTATCCGTCCAATAAAGTATTACACGAACATTTTAAAATGTCACCTGTAAACTGTCTTATACGGACAATTAGAATACATTTTTGAAATGGTGGTTTAATACGTTATTCGATGAATAAGTTTTAACCAAGGATTGAAAAATCAGCCCTTAACAGAATAAAAATGTTATTCTAAGTCGTAATAACAAATTAGACGGACGGCGCCGATGTTATCCCAGACGTCTGACTCAGGTGCTTTAGTGGTTACTGGTTATTAAAAGTTCAAATTTTATAATAACATTACGTCATATACTTTCATTGTTTCTGGGATATGCTTCCAGTGAACTCTTCGTAGGTTTTGCAAGAGTTAAAGTTGATGAAATGCTTTCCAAATTGGTAAATGTGCTTCTAGAAGAAATCTTATATAAAAATACATGTTTGAGTTTGATAATTATAAAATTTTTCTAATATAACATAATTGATTTTGCCGCTAATTCTGTATTTTTGTTCTTCGAACATAAATATAAATAAATAAAGAAAGGATAACATAAATATAAATAAATAAAGAAATGATCGCCCAGGCGATCGTTAAATGTTACATGAATTCATGCATTCTGCACAAAATTTTTTGGTTTTCAGTGGTTCGTTAAAGCAATTGCATTAAAAATGCAAATTCGGTAGTTTGTTTTTTTCTTGATTAGAGAGGAGGCAACAGAGCAGACGCGACGCCTGATGGTAAGCGGTCAGCGTCGCCCATAAGCACCCACAATGACAGGGACATTGGGAGAGTGTTGCCGGCCTTTTAGAAAAGAAAACGATCTCTTCTTAAAGGTCCCCAGATTGGTAACCATTCGGGAATACCGCGCTAGGAAGCTGGTTCCATATGACTGTTGTGCGCGGAATGAAACTGCGTTTAAAGCGCGCAGTTGTCGACCGCAAAGCTGTTAAAGCAATCGCCAACATTAAAAATGATGATGTAACGATAAAACTATTCAATGTTTATCCATGTTTACTTCGACCGATTCAATATGACTGTAATAAAACCCCAGGAAATACAAAATACCTCGGGATCACGTACCGTAGCGTTGGAACAAAAAATGCGGGCGTATGACGCATACCTACTTACATGACCGTTACAAAGTCTAATGTACACTAGAAGCTTTTTCTCCTAACTTTGTCTGCATTCAATATATTTTTTCGATGCAAGATATTCTTAAAAATATTTCTTGACTATAACATAACTTAGTGATATAATGCAAAAGTTGAAAATCCCCGCACGCGGACAAAACCGCGGGCGCGGGTAATTTATTACTTACTAGCGGTCCGCCCCGGCTTCGCCCGTGGTACATATTCACGTTTTCTCTACATAAGAACCATTCACGAACTTCAAGGAATATTATAAAAAAAAGAATTAACGAAATCGGTTAAGCCGTTCACAAGTTATGCGCTTACCAACACATTTTGGGATTCATTTTTATATATAAGAAGATGTGATAGTTTGACGCATAACATCTATTACTGTAATTTTTAATCCAAATCCGTCCAGTAGTTTCTTCATGAAAGAATAACAAACATTCGTCCTTACAAACTTTCGCATTTATAATATTAAGTAGTTGATTCTGGCGTGAGGACTGATTCCAAGACCTCCTCCGGTTTTTTACCCTGTTTATTATAAATTATCCTCAACTATTTTGGCATTTTGAACATAAATTAAAAGAACAGTAGAGCTATTAAAACAATAATTATTTAGGAAGTAATAAAATCATGACAGTTTATAGCCAATTTCAAGGTGGTTGAATTTGTTTTATGACTTTTAGATTGGATTAGAGAAATAGTAGGTTAATAACGCCTTGTTTAAGTTGTATTCAAATGTAATTTATATACCAGCTGACCCATAATTTGCTAGGCGTCAAACAGCAAACTATAATTTTATTTCAAATTAATAATTCAACATTACATTTTATAAAACTACTAGTGGTCCGCCCCGGCTTCGCCCGTGGTACCTACATGTTTAAACTATCCTATCTCTCAAGTTGGATCGAACCGCACATGGTGTGCGAATTTTATTATAATCGGTTGAGTGGTTTAGGAGTCCATTGAGGACAAACATTGTGACACGAGATTTATATATATTAAGATCTCATCCGCTGCGTTATCCCTTCGTCTGTGCGAGATAAACTCAAAAACTACTTAACCGATTTTCATTTTTTTTACCAGTGGATAGCGTAGTTCTTGAGGAAGGTTTTAGTCTACAATTTGTTAAATTTTAGAGCAGAAAAAACCTGCATTCGCTTATCTAGACGGTAATCAATTTTTTGAAATTACAGAATTACAAATTGAAATTACAGATACGATGAACTGAATATTTTATTCCAGTGAAAACTTTATTCCAAACTGTAAATATATCGTGTGAGTTTATGTATAAATCTCTTTAATTTTAGTGCATGTTGAAAGTAGTTAATGAATAATTAACGTATTGGGAGCCACAAAATAAGCGTGAATTTAGGAACAACAAGTTCTTATAATATGGGCTATATCCCGGCTCTACTTGGGTTAATTTATGGAAAAAGGAGACAATATAATGATAATAATTAATATTATTTAATAATTAATGTATGTAATTAATTAATGTAGTGCGAAATAATTTAGTTATCTTCTGGTGACATATAAGTTGTAAAATGTTACCTCTATATTATGAGTGTAAAAAAACAGTGTATTATTTAAAAAATATATTGTGTAAGAACGCAAAAATAATTATAATCTTTAAAAGACAATTTTGCATTAAATATAAATATTAGGACAATATTATTATCTTAATTTTAGGACAAAAAAAACGCTTGTTTCGTAGCCACATTACCTAGGATTAAGATAAGAGGATTGACAGCTACTTCCAAGCGACCACATTTAGGACATTAGCTGTCTACTAGATTATTTCCTCAATTTACTAAAATTCTGCGCTTTGTTACTAAAATAATAATACAGGAGATTTTATGGAACTGTGCTTATAACATCAATGGCGGAAAATTTAGTTGATGCTCCGAGATTAATTCTTACAACGCATTATAATTATCGAAAATATCAACAAAATGTTGGATATTTATCCCATGAATATATGATAAAGGATATTCTTATTATAATAAGAAATCTCTCCCCACTCACTACCAAGGTGCGGGATCTACAATAAGGGCACTTACGCACTAGCGGTTAACCGCAGGGGCGGCTAACCGCGCGGTTAGCCGCTTTCCCATTTTAATATGCAACCGCTTATGATTGTACGCACTAATCATAAAAGCGGTTGCATATTAAAATGGGAAAGCGCCTAACCGCGCGGTTAGCCGCCCCCGCGGTTAACCGCTAGTGCGTAAGTGCCCTAAATTAAACAATAAAGAATGGTTTAAAATCTCCTTTTAATTTCCATGAATGTAGAGTCGTACAAATTAATTAAAACACTCAACTGTTTATCTTAGAAACAATTGAATAAATAAACAACTAAAACTGTAATAGATAACTGGACACGAACTATGTAGATTAAAATTCACATCACGTTCAAAAATCACAACTCTCTGAAACATTGTACATTACTCCGTAATAACATAACATACAATTATGGCCATTACCACTCTTGTTTTATGGTTTAATTTCCTGAAAGAGCATTTTCCATTTGTCAGCACTGCATATGGGGTACTTATTTTTTATGATTCATTTAGGAGATGCAATAATGTATGAATTCTGATTAAAATGTTGAGGTGGATATTGTATGGTCTCATTAGTTAAACAATGTTTAGCTAATGCATGTTATAATGAAAACTATCATTCATTAATTTCTTTTAATTTTATAGATTCAATGTGTATCCATAATTATTTTCCATGATTTTTGACGTACCTATGTTATGGAAGGTGCATGTACATATATGTACGTAGAGCTTTAATTTTCTGGAAATAATAAATTAATAAATTAAAATAAAATAAATTAAGCTTATTTCGTTACCAATTTTGTAGGATACTGAGATGCAGGGTTGAATTTGTACCCAATTGTACCTAACATACAAATATTTACATTAGTAATAGGATGAATATCCCAGTCTTTAGTTTTTTATTCGGTTACTAAACTAAAAATGGAATCGTTTCACAATGATTTAAGCAAGCGATATATAAATAATTACACTAAAACGTTTATATAAAAAAATACATTAAAACATTTATATAGAAATATTACATACATTGTAACAGAAAGCAATCTTTAAACAGTAGTTCCCTTTTGTTCACTATTCTAAAGGGACAAATTATAGCGAAACCACAAGCGATGTAAAATATATCTGAATTCTTAGAATCCCTTTAATTCCCATAGGATCTGAGCCCTGATTGGAATAGTTCATCTCACAAAGAATACGCTATTTTCTGTCATTATCCGTCGAAATACAAAAGGATACGCTGCACAGGCGGTACGTTGATAGCTGCGTACTTTTGTTAAGGCACTGTTACCACACTTTAGCGTATTTCAGCAGATGTTTTGAGTAGTGCCAAAAAATTAAAAAAATTAGGGAATAATATGGTTGGTATAGTTAAACATCAGCCACATAATTATGACGACAATATTATTTTGTACTAGCTTCCGCCCGCGATTCCGTCCGCGCGGAAAAATTAAGAAAAATTAAGATTTTTTTTCTACGTATTTTTCCGGGATAAAGAGTATCCTATTTTATGCCCAGGATAATAAGGTATAATTATACCAAGTTTCATCGAAATCGAACCGTTAGTTTTCACGTGATGCCTGAACATACAGACAGACAGACATACAGACAAAAATTGTTTTAATCACATATTTGGGCTTGGTATCGATCCAGTAACACCCCCTGCTATTTATTTTTTCAATATTTTCAATGTACAGAATTGACCCTTCTACAGATTTATTATATGTATAGATTGGGACGCATTCGTGAGTTTATTTTATACTACATTCTAAGAAAAGTAAGATAATATTAAGAATAAACAGCCAGTGAATCTTTCTTTTTATTCGTAGAAACAGATTAGTAATTTTTATTAAAATATGTAGAAACATCACTTCGAGCGCTTTAATATAATTAAAAAAATTTAATATCTTATAAGTTATTATTTAAATCAGTTTTCAAATAATTAAAATATTAAAATTAAACAAACATCGTCTAGTACGTATCACCTTACCCTTAACAAAACTGCAATTACCCCGTTGCAAAGTAACGACTATAATTAGAGAGGACTCTATTTAATTTTGTGTTATTTAGCGAGATAAAAATAAACGTGATATATATCCGTTTGATTGTTTTTGTGGGAATATTCTAGATATTATGAGGATATTAGTGTTATTTATTGTGGTTTGGAACGCGTGAAAGAAATTTTACAGATTTGAAGTCCTCGTTGAATTAGTACTTTCTTGGTATTCTTTTTATACGTTGTTTGCATCAGCTCGTGCATTGGACCTGTAATTAAAAAAAAATGTTTATTGCACTTATCTCTGTGATTAAACCATTGCATGAAGTTGGTGATATAAAATACAATTTTCCATATTAGTGATATTTATTTTTATTTTTTCATTATCTACTAGACTCTAAAATATTGATAAAAATTAAATAACGTACACGTGTTTAAAAATATAGCACGTGCGATAATCACTTAAATTATACACAAAAACAAATCTTGTAAACAATACTTCATAAAACCACTCTAGTAAACACCCACATTCATTACTTAGTTTATTATTGAATAACACCCGCAGAACAAAGATAATTTGACCTCATAACCGTGTTCAAGCATTCAAAACCACACATCAAAACATTAGCTTTATCTATTCAATATTCCGATTTGTTTTTTAACTAATTTATGAGGTTTATACACGAAATGTACGCCCATGCGGCTTTACAAAGATATGAGTATACTGGATATGACATTATAAAGGTACAATTCCGAGACGGGCCGCAGACCGCAAACTGCAACAGCAAACTGTAAGCGACACCACTTGTTTCTATCTTAAACTTCTGAAAAAGTACAATATAATTTATTTTTAACTGGTGTATCTTATATGGAAATAAAATATTAAGAATAAAAGTATGCGTGTAGGTATTTTTTTAGCTAAGATTATGAGTAGAATTCCAAACACAGTTTTCTTTCAGGAAAGTTTTTATCTCTGTTCACCATGGAGTAGCATATTCAAGATCAATCAAGATTTAATTTTGACGATAGTCAATGTTAATTATTGTACTTAGTTCTTACTATTTTTTTATTAATAATTACTCTTGACGTATCTAGTAATTTTATAGTTTTGTTTTATTTAGGGAGCATTTAGGAAGCGGGCGTAAGAAATGAGATTTTAACTATACGCATTACACTAAATTAATTAATAACCACTAACTGTTATTTAAAGTGTTGAACTATGTTTAACTGATGAACAAATTTTAATGGAACTCGTAAACATTTGAGTGTAAAATCATTCATAAAGTGTAAAGGCAACCCACACTTTATATTGTGAATAATTTATGGTGTTTCTTATTTGTGTTTTGGTTGGTTATTATCAGAATATAGGTAAAGAATTGTACTGCATTTAATCTATACTAATATTATAAAGTTGTTTGTTTGTTTGATTGACGCGCTAATCTCGGGAACTACTGGTCCGATTTGAAAAATTATTTCGGTGTTAGATAGCACATTTAACGATAAAGATTATAGGCTATATATTATCACCCTAAGACCAACAGGAGCGGAGCAATGCGGGTGAAACCGCGGGGCATAGCTAGTGAACGTATAAAAATAAAAAACATATGGTGAAAGAAAGTGTCCATGGGATGTACTATTTACTAATTTCGAGGCATGGTAAAGTATCCTTATGTTATTGTATAAAATCACTATATTATGGCAACCCATTAAGGATAGCGATATTAATAGATAAATGAAATTTTATCCTATTTTTTTTTTTTTTTTTTTTTTTTATGTAAGAGCAGGTAACTGAGCAGGTGGATCACCTAATGAAGTGACACCACCGCCCATGAGCACTGACAAAGTTACCTTTGTGAAGCTGTTACCGGCTGTCGAAGATGGATGTAGGCTCTCTTTTTAAAGGAATTTACGTCATACACGTGCGGGAATACAGAAGAGGGTAGACTGTTCCACAAGGTGGTAGTGCGGGGTAAAAAGTGTCGCGAGAAGCGTACGGTACGGTATTTTAC
This sequence comes from Colias croceus, assembly GCF_905220415.1. Lineage (NCBI taxonomy): Eukaryota > Metazoa > Arthropoda > Insecta > Lepidoptera > Pieridae > Colias > Colias croceus. The sequence continues at coordinate 7,929,285 of NC_059556.1, read as the reverse complement.
CAAAAATAAACAAATAGGTAATAAACATTTGTTTTTTTGCTTGATCCATCTTTCTCTCAATTATTATGTACTCACTAGTATTTAATGGTAATGGAAACTTTATTTTTTGGAAATACATATTATATACTTTTAGGCTAGCATATCTATTGTTTTTGATTTGGAAAAAAATATATTTTTTTATTGATCATCCCATGACATAAAATGATAATTCTCCCGCCCCAAGCAAACTCATCTATATTCATACACCTGGCTACCATTCCCACAAAAAGCCGTCACATAAAACAAGAATCGATCATAAAATTGCGAAATCATCTTAAAATTCATTTCACGATAACAATGCGATGCTTTTTTAATGCCCCTAATGAAACTAAACGTTTAAAAACGGTATTAAATGACACTTTTTAATGCGTGACATAAAAATTTGTACTGTTTAATGTATGGGGTGCTAAACTATGACTTTGTAATATGGCCCGTTATTAACCCTTATGAAGTTTTTTGTGATTTTTTTTTAGTGTCGCGTCTATTTTTTTATAGTATTGAGAATCAATGACTAAATAGAAGGTTTATACTATGGTAGAAATCAAATATGTATACTGAATGTTTTTCCATTAAAAAAATACAATTTTTGAACGTGCTGTATTTAGCTCTTAACTTCCATTTGTTAAACTTGATTGTATATTTGACTGAAAAATTCCAGCAACATACCTACAAATTGATTTATTTTATAAAATAAAAGGTATAGTTAGGTAAAGGTTTAGGTAAGTAAAGTAAGTTTATCTCCAATTTTACAAAACCATCTCTTAGTTACAGAAAAAATACACACAACAAACACGTCACAAATTTGATGCACACCACACAACAATTAAATTTAAACACAATTCTGTTAGTAAATACAATATTCATAGAGTATCGTAACTGATTGCGATGCAAAACTGATAATAACACATTAGCATCCAAATAACCTAACAAAAGGTGTTCAAGCTTTGGATTTGGTTAACGTGTGGACTCCCTAGCATGAACTGTGTAGAGGAAGAGGGTGCAACGTTTATATGGGTAAAATGTTGTAGGTGAGAATAGTAGATAGTTGAAAGTTTTATTTTGAGAGGTGCAAGTAAGAGTTAAAAGAAATATTTCATGTGGTTGTACATTTGTATAAATGTTATCAAAAAGCTTAGTTCATAAGTATATTCCGTGGTGATAACGGTTTAAATATTTTTAGTAACTAAATATTGTGGCATAAATTATTAACAGAAATGAAATTGAAAATTGATAAAGCTCGTTTATCAATGAAAATTTAATGTAAGTCTTGCTATATCGTCAGGCATAAAAATAACTATATTTTTTGCAATATACACACAAAGACTTACAATAAAAAATATTTATCTTCAAACTCTATCAAGCTCCTTTCCTACAAGAAAATATATAAAATTCGCACCAAAATCTGTCGATCGGGCTATCTGAACCCACTCTCTGCTACACTGAAGTGGCCTGATTACTCTATTTATTCTATTAAGTCTGTAATTGTTAGGTGAATGGCTTGCGTCTAGTTGCCTCCATTAGGCATATTGTACTCCTTTGTATGTAGTCGATAACATAATAATTGTACTCTGAGTAATAACGTATCGCAAAATGAACCTTACTCGCTTGTAATAAAGAGTAGACGCTCCATTGATTTGCATGATTACGGTTAATTAAAAAGCAAGGAAATTATTCCATTTAGCCCTTTGACATTTTGTTATGAACTGGTTACAGTTGAGGTTCAAAAGATCGTTTTCAGGGAAATGTAAAATACATAATTGCCGTTTGTGAAAATAAAGCTTTATGGATTAAAGTTGCGGTAGAGATATTAGTATTATAAAAAGTATATTTAAGCTCTCTGTACGGGGATTTCACAAAGAGTTATAAGTTATAACGTTGATAGTCGTAGTTAAAATAATAGCATAATAATTATGATGATCAAAGCTATTTAATGTAAGTAGTGAAAATATTCAAAATCTTTGATGATGATGATGACTTACTTAAGGTCCTATGGCATGATGGACGGATGGATGATGATGATAATAATAAAGTTTTTTATATGTGTTATTTTAAATTCACTTTTAAATGTGATTTTTAGTGATGAGAATTATAAAGAATAAACGTAAAGAATAAATTAAAAAGAATAAACAAGTGAAAGCAGCAGTTTTAAAATATATGAGAGAGAATTTCTTATTTATTTAAGGTGAGTATATTTTACTAATTTAGGGTGGAATGGAAAAAAGATCTTTTCATTTTTGCGTGTAATTGAAATTGCCTTTACACAAAGAAAATATATCTTTAAAAACTCTACAATATTTTTATTTGATTTCCAAAAGACATTGTTCAAAAGATAAGAACGTCCCAGGAGAAAAGGATTGTAATTCTTCAAAAACCAAAAGAACATAAAAATTAAAAGTGAATTGTCATCATTACACGAATTTCCCACAGTCTTTTTAATAATTTGACAAGTAATGACAAACTTACCCACAGATAACAAAAGTTTATATTTATTTATATTCTACGTTCCGGATCATTGCAAAAAGGCGTTATTGGGGAAACAAGAAAAAATCGGTTACCGCAAAATCGAAAATTATTTTGTGCGGTGCATCAAAAAGGTTGGATTACATGACGGTGTTTGTGAGTTGCAAAAAACGATATCATTCGTTTATTGTTTTGCTATCGCTATTGTTTTTGTGTTCTTGGTAAATGGATAAATAGTTATGTTAACAATATGTGATTTTAAAGTGAAACTTTTATTACATCGTCTCAAACTTTTTGGTCTGTGTAGCGCATGTCGCGTGACGCACAATACGTACGATAATTATCGTACAAATACGATAATTTGTAGTTAAATGTCTATAGTGTGAAAAAAAGTTTCACTTTTGCCGTGGTTTCATAAAACCACACAACATTTTTTTAAATAATATTATAATGTATGGCATCCGTCGAAACTATATTTTAATATTATATTAGTGTTTTACGAAGTATTGAAAAGATAACATGTTCAAAATGTGATGTAGATGATGTTGAAGTATGCATTGTAATTTGAAATATTCATATTAAAAAGTAAATTTGTTAAAACTTTGTATTATCGGTAACAGTTGAGAAACAATAATGATGCACAATTACACAATTGTATACAATACAAAGAATTGTAATACATACTTAGGGGTTTAATAAGAGACCTGCATGTAGTCCCACGTCAAATATTTTGAGACCTACAATGAACCCCAATAGGATGTGATTAGAAAAAAACTAAATTCGTTTATTCCGTTACCCTATTTGACCCTATTCCTTTTTTATGCGCGTCAGACCGTATCTTATTTATTATGACAAAATGATTGTTAGTTACTGTTGTTATTTTATTAAATTATTTATGAAGATTAGGTTAATTTTTAATGTGTTAGGACTTGGACATAGTAATTAGCAGGCTAGTAACATTTATACACTGATGGCATATTTTACTTGTAGTGTTTTATAGATGGAAGACGCGGGTTCCGCCTTGTGACTGTATTTTTTTCTATTCTTTAGAAAATTAGATTTATATTTTAATTGTTAATGAATTAATGAAATGGGCAAAACAGTGACTTTTTCTTTTAGTGCTTTGAGCTTTAATAAATTTAAATTTAAAATCTTTTATTGTCGTCAAAAACCGTTCGTTTAGATGCCTTGATCTATAGATAATAATATTGAAAAATGTTATTAGTCAATCTACAGATTAAAAATAATATATGTAATTACTAGTGGTCCGCCCCGGCTTCGCCCGTGGTACCTACATGTTTAAAGTTTAAACTATCCTATCTCTCAAGTTAGATCGAACTGCACATGGTGTGCGAATTTTATTATAATCGGTTAAGTGGTTTAGGAGTCCATTGAGGACAAACATTGTGACACGAGATTTATATATATTAGAATTATTCTAGATGTTAAAGTACACTGGTACATTTTTGATAAGATTATTAGTATGAAGTAGTTTTGACAACTCCAGTTAAACTTTAAAACAAGCAAAACGTGAAAGCATTTAAGTAGAACAAGTGCACACACGCACAGTTAATCTTTACGATGATAAATGACGCTCCTACGCTCTTGATGCAACTGTTGTGTACAGGGTGTTCAAAATTACGAATTTTTCTTTAATTTGTAATAATTAATGTAGATTTATTTCAAATTTCACTTAATTCTATTGAAAAGTGTCATTTGTCAATTTTATTTATTTGTGTTCGTTTATTGTTCGATATAATTCGTCTTTTACCTTGAAAAAGTTTTTATAATTGATTTAGACAATTTTATTCCTCACAATATTGAAGCCAATGCTTCTAATAACTCTTTTAAACAAAATTACTCGAGTTAAGTATATTGCCACTTAATATACCTATATATATATATGTAGTATAAACATAGAAATTGAATTTAATAATATATTATGTTTGAGAAAATAAAAGCAAATATAATGTTCAAGTTCCTTATAAACGAAGAAGTTATGTTGTGTAATAGACTATGAGATACATAGTTAGGTAAAATTAATTCTTTAATTTCTTTTCGCATCACCCTGTATATAAACGGGCGTGACTTCGCGACCGGTCGACAGATTACTACGACTCCATAATAGCCCTGCATCGATTATATTATGCATTAACTGAAACAATTACTGTGCACGCATTATATTCCTATCTGTAAGGTCACTGACCCTACGGATAGTCCAAATGTGATGAGTCACGAAGGTTTAACAGGTCAACGGGATATTTATTGTATTTGTATTGAATATATTTTCAATCGACTGCAAAAAAGGACGTTCCCAATTGGACTGTATTTTTTGTTGGGTTTTTTGCCTCTGAACTTTTTCCAGTTCTGACCACAGAACGCTTTTTTTGTATATTTTGATGTGTATGATATTATATTATGATAATGAATTCTTATTTCAGCATGGTGACATGGGTTCACCGGGGTGTTTGTAACGTCTGTGTTGAAAATGCATGGCCACACAAATTATGTACCTACCGTTTTATGTAAAAGTAGGCACCTATCGTCCGCGGTAAGATGTAGAAACCCTTCTGGCTAACATCGAGAGACATCGCACAAAAAACAAGTAAATACTTAGGTATTAAAAAATTAAATATTAGGCAAAATTGACCATTAATAATTAGTTATAAAATGGTCAATTTTATCTGCTCTCTGTTTTTTCTTTTACCTATATGCAAATAAAATGTATTAAATTTTATGTTGACATTCTCTTTCATTTTTCCTTTAAACAAAACAAAATCCTTAGTTTCAATATAACAAAGCATAGATCAAAGGTCTGTTTGTGTGCTGAATCCACAGTTATATGGCGTGCATTAGTTATGTCAACAGGGTCTGCGTCTGAACCTAATCCTCGAATGCCCTTAGGTATATAAACAAAAATATGTTCGATACTGATTGGCTCTACGAGTATTCATTTTAATTTTTTCTATAGTATTTAATAGCAAGTTTCGTTTTGTATACGTAAAAATTTATGTTCTTACTAGTGGTCCGTCCCGGCTTCGCCCATGGTACATATTTTGCAATAAAAGGTAGCCTATGTCCTTTCTCGGGTATCAAAATATCTCCATACCAAATTTCATGCAAATTGGTTCAGTAGTTTAGGCGTGATTGAGTAACAGACAGACAGACAGAGTTACTTTCGCATTTATAATATTATTATTACGATTTAAATTTCTAGTAAAAAAACAAGGTATTAAAACCTCTATGGGTTCTAAGGTAAGGTAATAAATTACCTTAGAATAATTAATAAAATGCCTTAGATAATATTATGCCTATTGAGCTTTTTAAGTTACATATTATTTTAGTAACGATAGAGCTGATTATATCAGAAAAAATATAATATAAAAATTAACAGATGTTCTTCTAGTTTATGTCAGGTCTCAGCGGCATTTAGAAGTTCATATTATACACAATAAATATAAATTATCATGACTTCCATTCTAATTAAATGATTTTCAGTACCTGACTATGAATATTAAAGGCACAGCAATTTTTGCTGATTCAAATGTAACTTCTCAAATACCCGACCACATGCCATTTCCACTACGTCTGAATTCAAAGACTTATACCAACACTGTCTGTTCAGTTAATTCCCTATTTTACAGCCTAGCTACAGCATCAGAATTATGGTTACAGCAAACATATGGATGGAGATTCAATCGAGCGCAATGTACTGCCAAGTGCCTTCAGTTACGTATAGTTGGGTGAACAAGTGTTTAGTGGAAATTTATAGAATTAAAATTTATGTAATGTTTGTAGTACTGTTTTAAAAAATGTGTGCGTGTACTAGTGAAGTGAAACTTCTTTATGACCTTATTTAAAAAAATACTATATGCAACTTTACAGAAAGACGTCGAATCACGCGTGGTAGGGATAAAAAAAAGATGACGCGTAACAGAAAAATGTCACGCGTAACGAAAAAATGTTACACTAAATTTTTTTCCAACCCCGATAAAGAAGTTTCACTTCAATAAAGTGTATCTATATTTTTGTTACGTGCTGTTTTATTTTCTTCCATGATTATTTTACTGCTACGCCTACAACGAATAAAAATATAAATTGATGACAAAATTATGTGAATTAATTCATACTCAGCTAAATTTTCTTTAAATATAAAAAACACTGATTAATTTATGGTGGCCTGTTTTTTTATTCTGATAATATAACCAATTAATTTTTATTTTATTTTTCATTTGCTGGCTTGAATCCAGTCCTATATTTAGCAGCACCCTAGTCCTATGTTTACTGTTTAAATACACGAAAAAATATTATTAATTACATTCCTTCGTCATTACCTTTCATATTGATCCAATATAAATTCCTTTACTAATTATGCACTCACCAGTACATAAAGCCTGCTTAATATCGGTTTGCTTACTTTGATATTTGCACGGCGGCTTAGCTCCAGCTCTGGTCCGCGTATTGGCATAACAGCTTCAATACAAAGGGTTGATTTGGTGCGAGAGGGTTTAGCTCGGTCAATTAAGAGGTTTTCATTGATTAGGTATTATGAGGAAGTCAAATGATCAATACGCTTGAGTTAACTTGAATAGTGTCGGACATACGCTATGAGAGATCGGTAGAAGGTGGTGTGTTAGAGACTTCGAGTGGATTAGGAGTTATAATATAATATAGTGGAAATTTAGATACATTACGATAAGGTCTATTACATTGTTTATTGTTCTGAGAGGAACGTTAATAATTCACGAAATATCTAACTTTCTCTACATGGAAGTTCTCTTTTTGGTATTAGAAATTTCGCGACACTGCATCTAACAGCTATTTTCGAATATTAAGATAGAGGGGGATAGGGATTATGCATTTTCAGAGTAAACAATTATAAACATAATAAATAATTAATCAACAAAATTACATGCTCTATTTTCGCCGATGCTGTTCGATTTTAGACCAAAGTTATCAAACTTTAAATTCCAATTAAACATAACTTTTATTTCCTTTTCATATGATCAAATGATTAAATTTACAAATCAATTGGTATTTTTCAATCATAATTTCTATCAATTACCAAAAACTAAAGCACCAAACACATTATACACAAATACTACACGCTAAAAGACTATCCCTGTCCCAAAATATGTTGCACCGAAATCGTATTAGCAATGATTTATTTGCCAGCCCACTCTGGGGGCAAGTATTCACTAGTCATTGAAGATAATGCTTGGACGTTCCCTGTCTGTAATTGATGTGTCAGCGATATTTAATAATTTAGCTTTGTTTTATTTAGTGTAAGAAGATAATATCGAAATCTACACAGGAAAAAGGAGATAAAATTATATTTTTGTATTTTTTTAAAAGTTCAACACAAAGTTACTATAACCTACAGGTTTGAAAATATGTAACGGTAAAAATCTTACGGAAAATTCCTGCTCTGTTATGAATAAAAAAAAAAAATAAAATTAAATAAAATAAAAAAAAACGCTACATATGTAATTCCTAAACGACATAAGCTATCATTTAATTTCAGATTATCACACTAAAATTGATTTTTTACTTCTCAAACTCACACTCTTGCAATAAATAATAGAACAAAGCTACTATCGTGTTATTTCACACTTATTTACTTTCAAGCTTTAAAACCGTTAAAAAAACAAAGACTATTTGAAACGTGTTTGATCAAGTATTGAGGAGACTTATGGAAAGGAAATCCTTATACAAAACACTGGAGTGTGACGTTAAAAACAATTATTCTTCATTACTATTAGCGTAGGGGTGATTGTTAACTGTACGACTGAATGTGGTGCAGTTTTTGACATTAAATTGATGCTACACTTCCAACTATAAGTTTAGGAAGTAAAAATAAGTAAACATAATACACGTTTTTTTTTTACTTTATTAGTAAATGAAAAACCTTTGCATCGTACTCTGATACTACATAAAGTATCAATAAACACAAACATACTTTCTACATAGGAAGGCATTTCTTTAAGACCCTTTACAATCATATTGTCCTCATTCTTTATAAATATTTATAAGACACTGATATAATCACACAAATATCTCGCACGGTGCGATGTTCCCAACAATCTAGGTTTCAATTCTGTTAAGCTTTTTACAATAACAAAATTTAGTGCACCCTAGTTCCTTGCATGTCCCATTTTACAAGTGCTACAATAATTTTTGTTATACTAAGATGCGAACAGCGCAGGTGTTCACAAAACGATAGGGTGCACTTTTTGTGCTAGTGTAGCGTTAAACACAATCCGACTTAATAACTGACTATTTAGTTGAATAAAGCCACTACATTTGGATTAATATGTCAGAATTATGGAGTGAAAAATTTTGGCAATATGTGTAGCTTGTTGTCGTGTTTTTTTTTGTCTGTGCTATCTAGAAGGATGAAAGAATGGAATGGAATGGAATTAAATATAAACTTCATATATACCGATCCTTTAAGTACTTAAGCAAATCTATTGTAATAATTACACCCCAACCATAGAGATGAGGTAATAACTTACTTTTATACAAATATATTTTAAGAACCGTAAATAGTTGAATTTTTATGGTTTTTTTTAATGAAACAGTTAAGTGTTCCTAAAATATTCAAAATTGTAAATGTAATTGTAATTATATAAATATGTATTTTGGTATCTGAAATAAAGATCTATTTATTTATTTATTATTTATTAAATCTTTCCCTGATTTTGATTTTGAAGATTTTGTCTTCAAATTATTATTTTTTTCGTTATTCACAGGTGATTTTAATGAACATAAGATTCCGTTGTTAAATACAAAAAAACATGCAAATCATCGTATTAAACCATATTGCCTTAGTAACCCTTTACGATTATGATCTAGCCGTGCGTAATTTTACCGTGAACAAAACAATAGGACGAAACGCACGTGTTCAAACTTTATAAATTATAGCCTTTTTTAATGATTACCTCATTGTTATTTATTTTAAAGAAATTACATAATATAACTGGTCGATATTTTGAAATTAATAAATAGGATTATTGGAAAAAATCTTTAGCATATGCACAAAATTTTGCAAAACTTCACTTATTTGTTTTATTATTTGTTCTGATAGTTGGTTATTCTTCTCTTCTTTTTATATAATTAATTTCGTAAAATAAGTGTGGATTTTTCTTTTTAATTTAACGTGGGCATTATTAATAACTATGAGTAAGATTTTCTCGAAAATTCAGCAGGTACTGTAAAGAAAACAAACTCTGTTATGGAGATAGGAAAATTCCTACGAATATTTGTAAATGTTTATTATTTATTATCTATATTTATATAATATACATTCCTACAAAATTGGATAATACCATCGGTAGACTAGCGATGCGTGTCAATAGCGTCCGCCCTTACGCACAGCTTTATTTCTATTCATCACGAAACACACGAAAGCACTCAAACGCACAGTATAGAAACATCGACATATGTGCCAGACAACTGAGCACACCCACCAGTCAAATTTGATTTACGCGTAAATTACAGTGTCATAACCTGTGCGTTCTACCCCAACTCCCCCGATTTGAACGCCACAGTGTAAAATACACAGTATGTAAAATAGTAGGTGTTCTGGCACTTTCTGGTGAATTTGATTAGGAAGTTTTTTGTACTATGGCACGGGTAGGTTAAGTTAGTTTACAGGGAGTGCCCTTGTTCCACTCAAGTGCACCTTTGCTCATATTGATAATGCATTAATTTGAATATTCGCGGTGTCATATGTCAAATGGTTTGTAATTTTCTGTTTGTTCATTTTTTTGTTTTTAATGTGATTTATGCGGAAGTGTATATTACGAAAAGGCATGGCGGTAAAGGTGACAAAATTATAGGAAATGCTCCGATAATGATTGAGTTTTTGACGTTTGAGGAATTGAAGAAATGCAGGCTTTGTAATTGACGCTGTCTTTGCATAATTGATTATTGTTAGGCCGAAATAAATTTCATTTTGTATACAATTTTCTTTTATAATTATTTATTACGCAGCTTAATAGAATATACCACTAATGTATGCCAATGAATAAGTAAGCATGATGAATTAGTTTCGGATTATGAAGAGCAATTCGGCAAGTGATTTTTTGGGGTTCCACATAACAGATGAATGAAAAATGGTGGCCTTGCTGACTTTGCGATATGTCTAATGCCTTAATGCCGTAATCGAATCGCAGGAAATTAAGGTATCGGAAAATATCTCGAAATTTATTGATAAATTGAGTGATCTCGCAGTTTTTTTGTGGTACGGAACTAAGTGTGGGCTTGTGATAATATTTATTAAGATTTTAAGGATATTTCGTTCAAATTTGCAGATTCTCTTAGATTATGTTATATTGTTTAGATGTTATTTTTGGAAAATTATACCACCAATACGCGGTCTTAAATAATGTAAATAAACAATTTTGTTTAAAATACTTATAATTAAAATGCTCATAATTATTATATCGATTGCTTAAAAATTTTTTGTTTGTATTGTTTTACCCAGTTATACCTTGTTTTTTAAGTTATAAGTATTTTCTGTTATTTAATGTACTGTTTAATTTTTTGGGAATAAATGTGTTTCTATTCTATTCTATTCTATTCTAAAATAACTAACTTTAAAATAAAATCTTTAAAGAAGATTTTTTTTATTTTAATATTATTTACATACTTTCTTAAAATTTCATAAAAAAATATTTTTTGTTACTTATAAGCAGTTCCTTTAAACGTAGAGTTATGACTCTTAATATGTTTTACAACTATAATACCACCGTTTTACACTAATTTCCCAAACAATACCGCAAAAACGCAATGATTCATACACTGATAGATTGTGATCGTTGCGTTGCCAACAGATGGCGCTAAACTCAAATTAGCGTATATAATCTGTAATGGCCTCACCTGTTACCGTAACTTGTTAGCGGGGTCAGATAATTAATCATTTTGACATTATTTTGGATATTTATTGTGTTCGAGGTATTGTGACGTAATTGAGTCATTGAGGGAGTCTTGTGCTAAATTTTAAGTACATTTGTTGTGCAAAGGACGATTTTTTTTCTTTATAAATATAAATCATTGAACAACTATAGCCTATTGAAGCTAGTTATAGAGACGGGTTTTTGTTATGTTAGCTTTTATATCTCCATGGACTGTAGCTTAACTGTCATGTTTGTTATTATTTTATTCAGTGAAAAAAGTAAATAAAAGTCACACAACTCTATATTGCCAAAAAAATTGGTTTGGAAATATGAAAACAGAAGTTTATTTCAGATAAATGATTCTCATAGTGTGTTAATATCAGCATAAAGATATAATATTGAGAGGCTTTTGCTCCCTCTTACCAAAATCTGAGCAGTCATGATGACCAACATTTGGTTTCCTTCTATCGGTATTAAGCTAGCGAATAAGTCAAATAAGGATGGTTGTGTACTGGGAACACAAAACATTTGCAATATTTATTTCATCCTATTTTTTTCAACACGTTGCTTAATTGTAGATTACACTATAATGTGGCATTTTTAAGATGATGTGCTATTAATGAAAACACTGTAATTGCACATTGGACATCCTTAGTACAAGAAGATTTTTTTAAATATAAAACATAAATAACAAAAGTTAATGAAGCATTAAAATAAGCTAATGACTAATTTGCTTGTTTGCCATCAAGTAAACAGAAACAGTTGTTCAGTAGAGTGGTCAAAGCTGCCGAGTTTCCTGGTCTAAATAAATACAAAATTTTCACAAGACTTTCATAACTTTCTGTTTAGGAAAACGACCAGTTGAACTAGTGAAATCTGCTCCACAAACAACAGGATTTTACTTTTTAACTTTAAATCTCTGTGTATCCCCGCCTTTATATTTATAACCATTTATGATAAATCTACATTTGGAAAGTTCAAACATTTTATCTAAAGCACACTAAACCGTTGAAGGGTGAAATATGCGAGGGTGTACCGTGGATTTAAGTACTAAAGTAGGGGGAGTTAAAGTGACTGAAATGGAGCACATGTGATTTTTATTTTTAATACAGATTATAAGATTAATTTCGGTTTCGTAGATAAATACTGAGCGAATTAAATTGGTGGAATTGGAATGATAGTGTGATTTTTTTTTTGTTTGTGGTAATATAGTTTGTTTTTTTTAGAAATGAAAGTAAACTGTTATGGTAATCGAACCCGATTCTTGCTTTTCTTGCTTTCATGTGGTTACATTAAATCGGGATATAATAATATATCTAGCATCTGTTTATTTTTATATACTCCTGTTAATTACTATTTTGAAGTAGATAGTTAGTACATAACTGAATGGCCTTATTTTTCAATATAGCATTCAGACTCTGAGGCTCTAAAAATAAATATTCTACTAATTTACAAACCTCTTCTTTCATTATCATCGGTTTCTAAGCGATAACACTCATTTCGACATAAATAATCCCGTCAGAAGCGACCCACCACAAATTCCAATTTACCTAATTTATCGTCTTAAAATTGGTGTAAAGAAATACGTTTCTTTTATAAATATGTCGTTGGAATTATTCACAGCATCACGAACCGTACAAAGAATTATGATAACAAGAAAACGCCTCTATTTTGCAAACCCTTAATTCGATACGCTTTTTGCGGACCACACAGCGAATGTAATGGGTCAGATTGAACATTTTAATAAATATTTTTTGTATGGATTTTATTTATCATTTTCGTGGAATAATTAATAAATATGTTAGATGTAAAAATGTTATTAAAAAGGTTTTTTTTGCATACCAACCGGTAGGTAAATATTCAGAAGAAGTTAATTTAAACACTTAGATAAGAAGATATCTTTTTAATTATGTTTTTATTAATAGGTACATAATACATTGCTCTCCCTTGTTGTTTTCAAGTTTCAGTTATCTCCTCACGATCATGTAAAGTTACCAAATCCATTATAAGTAATAATATTATCTATTTATTCAAAAAATCATTAATACTTCTTAGGGGCAATCCATAAAGTACGTCACTCGTAAAGGGGGGGGGGGAGGGGGTCGACAAAGTGTGACATGGTGTGACAAGGGGTGGCAGGGGTCTTAAGTTTCGTGACATCACATTTCAAAATCTAGAGGTACTAATCGCGTAATTTGAAATATAAATTAAACTAAAAAATATGTCCAACTCTATCTTTAGGGTAATACGGTTTAAATTGTTTTGTTGACAATTTATATTTATTCGTTAGTTTATTTTTTTGTTATTGTTTCAAATATTTTATATTAAATTGATTTCATAAAAAAGTACTTTATTTAAATGGAAATAAAACTAATTTCGGAACTGCTGTTTTCATTTAATAATTTTTCGATGTTAAATTGCAAAACATGTGACGTCATACTAGGGAAGGGGGGGGGTCTTAGAAATGTGACCACCTGTGACAAGGACGGGGGGGTGCTCAAAAAATCATGAAATTAGTGTGACATACTTTATGGATGGCCCCTTATTATTATTTCTTACACACGTATTACTTATTTATGCAATGGATACATTAAGCTCAATTAGTTACGCCGTTCCGACCACACGGGAGATGGCCTTTTTGTCCCCATCGGGTCTTTCAAAGTGACCAATAAAGATATAAAATACGCTGAAAACACAATGGGTGATCATAAATTTCAATATTGACTGGACTGTGACAATGTAGTGGATTGGTCGACAGTGGCCGAAAATTATATGTGCTTTTTGTGAAGGTTTAAATGAGTTAGTTTTGTATGATTGTTTGCCGACAGAGGCAACATTTAACATAAAAACACGAATTATGGCTTAGAAATTGAATATTTTTAAAGATATTAAACGCGATTTATTCGTCTTTATCTCGACATTACGCACACTTCGTAGCGAGCTTATTATGGATTACTTACTGACTTAGCTTATAAACTCAATATGAGTAGATGAATTAATGTGGAGAATTCAAATAATTTTGTAATCAATTTTATTGAGGATCACCAACATTATTATTTTTAACTGAAACTAATTAGTTGTATAAACTATTTTATTGTTTCAAAATGAATATCTACTTTCATTTTCGAATGAATTACATACCACATGCATACCAACAGATAAATTATTAATCCTTTAATTATTATTAATATTAAAATTAAATATGAAACTGTAGTCAATGTAGAAGGAACAGGGAGAATGCAAGTGCGAACAATGTTTACTAGCGAACGTCAAATTAGTGCTATAAAGTGAAACCACAACGTATGGGATTATAAATTAAATCTGAGTGGGTACTTTTGTACCGCGAGATGGCATTTTTGGGTTAATGTACCTAAGTAATGAAATTTTGTCAAAGAAATGAGACGAAATTGGTATAAATTTTTCTTGTTTACCTACTTATTCATAGTCATGATAATAATAATATTATATTATCTTTAATTTATATTAACACTATTGGTCCGCCCCGGCTTCGCCCGTGGTACATATTTCGCAATAAAAGGTAGCCTATGTTCTTTCTCAGGATCTAAGGATTGTCTGTGCCAAATTTCATCAAAATCGGTCCAGTAGTTTATGCGTGAAAACCATACATACATACGTAACTATACATACATACATACATACATACATACATAATTACAGACGAGAAGGTTAAAATGAAAACGTTAATTAAATCATAAACCAATCACGTCTCTGTTTTATTTTCTCAATAATAACTTAAAAGGGAAAGAAATATGAGATCATAATTAAATTTAATCGCAAAATATTATGATCTTGGTAAGTTTGTAAAATACTTCAATAAGTACAGCGTTTACCTAGATCACTACTTATTAAAAAACAAAGTCGCTTTCTTTGTCCCTATGTCCCTTTGTATGCTTAAATCTTTAAAACTACGCAACCGATTTTGATGCGGTTTTTTTAATAGATAGAGTGATTTAAGAGGAAGGTTTTAGTATATAATTTATTAGGTTTTAGACAAAGCGGGCGAAGCCGCGGGCGGTAAGCTAGCATTTAAATAAACGAGTTAAATAATTAATGGCAGGTAATAAACTACCTAATTAAAGCCCACCTATATCTAATTACTGTAAGTAAATCGACCATGAAAAAATAGTGTCATAATATATTCAAAAAAGGCTAACATTTGTTCAATTGTGAACAAGTGTGCTCGATGTTATAGATACATAATTTAAGGTGCATAAAATTAACATTTATTAAAGGCTTTGTCAGATTTTTAATTATCTTACTTGGGCGGGATATTATGGTGACGAATAATATGCAAGTCTAAATCGAATGTTATTGCCAAATAATATTCTCTAGGTTTAGAAATAAAAATACATATTATGAATGTTTTTATTGTATTTTATGAATTTATCCTAAATATAGTAGTACCTCAGATAATATAATACAATTCCTAAATAATACAATATACTTATTATATCTTCTTATATATAAAAATGAATCGCAAAATGTGTTGGTAAGCGCATAACTCGAGAACGGGTGAACCGATTTCGATAATTCTTTTTTTATTATATTCCTTGAAATACGAGGATGGTTCCTATGTAGAGAAAACGTAAATATGTACCACGGGCGAAGCTGGGGCGGACCGCTAGTGTACTATAAAATATAATATGACATTCTATGATCGATAGATACAATTTTCTACTACTAGTAATGTATTATATCGATTTTTTTATTCCATATCTCTCTCATAAAAAAGAGAGCTTATTTTTATTTTCGTATATTTTTTAAATAATTTATTTTTCTGTCAATTAGAAGCTAATTGAAATTCAATGATCGTGCGACTAAACATGTGTGCTTTAGATGTGGTCACGTAAGCTATAATAAATACCATTATGCTAATGTACAAGTGTTTAGTTTTACACAATATGTGCTATAATCAAATAATATCAAATAATATAAAATCTAAATATTTCATTATTGTGTCATAAATTATAATGTGATATTGAAATTCTGATTCGTCTTTAGTGTTTTTGTATTGCAAATGACTCAAGTGACTTGGCCTATTTTTTAATATTTTTTTTTATCTGGAATAATTCTTACCACCTAATCCTTGCTAAAAAGAAAGTGTGTTTAGGTACTGTTTGTTTGTATTTCTATCACGTCGCAAAGAAGCGATTTCTCTCATTATAATGGGAATGTTAATTATAATGCTTATTTTAGTCTAATTTTATAAAATACCTAGTAATTTCTCCTAATTTCCTTTTACTCAACTATAATGTAGACTATAGACTGTATTCTTTAAATAAATATTTTTTATCAAATAACCCATATGGCGCTGACATAGTATAATGACTATACATTAGTCAAAACTTACTCAAAATCGCTACACTTATTCCCGTGTTCTTAACATCTATTCTGTTGACAGCAAACATTTGTTTAGCTTGTACTTATTAATTTCGGTCTATTTTTGTTTGTTTGTTGTTAATTAACACTTAACTTAAATTTTATTGTGTGTTTAATTGAATAATAAGGTTAGTGTTATAAAATAAACAGTCTGCTAAACAATATCCCTTTTTTATTTAAACAATAAATAAAGTGATATTTTAGTGTATCGATTATAAAAATTATGTAACTATCATTTCCTTCTAATTAAATGATTTAAATGAAAATAGGTAACTTTACCTATAGGTAAACACATTTTTATACACGAATAAATCTAATTAAATGTAATATGGAAGGCTAATTATAAAACAGTTTATGTTACATTCCATCACAATACTAAGCAAAATGTAACAAAGATTAAATATCAGTGCAGATGCGTCACCCATTGTCTGCCTCCGACCTGTATCCTTCGAAGCGTAGAATACCCAGAATTGCACATAATCCATTCAAATAATTAGCCCCTATTGTAATGACATAGAGTGCATTTTATAACAGCAATTACAATTGAGTCATTGCGGTAATGACTTGTAATTTGAACAGCATTGTTGCTTTCATTTTGATTTTATTTCGCATTGTATAACTCAATCACTTTTTTAGTATTGTCACTTTCGCCACAGATTTTGTTATTCTTAGGTATACGTATACTGTATGACATAATATAATACCAGTACCATTGTATTTATTTATTTATTTATTTATTACACTTTATTGTAATACAAACATTAAATAATAACTTAATAAGAAACGATAAAAAGAAAATATGGTACTAGAAAGATGTAGTACAATTGGCGGCCTTATCACTAAGCAGTGATCTCTGCCAGGCAACCAAGCGGTAAAAAAGCGAAATATTCAGTAAATAAAATTTTGGAAGTAGAATTAGAATTTAAATAACATGAAAATAAAAAGTATGCATAAAAAGTACAATATATGCACATAAATAACTATACATACATGTATAATAATATATTATAATAGAAAAACAAATAAATAATTAATGATAATACATACATAAAACTGCATAAAGTATATAAAATATATTCTATACTAATAAATGTAAATACATATAATAAATATACTATTCCGAATTAAAGGCTGATAAGAAGAAATGTTTCCGAACAAGGTTTTTAAATGAAGATAAAGAGGGAGCAAGTCTTATCTTTAGTGGTAAGGAGTTCCATAGACTAACAGCATTGTATGTATATAATACAAATAAAATGTTTTCTAAATGCCTTTAATACAACTCTAATAAAATAAATAAACGATTTCGAAATGAAAACTATATTAAAACTATGTTAAAGCGCAAAAGTAGTTTAAATTTTCAGTTATTGAAATGATTAAAATATTATTCAACTAGCGGTCCGCCCCGGCTTCGCCCGTGGTACCTACATGTTTACGTGTTTTTTTTTCATAGGAATCATCCTCGTACTTACTTCAAGGAATAGATTCCGCAGCGCACGCGATAACAGAATTTTTACACCTTGGGTTACATTATTGCATTTTTGGTAAGGGTCTCTAATTTTTTTTTAAAATGCAATATTGCCTATGTTACTCAGTGAAAATGCAGCTTTCTACTGGTGAAAGAATTTTTGAAATCGGTCCAGTAGTTTATGCGTGAAAACCATACATACATACAGACCTTTCCTCTCTATAATAATATTATTAGTACAGATATAGATAACACGACACTCTTTTCTCCAAAATGATTGGTTATTATGTAAAGCGTTTAAAACTACATCAAAAATCGTACACATAAGTCATAACTCTTTCCAACTGAACTATCAAGAAACATTCCAGATATACACCAGCTGTTGACAATATACAAACTTAGACTCCAGAATATTAATAACCATTAAACGACACATATATAATTAATGATGTTAAGAATCCCCTAATAGGACGTAGATTGATGCAAATGACACCTAGCAACAGAAAGCAAGCACCATCTATAAGAAAACAAATCGAAACCAAAATAACCCTTATGTACTTAACAATAAGAGCTAAAAATATTGAAATGTCAATATTGACACAACGGTATTTATTCAGGGGAGAGTACAATAAGATTTTTCTTAGCTAATGTAAGGACTGAAGTCGGAAAGGTATTTTTAATTACGGCGTATGAGTCATGCGAGTGATGAGTCATTTAAGTACTAGGATTCAGGCCTTTGAAATGCTTGAAAACCCTTCGCGAGGGAAGCTAGGATGTAGCTAATTCTTCCTTTCATTCACTGATTTTAGTGTTCTGTGAATGAGAATGTGAATCATCGCAAAGTTTCTGGAAAGCTCGGTGGAATATGATCTATTGAGAATGACGATTATAACAGCGAAATGATGTGTTATTATTATTAATTAGATTCAAATGGAAGACACTTTTCTATATTGGCCATATTATTTTCAGCTGCATAATTTGCTCTTATACATTGTAAACTAAGACGAAGAAAATTTGGGTTATGAGGATGAATAGATGAAATTGGGCTCAGACAGTAGCTGCAGCTGTAGACTTTTTATCACATTACCACATGTAAAAGCTAATATTATAAAGCTGAAGAGTTTGTTTGTTTGTTTGATTGTTAGTTTGAACGCGCTAATCTCGGGAACTACTGGTCCGATTTGAAAAATTCTTTCGGTGTTAGATAGCCCATTAAAAATCGAGGAAGGCTATAGAGTATAGGCTATATAATATTATCATCACGCTAAGTCTAACAGGAGCGGCGCAAGCGGGTGAAATCGCAGGGAACAGCAATAATAGCAAGGAAGTAAATAATATAATGTAGCCGTGGTTACTATATCATCATAAACTAAATCATTTAAATAATATTTCAAATTTAATCAGACAAACGTCCAAAGCTTACAAACTTCTCTTCAACACTCTCCCATTGATTATACAAAAACAAATTATAATTCCGGTTAAAAAACAACCATCTTCCCACATTATAGTGCTAACGGTAGTGATTTATATCAGCACGTGCACTGACCAGCTTATTATGTATTTGCTATGTAATACATAGACTGCAACATCATGCGGGTACGGGACGGATCCGTTACTACGAATTGTCGTGTGTAGGGAATGGGATTCGAACATTCATTTGAAGGAATAGTATACGATATTTTATTTTTTGTGGAAATTTATATGAGTCCCTTTGTGTTAAATAACATTTGAATTTTACAATTATAACTTAATGTGTGTGTTTTTTTGTTTTAAAATAAATTACGTGAAAAAAAAGCTTATTTATGAAAATTCATCGCGCTTAAAAATTTAAAATCATACTTTAATATTAGATAGTCAGTTAAAAACATCACCATTAATTACTTATATATTTAGAGAAAAGTGCGAAGTTTAAAAAACTTTTATACCTATGTATTTCTTATAAAAAACTAACCATACAGGATATTCCACAATCGTCGCACACAGACCGCACTTTACAAGGGGAAGTGTTTTATTATTGCTTTTATCTTCTAAAAATCTATTTTTTTCGTCCATTTCATAGCTCGTCATTTATATCGCGACTGCTAACAATTAATTTAATTAAACCGTATCGCAATGGGGCTATGTTTTGATGTAATCATTTATTATTTCTATTTAACAGGTTGTGTTTCGTGCGAGAGTAATTGGCGGATATTTTGAAATAATACGGTCATTATTTTGTGTAATACGAAATGTTTTTTATTTTATTTCGTACTTGAGAGCAGGTAAATCAATGAAAAAAACCTGTTAATTATCTTGCATGGTCGTATTTTGAAAAGTAAATAGTATCTATTACTACTTTCACTTGAAAAGTTCAGAAAACTTAAAATTCTTGGCTACTGTTGCTGAGATCTTGACAATAGATCGGTTAGGTACTTAGGTCCCTTAAAAGCTGTGTCAAACAGATGTTACCTAGATGTTACCTGTATTGTAAAAAAATGAAGTTAACTCTTAAATTAGCAAAAAATTGTGAACCTGTGAACTTTTGGTAAAATAATAGCAGTATATCGTATACTGTAATTGGTTATAACATCGTAATTAGGTACAATTATTTATTATGACCTATAACGATCACTACCAATTGTATTTTTTTCTTATTATTTGGTTATTCCTTTGACCGCAAAACATTTTACAGCAGTTTATCGCGTGTATTCCCACGTTAATTATTCAAATGCAATAAATTGATGAATCATGAATAGAAATGAATTCAGTGCATGGGAAGATACACTTGTGTTCGTTATTTATTTTTTAATATACCTATAATAATTATACTGCATGAAAGAGTCTTTGGTATAGATTTTTTGTTTGCATGCCAGAGGATTGGTACTAATCTACTTGGAAATTAGTTCAAAGAAAATCGTTCGAGTCTGGTGTGAATGTAATCGATCATCGTTACTACATATTAAAATAAAGTCGCGTCCTGCTGCCTGCCTTTCTCTATGTTTGCTTAAAAATTTCGCAATAATTAAATATACACAAATTTTGTATTTTTCTTTTTTCATATTTTCATTTCCACTAGATATCGATCAGACAAACAAACAATCATTCATACGATTGTATTTATACAGAGAAAAGTTCGTTGTTTCTAACGTTCAAATTAATGATTAGGTTTGACCACCTAAAGTATATTCAAGGGAAAATAATACTTATTTTAATAATAATGATGAGGAAATTTTAACGAGTCCATTGCTCAATGAACAATAAAATAAACGAGTTATCATAAAGTTTGTTACATCCGCGTGTGAAACTACGACACCTGTGTACTTCGAGGGGCAATTACCATAGACCTATGTTGTTGTAGACATGGATACTAAATATTTTTTATTAGTGAGTTAGCTTTTCATGATGGTAAAAGGTGGTCAAAGGTGATACGGTAAAGCGAAGGACGCGGTTCGAAATGCTCCTTACGATCTTTTTGTCTATTCTTCTGCTAGGTGTCATTTCTTACAAAACGCCAAATTAATTCATGCAAACAATTAATAGATTAAAGCCAATATATCAATATATTCATAAAATACTAGACCTAACCAAAGCATATAATATACGTAGGTACTGTATTGACTGTGTAGAAGACAACTAATGTCAAAACATCTACCTACTTACTTATTATCTACTTCCATATAAAATAAATAAACTGCACCTCTATACGTCACGATATCTATGCATCAAACAAAAATGATCGTACAAAAACCACCGGAAACACGGTCGAAACGTGACAAACTAAATTTCTTAGCGATTTCTCATTTCACCCCACGCACAATAAACCATTTGATTTCTCTAATCAAATGCGGGTTTTTGAATTAATTGTTTTGTTACGCACCTGAGCATTTGCATTGTGTTGTTGGAGTTGGCGGCTAATTATGAGTATAATGTAGTGATGGGGTTGATGGAAATTCAATTTAATATTGGCCAAGTGTGATTCGGGTAGTGGGTGTCTATATTCTTGGAAATTTCATTGATTTTTTTTACAAAATTCCGCGATTGAAAGGTAAGCTTATATTATTTCTAATTACGTTACAGCGCGCGCGCTATACTACTGGATAAATAAAATAAAAATAAATCCATTCGCCTTACCTAATTTTTAGTATAGTTCTCTGTTTTAGAAGTATTATAGAGGCATTTATTGTACAATAATTAATAATTATTGGATTATATGTAGTGAGTGTATGGATATATATGAATAATTATTGTACAATAATTAATAATTATTGGACAATAATGTCCAATAATTTCCATTAATTAATTACAGTCAAATACACAACTCTAAAGCACTTGCTTCTCATAATACTAGATTGCGAAGAGAAAAAAAATATTTGTATTAAAACGTCCTAGTATAATTGTCTATACGGTACCCTAAAAAGCGTTGGTTTTACAAATTCAACAATTGATGAAGATAGGTTGTGATTGTGTTTTTTTTTTAATTATATGTTGACAATTTGACAGTGATATCCGTTAGGGTTTTGAAGACTAATGTATGTAATTTAAATTGATGATGGGTTTAATTTGAGCTTTATTTGATTTCCGTATTGGTCAGTTATTAGCAAAGTTAATGGGCAGTCATTAGATAATTTGAGGCGTGTTCGTTCATTATTATTGTATCGGTTTTATTGTGGCAGTACGATGTCTATTTGTTTTACTGCTTTTTATTAGATTTCTAATTAGTTTTATAATATTTTTGGTGCTTTATAATGATAAAAAATGTTTTGCTAATACAACTAGAAATATTTTACAAAAATACTCGTTATTTTGTATAATTCGTAATCCATTTTACTTAAAAAAATATTCAGCAAGTCTATAGGTCTGATAAACTGATCATGATGAATAATATCACTTCATATCATTTCATTTCAATATACGTCTAAGAGATCTAAAACATATTATCTGTGAAGTGATATTCGACGTAATCTGCTCCAATATATTTATTTTTATGGCTAATCAGGGAGCCAATAACAAAATGTAATCTGACAACACGATCGTTACATGTCAAGGCTTAAATTTTACAGCCCAGTACAGTTATATTTGCATACTCGTAAAAGTTACAACCTAATGCATTTTGCTCCCTAATCCCTATCGGTTGACACACTGTACTTACAAGACAAAATTTTTATCTCCTCTCGTTTTTGTTACAACACCCTTATGCGAAGAAAATAAGGTTTATTTTTGAGTGAGTTAGTGTTGCTATACTGAAGTTGTAAGTTTGCTAGGTCTTGTTTAGTTGATCTTGCAAGCAAAGTTTGAGATAAGAATTTTATGGTTTGTTTACATTCGTTTTACGCGAACTAATACATTATAAGTACTTAGTTGCATTGGGATTAATTGCGGAATTTGGTTGTAACATTGTGTTGGCTCGCAAATTTTACTTTAGTTTTCTGGGTTTTAAATGACCGAATAATGTCTTTATTTGAGCTTTTTTCATCACATCACATAAAAAAAAAAAAAAAAAAAAAAAAAAAACATCAGAATTCACGCGTCTAGGATATTTATACCTATAATTTTCCGTAATGTAGCTTTGTAATGTTTAAAATAATTTGGATAATCGATCCAGTCATCAGATTGTTGTAATCCGATGATTTTAAAAACGTAGCAGTAATTTTTGAAATTTTCAAGCAATAGGTACTCATATAGTTACTTCATTACAAACGGATTTAAAAACTAATTACGGGATTTATATTGCAAGAAGCAACTACAATATAAATTATACATATACATGACATCTAATCAGAGCACATAAAATTAGCTGAACTATAAACGTGGCTTAAACGTGCATCGTAAACTGGATGAGGGCATTCGTAAGCCGATCTTGCAGATGAGACAATTCGATAAATCTCGCAATTTGTACGTAATTTCGTGTGAAACACTTCGATCATAAAAATTGAGGATTTGGAGGAAATTTGAGTCTTTTCTTTATGAGGCCTTTGTGAGCAATGGGTGGTAGGAAAATTAGATCGGTTACAGGAAGGATTTGAAGATTGCTATTCTGCGGGATAATTGCAGAGAGTTTATAACTTAGATAAGGTTATAATAATATGTATTGCTAAATTTTTTTCCAACCCCGATTAAGAATTTTCACTTCAAAAAAAACAATACATTTCCCATTTACTTTTCATACACAGAAATTCGACCAACTTAACATCGAATACATCACACAAAACTTCACAGCTGTCTGAAATTTGCATTTTATAGCAACATTTTTAACCAAACAAGACAAAAAATATGAACACATAAATCATTAACGAAATATCTCAATCACACTAAAACTCGTCAGCTTGATAGCTCAGCGGGGAGAGACTTTACAACTAGGAATTTGCATGAAATTCATCTGTTTGGGATTTATTGGGGTGGCTTCAAATCCTCTATTAACGTATGCACTGTGAGTATGACTTTATGATTATTTTGGTTAAGTTAGGTTATGTAAGCTAGGAATATATTAAATCTCAAGCTGTATCTACGGTTTTTATATTGGTGTTAAAGCTTCTGTTTTAGTTATCTATACAAATATTATAAAGAGGAAAGGTTTGATTTTTTGTTTGTTTGTTTGTATGAATTGAATAGGCTCCGAAACTACTTGGCAGATTTGAAAAATTCTTTCACTGTTGGAAAGCTACATCATTTCTGAGTGACATAGGCTATATTTCATTTTCAAAAAAAATAGGCATCCTTACTAAAATTACGATAACGTAATCCAAGGTGTGAAAAAAATATCAAAAAACTACCTTACATCGCGTGCGCTGCGAAAACTGTTGATGATAGAACAAAATGATATACTACATTTTTTTAGAACACACCATTATCTACAAAAAATCAGCGGCAGCATATCTCTATACAATTATATACTATTTAGTGGATAGAATTCTCTGGGTACTTCTTAAATTTTAATTATTTTCTTCTTTAGAATACGTTTTCTGAAAAGTTTTAGCAATTACTGTTTTTCAGGTAGTTCCTAGGAAATCCATCAATATGGCTGGAACCAAATAAAGTATGGTCTAATCAAAAACTTATAAAATTGTTTAGCAGTGGAAGTAAATCTTGCTTCTCTTTATTTGACGAAGTATCTAGATCAAAGTTTACGAATTTCTCATTATAATATTATGTTATTTTTACGCAACTAAATTAATATTAATAGTTACTTAAGTAAATAAAACAATCTTCATCCTAACAATAAAACGTATTTATAAACCTGACCTATATTCGGATCCAATCTCTCCGTGTGGTATTGTAATAAATTACGTAACACCGTTTCGTATGTCTGTCACAGAAAACGTCTAAATTTGGCTAAATAATTGTTGAGATTTTGTTTTCAAAACCATGGAATTAAATGTACCGAATGATTGTAAGCACGTGACAATGTGGGAACATAGAGTAAATTTGTATAGAGAGTTTATTTTGCTCGTTAGAAATAATTTTGGAGAAAAATATTTACCCATAAAGGAAAATGCAATATTTTGTAGGTGGTATTGTAGTAGTAAATGGTACTAATATTGGTAAGGGATAAGTAGAAGAAGATTAAGAAGTACCATTTTTTAACCGACTTCAAAAAAAGGAGGAGGTTATGAATTCGGCCGGTATGTTTTTTTTTTTATGTATGTACACCGATTACTCCGAGGTTTCTGAACCGATTTACGTGATTCTTTTTGTTCGATGCGGGATGGTGTCGAATTGGTCCCATAAAAATTTTATTCGGATAGGCCCAGTAGTTTTTATTTTATGAGCATTTTTGTCTGTATTTGTAAATGTTGCAAGTGCAAGTTTGAAGTCGGTTGTTTTTTAACGCAGTTATCACTTGTTGTTAATACATTTTTATTTTATATTCTATCCTACTAGACGCTGAATATGTTTTAATTATGTTGATCTTACTTTTTTCATTACATAATAAGTCCTATCGTATATATTTTGCCAATTAACAGACTAGAATACTTTTTTCAAAATCAGTTTCTTGAAACTTTTACAAAGTTTTTGCGATAAAATTTCACACATTTAAAAATTGTTCTACATTTTAACTACTCTACTTTTCTGAGTTATGTGTGGTGACAAAACTAATTAGTATTAGTGTATTAACGACTTCCTCTGTAACTCGAGGCATTGTCTTTCATTTATACACAAAAGGGCTTAATGAGGAACTTTACGTAGATTTTAGATATCTTAATTGTGTAAAAGTAATTAGTTTAATTTTCCATCAATACGAAATATGTTACCTACTTGTTAAAATATCTATAGAGTGAATATTATAAAGCTGAAGAGTATGTTTGTTTTCATTAATGCTCTAATCTCAGGAACCACGGGTACGATTTGAAAAATTATTTCTCTGTTAGATAGTCAATTTATGGAGAACGGCTACCTATGGGCTTTTTTGTTATCACGCTCACCACAGACACTATAGGATTGGAGCAATAGGGGTAAAACCGCGGAAACAGCTAATAAGTTATTTTACGATTCAATACATAATATATATATATTATATTCAAATAATAAGAGCTTGAACCTAATAAATAAATTATTTATAAAACAACGTACAAATTACGTGTAATTTAATTTTAACTTTTCATTAATATCAGGGAATACAAAAACTAATAAAGCGTTAAAATTGCAAAAAGGTTTTACTAAAACGCACATGTAATATGTCCTTATTAATAATAATTAGAATGCGTCTCACGTGTGGTTTTGCCCTTTTTGGAGAGGAATTTTTAATTTAGAGTTAAAATGAAAGGGACGAGTATTGTCCAGTGAAGTATGCTGAATTAATTGAGTTTATTGTTTTTGTTCTTTTAGAAATTATACATACGTACAAGTGTATAATATATAGTTACCTATATAAATGGTGTTTTTTATGCATCAGTAAACTCCAATTAGTACAATACTATAAGATAATAGTTATCTTTTTGCATCTTTTCGACTTGATATTCTGGAATGTCAGATAACAACATGACGCTAGAGAAAAACCTTAAATATACGTGTATTTCTATAGATAGGTTTTCCAAAAGTTCTATCCATACTATGAGTTGTTTAATAACAAATAACACATCAAAGATCAACGAAGAATAAAAATTACTAAAAGGCATTTAAATACCTCATTTATCTTTAAAATATGCTCCTGATACCGGTATTAAGTAATATGCTAATATTTATCACAAAAACAATAAACAGACATACCCTCAATATTGTCATTAACATTATGCTAATTTATTAAAAGTATGGTTAATTGTTGATTTCCCCTAAAGCTATTTGGACTTCTTAAGTGATATTAGCATTGGATCTGCAGTTATTAGCTGAGAAGGTAAAGGGATTGGGCTGGAGGCGGTTGGCAATTCATCAAAGGCATGCTTCAGGATATTTGGAATAATAGATCAGTGAGATTGACATACACGAAATAATGGACAATTATTGTGAATTATGAAGTTATAGATACGGGCGGGGAGATTAACCTTGTGCTCTTCTAAATAATTATGAATATTATATTGAACTGTAAACTAAAGAATATTGTAACAATATGTTTATTTTTTAATTAATGTTGTGTATAACGTGTCATATTTGTACAATTATCATCAAATGAGTAACCTAGAGAAACGAAATTGGAAATCCGTATCTTCATAAATTAACATCTATATATATTCTATGCTGTAAAACTTTTATTAAAATATTGTTTTTTATGCATCTTCTATGTATCAAAATATGCAGCGTTTACAATCTACTCTTAAAATATCTATATTATGTTTTTGTTTAATTATAAATTTAAGTACCAGATTATTATTCGTAAGAAAAATGTTGTCCTTAACAAAATTATCCCAATAGAATCGATAACTCATACACTGCAGAGAAACTACGTCTAATCTCAGTACATACTATCATAATCTACAATCACAGTCAATCGGTGCTTTGATAAGACATGCAGATAGAATTATCCAGCTCCAGGCATGCCTTTGTCCATTACTAGTACCGAATACTGATTGACTACAATTTAGTTAGCTGTATTGGATTTGGCTACTGGTAATAGAGAGGCGGTTTATGAAGAATACCTAGGTATATTATATGAAGTAGTGTGGTGTAGGTAAAGTTTATTAGAGCATTGGAGAAATGATGTTATTTTAATTTAATTTAATGGATGTTAATAAAATTAAGATGATGTCTACGATTAGAAATTGAATACTTTGTTTTTTTATTTTTTACTAGATTTCCGCCCGCGGCTTCGCCCGCGTTTGCAAAGGAAAACCCGCACAGTTCCCGTTCCCGTAGGATTTCCGGGATAAAAACTATCCTATGTGTTAATCCAAGTTACCCTCTATATGTGTGCTAAATTTCATTGTAATCGGTTCAGTAGTTTTTACGTGAAAGAGTAACAAACATCCATACTTACAAACTTTCGCATTTATAATATTATTAGTATGATAATTGATAAGATTTAATCTGGGCGCTAAGGCGCGAAACGCAAGATCCCCTTTGGGTCGTTTCGCCATTTAATATTTATTCGGATCTTGTGAACTTATTTGACGTGTCTTTAATTTTATATCAACACAATATAAAATTTAAATACAGAATAAGCTAGATTTTACCTTTTAGGTACTTATATATCTCATAAGTAAGCCGTATTTTTTAGTAGGTACAAATAAAAAGTATATACCTAAATAAAAAGCAGTTAAGAGTTTAAATAAAGAAATTTATTAAATAAGATATTATTTACAGTGATTTTATCAAGATGAAGCGTCGTTGTTTCCAACGCCTTTCAAATCAAATACAGCAATAACGTGTCGCTGAAACTTAGAAGCTTGTTTTCTGAAAGCATAAAAAGATCCATTATTTTTACAACAATATATACCTGGTGCATTCAATAAGTACCTAGCCTCATCACCAGGGGGCGCTATTGTTTCAAAATAGGTTTACCACAATGTAGCTCATTCTTTTTTAAGTATTTTTTTTAATTTTCATTCCAATCCCTTCATTTGTTTTAATTTGACAACCTATGGAAGCGAACGTGTCGATCGGTTTTACAAAAATGGAAAAAGAGCAATATCGTTCGGTGATTCGATTCCTATTTTTGGACGGGAAAGAGCGTATCGAAATCAAAGACCGCTTGGATGCTGTGTACGGTGACTCTTTTCCAACGATAGCCACCGTCAAGAATCGGTTCAACGAGTTTGCACGTGGCCGTACATCGGTTTTTGATGAACCACGTCCAGGTGCACCAAAAACAGCTGCTATGGAGGAAAACAATAAAAAAATCCATGATCTCGTATTGACAGATCGCCGATTGAAGGTTCGGGAGCTAGCTGAGACTGTAGGCATTTAAGAAGGAACAGTCAATCATATTCTTCACGGGGAACTCGGCATGAGAAAGCTGTCGGCGCGATGGGTGCCGCATTTACTCACACCGGAAAACAAGCGCAACCGTGAGTCCACGTCGGAGACGTGTTTGGCGCTGTTTAAGCGGAATCTAGGGGAGATTTTGCGTCGTTTTGTGACGGTCGATGAAACCTGGATTCACTGATACACACCAGAGACCAAGGAGCAATCAAAACAATGGATCCATACCGGGGAATAAATCCA
Source organism: Colias croceus (assembly GCF_905220415.1). Taxonomy (NCBI): domain Eukaryota; kingdom Metazoa; phylum Arthropoda; class Insecta; order Lepidoptera; family Pieridae; genus Colias; species Colias croceus. The sequence goes on along the minus strand of NC_059556.1, from coordinate 7,899,450 downwards.
AAGAAGGCGAAAACTGTAAAATCGGCCGGAAAAGTTATGGCCACCTTTTCTGGGATTCACAAGGAGTTATCTACATCGATTACCTCGAGAAGGGTAAACCAATTACAAGGCTTTACTATGCCGATTTATTGGACCGATTCGACGCCGAATTAAAGAAAAAACGACACCATCTGGCTAAGAAAAAGGTGTTGTTTCACCACGACAACGCACCAGTTCACACGTCTGCCGTTGCCATGGCCAAATTGGTCGAATTACGCTACGAATTGCTGCCTCATCCACCGTATTCTCCAGACTTGACCCCTGGTGACTTCTTTCTGTTTCCTAATCTGAAAAAATCCCTCGCCGGGAATAGATATGGATGAAATGAGGAGGTTATCGCTGCCACGGAGGCCTATTTTGCAGAGTTTGAGAAAACCTACTTTTTCGGACGGGTTAAAAAAGTTGGAGCATCGCTGGGCTAGGTGTATCGAACTAAAAGGAGACTATGTTGAAAAATAAATTGCCACTTTTCCAAAATTTTCGTATACTTTTTGTAGGCTAAGTCGTACTTATCGCGTGTTGGATAACATCCATTGTTAATTCGCTGAATAATTCTGGTTGAAAGATTTACTTGAGTTTGAATTAGAATTTTGCAATGTTTACATATTCAATTTGATATTCGAAACAAGCTCGTCACTATAATTATTATAAAACAAATACTACAATATTAAAGCCCTGGAAGAGGTAATTCTATTACTACCTACATAGTATAAAACAAAGTTGCTTTCTCTGTCCCTATGTCGCTTCGTATGCTTAAATCTTTAAAACTACACAACAGATTTTGATGCGGTTTTTTTTAATAGATAGAGTGATTCAAAACGAAGGTTTTAGAATATAATTTATTAGGTTTTAGACAATGCGGGCGAAGCCGCGGGCGGTAAGCTAGCATTATTTATTTTTACATATTACAGTTAAGAAATTAGAAAGCATAAATTATAAAATTATCAATTTCCACTAAATCAATTAAAATAGGTAATTCCGACTTAATTGAATGCAATCAGCGTGACAATCCAATTGATTGAAGTTAATAATTAGTTGTATTAATTATGTTTGGGTATTAGTGTCAAGGACAGTAATCCCTTAAGCTTGGGACACCTCATTATAATGCGTTTAGGCTTGAACAACTCTATGGAAAATCCATACTTATATTATAAATGCGAAAGTAACTCTGTCTGTCTGTCTGTTACTCAATCACGCCTTAACTACTGAACCAATTTGCATGAAATTTGGTATAGAGATATTTTGATACCCGAGAAAGGACATAGGCTACTTTTTATCCCGGGACATAGGATAGGTTTTATTCCGGAAATCCCACGGGAACGGGAACTATGCGGGTTTTTCTTTGATGCGCGAGCGAAGCTGCGGGTGGAAGGCTAGTGAATAATATAAATGAGATTTCCTTATCTAATTTAGTAGCTATCAAAATAGTTTTCATATGCGACTGGCTATATTCAGAAGAAGAAAAAAATCAGTAATGTCAATCATTGGATATTTTTGTAAACAATAAAATTTATAAAAGTGCGGGCAAGTGTAATGTAAGATCAGGGATGCCAAAACCGGATAAAAGGGACTTCGAAGAGAGATACTCCGCCTGTTTCCTTGATTTTGGCGTAAAAACTGGTAAATATTATATTGTATTTAATTTGTATTGATAATAGTTTCTGGCTGACAGGTCAGGATATCCCTTGAATAAAGATAGCACCAACTAATCAATTAGATATTAGATGAACAGTATACTAGTCATGATATTATGCTTAAACGCTCAGTTTAATCAAGACGTACTTTTCCACCGTTGATATGTAACAAGAAAAATTAAATACTGAATGAAGATATCAATTATCTTTTTCTTGAAAAAAAAAACATTTTTAACTGTATATTTACGTAATGTGAATTTACTGAATATAATATAAACTATCAAAAATACAATATCCGAGTTGTAAGAAATACTTACAATTTAAAAACAAAACGAATAACGAATTCACAAATACGATATTTATAATATTTAGTGTGCCACTTAAAATAAAATCAAACTTTTTATCGAATATTATTTTATCTCTTAAAAACTATATTCAATCGAAACAAATTATTATAAAACTTATTTTCTTCTTTCCAGTAACAGGTCTTCTAATAGGCAGTCTGATGGGCAGTTTCTTCCTACACAGCTTCAAGAAGTGGCCCATGTATATTGGAGGTGGTCTCGGCGCTGGCATGGCGTACATGAACTGTGAGAACAGTCTTAACAGCTTCCTACTGTCGATGGACCCGAAAGCCTGTGTGATAAAGTTAGTACTAGTATCTGTAGTTTAGAGATCAATTCTTGGCTGACTTGGTTCAAGATATTGTTCGAAAAATAACTATTTAAAAAATCAAATTCTATACTTTAGTCACACCCCGGACACTCCATACAAAATTATAGTTTTGACAGTCACACTGTAGAGACTGCAAATGTGTGTGTAAACTCTTTATGGTTGGCACATTTGTGACTAGCGTAAAAAAAAATTCGCGTTTTTCTGATGAAATACATCCGTAAACAGCACAATATCTAACCATTTTCTACGAAAAACGATAATCACAAATCCAAAATAATAAAATTGCTTTAAGTCAATTTGATTAATGTTGTCAATCTTCGTTGCGTTTCGTCTAAAGACGTCGTTGGTATCGTCCTTGCGGGGAAATGGGTACCATAACATGTCTGATCGTGCGGGGTGAGGTAAGTGTTTAATTTTGGCGGGAGGCGGAGAGTGTCCGTTCTGTAGCGTTTAGCTACTATTATGTATTCTGTGCTTTAGTATAGAAGGTTTTAACCTTCCTGAAGAACCACTCTATCTATTTAAAAACAACCATCAAAATTTAATGCGTTGCATTGTATGCCGGAATTGGAAGAATATTGTCTTGAACCAAGCGAATTGTTTCGTTATTAACCGACTTCAAAAAAAAGGAGGAGGTTATCAATTCGGCCGGTATATTTTTTTTTTTTTTTTTTTTTTATGTATGTACACCGATTACTCCGTGGTTTCTGAACCGATTTACGTGATTCTTTTTTTGTTCGATGCGGGATGGTGTCGAATTGGTCCCATAAAAATTTTATTCGGATAGGCCCAGTAGTTTTTATTTTATGAGCATTTTTGTCTGTAGGTATTTGTAAATTTTGCAAGTGCAAGTTTGAAGTCGGTTGTTTTTAACGCAGTTATCACTTGTTATGTTAGTTAGAACTTTACATAATGTGAGTTCGTTTAATTATACAATTGTAACATAGAGTTTAAAAACCGGAAAAAAACTAGGTGTGTCCACAAATTCTTCACCTAAAATTGAATATAACCGATATGGTATTGTTAATTGCTACCGAAACGCCGATAGCTTCTATTTTGTTTCTCAAATACTTATGTATAAATAATCGAATAAGAATAATATATTCCTTTGTCTGATTATTATCATTGTTTTTTTTTTCTGGTTTATGCAAAAGCTTCAACAATATACAATTGGTACTACGTTAAATTGCTTTTGTACATTTGGCCATTCATTTCGCCTCTTTGCTTTAATGTTTTGTACAAAGCTTTTTTTACATACCTACATAAAGAAATAACAAATGCTTGTATTTAGTAAACTTTTACTATTGCGATAGTACAGATAATGAAATGAATAGATTTTTACGGACATTACTAACTGTCGCCACTTATTTCGGTAAAAATTAGCAATGCCCAACAAAAGATGCCTTTATTCAAAACAATATGGAAGGAAATAATTATACCAGTAAAATAATAAAGGGCCTACTAAAAGGGATGTTTGGTAATTGGAATGGTAGCCCACATTGTAAACGGTTGTAAATAATGATAATACGACATCATGCCGATCTATTGGACTACAGTTTTGGTGGTAGGGTTGCCTCGTAGTTTATTCTTTATTATTAATGGAAAAAATATTGACCAATTCTAAATCATATTAATGTGTGGTAGTCATTTTATAAAAAATATTCTTGAACCAACTAGATCGTTGCATTGTTTTGCTATTGCATGTGACAATAGCAAAACTATAAAAATCATCATTTTATAACAATACTTATTTTCCATAGCATCTCAGATAATAATGATTGTATCTTAGATGATAACGTTGATAATAAATGATCTACACATTTATTTGGCAAAGTGAATGACATCCCTGCATCAAACTTACTGTCTGGTCAACGGTGAAGACGTTAAAGCCCTTTCATTCACTCAGCGGGACATTTTCCTACGTCTTTGTCCATAACATAAAGGTCACTTACATCCTTGTCCTCGCCTATTCAAACTTTAACAGTTTTAACTTCTTTGTTTACGACGCCTTCTCCTCTATTATACAAAATCACTTTGCTGTTTGCAAACCTACCGCCTGCTTTGCCACCCACAGCGCTATTGTTTCCTACAATCGCGATTATACCATTTGTTACTTTACCTTTCGGTTCAAAGTTGTCTGCAACAATTGTAGACTTAGTTAGGTCAGTTTATCGGTCACTTGTTTCAATTCCAACGTTTTCATTCGTTTCGTCATTTCGGCCGTTTGTGAGTCATAAACGGTGTATTGCTTTGAACTTTTAGTTTTTCAACGTCGGTTATGTTTTTACGGATTGCCTTTATATGGAGTTTGTTTAGATTTTGTGATTTTGTGATACGCCTACGGCTTTTGCTTGTTACCGATACTTTGTGTTTTCGAAGCTTGCAGATTGGTTCCATTCAGAGATATTGAACAGTGCTGTAGATGGCCTGTATTCAAAAATAAAAGTTCGATGAAATGGACTTGTTTCGAAAATATTATTTTTATGGTTGAATGCGTTTTTATTAAAACATTTCCTGTTAGAGTTATTCACAAAAAATTCACAAATTATTTAGTCATGAAAAGCTTTTTCGTCCATCTTTTTATCTTTGTAGATAAAGTATTTCGTTAGGAGCACTTTTTGCATAATTAACCTCTCCTATAAAAATAACATTCGTACAAAAGAAAATAATAATAAACTTTTTTTGTTGCAGAAGACAACCTTGATCTGCAATGTTCAAAATGCATAAAAATTATATAATAATCGATATAGCTTAATTAAATTTGTCGTTACGTGAGTATTTTTAAATCTTGTTTATGTGAGTTATTTATAATTAAATATTGTTTTTGGAAGACTATTTTTCATTACATCTTATATGTATATAAAATTCCCCTGTCACAATGTTAGTTACTCCTTCAAAACGGCTGGACCGATTCTCATGAAATTTTCTGTGCATATCTGGTACCTATGTCTGAGAATCGGCCAACGTCAATTTTTCATATGTACCACGGAAGAAACCGGGGCGGACCAACAAGCAACCCACCCAACTTTGCCACTAGAACGTGAGCGATCGTTTAAGATTGTTTTCATAGACAAAATGCTCATATTAGAGAAGCGGTATAATATGCCGGTTGCGCGAAGCTAGAGAAGAAAACATGGATTTCAGGAAAAATTTAGCAAAAAAATTTTGACGTAATTTTGTTGTTAAAGTATTTTTTACGTGATCAGTGTATGCAAACTACAAGTCCCTTCGCGCTTAGTATACCAATAGTAGGACACTGTTTATTATTACAATTTAAGATTTCAATCCTGAAAAATGAAAACATTAATTACTCGAACTATTGAAAGCCCGCGAAAGCAAAGGCTCTAGTTTATGTAAAGGCTTGATTCGTTATGAGTCAGCGGTTGAGTCATGCTCGTAGTAGGTGAAATCATTGGCTGATGCAAGTTCACCGTACGGTTGGTATAGTGTTGGAATTTTAACAGTTACTATGTTGAGACTATAAATACCTATGTACTATACGGAACCTACTACGATACTGTACAAGAGAAGACATCGTTCATTAATTATTTATCTTCTATAATATAAAAATGAATCCCAAAATGTGTTGGTAAGCGCATAACTTTAGAACAGCTGAACCGATTTCTTTAATTCTTTTTTTATTATATTCCTTGAAGTACGAGGATGGTTCTTATGTAAAGAAAACGTGAATATGTACCACGGGCGAAGCCGGGGCGGACCGCTAGTTATAAATAAAATTATTTTCGAAAAAATAATACATCATAATATGCATCAAAATTATAATCAAATTTGAATGTGATATTTATACCACTTCAAATACTGTTTAATAAAACAAAGTAAAGCTGCACAAGAAAATAATGATTATTATTTTCATAATTTTTCCTACACACAATAAATACATAATAATAGACTAAGACAGACAATAAATAAAGCCTGCAAATCGGATGCTTTTTAGGAATACAAAAATAATCACAACCGAGTCTATCTTACTGTAAAAGCATAAGCATCAAGCAAAACTAAATATCAACATTAAAACTTTTACCAAACATGCAGATGAACTATGCAGAATGAAATGACAAATACTGCACATTACTTTAGAAGCTTGGTACTGTCAGTACCGCAGTAATATTTCTACAAGAAATTATAGTTGGAGTTTTTAAAGTGATTTTTTGGTTAGACTGAAAGACATTATCATAACTTCCGCTTCTTTAGAATTAAAAATTGGAATTGTCTAGATAAATTAATATCTTAATGTTTTATATTATCTGTGATGTTACTTTTAGGTTCCAATTAAAAAACGTGAATTTCCCCTTCCCATTTTTGTAATGATCGTAATTTAATTTTTGAAGTAAAACTTCTTTAGGCGCGTTTAGAATAAAATTTCAAGGTCGTCATGGCAATACCGTCACGTTATGGAGTAGAGCGAAGACTTTGGTATCTTTGAATCTTGCCAAAGAAGTTTCACTTCTGACACGTGTGCTGAGTAAACACGTTCTTTTTGTTTATGAAATGTTTAAAAATAACCCTTAAGTAGCTTTAAACCGTACCTTTATCTATTTTGTGTTAAAATACAGCTTATCTGTATCTTTATGATAATGCTTTTATGTTTCCGCAAAAACAATAAAAGTTCATCGAAGTCAATTTATCTAATAGCAGTCAATCAAAACGTGATAGAATGCATTATACACGCATTTCCCTTACTTAGCCTAATGATGCGCCAATGTATGGTTACTGATTGCCATACTTCCACGAATGTTCGCCAACGCGTATTCAAAGTTTTCATAATTTTTGTTATTCAAGTTACATAGTACAAAGAAAGGATAATAGATGGATAGACATGTAGACACTTTTTTATTGCACAAAAATAAAATTATCAAAAAACAGATAGAATACAAACAGAGACAGGTAACTAAGCAAGTAACTATGTGCATATAATATTTCAAAGCTAAAATGGCAACTGAAATATATTTCTAAATTTATTTGCATATAATATGTACTTACTTCAATTAAACCATAATTCATCTATATCGAATTCCATTAAAACAAACCCAGGTTTTCTATATTATTTTCATCGAACAATTTTCAAGGCGCAAAAACGTTACTAAAGACAAAAAATAATTTTATCAATGCACTAAAATACACTAAAGATTTTTGGTCCGCATTGGCACATGTTGGGCCAACATCCACAAATGATTAGGTCTTTCCGCTATAATGTATGGGCGTTTCCAACGTTAACAACTACCAATAAAACCTACCACGCCATTCTGATATTAGTGATGGAAATCTGGTCTATTATCATAGTATTATCGGGTTGTAAAAATGCAATAAAAATTGTAATGTACCTACTGAATTGTGCTTTTTGCATGATGACAAATTATGTTTCAAAGCTCTAAGTTATCTGAATAATATTATTGTTCATACATACATCATATTACAATTAAGGTATAGGTACGTAAGATAGTCTAATGAATCTGGAATAGTTCAGGATACATCGCCCATTTTTGCAAGTGACTACTATCAAGCTAATTTTATGTTTGTAGCTTTATTTTGATGAGACGCCCAATAATTTCGTGTACGAAAGTCTCGATTGTGGTAGCTAACAGAGATAACAAGGATAAAAATTTTTGATTTGATGGTTCTCAAATATTTATTACTAGCTGAATTTTTTTTTGTTCAATCTCAAGATAATTACCTAAATTATTCGAAAAAATATTTGTCCTACAAAATCGATGGTTTGTTCAAAGTGTTTCCCTTTGTCCCTTTCCAAAGTGTATCGATAACGAGGTCATCATAAATGATTACTAACAAGCAGATTTTTTTGTTTTCACTTAGTTAATGTTTATATAATTCAACAGACATATTGTCCTACAAATTGCGTAATAAATATTTGAGAACCATCAAATCAAAAAATTTTATCCTTGTTATCTCTGTTAGCTACCACAATCGAGAGTTTCGTACACGAAATTATTCGGTGTCTCATCAAAATAAAGCTACAAACGGAAAATCAGCTTGATAGTAGTCACTTGCAAAAATGTGCGATGTATCCTGAACTAGAAATCAAAAGAAAAAAAATTTATCAACTTGCCGCTTGTTCCGACTTCGCTCTGTAAAAATTTGGTCTAAATGCCATTGCTCCATAAAATTACGGCTATGGAATTGTAAAATATTTTTTACTAGATTTCCGCCCGCGGCTTCGCCCGCGTTTGCAAAGGAAAACCCGCATAGTTCCCGTTCCCGTGGGATTTATAAATACTATCCTATGTGTTAATCCAAGTTACCCTCTATATGTATGCTAAATTTCATTGTAATCGGTTCAGTAGTTTTTACGTGAAAGAGTAACAAACATCCATACATCCATACTTACAAACTTTCGCCTTTATAATATATATTTCATATTTGATATTAGATATCAGATAGCATTTTATTAATTTTTAAGCAAATTTGCATCGAACCAACGAGAAAAAAAATAATATAATCTTGTCTCTTTAATTTTATCAGTACACTTACTAATAATAAGTTTTGAGCTGCATATGGAATATTTTTTGGAATTAAAAAAATACGTCACAGTCCTGAATGTATGCAATCTGGCAACACGACTAACAATTTCCTATCTAAAGCATAACTGTCATGTCCCCGGATGAAAATGAAAATATTTCCAGCTCTCCTTTATTACCTAGGATATTAAATCTAGGCAAATATAAGCGCTTACTATGTTAGCTCCATTGCAAAATGCAGATACTGTAACATATTTTTTGCGGATTATTATTAAATGTTTGGTCTCTGTTGATACATAGTACTTGTTTATAGTTTAAAAAAGACAAGACGCCAAGTTAAAGTGTAAATATTATCTCTAAACAAATAATATTATGATGGAATTTTTTAAATGGAAACTGTAAATAATTATTGTTATGTTATCTTTCTTATATTCTATGTCGTCATATTTGGTACAATCGTGTACTTGATAATAATATTGTTAATATGGGCGTAGGGATGTGACGACCCCATCGCCCACGGTTGGAATATCTGTTGTCTACGTGACAACAGATATTCCACCCGTGCAATCAGTCAACCCGCAGGACACCTTGTGGCGGGGTGTCGGGGAGTAGCGACCCCGCGGGAACCGAGTGCTCCCGGGGGAGGCCCCTGTCTTCATCTCCGGCTTGCCTTCACCGGCCGGTCGGAGTGAAGCCTGACGAGGACAGGACCCCCACCTCTGGCTTGCCTTAACCGGCCGGCCAGAGTGGAGTCGCGAGAGCTTTTAGCTCGAAGGGTGGATTCGAAGCGTAAGTGGCGAGTGGGCACGTGATGCTGGACCCTCAGGGAGCGCGTGATCGTAGTTTAAAGTCCAGGGACGCCTCTCCACCCTTAGCTGCTCGCAATATGTTGCCCCCTTGTCGCACTATTGCAGCGACTTATTTCGGGGGCCCATACAGCGAGAGGGCGAGTCACCACCTGCCAACATATTTTTACTTTCTTTGAGTAGAAAGGCAGGTGCCATAGTTTCCAATAGTCCCCAAATACCGGCCCATTTAACATCCCACTCCATAGCCCAGTTTATTTTGCTTTCCATATCTCGAAATAGTCCTACATCGGCCGCGGACTGCCTAGGACTGTATCTCTATAGTGCAGTCATGGGCAGGCTGCGGCTGGTGTCCCACAACACAGTAAAGTTCTCTAAAGGGCCTCTGCGTGTTGGATACGTGTCCCCACGTAAGCCTTCCAAAGGACCGGGTACCTTCCTTATGATGGTACCCGAGTATTATGGATTGTTAATATTTTAGAAAAAGGTTATTATACTTAGGTAGGTACAGTGTTTACTATACTAACTGTGCGGTGTTTTTAGCTACCACATCGCCAACGTCCATACCACGTTGAATACACCGGTTCTCGTCCGATCACCGAAGTTAAGCAACGTCGGGCGCGGTCAGTACTTGGATGGGTGACCGCCTGGGAACACCGCGTGATGTTGGCTTTTTTGCACTAATTCATATACCTACTTCGATATTTTTTTTTACTTTATTAATTTTATTGCATTTAAAGAAATGGTGCCTTCTTTATCTTTGGGTCTGTCGTTTTTTGCCAACTAATTTAATACTATTGTTATTCACATTTCTTAGCGAAATTAAGAAGTCGAAGCCGGGTCGTCAACAAAAGTAGTTGCAAGTTAATAAATAAATAACGATATTTTGTATCCACAATGTTCCCGCTTTTTAGCAACTATAAACTGTCACAATGGATTAACGACTGGCTAGTTATAGTTTATTACTACAATAAAGCCTGGAAGCAACTCATCGTAGGTCAGTACACCATAATAATTTACTTAGTGGTATGTTGAGATTATTGTAAAGTAGCTTGCTACGAAAGAAAAACACAATATGGCAATTGCTTTACAATTTTATAATATGCATTTGTTTTACATTTATTTTGTTACAGATAAGTGCTGATTTACACAGGGTCAGTAACTGACTACAAATTCGAGGCAAATCAGTGCTGACCCGAAAAAAAACCCTGTGTAAACAGATTTGAAGTCAGTACAGAGGCTTGAAGTCTATGTAAACAGTTAAAGTCAGTCGCGGCGCCGAATTTCGGCGCCGCGACTGACTTGTCTACTGACCCTGTGTAAATCAGCATTAATAGTGCAATACTGACTAGTATGATTTTATCACGAACGAGTTGTCCACCACAGCTTCGCTCTTGGTACAAAATCTAGGTATTCAGGGATCAGGTATTTACCTGTTTTACGGGTTATTACCAATAATAATTATAATAAGTCGCAATAATAATTATAATAAGTCCCTGTTTGCATAAATAAAATATATCCAACAGTGAAAAATTGTTTGAAATCGGTCCAAGACTTCCGGAGATTAGCGCAAAAAAAGCTCTTCAGCCTTTTGGTATAGAAAAGCACCCTAATTAAAATTCCTCATACCACCTATTAATTGAGAGAGACAGAGAGATTAATTTTCAGAAACACGCATGTCACCCACATGTCACCAATATTTTTACATTTTACGCAAAACATTACTAAAATGGACCGTTAATTCAATTTTTCAATCACTACACTGTTGCGTACAGAATGTGCGGTTTTGCGTATTAACTCTGACTGCGACAGATTTTATTGGCAGCGTGCGATTTTAATTAAAGCCTTTATGTACACTGTTTATTTCACTCAGGCTGGTTTAACAAAGGTAATGAAATGGTCTGAAATCATTATTGATTTCGATTTACTGGCCCATCGCCGAATTATGAAACTTTATGGAAATATGCTGTCGGTAATGTGAATATGGTAAATGTAATAAAGGTTTATTTTCTCGAAAATACATACATTTAAAAAAGAAATAAGCTGAAATAAGTAGAATATTATGGAAGTTATTAACCAATTTTCAGGTGTGTTTGTTTGTAACAATTAGGTATATCAGCTTTTTATTGTTCAGGACTCACGAGTCTATATTGGCAATACGAATCTCAAATGTTCATCTTCTAACCAAACTGCGGTTTCTACAAATATTTATATTATTTATCTAATATCGTATTTTGCGGTAACGTAATAGAATTTATCGTTCCAAATAAAACGCTGTAAATCTTGGCTTTTAACCAAACGTACATCTGTAAAACCTTGACAAACGAAATAGCAACCATTAGCTGCTATTCGAAAAAGGAAATTTATGGCGACATCACAGCGCACGTAGGAAATTTTTACTCTGCTAAATATTACCTTCATTCTTGTCTCGCTCGTAAATAATATTCTTTTCAGGAGCTTATTGCTATCCTCGTATGGGGAAGAAACAAATAGTAAGGAAAATCCGAAACACCCTGCAACGAAGAAAGCAGACTAAAATACCAACACACAACTTTAGGTTATATTAGAAACAGTCAGTGTCTATTTTTCTGTAAACGTTTTTCAGGTTTCAAGTAGTGGGTATAATGTACAGCATTGTCGCTACAAGGTATCATTGTCCAGCATGGGTTGTTGGTTTCAAAAATTAAAGTTGGTTGTGCTTCGGTGGACATACAAAAATATGCAGGTTTTAAAATACTGTATTTAAATTTAAATATTAAAAAGATGCAAAAGTTTTGAAAATATTTTCTAAAAGTTTAAAGGTATTTAAAACTGCTTCATATTTGTAACTGTATGTTATTTGAATTTAACCTTTACATGTATGTTAAATTGTCGCTCCTCAATAAAGGTATGTTTTAAATCTGAACAATTAATGATGCATTCATAATTGCAACCGACATCCAACAATAAGATGCTCTTCAAACTATTAAAAGTCCTCATGTAATCTACTTCAGTTTTTACAGCAATAAAAAACGAAACCGAATCAAACGCTTTGTCTAATACACCCTCTAAAAAGACGCCACACACAATGCATATTTTGAATTCATTATAGCATGTGAACTATTGGAATGGTATCCCTTTGTCCCTTAAAAAATGCCCTTTCGTAAGTTCATGAACCTCAGGGATTAAGATTGTGTTCATATCGATGTTGCCTGACTCATCCTGATTGTGGTGTGTCAAATATTTGTACGTCAATGCGTGAGAACTACAAAGGACTCAATGTTCTTCTAAGCTGACGTTTACATAAATAGAAGCGGCACCTGACAAATTACCAACAGATAAAGAATAAATGCGACTATTTTTTATGCGTTTGGTTATTATATGACTGTGTGATGACACCATACCACGGATTTTTAATCTAATTAATATTATATTGGACAAATTAGAAAGAAATTTTGTTGTCAACTCTAAACAACAAAATATGATTATATTTTCCCAACATTACATATTATATTATAAAATTTTAGATCATACTACAATCCAGAATACAGAGGAACTCCTCAACTTCTGAATATTTTTACAATAGTACACATAAGAGAATTTTATACAAAAAATCCCAGCACAATCACATACAAAAAATACGCTATGGGAATTATCATCCTGGATTATGAAATGCAATCATTAAGCATTACATTTCTAAGCATAGACACATCAATTTAGTGACATATTGTGATACAATTCCGTCACGCATAATTGATATAAAAGTGGTCCAAAAGGATCTCCTTGCGACACACCTTTGGGGTGCCATTGTTATGATTTAGATTCGACCCTTGTGTTACTTTTATCTCATTATATTATTTATTCATGGTCATTATTTGACCATTTTCGGTTTAATGATCTGTTATCTTTGTTCTTCTGTGTTAAAAATCGTTAAGTGTTTAGAGAGGTGTGAAATAAGATACTTAATGTTCGTAACGGATGCCCTTTTGTTGTTCTTTGTACTCGTGACATTTTGATATTGTGAATCTGGGTCGAGTTATGTCCATTACGAATTATTACTTGTGTCATACTTTAAAATGTATCATTAATAACTAACGGAAGTAAGTATCTACAGTTAATGGTTCGTCCAAATGCATTATATACTATCTTATATTACTTCTAGCTAAATATTCAAATGTAAAAGCTGTAGAATTTAGATTGGCTATTACTCAATTACTCATTCATTTGAATTCCTATAGATTAGAATTTTTTTTAATTCAGATATAAAATCAAGCTAAATGTTACTAAGTTAAGGAACTAAAGCAATTAGATTTTTGTGCCCGGTCTTCAAAATTTTCTCACAGTCATAAAGCAAAATTTATATGATGTAACTTGTGCACTTATCGAAATAACGTCCAAATTAACAACAACCATTTCTCATCGAAACTTTCAACTCTTTATTTATAACAGATATTAAAATTATAACTACTTTAATAACTGTTATTGAAAACAAGATTATTAAAATGCACTTCAGGTTATGCTTTGTCGGTTTTGATTTTTTGCGCATTTGTCACTTTGTTTCGTACAAAGGGCTCAAGTGATATTTTAATGACACCAAATCCGGTTTTTACTATTAACAATGTTGCTATGTTTATTAAACAAGGTAATTCACCTTTTAATGGCGAAACTTCTATTCGTTCTAACCAGTTGCTTTTATTTAGATCTTTGATTTTTATCTTTCTTGTTTCTTTGGTAGTACACATTGTAGTTTCTTTTTATGTTATTTTTACAATGCACTGCAGAAAAGCAAATTAAATTTTCTTCCCTTTATGATCGTAGCGTTGAAGTTATTTCATTCGATGTCCACTTTCAAGTATTATAGCGTATACGATATGCATTGACAATTGCTTTTTCGCTTCATTTTATGTTACTTTCATTATCAATGTTTTGAATAATATGAATTTCAATAATTGAAAAAAAATTCCTACTTACTTATTTTGCTATATTTTCTATCGTTTTCCATATTTTAGAATTACACTATTTGTTAAAAATTAATTATTGTAATACTTATTAAATTGTCACCGGGTTATTAAAAATAACAACTTAATAGGCGTTGGAACAAATTGTCCCGAATTAATCTCATTCAGTCATAGCATTATTTGATAAATTAAGAAGACACTTCGACAATGGCCAACAATCCCAAAACAGCATGAAAGGGGTTTAACCCTTCTCTGCGTTCACACAATAATTTTTTCTTGACCCATAAACAAATACCCCTGCGAATCCAAGAATAGCCAGTAATGAGCGTCCCATTAATTCTAGGTCATAAAGTGAACAATTTATGGGGCTAGTCCTATAAAATAAGTCACGGTTTCTTTCAGACATGCGTGTCATCTTTTCAGACAATGTTGCTGAGTTATATGTACAAATTTTGTTGTTACTCTGCTTTTGAAGGGTATGGAGTAGACATTTTGCTATATATTTTATAAACTATTATTATTTTAAAAATTCATATTATGCTGTTGTAAAGAAACAGGCGGATTGCGTATATTTCTTATTTGATTTTTCCACGTAATTATCTTGTCTTGATCAATGTTTTTAGGTAAGTATCGTTCTGTTTCAGTTTAAGTTTTGAAAAAAGAATTAACTTAACATTTCTTTAGAATTGATGATATAACAATGGCATGATTTTGCTTAATTTATTTTTAATGTATTATTTAAGCAAACGAACTACTCCATAGCATTTCCCTGTTATTTATAGACCAGGACAAGACAACTAAATTTAAAATGCTCCCAAATAAAGAGTACCATTGCTCATAGCCCATATATTCCTAAACGTCCATTTGTAGGACATAATTGACCATAAATAATAAACGTAACACATGTTAATTTTAACCCTTTTGTAGATTCGGGTCAGTTTGTACCCTTACCTTTGTCGTGATTGTTCTTAACGATTTGCAAAACTATTGTTTGATTTTGAAATACGTATGAATGATCATTGTCCAGTGACGTTAGATAGAAAATAAATAATGTTTAATATGTGTAGAATGTGCGAAGTTATTTAGTAAGGTATCTATTGTTTGTCCGAACATACAATTTTATTGTAAAGAGTGAAGGTTATTAAAAATAAGTTATATAAAGCTTCTGTTAATTTATTTGCAATAAGCAGCAGTTCTGCATGGTTAAATTAGTCGTCGGAAATTTTAATTCAAATTTCTGTTTAACAAATTTTTTTCTTTATGAATGTATATCAGTCAGTTAAAAGATAATTGCAAATAAATATAAATAAAGTAAAATCCTACAGAAGTTGTATCGTTAATTGTGCAGTTGATTTAAGATTGTTCATTTATGTCTAATCATTATTGGATCATTATTAAAAATAACTCAATTTTTGAATGTCTTAACTGGAAATCCGCCAACGTATATTGAAATGTTTTTGCAGAAACTCAAAAATTAAAGCTGATATCAACGCTTTGTCATAATCAATTTAGAGAAGCAAATATAAAATATACATAATATTCAATATATAAATTCAAATGCTTCTAATTTATAATTATGAGCATACATGTAAAACAAAAATTACTTAAACTGGAAATAATAGAACGGAAAATAATGAAATAAATCGTTATCTCATAGGCAACCCTAATTTGATCTTTGACTCCGTAATATTTATCAGATCACCCTTAGCCTGTAATTTCTGGCGTCAAATTAACTTTATTTATGTGTGAAGATAAAACACAGGTGCAGTTTGATAAAAATTCAATGAGATATTGTAATATTGTTTATATTGTAACGGAAATATTGTGCGTTGTAATATTTTGTGTGTGCTCTCGACTTCGCTTGAAAAATTAATAGATTTTATCTTCGTCGGTTTGCTTTGTTATTTTTTTTACTTGTTTTAAAACGAGCAACAACAAACATTGAACGAATTATTCAATTGTTTTTTTATATATATTTTATTTTATATGTATTTATAAATCTTAACTTGTAATATTACAATTGCTTTATTTCCATAAAATAATGTATTGTCTTTTTATTTATTCATTGTCCTTAATATATATTATGAGTTATCAGCACACTTATTCAGAAGTAGATACAAAGACGGCTAAATAAATCTCCATAATCACCTCATCAGAGCTTGTCTCGTACAAACAATTTCTAAATTATGCCCAATAAGTCCACAACGATTGATGTTCATACATTGATATTCAACATTGATATATCTGAGCCAAATTCATGATTACCTGTCCATCTCCAAGGAACTTCCATCCTTAACCCAAAGCAACAACGTGCAAAATAGAATGCAATAATTGAGACCATATAAGTCGTTATGAACTCAAGTCGGTGATAGCGGACAATACTTCCCTTCTCCCGTAAATACGGTCAAGCCAAGTTTAATATTGTGTCATCTGTCAGGACAACTTACAGGAGTTTGCACTTTGTGGTAAGGGGAGGGAAGGCGAAAATAGCATGCAGGAATCATGTAAGAAGGTGTAAGTGGAAGTGCTCTATTGTAGGCGAATATTTTCCCCCTGCTCGTTCCTTTGAATGTTCAGGGTTGGCACAAACATAATTTTCAATGTATGGAATTAAGTTTTTTTCAAAGTAAATGGGCTTTGTGGCATAAGTATACCAATTTTCAAACAAACGTTATTAATTTGTCGGTGATCAAAAAGATATTATAACACCTTAATTCGAAATTAAAATTCAGTGACAAGTTATACACTTTTTAAGGGGTAGTGACTAGTGAAACAGACAGTACGCTCTTGGCTTTTTCCGTCAATATTTTTATGTTTGGGATATTTAATACTTCAATACGTAATCGAACAATAAATCAATACTATTATTAATATCGTTTCACATTCAAATGTTGCATGCATTTAATATATTTTTTAATTATTTCAGAAAGTGACAGCCCTACCACAGCGCCGCCCCGTTACCGCGGCGACACGGCGTCGGTCACCCTTTACCAACTAGTCGCGTACATCGATATCGATAATATGAATTATTTATTACATCCATCACTATTCGCTTCGCTCGACAGCTTATTCGGTAATGAGAAATTTGTAGATTTGCTTCAAATCCAATTACATCTACTCAGTAGTCAGTGGATTTAAAATTTGTTTGTGTTTTACTATCATTGGCTTAGGTTCATATTCATTCTCATGAATAAGAACTAGTAAAACTAAAAAACTAGTAATAAGATAATATTTATGAATAAAAAGACTTCTACGCTGGTAAAATAAAATACAATCTGAAAGGTTCTTAACAACATTTTCTTTGCCATTTAATAGTGAATAACAAAGCGTACGTTATATTCTTTTGTGTTTTCAAATTGCTTTCTTACACTGTAAAATGTCACCTCACGTTATTAAAGAAGGAAACCCTATTAACATTTCATATCATTTGAGTATTAGCGATTTCCTATTATTGAAAAAAGGCGTCGTTAAAAACTTCATAACACTGTAATTTGTCGGTAATAATGGGCCTGTTATATCAATAATGACGCCATGATTGTTGAAAAATTGCGACTCCTGCCGCACTCGCTGTCTTATGTCAACATTCCTGAAAACCCTTCATTTTATGATTATGTGGGTGTCAAGGCAGTTATCAAATATATAAATGATTTATGAAGTGTAATTCTGTGTCTTGGTTTATATTTGAAATACAAAAACGTAAAGCAAATAAGGGAAAGTTTAGTACGAAATTCATTTAATTTAAATAGTATTAATACTCTTTTCAACTTCCAATAACTTGCTTAAATAAAACGGAATTCTAAATATTGTACTACACAATATGATACACTTCGAAAAAAAAAATATTATGGAAGGTTTAATATCCCTTCTTTTGGGGTTTGGCGGCGTCACTCGCGTCCGTAGGTTTTAACCACCTAATTATAATAGGCCTGCCCTACACGTGCCCCCCGGGTGGTGCTAACCGAGTGACAACTGGCCGGAGGGCTGCTAAATAATACTCCTAGGTGATGGTATGTGCGCAGCATCACCTAGTACTGGGGTTGGGGCCGATGAGGCCGCTGTGGAGCCGAAAGGGCCCAGCCCTAGATAGCGGCTGGCGGGTTTTAACCCGGCAGGCGTACTGCAAACTGGAGGGGAGAGGAGGAGAAGAATGGAAGCAGGTTTTAAAAAGGAACTACCCCAGGAGGGTACCACCAAGGGTGGAGAATCCCTCCCTGAGTCTAACTCAGGCAGCCCCACGTATTCTGGGGGGGGCAAAAACTTGCTTAAAGAAACCGTCACTGAGGGGGTGGGATCCCAGGCCTCCTCGGTGCCAAATACTACTGGACCGATAAACGTTATTAATGTTATAGGCGCTGGGCCCCCGGGGAAACCCAAGGGACCAAAGCCTGCAAATTTGGGGCGGGGCTCTGCTTCGGCCAAAGTGACGCGACCACCCTCGGGCTTGTGTTGCCGACCTGCGGCTGAGGCGGGGCCTCGTTCAAAACACGGCCATCCTATGGGAAAACCCAAAAAGTTGGCCAGCTCGGCGTGCGCTTCTCCGCCGAGCTACACTGAAGCCTCGGCTGATGTGGTGAACGAGATGAGTAGCGCAGAAAACCAAAAAACACAAAAACCGACAGCGGAACGAGTTGATGCGTCAAAGTCGCGACCAGCCGGTGCACCGACGACCATGAACAGAGGGACCTCAGAATACCTGACGGGACCGATGGAATTGGTTGAAGGAAATCCGGCTTTGGGTGTGACTGAGATGCAATCATGCTCCCGCCCCCCTACAAATTTGGTTGTCTCCAATGCGCCGAAGGTTAGGCTGCGGGGGACCCTCGACCCTGCAGGGGAGAAATCTCCTGCGGGGCCTGAGTCGTGTCGCCCACAGTCATCGGTCGGCGGCGATCTGTCCTCGGACTGGACCGTTGTTCCCCAACAGAGTCGCAAAGTAAAGAATGCACCAGTTGGGAAACACCAGGAAAGCGACCCATCAGGGAAGCGGACCTCCAACTCGAGCGACAGTACGACAAAAAACCGATTGAGTAGAAAACGACGACGGAAATTAATGGCTCGTGATAAACTACAATCCGAATTGGATAAAAATACTGGCCCAAATCCGCATGTGCCCGCGGCTATGAGCGGTTCAGCTGCCGCTGCTGCGGGTTCCGGACCAGGGCCAAATCGGCATTCAAAACCCGTTCAGACAAGCTCGAGAGACCCTGCTGGCTCCAAACGATCGCGTCTCGATGACACTATATCACCGAGAGGGGCGAAAAAGAAGCCTTGCCTTAATGAGTCCCGGGCTGTCCATTCCGCGAGTTATGCGGATGCAGTTAAAGGTGATCTAATTGTGGCGATAACGTCTGACACACCAACTGGTCACCTTAACCAAGAACAAGCCGACCACATCCTGGCATCACTCCAACCCTTGCTTCATCAGGAAGCATTGAACTATAGGGAAGGAGACGCTCGCATCCTATTTAAGGGCAAACCCATGTTTAAGGGTCCTTAAGCTATGGTGCGACGATGCGAGGACGGTGGATTGGCTCAAAGCAGCCACCAAGAAGGTTACATTGCCTTCTGGTGACAAAATCTGCGTCAGAAGACTTGCGGACGTGCCGCGTAGAGTGCGCTGTGGCATCCTGCTCCCAGGTGTGTGGAAGGATATGAAGTATGTCGGCCTTCAACTCCAGTACCACAATGACTGGGCGCAGGTACACCGCTGGTTGCTCCTTCGGGCTGAGGTACAGGAGGCGGAAACGTTTCTTGTCATCAGCATACCGGAGGATTTGGTCTCTACGGTCATGGAGCATAACCGTTGCCTAGGATTCTTCTTTGGCTCGGTCTATATTAAGTTCCAGGGGCCAAAGGGTAAATATACCGAACGGCCCCCCGAATGGGACAAACCAACGGTGGAAAACGTGACCACGTCTGCAAAGTCGGATTCTGACTTAAACAAGGCTGCAACACTGCCTAGTTTAACGACAGAAAGTGAGGAGCAAGCCACAGCTCCCTCCACATCGCGCGACACAACTGATGCGCCTATGGAGGTGACGCCTGACGATGAACTCATCCTGCTCTCAGTAGATTCGGACGACCCTGAGTCGGCTGTTTCGGAGAGTGGTGATGAGTACACCAGAAGGTTCGGTGGTTTGGCCCTTGGTCAGGAAGAAGGGGGGATGCTATCTGATGATGGCGAACCCCTCATCTGAATGCCACTTTCTTCAAGCAAACCTCCAGCACAGTCAGAGCGCTACGGCTCAGCTCAGGAAATGGCTGGAGGTAACCACTACGGCCATTGTGCTTATCCAAGAGCCGTGGGTAAGCAACTCTGGCAAAATCAACGGCCTCACTAACATCGGAGGTAAGATTATTTCCATAACAGGTTCTAATAAACCCAGATCCTGTATTTATGTCTCTAATAATCTACAAGTGCATGCACTAACAGAATTCTGTTCTAGGGATGTATGCGCCATCCTACTACTAGGCGACAACAACCACAGGCCCAACATTGTGATCGCCTCGACGTACATGCCGGCAGACGAAGACCCACCACCACGAGAGTTTGCCAGGCTGGTGGAGTACTGCGCGGGAGAGGGTCTGGAGCTTATCGCTGGCACAGACTGCAATGCACACCACCCCCTATGGGGGATGCCTACAGGTAACAACAGAGGCAGAGACCTTGTTGAATACTTATTTACAACTAGTCTTAATTTAGTCAATACAGGTGCCGAACCAACCTTCGTTACTCGCCGATGTAGAACTATCATTGATCTCACACTGGCGACCCCTGGCATCATAGGTAGCATTAACAACTGGCACGTGTCAAAGGAGGCTTCTTGCTCCGATCACAGGTGGCTACGTTTTAGCCTACAGGTAAACACTATTACACCCATTCCTACAAGGAATCCCAGGAAAACTGATAGGACACTCTACCGGGCCCATCTTGAAAACCTCCTCACGGATTCATGCTTTCCAGATAGAATAATGCATATACCGGATTTAGAACGTCTGGCAGAGCAACTAACTACAAATATTATTTCCAGCTATAACACTGCCTGCCCACTGCGGGTAACGAAAGCAACAGGTGCCAAACAGCAATCCTGGTGGGGACCGGAACTTGCCAAACAAAGACAATTGGTCAGAAGATCACTAAACCGTGCAATGAACACTAACTGCGACCATGATTGGAACACTTACAAAGAAAACAAAGCTGAATACAAAAGACAAATAAGATTCAGAAGCAGTGCAGGATGGAAGAAATTCTGTGATGGCATTGAATCCTGTAATCAAGCAAACAGAGTGCGCAAAGTCATCTCCTGCTGCAATACGTCCAAGCTGGGATCGATTAAAAAAGGTGACAACACTCTTACAAAAACACCAGCTGAGACGGAAGCTGTTCTGATGCAGACACACTTCCCCGGCTGCAAATTCATACAACGACACGAAAGGAAAGACACAGCAACCCACACACCATGTGAGGAAAACTGGAGTACTGCTGAGCTCATAGTCAGTAAGGAAAAAGTACAATGGGCAATCGACAGCTTTCAAGCGTACAAGGCACCTGGTCCAGATGGTATATACCCGGCTTTACTACAATGGGGGGGACCGATACTCACGTCTCATCTATCTGCCATTCTGACATCCAGTCTTGCTCACGGCTATATACCGACCAGCTGGAGGACTGTTGACGTTATTTTCATTCCTAAACCAGGGAAAACAGACTACACGGATGCGAAAGCCCACAGACCTATCAGCCTCACATCCTTTTTACTCAAAACACTAGAACGGCTCTGTGATAGACACATTAGGGATACTGCCCTCGTGCGTATTCCACTACATCGGAACCAACATGCTTACAGCCATGGTAAATCTACCGATTCAGCCTTACACTGTGTGGTGTCCAAAATAGAAGAAGCCCTACAAGAAAAATCAATGTGCCTGGGCACTTTCATAGACATTGAGGGAGCTTTCGATAAGACACACTACTCAAGTATACAAAACGCCCTATCACAGCATGAGGTTAACCCCACAGTAGCCTCATGGATTATAAACATGCTAGGCAGTAGAGAGATACAACTTAGCAAGGATAAAACAAAGAAAGTGCTGGTCACCAGAGGCTGCCCACAAGGGGGAGTACTTTCACCGCTCCTGTGGAACCTAGTTGTGAACGACTTGATCAGCACACTAAACAAAAACAAATTCCATACCATTGGATATGCAGATGACCTAGTAATACTTATCTCCGGTAAGTTCACGAGTGTTGTCTGTGAAATTACACAGAGAGCTCTATTAATAGTTGAGCGCTGGTGCAACAAATATGACCTTTCAGTGAACCCGCGCAAGACGGAACTTGTTCTATTCACTAACCGACGCCTTCTAGGAAGCTACCAGCTACCAAAGCTATTTGGCTCCGTACTTCAGTTATCGAAAGAGGTTAAGTACCTCGGGATTACCTTAGACGATAAACTCAACTGGAACAAACACCTTGAGAATAAGATCGAAAAAACAAGCATCTCTTTCTGGCAGTGCCACAAAATGATTGGTAACAGATGGGGGCTCTCCCCGAAAGTCACAATATGGCTCTACAAAACTGTCATAAGACCAATGCTAACTTACGGCTCTGTGGTTTGGTGGCCAAAGACACAACAATCGGCGGCTATAAGCAAACTGCAGAGATTTCAAAGACTCGCCTGTCTGGCAATCACTGGCAGCATGAGCACAACACCGACTGCTGCGATTGAGGCAATGCTCGACCTGCCACCACTACATCTTTTTGTAAGACAAGAAGCTCTAGCGACAGCTGTAAGGTTAAAGACACAAAACCTCTGGAGAATGTTGCCTACAGCACACAGTAAGATCTTAACTATGGCAGCCGAGAAGGAGTCCTCACTCCTTGCCATAAGTGATAAGATCCCAAAACAATTCATCTTTGACAAGAAATATAAGATACAGCTGCGTGAATACACGTCAGAACACAACGGCGTTGAAGACCTACTAATCTTCACGGACGGGTCCAAGACTGGAAATGGGACGGGTGCTGGGGTCTTCTCTGAGGACCTAAACATTAACATCTCGCACCCCTTGGGACCCCATAATACAGTCTTTCAGGCTGAATGCCTAGGACTTCTACTTGCAGCTTCGGCCATAATTAAAAGAAATGTAACAAACTATTCGATTCGGATCTTATCGGATAGCAAAGCAGCACTCATGGCAATCAAAAGCCATGAAATCACTTCAGGGTTGACCCTTGAGTGTCACTTAGCCCTAACTAAGGTATGTGACCTGGGAAATTCCCTAGTACTACAATGGATAAAAGGACACAGTAACTCACGTGGAAACGATGCTGCTGATATACTAGCCAGAAGGGCATCTGAAACACCGGTCATGGGACCTTTTCCCATTATACCGATACCTGCTAGCTGGACTCGGATGATGATTACCCAGCTCACTAGCACTGCTCAGAGAGCAGAATGGTCAAGCAGATCTGACTGCAAGCAAGCCAGAGAAGCCCTACCGGACATTGACTCGAGACTTGCACGTCGGCTTCTCAACCTACGTAGAGTGCAACTACGCGTAATAACAGGGACCCTCACAGGGCACGGCCCCTTTAACAAACATCTCTTCAATCTAGGGATCACAGACAGTCCGCTATGCAGAGCTTGCATGGCGACCGAGGAAACGGCAGCCCACGTCATCATGGAATGTAAGGGGGTTGCGGAGTACAGGGCAAGACACCTGGGGTCTCCTGGGTCCCTCCCCGAAGCCTTTGGCAGCCCTCACAAGCTGCTTGGCTTCATGGAGGAGCTCGGGTGGTTTCAGTTTTAGCTGGTTTCCCCCACCTCCCTCTCTCACGCAAAATAGGCGCTTGACGTCGAGTTGCGGAGAAATGCCCGTCTATTATTATATCCCTTCTTAAAGTTTAGTTTTAAATCTACTCCTACCGATACCGATTAAATTGCATATTTCTTATAAGAATTCTTACAAAAAAACACCCATACTTATTCACTCAGTAAATAAGAAGATTAACTTTTAATAAAATAAAAATTATCGTAACTTCATTTAAAAAATATTGACAATTTATAATCGACACGCGAGCACATCTCTAGCGATGAGTCACTCTCAAGTGCGGGTTGCCTCCATGTAGTTATAGCTAACTATATGTTAGTTCGCAGCTTAATAAGGTTGAATTTTTATTTTCTATTGTGTAACATTAGTCATAGTTGAGGTTTAGAACCTTGATTGTATGGAGTGAAATTACATAGCGCAGTTTTCTTGGTAAGGTTTACTGTTGTTACTGTCATTATCTTTGAAATAGATTAGTTGTGAATGTAAAAGGTAAATACTTTGTGGTACATGTTAATGTGCATAATTCGAATTTAATATATTAAATCACATAGGGTTATGACTGTGTGTAAAATATTAAACATCCTAGCAGAAAAAGAATTGAGGAGAAATCGAATCGGGTTTGAAGAATAATAATTATTATCATCGATATCATTATTATTCGTGAATTCGTTAATACAATTCGAATTAAATGTAAATTTTTATTTTGTCTGAGATAACATTTTCACACAAACAGATCACGCCACTTAAGACAAAATACATTTCAGTTACAAAATTAATTGAATGTATGTATGTTTGTACCTACGTCCATATAGAAGCATTCTACGACAGGTTTAATTAAAGTTGTACATCGACGTGCTGACAGTGGACAAGACAAATGCCCTAATTGAAATAGCAGTGCAATACCAAGCTGACAGGTTGCATTCTTATGTTTGCGTTAGATAGGACCACTATACGTTTTCGGAACTACGCTGAAGAAAAAATATACTATGCTATTCAAGTAACAATAGGATCGATTCAGCGCTCTATTGTGATTAATTATCTTAAATAATGAATAATGAATTGATTAACTATAGGTAACGTGCGTATTTACCTTTTTATGTGGCTCTCTTAACACAAGCTATGTCTAGCAAGAGAGCCTGCAGAGCCTCATAGGTATCTAAAATTGTACAACAAATGGTCAAATAAAGATTAATTTTATTTTTTATTTTTTAATGAAAAGCTCAGGCAAAATAAAATAAACTGTTACTGAAATGCAATACGAATTTCTAAGTAAATTGTATTTTTCGTATGAAATTTTG
Organism: Colias croceus; assembly: GCF_905220415.1. Lineage (NCBI taxonomy): Eukaryota > Metazoa > Arthropoda > Insecta > Lepidoptera > Pieridae > Colias > Colias croceus. Next base: position 7,873,733 of record NC_059556.1, on the reverse strand, counting down.
CACGTTATTGACACGTCATAATGGTTATTGAAGTTCCTATTCTTTGTTAGATCGCATTATAGCAATACAAAATCACTTGAATTCCACTTTTAAAGTGTTTTCTCATTTAGTAGATTTACAACTTGCCAAAGCTTCTTTTAGGGCCTAGCAGCCATCAATTAGTGGATTCTTAGAGGAATAATAATAATACCCTTCTTGTAACATAATAATATTCTATATTATTATTGGAAGTCGATACCAGTTACCAGGATCACTATTCACTCTAAAGCTCATACTCATTCACGAAGTGGTCTCCAATTCTCATACATTTTAATGCAATCTTATAAGAATAACTCATGATCCTTATCTCCTCATAAAACAAAGAAAATACAAAGAAATATGGCCTTCTATTCGATAAGACTGTTTAGTTTAGCGGCCATTGGACACACCGCAATATTTTTTATCCTGATAATCCTTCAGATTTATTACTTTAACCCTGTGATTTATTGGTCAAGTTCCAATTCGGACCTTATCAATACAAATGCTTTGTAAATATAAAAATATATTGGTGACAGGGCTACTGAAACAGGAAACGTGAAAAATAAATGTATGGCTAATATTCAGAACATTACACATTATTAATATTCATAATAGATATTCCAAAGTTGGTATGAAACAAATTTATGAATAACTAATTTGTCGGAAATTTTTAATTAAGACTGAATCGAACCTTACGTTATATTTTTTCCAAGGTTTAAAAAATAAGACCTACTTAAAAACATGCATACCTTAATAATATGACATTATACATATCTAATTAAATTACTGGAATTTAAAAGCCCATAAAATCGATAACTTGGAAAGTTAATAACTAGGCACTAGCATTGAAATCTAATTGGAATATTTCAACTTTTTTATACAAATAACAGCCAATTATTGAAAATGTATCACACTTCTTGTAAAATAGCAATACGATAGATATTATTTATAAGGAATATAAACCTTCAGTATCTTGTTTACGGCATATTAAAAATAATAATAAACATTTTGATTGAGTTGTTAGTAACAATGTAAGATGCATTTCATATGCGATCGTGTTATGATCGACGTAACAGTCAGTAGGGAGCTGTTAGCAGAATTCAATTATAACTTTTACTTCTTGGGATCAAAGAGTAAGTATTCGAAGATGTAGCGCTGAGAAATTATCTCTAAGAGGTTAGATTTAAAAACTAATAACAATAATCTTGTATAGTAGTAAATAGCGATAATTCATGGTAACTAATCATATATTTAAAAGTATGAGATATGTTTCATGATTCTCAGTAATTTTGAAAAACATTGGAAGGATGACGGATGCTCATGTAATGTATAGAATAGAAAGAAATCAAAACTAAACAGAATACTTACATAAAAATAGCAATTATTTAAGACAAGCTTGGAAACAACAACTGATATTTTTATAATTAATTAAAATGGGTTTATCGATAGAACCTATTGTTGAGACTACACTTCAAATCTAAATTTGAATCTATGTTTAAAAACCAATACCAATAATGTACCTAAGTATAATATAAAGTAGAAAAGATAAATATGAATTAATATTTGTCATGTCTGTTATTATTCTTTGTTTCACACTTTATGGCATACATCGCCCAGTTGACTCATAACCTGAGATCTGAGATCGCTTCCAGTTAACTTCGAAACGTCTTTAACTTAAATGTATGATAACTTTAAGTTATGAGACACAAGCGGATTGTATGTGTGATGTGTCTATGCTAGAAGTTTTAATAAAAATAATATTATTATAATCGTTAAAATAATAATTAATGAATTTTATTATATCGGGGCTCTTGAGTAATAAATTTTAAGCATTTTTTTTTAATTCACGATTAGTCATATTATGTGGTCATAATCACAATAATAATTTGTAAAATTCTGTGTCTATATTATATAAAATTAAGTATCAAGTATTTCTTTCTATAGCACATAAGGTAGATTTCTGTTAAGTCCAGTAGTTTTTTCGTGAAAAAGTAACAAACATGCATTCTTACATATTTTCGCGTTTATAATATTATTACTATGATGAAAATTGCTGGTTTTTATTAAGAATACGGAAGAAATCGCGTATTTCATTCCAATGTACCACAAAACATAATTTCTCAACTTAATTGCTCGTAAGACATGAAGCAAACGATTGATTCACGAGCAAATAAATAAGGAATTATATGAATTTATGAGTTCCTATTACAATGTCCATAATATACAATTTATATGCGCAATATTTATAATTTTAGTTTTCTTCATAACCTATACTTAGATTAGATTAAAGTAAGTAATTATATCTCCTATTTTAATCAATATTGTCTAAAATAATACCTCAAGTCCATAATTTCTTATGTTATAAATAAATAACATACATAAACTCGAAGCAAAGCTGGTTTTAATTATTCAATATTACATTCATCTTTAGTAGACTTTACTAAAATTTTTCATTTAGATCATAATGTTATAAGCCTTCAGAACAAACAATATATATATAAGAGAAAACATGCTAGTTATTATATGTTACCAAATGTAAGTTAATAATAATGAAATTAATCAACACAAAAAAATCACGCTTTAACGAATACACCCTAAAACTGTCAACCAAAAATCGTCTTTTATATCCATAATTTGTAACAAAACACTGCTCAAATATTTACCATAAGTGACGTCTTTACCCTCACAAAAACTATTTTATACAGTATACGTGTAATTGAAAAATATCCCCCAATTGTAATCGGATGACAATTTTTACACTTGCCACTATTGGTGCTGGTGTCAATCTCGATTGTTCGAATTATTTGGAGCGAATAAAGCTTTTATTACAATGTGTTGAAATATCCAGCGAACAGCGCTTTATATTTAAGGGAAGGCAATGTTTAAAATAGTAGCAAAATACTACTTAAACTTACAAGTGGACCATTTAATTCCTATAAAATTTGGTAAAATATTTCGCAGGAGATATAATAAAAAAATATAATATTAAGAGTAAAGTGGAGAATCACCAGAAAGACGTATACTGCATACATTAATGCAAAGCACACGTAAGCATACCTTTCTTCATAGAATAGGATAGATTCGCGGAGGTTTTCAAGGATTTAAAGGTAAATAAAAACTAATAACTAATGCTAGCGAAATATCTATATGCAAATGTTTTAAAAACCTACATTATTAATCACTCATAATAGAAATAAATAAAGAAAAAACAGCTTACAGCGTTTAGCTTGATACAAAATGCAGCGCTTTATCCGCTTCATAGAATGGATTTGATAAAAATGAATGCGCTCGAGTGGTTCGCTGACAAGTGATCACTCGGGGATAAGTGAGGGATTAATTTTCTGAACACAACATCTGTTAGATTAGTATAAAATGTGCTAATTGTAACCGAGATATTTCGTCTATTATTTAACGGCTGTTCAACTGAATTGATGGTGTCAAATCGAAAATGAATTTAATTTTGTTGATGATTTTTTTTATCTATACTAATATTATAAAGCTGAAGAGTTTGTTTGTTTGAACGCGCTTATGTCAAGAACTGCTGGTCCGATTTGAAAAATTCTGTCGGTGTTAGATAGCCCATTTATCGAGGAAGGCTATAGGCTTATATTATATCATCACGCTAAGACCAACAGGAACGGAGCAATGCGAGTGAAACCGCGGAACACAGCTAGTCAAATATAATATTGTTTGCTTAGTTTTTGATGGCAGGAACCGATTATAATGTATCATTAGAGAAAACTTGAAATTCATATTGAATTCAAACTTACAGTCCCTATGAATAAAAACCCTAATTACAATTTAGCATGTCAACAAAATTTTCTATCACAAGTATACATTTGTACCATCCGAAGTCATAAAGAGAAGCTAATGTATATTAATGTGATCAACACAGAAAGTAATGTTTTATCTGAGTTGGTATTTTAGTAAAGTACCTATTTCAAAAACATTTAATGTTATAGAAATATAACATATTTAATATTAAGTATTGCTCTTAAAATATAAGCATCTCATCTTATTCGTCTTTAATCTCTTCAAACATCTCAAACGACGTCAAATCAAACAAGCCATTATAACCATACATATAACATAATATCTAATAGAAAGTATGGCTCTTAAAATATAAGCATCTCATCTTATTCGTCTTTAATCTCTTCAAACATCTCAAACGACGTCAAATCAAACAAGCCATTATAACCATAATGTCATTGGATGCGTTAGCTGAAACAATATTTCTTTTGTTCAGGAAACTAATATTGAACGTGCAGAGTCGTGGTCTAATTGTGTTTGGTTTCCTTCTTTATACAAAGTTGATCATTCGCACGATGTTTATAAGACCTTACCTTGTGATTATGATTCAAATATTTATTTAGTGTTTATGGAGAATTAAGAGTGCGTAATTTTGTGCTTATTAATACTTTACCTGAATAAGGATATTGGTATGTCTATAATATGTATTGTTTATTCTTGATAGAACTGCATTTTTTACTAGTCCTGTTTATCAAAGAAGACATTTAATTTAAAAAAAAAAACTGCAAAGTAGAATATTAGGTACCTATAAAAAAGAATAACCCTTCATTATACCTACTTGTAAATGTCACTAATCAACGTAAACATAGAAAAATCAGTCGAATTAAAAATGAAATGAAATAAATGGCTCTCTTACAAGATAATCATCGTCACATTAACGCTCTCATCATGTTGTCATTACATGAATATAAATTGAAACAAACGAAGGAAAACAATTTAAATACCATCACTAGAACATTGAATAAATACATTTTTAATTCAATAATTGCACCTGGTAATGACGTCGAATTATTTGACGTGACAAATGTCATTATGACAGATGCTGTATACTACAATACATTTTCGTAAAGGGTAACTATTTATGTAAAAATTATTTTTAATCTTATAGTGTTATGGTTAAAATTTGAGTGATACTTACAGAGATGATAATGGGTAAAAATAATTACAAATTATAGTGTATGGTAAATGCAAAGGGATCTAATTGTTTTCAAATTGTTGGCTCGTGTTGTAGCTATGTTCATAATCTAAATTAAATTAAATTAATTTTCCTGAATTTTTGAGGTATTTTTTTTTAATATTTTCATTAAAACATTATTTTCAGCATTAAGATTCATAATAATTTTCTCATAACTCAATATGTTTAGAGTTTAATTTAAATGTCTTTGTTACAATTATTTTTATAAATACATTTATTTATCTAGAGTTTCACTTAATTCAGAAGAATTAAGTGAAACTCTAGATGGTAAACGGCTTTTAAATACATGGTAGAAACCATGTATTTAAAAGCCGGTTAGTTATAGGAACAACGACTTCCAAATTTCAAGACATAATATATTTAATAAGACAATACTTTAAGACTGCAAATAAGTCGATGTAGAGCCAAGAACCTAACAGTAAAATTAATTTCAGCACTAGAAATTTAATTAAACAGAAACAGCGATATCACAAACGATAAACAAGCTAGAATCGCGTGATCTTCAATATATTTTGTTCAAACGTACTCCCGTATTACGATACTATTTGTGACTAATAGTTGAGGGATTGGAATTAATTTGCCGGTATTCTGCTTATAATTGTAGCTTATTTGTTATAAAAGGGGACTGAAATACCTATGTATCTCTGGGTATAATTACGTATAAACTATACGTTTGAAGGGGTAATAGATTAATCTGTTTGTATGAAATAGGATAGCCCTGCAGTTTTCCTAAGGTATGATAAAAGTTTCGTACGAGATTGGCTTGAAATTAAAATTCTCTGATAGTACAATCTATAGACCTTAGAAGCCAATAATGAAATTATTATCACTATAGTTATGTTTTAATTTATTGACAGTGATTAAATTTTAATAATATGAAACTATTTTATCTATTAATAATTAAATAAAGCAAAGCACACACTGCGTATTACACGAAGCACATTTGAAAATACCATGTGTTAAGATATTTTAATATTATAGGGTAAATAAATCCTTTTCTTGTCGTTTTTATTAAACTACATCTATTGTAAGATTTTACAAAGTTTAAATTTTATTACTGCGAGAATTTCATAACATTAAGTGCTCTTAATGATGTCATATGATTAGACCTTGCCCTTTAAACATATGAGCACAAATTGTATGACCTCAATGCTTCGATGCTCACACCAGGACAAGTTAGAGGCAGTTCAATTCATAACATTCAAGAGTTTTATTAATTTGCTTTAGAAACATTTATTCTATTACTAGAATTAAAAATATATACATAAAAGATAAGAAAGGATAGCTGATGAGTACTAATTTCTGTGCTGAGTTTTAGGATATCAGATTTCTATGAAAAAGTAGAAAGATTGAGATTAAATTTTTCTATTTTTGCGTATTTCATAATTATACAAAATAATATGTTTTTTTGCATAATGTAAGGTATAGAATTTATTATTCTTCAACATTTAAGAAACATAAAAAAGTATTTATTCTGAAAACTAACCAGGGTTTTTTTTACGCTACATATTTTAGCATATATAACAAGATATTTTACACTATTTTACACGCTAGTCGCTCATGACTTATTCGTAAGCGTTAATGTTTATGGTATAAGCGGAAAGAGAAAAGCACTTAGCGTAATTAGATTGTGGAAAACTTGCACTGTGCCGGTCTGGATTGATCGGGAAATACAGGCTGATGGGAAATGTTTTCCCGCACACTGTTACTATGCCTTATTTACTTTTCTTTTTATTATAAGTTGTCTGGATTATTGCATTCAATGATAATTTGTTAATATTCTTTACAGAAAAATATATTTAGAAACATATTACAATTATTTTAATTGAAATTTCCTGTATAATAGTGCCTGTGCGGTGAAAGAAAATATCGTTAAGAAACCGAAATATCTAAGAATCAAAAGTTCGGCCAGTGTGGTGGATTATGTCTCAACAGTAGGAACATAAAATATTATTGGCTGATAATGGTGATGATGAATGACTTTTGTTTAAATCCCCAACCTGAACAGAGTCAAGCCTGTACTGTACTAATTGTTTACCAGTACTACAAAAAAGCCAAAAAACTGATCAATCAAGCCCGCAATCAGTCCGATTTAGCAAACCCAATCTACCCTTTTAACATACGTTTCATGCATTCACAACACGTATTCCTAACAAGCAAAAACCTGATATTCCAACAGACAATCAACAAAGAGCTAAATTAAAGTCTAGTCTGTTCCAGTGATAGGTTTACACAGCTTCTAGTAACATTATCCAATTATTTAATACGAAAACATAATAACATGTGAAGCCTTTGGACTGGCGTTTAATTAACAAACGTGGAAATGCGCAAACAATTCACTAGAAGTTTCCACGTTTTTAGACTGTTTATACGGATTTCGGAAATATTGTTGTGCGAAATTGGATTTTATTTTGTGCATTGTTGAAAATGTTAAGTGAATTTCTATTTTACGTTAAATAATATATGGAAGCTTTGAACAACATCTCATTTCCTTACGTAGCCACGGAGTATTATTATGGCATAAATTTTTGTTGGTAGATTAGGAGACCCTAAAGAGAGTTATAAGCTACTTTTTACCACAATTATCTTATATCCACGTATATTTGGAAGCTTTTTATTTTAAATGATTGATATATTTAAACACACGATATAACGTCCTTCTTCTGTCTTACCGTACAAAACCAATCTTCCATTTACTTCTTCATCTCCTACCACTCCTATTCCAAATAAAGACCATCACAATATTTTATTAAATAAGTCTTATTGCAACTTTCTGAACACCCTGTACAATTGACCACAAGCCACTACATCAGTGTCCCTCGAGAGGTATTATCGGCAGAACCCGCTATTTTTTGCCACAAATCTAATTTATTTGTATTAGTTAATGACTTATCCACGTCCACTGAATGCCTGTAACTCTTTCGGCTTCGTTTAGGAAGACATAATGTTTTTGATACTTGAAAAAAAATTATAGACTAATACATTATTTTCGAAGAAGTACGTTCTATATAATGTATTTTTTGAATATTTTTTTATGACTGAATGATTGTTAATTATTGTGTTAGTTGTTAGTTATTTATCCTGATTATTTTAAATTTAATGTTATCACTGTATGTAAAACTAACTTACTATACCGGTGACCGTTCGTACTGGAATTTCTTGAGGAAGGCCTTTGTCCCATGCCCACTAAATTAAAAATTCATTTATTTGCCAATAAACACTATATACAGAGATGTTAACAACTACCCACTTAGTCCAACTAAGTCACTAATAACTTCTACTATTCACATCCGCACAATAACAAACACAACAAATCTTATTGAAATTTTTTCCAATTATTCATAAAAATAACAAGAACCTAACGCAATTTCCACTAATTGCCTTTCCCTTTTCTTCACAAAAACTATCGAGGATTTTCAACGGAATATTTAACGCGCCCTTAACAATTCAAGTGTGCTATTTTCACACCAAATATCGGTTTTATTGCCTTCCTCTTACAAACTAATTGGAGGACACTTGATTTTCCTAGCATTAATTGCACTTCTGGGACCTGACGATGCATTTTTTATTTGTTTTCCAGAAAATGAAGAAATCGTGTATATAAGTTATTAGTAGAATAAATAAACATTTTCAATTGTATGGTTCAATAAAAGCAATGCTTTAGGTATTAATATAGATGAAATTTTACGATTCTATATTACTCTACATTTTAAAATATTTGTATTTTATATTATTTTAAACCTGCCGTTGTTATAGATGATTTTGTAAAATATACTTAATACATAATTTTTATAATAAAACATATCTTTACTATTTAAATTGATTGATACATTTATCAGGGAACGAAGCGAAAGCATTACTGCGCTCTACAAATAAATACGCACCGCTACGAATTTTACTAACATTTTAAATTAATATAAAACATGCTTCCGCTTTCCGAATCGGTGGTAAATGTTAAAAATATGTATTGACGTTTCAAAAGTGCTTCTCGAAGAAGTCTAATTGAATAAATAAATGTTTGAGTTTGAACAGCTACGCCAAGTATCAAGGCGCTACGCTCACCGTAGCCGAAGCGTGCTACGAACCAATTATTTAAAGTTTTGTTCCGTGTCCACATATTTCGCGGTTTATCCATTTTCCTCTGTCCATTAAAACAAACCGAGAATTTCCGACGGTTTAGTTTTAAAAGCGATTGCTATTGATTCGCTTGGATTGGATGAGTCGTAAAGTTTATGCGATTTTGATAGTGGAGTGTAATTTGTTTTATACCTACTTACTCTCTTTGACACTTTTAAGAGAAATTTAAAGTAGCTAATTATTACACTGTGATAGAGGTTTTAATTTCGTGATGTTATATGTACGATATAACGAAAATGACATACAAAAATATATCAAAGTATGTTTATGAGTTGTCTAGTATTCCTCCCGTAATAAAATAAGCTATTCTTAATATTTAATTTGTATAATAATATAACGATTGCGATAATATTTCTATAATAATTTACCACATTAGCTGATCTCTATAAAAAAACACTCCGGTACCTATACGTAGAAAGTTCAATCAAATCAACAATTAAAAACTTTAAAGTAACAATTAGCACCCAAATCTCAAATCATCAAAAACAAAATTTCCAGCACGTGTTCATTATTAAACATCACAGCGAATTGCAGAATAATTACGTAACAAAAAAAGTCAATATTGGTCTTGAAAATTCTCAAAGTAAATCGCAACATGCATTCAACATAGAACAATAGTTGAAAGGCCCTTCAGGCGACATGTGGCCAAGTAAGTGGCGGTGACACACTACAAATAAAGTTACGCTTTTAAGCGAATACGTTTTATAATTCCTTTTTTTCTGTAACAACGAATTATCACCCTAAATATACGCAATTAGCCACACAAAAATCAAACGTATAACTAGAGCGGTAGAGTCCAAAATCGATTGTGGTGTACAACTGGTATAATAGGTCAATTGAAAACCATATTCAAATATTAGTAGGGAAGGTTAAAACGTATGTAATTATTGGTAGGGCTTTAAAGTAAGCGATGCGTGTTGTGTTTAATGAATTTAAAGGGGACAGTGAAGGAATCGCGCGAAATGATTTCTTTCTATCAATTGCTTTTACAAATAATTGCTTAAATTGAGGCTTTCAAATGGGGTCATTCATTTGATTGTTATGTTATTATTTTCTGATAAAAATTATGTTTATAAAATCTCTATGAGAACTATCAATGTTCGTATATATAATATTATATTATGAACTTCAGAAATTGTAATAAACTGCGTTTCACACACACGAATTAACTTTCAATGTATAAAAAATTCAAATACATTATGTAGGTAAGTAATAATATTATAATAACATCACATGTCTATTATTTTAACTTATTGTTTAGGCCCTGTTATTTTTGGATAAGCGTAACTTTAATAAACGACAACAATTCATTGAACAATACGTGACAATACTATAACCGTGTTTTATTATAAACAACTGCAACGATTCTCAAATAACTTTCACACGATGCAAACAAACTATGCCATTGTTACAATGTAAATTTGACAGTCAATCAAAAGGACACGCTCCTCTCCATAAAATAGATAACAAGAAAACAACATAACATTACATGTGTAAAAAAATAACAACAAAATGTCATCCTCAAATCAAGCCAAATAAAGCTTGGGGCACACTGGTTCGACACATTTGAGTCACGTGTGCGCGTCATGCGTCAAAATTGTATAAAAACAATCGTGGAAGGTCCACTGTTTTAATGTCTTTCACAAAATCAGTATCGAATCAAATATGCGCAAATGGAAGATGTATAAGTGTGGACTAAAAGTAGTGGAGTGGACTTTTAATATTTTTGAGTGAAAGAGGTAATTAATATAACACAAATATTGTTTACTCAAAGTATTTTAGTAACTGAAATAAAATCTTATGCTATTAAATTAGCTTATAGTTTTTTTTTAGAACAAAAATAGCTGCATAAATAAAAATAACCACAATAAAAATGTATCTTGTATTTTTGCTTATGTAATTACTTCTATGTTTGATTTGCAAACATTTTTATTTTCCTAATAGAAACAGTAGGTAGCTACTCTTACGATTAGTTTCTAACGGTTAAATAATTTTCATTCATTCTTTATTCCTTACATAATACAATTACTTATCTATACATATAATAAATCTGTAGAAGGGTCAATTCTGTACATTGAAAATATTGAAAAAATAAATACCAGGGGGTGTTACTGGATCGATACCAAACCCAAATATGTGATTAAAAAATTTTTTGTCTGTCTGTCTGTCTGTCTGTCTGTCTGTCTGTCTGTCTGTCTGTATGTGAAGGCATCACGTGAAAACTAACGGTTCGATTTCGATGAAACTTGGTATAATTATACCTTATTATCCTAGGCGTAAAATAGGATACTTTTTATCCTGGAAAAATACGGAGAAAAAAATTAATCTTAATTTTTCAGTTTTATCCATAGACGTTGTTCTGTAGAACCGCGAACACACGTTGCGTATTATTATAGGCCTAGCCTTGGCCTAGCCGTATTTGGGTCCAATAGATATTTATAAGATGTCATTGTCAGAGTTACTCAAAATGGAGAAATAAACCATCCACGCGAAGACCAACATCCGCGCGGACGGAGTCGCGGGCGGAAGCTAGTTATTTATAAAATTATTAGTGCAGATAAAATGTAAACCAACACAGCTCCACGCATTTCTGTCCCCATCTTCCTACATCAGTCCATCAAGCGACGCGTGCGAGCCACGTGTCTCCCCCCCTCCCCCCCTTTTGTTCTCTCGGGGTGACCGTGGGGTTTAAACGATGTAATTTTCGAGTTTTTCTCTTTTTATAATTGAATAAATGCACGCATGTTTTCTGGGTCTCGATAATTTGATGTGACATGTTTGGATTTGAAACCCATAGGTAGTTAAGTTTTATTTCAATCATATAATTTCAGCCATAAATTGGCTGATATAATTATTAAACTTATTTATACAAATTCCCTTCATTTTGATAAAAAGTCGTATATTAAATCTCGAATTATCATTATAACATTTATTTCAAAATTAAAATAAATAAGCAAAAAATTTAAATTAATATTTTTAGTAGCACATTTTTGTGATCTAACTACTTGTTTGACAAGATATTGTTTTTGAAATAATTTTTTAACCACTGGCTGTAATATTCTTAAGATAGGATCTTTGAAACGATCATTTGTGTGTTAACAATGTGTTAACCCTATAAAACATATTTCAAAATGTCATCTCTGTTTCCCAAACAGATTTTTTAAACAACACCAACAAATAGATTTCCGCAAATATAGCTACATTTCGCCGTAAGCGATGTCCCACACGATCAAGTCTCCCATACATAATCGAATTAACAATAAACAATACATTATTCAAACGTTTTGGCTTTTTTTAAACGGATTTTAGTTTGTAAAAGGGGAAATGTGTATGTAGAAATTTAATGTTTCTGAAAAATAAAGCAGGCGAAAATATTTTAGACGAACAGAAATAAATAAATATGTAATTTAATGAAAAATAATAAATAAAAAAATCGCCGGTAATGGAAGTCTATTTATGAAGATGCATGGGTAGGTACTTGGAGAAAATATTTAATCGATTTGGATGTTGTATATTGTTTAATTTTAATATCTTAACTAAGCAAAATATTATTTGTAGTTTCTCAGAGCGCCGATATTCCAAATAGCGGGTTAAGGTCACTATTTATAAATTTATTATTACAATAAAACCACGTTCAAGGTACGAACGTGACCCCACAATGTTTTATTCATCACCCATACAAGTTAAATTGTTATTGTTAATGTTTATTGTTTAAAACAGCCTCCAGCGATCGCGTGGCGCAAGCGCAATGAATAAAAGTTAATATTTGTAAATTAGCACAATAGAGGGCACTTATAGAAACGTGAGAATTTAGTTTGGTTTGAAAACAAATAAAGAATTATTAATAAATTTAATTTAAAAAATTAGTAATAAATTTATGTTAAATATAACTACTTTACCTTCAATCAGGGAGTCATAATACAGGTGCTACCTTAATCATTGTATTTATTTATTTGCCTTCTTTTAAATGTTAAAAATATGTTATGAAGATTCAAAAGTGCTTCTAGAAGAAGTCTAATTGAATAAATAAATATTTGAGTTTGAGTTCGTTTATTTTCTCTTGTCTTTCTTTTACGCTATGTTGATGCTATCTTATACAATGCAACCTCTTATATACACTACTACTAGTTACCTACTACTTCTACACGCATTGTATCCCAATAATCGGGGTCATATAAAACACTTCTACATTTCCAATCGAGAGCACGTCTGACCGTCTACCTAACCCTCTAATGAGAGCGGCCGGTCGAAAGTACCCCGGACATCAAAACAAACACGACGCCACGTGGCCATTCAGAATATATTCGACAAATTGCTGATGAAGTACGAAATATGTCAATTATAATTAATAGGGAGAGATTATTGGTAACGTATTGTAGTGGACGATAACAAGCGACTTTTGTATTGTCGATCGAGATTTGGCGAAGTTGTTTGTAGTGCAATTAGATATTTGATTGGTGATTTATTGGTGGTTATTAATATTGATTCGTATATAAGCATTCAACAGCAATATATTCAAACCAATATCGGCTGTCAAGGCTTAAAAATTATAATGTACGTTATATACCAGCTTTGGTACCTACATCCATACTAATATTATAAATGCGAATGTAACTCTGTCTGTCTGTCTGTAACTCAATCACGCCTTAACTACTGAACCAATTGGCATGAAATTTGGTATAGAGATATTTTGATACCCGAGAAACGACATAGGATAGGTTTTATCCCGGAAATCCTACGGAAACGGGTTTTCTTTGAAAACGCGGGCGAAGCCGAGGGCGGAAAGCTAGTATCAAATAAGTTTATTAAAACGTAGTGTTGATACAATCATTAGACATTAAAGACGCATAAATATAATTAATACCAACTATCTTCGTACCGGTTTATTTGTGATCACGCTTGCTCTAAAATGTTCAACACAGTTCATAAATAAAATTTCAAATATTTTCCAAATACCTATTAACCAAAATTTAAGTTAAAATATGTGTAAATGGACACACAAAATATGGCCCACTTCAAACCACATCAATGTAATTTCCGAAACATCCCAAGTCACCTCTTGTCACCAAACACTCAACCCTTAAACGCTGGAGTGTCCTCAAAGACAATATTTGCTGAGGACAAACTACCCTCAACACGTGTCTAATGACGTGGGAATGGTATTGAAACACGATAATTTGTCGATTGTGCCGTGTGAATCGCAAATCATTTGAATTGGATAGAAATCTTATTAGGAAGATATATTCAAAATCACATTTTGTAGATTCAATTTCGTATCATGTAGGTATGTTTGGATAATTTATATAGTCCGAAATAATTCATACTCCTAGTACTTAATCCCAAAACAGAAACCACTCAAATAGAACACGGTATTGGTCGAAACGTAAGCTGACGTTATCAGAAATAACTTTGGAGAGAAATTGACCTAAGCGTATATCCTGGATAACAAAGATACTATAGTCTAGAATTGAGATTTTATTCCAAGCCGTAATAATATAATAAAAGTTAACTAATCGCTGTAACGTATTCGCTTTTGATGCGTTTTAAAAATTAAATTAACAGACTATAACTAATTGAAATCTAACTGAACTGATATAATAAGTTACTCTTTTATCAATGAAACTTTCACTTAGAAAAAAATAATAGACGCAGAAAGATTAGCGATTGCTTGTATGAAAAACTACTGCATTGTTTCACAAAATGACAGAATATGCAGAAATAGGGATAAATAACCATGAGATAATCCATGTAAAAATTTCAATGCTTCGTTCTATAAATTGAAAGAACTTTAAAACAAAAATGTTTATTTTTAAATAGCTCACAAGACTAAGCAAAACATATCATTTAATAACACTAACATATCCAGTACTTTATAAACATGTACATTTGCATAGCACATCCGATCTAGATTACGTCGTCACATCCGCAGGCCTTCCGTCTGTCTGTTTAATAAGGCTTGTTTGTAGATCTTCGTAGGCTGAAACACTAATAGGATAAACAAAGGTAATTGGAAGTCAAGTACTGAGATGGTAATTTAACTTGTGTAGATAGGGTCAGTTCTGACCTAAGCACTATGTTAGGGTTAACATAAATTTGATGCAGATGAAGGAATGAAAATAATGTTGAAGAAAAGATACGAAATATTATCCACATTATTGTTTTCCCATTATAATTATTTATACAACGTTTTACTTCTTTATTAATTCGAAGTAATAGCTAAAAGTTTTTGTTACATAAATAAAAACAAATGTGTGCGTGTACTAGTATACACACGTAAGAAGTGAAACTTCTTTATGACCTTATTTTTCAAAAAATAATTTACTATTTGCAACTTTTCAGAAATACGTCGAATCACGCGTGGTAGGGATAAGAAAAAGATGGCGCATAACGGAAAATTTCACGCGTAACGAAAAAATGTTACACTAAATTTTTTTTCAACCCCGATAAAGAAGTTTCACTTCAATAAAGTAGATTTCACTTGCTATGGATTTTGATTTAGCCAACAATAAAATCTATTGAAAGTGAAAAGAAAACATATTGTAATACCATGCGTAGATACACTTATTGAATAGATTTTGTCAATATTTTTTTTCCAATAACCTTTCCAACCCTTCGTCTGCGTGCTGTCGGTCCAACAAGCCAGGGGTTGTAAAAATTTACAACTTCGCTTCCTCAATGCAACGTCTGCGAGTATTGTGATGTTGATTCTTCTATTAAATTGTGACAAATTCGCCAGCGCTTCTCAAATATGTATTGCAAATACGGGTTATTTAATGAAATGTAAATTTAACAGTAATTTTTAAAACGTATTTTACGTGATTGTTGATATCGAATATTGAGATCAATTAGGTTTTCATTGATTAAGCTGACAACTGGTATTTTGCCTGTCTTTACCGGACACAAAGTTAACATTTCTGTTAAAAAAAAATTAAGTAGGTGCTACATGAGTCTATAAAATATACATGAAAAGATGGTATTGCGCCAAATTGTAAATGTAAAAATGTTGGTAGGCTGTACAGATTGTATTATATATTTTGTAATTTTTTTACATTCCCAATATTTTTTGTAAAATAAAAGTAAAATCTCTCTTACAACCAGCTCCCCAAAATCCCAAAGGCACTATAGTAAAAATAGTTAAACTTAACTCTTTTACAACCGTAGACTGAGGTAAACAGTTTAAGCGCGAGTTAACGACGCCGATAAACGCGACTAATGCAGTTTTTAACGAAGACAGAACCAACAGAACAGTTTAAAGATAAAATTTTTGCGGTATCAAATACCAAACAATACAATAAAGGGTTAAATTGTTTTCACGTGCAATGGATATCGAAATTTGTAGTTTTAATTAAGTTTAAAAACATACTATTGCTAAAACTATTGCTGCACTAGAAACATATTTATAACATTAATAAACTGTTGCTTATAACTTCTGAAAATAAGTTATGATTTGTGGAAATAGTAAAAGTAACATAAATTCGATCATTTTTTAAAAGTATTTTAAACTTTTGCAGATATAATAATGTATTGTAAAAAATATAAACGAAAGACAAGGATAGAGTAGTTGTTGTATATCTGTCGTGGCCATATCGTACATTTGCTCATTTCATGAAATGATTGGCCATTTCACGAAATGGTCGCATTTCGTGAAATGGCCAATTTAGTTGGGCAGATCAATGATAAGAAATCGTTTCACGATATGGCCAACTAAACGCGCGGTTTTTTCATGAAATGATCAAAATTATTTGATAATATCGTAAAATAGTTACATTAATCATTGATAGAGGCGCTGCAAGCTCTGTGTTTATGTGATAAGATGGCGGCTGCTGGCGAAAATTTAATTATTCGCAGTTAAAAACTTCATAATTCGTTTAATAACAATATGAAGAAAGTCATAGCAAAGAATTTACGACGAAGAGAAAGAAAAAATGCGTCTTAAATAAAATAATTTAAGACACATTTTTTCTTTTAGGATATACATTTATATCCTACTATATTATTAAATTGTTTGTTTTTTAAAAAGCGATCCGCTTCTGGCACTCGCCGGCCGCTGCCGCGGCACGCTCGCTTTGCTCGCTCGGCTCGTGCGTTGTTTATCAAAGTCTAACCTAACCTAACCTAAATGTTTTCTATTGCAAAAATGATTCGCTACTGGCATTCTCCGGTCGCTGCCGCGGCACTAACTTAAATGACATTAAACGTTTTTAAAATATTCTGAATGGACTCTTCATATTTTATACGATCTGGCCAAATGTGGATGACCAAATCGTGAAACGTTGACGATTTAACGATCTGATCAAACTATGTTGGCCATTTCATGAAATGCGACCATTTCGTGAAATGATCGATCATATCATGAAATGAGCAAATCTACGATATGGCCACGACTTATCGATTTATCTTGAAACTTTTGACAGGCTACAATTTAAAAAATTCTTCATAATTTCACATATCTCTCGCCAACATAAGTAAACAAACATAAAAATAACATCAATAATAAAGCAAATTCCCGGCATCATGTCGTCAAGACAGACTGACGTTAATTGTAGGAAGTTTCTCGTAAACTTTTACGATATTACCGATTGACTTCCGAAGAACGTTGATGAAAAAGGGTTTATATGTTGCAGGATGTGCAAGTGATATATGAAATCATGGTGTAGATGTAACTTGAGTATATATTTCTTACTTGAATATGTAAGTAGGTATGTCTGTCGGTCTGTTGTAGAATTGTAAATTTAGAATGTTTGAAGACTATAAATACGTCGAAATTTTATCTCTAGTAAACCTATTTATTATTGATTAGATATTTGCAACTGTCTGCTTGTAGTTAATGAAATGAAAAAAATCTTAATCTACCGATATTAAAAATGTAAAGAGAGAAAGTAAGAACAGAAAATAGAGTAAATATATAGAATAACTAGTTTACCATTTAATTTTGCGATCCAGAAACATTACTATTATAATATTTACTACTGTTATAATATTTGTAAAAAAAATTATATTTTTAGATTTATCTTCTCCAAAAGTGATTTAAAGCAATATTGATTCCTTGACACCGCATCCTAATGCCAATAAGGGTGATATTACATACAATAATATGTTTAAAGTGGGTGGTGATACAATAAATTTTAAATCCATTAGTCGTAGAAGCAAGTACACATGTTCTGGCTCGTGATTTCACTCCATTTAACATTACGAGGTTTAAATTCGGTGAATTGTTGCCACTTCAAAATGGACGCCCCTTTTCCTATTTTTTAATTCGATTCTTTGAGCCAAGGGCTGTTAGTGTTGTGGTACATTTTGATTTTTTTTTATTTGACATCGCGTGTTATATTGTATTGTATTGTTCGATATTAATATTGACATTGTATTAATAATAATGTTTACAGAATTTATAATATTTTGGGAGAATATAACATACTTGCAGATTGCGAATAATCTCTTCAGCAATACTATAGTGTAGAAAAAAATAGACGACAAAATAAATGCCACTATTTTCCGAATTACAATCAACCCGTGACACTAAACGATAAAATACGATAGATACACAGTTGTACACATTGAACCAAAATTCACCCAAATCACCCAATTTATGAAGATTCAAATACAATAATCCGATAAACACATCCACACTCCTTTAGATGACAATTTCTAAGAGCATTACACAAAAATTAGATTTACGTAAAAAACTATTTTCTCCCCAATATTAACCAAGCGTGAAATAAATCCCATTTATTTTACCGATTGTTCAAAAAGAACCGTTTTTGATTGATTGTTTGGAACCGTTATCTTCCTTATACTGTGGTATCATTATGGTTTTGTAATTTTTAACACCCCATCGATTATAGATATTAATGATTGTTTTTATTGTTATACATATAATTTAAATAAATATCTAATTATTTACTTTTGTTTGCTTTTATTCGCTTTGTACAATGCGTTTTATATTATTGAGGCAATTGTCATAATATTTATTAAGTATCTTTAAATAAATCGTTGAGTATAATTTATTTATATTGTAAAGGAAGAGTTTTACATTAATATGCAAAAATTATTAATTTTAGAACATTATTATGATAATTAGGGTCTTATCGTTAAAAACCTATCTCCACCTCTTCTATTTGAATTTATCATGTAATTAACTTACTAAAAATTATTTTAAGCATTTTATTTATTTATTTGCCCCTAAAGTAACGTAAAATTTTATCACAAATGAATAAAATATTGTCAATAGATTCACCCAAGTGTTCGTCCAACACAATATATCAAATCCCAGATACAAAACGACATAGTATTGTAAAATTGACCCCTCGTTAGATCCGGAACAAATTTTATCACTTTCTCTTGAACCGGACACTAATATTGTCAAATACATTATCCGTGAATTCACGGATGATTTTGAGTGCGATACACCTCATTTTATTTTAACATTTATTGGAGTAATTTATTTTGTATTGGCCACTTGACTTCATCGTAGTGTTATGTATTAGAGGCTGTGTTTATATGCTGAGTTTTATTTCAATTGTGGCTATGTTCTTGATAACATAGCTTTTTTCTATTTCGAAAATAAGCTACTGTTTAATATATATCGTAAAAATCCGTAGCTTATGCTGATAATTAAATTAATATTATTCATACACCATCACCACGTGTCTTCTGAATGTTAGCTATAATGCCTGACGCGCCTTTCACTTAATATTATAACACTATAAGTGCAAAAACGAATACTCAAAAATACTTCCATTTTCATTCGTGATTATGCCAATCAAAACACAACTATATTCAAATTAAAATTCGCACATTAACACTTCCATTAATCAAATATATTGAATTCCATAAAAATTAAATTATCTTGACAAATGATCATAATTGTCCATCTCAACGTGAAGTCTTTATACGCGATATATATCGTACAATTAATTACGGCACGGAAGGGTTAAAATAATTAATTTGATTACTTCTAATCAACTATCTTGCTTAAGTGGTATTTACATGTCCTTTTGACATGCTGTGGGTTTTTACATCATTTTAATTATTAATTAAGTAGAGAGATAATATGTGGTTTCAGATCGGACATATGTCATGCCTCGTGGATAGAGTTGCCATGGAGTTGCATCAATTATAATTAAAACTTTAAAGGGTTAAATGTTGGCTTAATTAATTAGTTTATTATCTTACTAAAACTTCATTAGGATACATTAGTATTGATTTGTGTAAATAATAAATACGATGATAAAAGACAAACTAAATACTATAACAGGTTTATCATAAAACACATAATATACACGATCATGCAATAATTAAAAACATCTTTAGATTGTTTCTAGCATTAAATACGTAGGTATAATAAACGAATCCATACTAATATTATAAATGCAAAAGTAACTCTTTCTGTCTGTCTGTCTGTTACTCAATCACGCTTAAACTACTGAACCAATTTTCATGAAATTTGGTATGGAGATATTTTGATACCCGAGAAAGGACATAGGATAGGTTTTATCCCGAAAATCCCACGGGAACGGGAAATATGCGGGTTTTTCTTTGACTGCGCGGGCGATCCCCCGGGTGGAAAGCTATTAAGGGCCCTTAGTAGGTGAACACGGCAAAATGGACTGTTTTCTATGAGCTATAATTGAAAATATTGAAGATTTTTAGCTCTGAAATTTCGAATATGTATTACAGAACGTATGTGTGATGGGATGACTGTTTCCAAAACACGATTGGAAAAATTTTGCTCGATAAAACAAAATCCTGAAGTTACCTCTAAAATATCATATAAATGCTCATTACAACCGTATTTTACGATAATAATTCGTATAAAATCACAAGTATATAGGCATTTACCTTCTCGATTTCGTGACTGTTTTAGATTTAGAAAATACTAAATATTTTCATTCACTTTTTGATAAAATTGTGAATGGCGCTTACGTTTTTTAGTTTCGAGCACGTTGATTCCATACTAAACGCGGACCCCCTCACCGCTTACCTCAGGCCCGAATAGCTGAATTTTTGCTCACCGCCTAACCCCCCTTAAATAATAAACCTAGAAAGCGCAACCTATCATATTCATTGACTCTATTTCAAAGCAGTACAGATTTTTTTATCCAAATACAACGCAAAAACGTTCAAGTTAATAAATCAACAACAGAAGACTATTATCAAATAAAGCCCATTAAACTATAAAGATGATGTCAACTGTAAAATGCAATCAATGGATAAACGTCAAAATCCATTGAGAATGTCTAGTAGTTACTCACAAGTCACAATGGAGTGTCAAAACATATAACTTGGTAAATGTTCAATTGTTTGGTTTATAAATGGTTTGATGATAAACATTGTAGGTACTGCATTTCTCATGAAACCCTTTATTATGTAATATAGAAACATTCGATTATTTTTGATAATAATATTGATAGCAAATATTATTACAATTATACATGTAAAACACGATTGTAAACTGGGCGACTACGAAAAAATGAAGTGAATATTAAAACTACTGCATAAATAACATTATTTATGACTAGCTTTCTGCCCGCGGCTTCGCCCGCGTTTTCAAAGAAAAACCCGCGTAGTTCCCGTTCCTGTGATTTCCGGGATAAAACCTCTCCTATAAATTAATTAAAGTTACCTTCTATATGTGTGCTGCATTTCATTGTAATCTATAGATACATATAATAAATCTGTAGAAGGGTCAATTCTGTACATTGAAAATATTGAAAAAATAACTAGCAGGGGGTGTTACTGGATCGATACCAAACCCAAATATGTGATTAAAAAAATTTTTGTCTGTCTGTCTGTCTGTCTGTCTGTCTGTCTGTCTGTCTGTCTGTCTGTATGTGAAGACATCACGTGAAAACTACCGGTTCGATTTCGATGAAACTTGGTATAATTATACCTTATTATCCTGGGCGTAAAATAGGATACTTTTTATCCTGGAAAAATACGTAGAAAAAAAATTAATCTCAATTTTTCAGTTATCCATAGACGTTGTTCTGTAGTAGGTACCGCGAACACACGTTGCGTATTATTATAGACCTAGCCGTATTTGGGTCCAATAGATATTTATAAGATGTCATTGTCCGAGTTACTCAAAATGGAGAAATAAACCATCCACGCAAAGACCGACATCCCCGCGGACGGAGTCGCGGGCGGAAGCTAGTCGGTAATATTTGCGTGAAAGAGTAACAAACACACACACATCCACACAAACTTTCCCATTTAGTATATTAAGTAAGATAAGATTACAGCTTGAGCTTTTCAATTCTTCTTTTACAATTTTTTTTATTCCTTCAAACACACACTTAAATCATTATCATGCATTTTATTAGCCTATAAAGCCTTCATATTTTTATGTATCGAACAACAGTGGCATTAAAAAATTATAATATTACTCACTTAATAAATTGACCAAAATTATTTAATATCCTCGTAAATTATATTTAAACGGCGTTCATATTTAAAGGTTAATATTATCAAAGTATAAACTTCTCCATTAATATTTCATTTAATTAAACAACATACAGTTTTACAGTCGACGATAAAATCCGCGGAAGTAGAAAATAGGGTAATAAAATTTTAAGTAGTTTGGACTCACTCAAAAATATGAACGATACGGATCGTAAATGTGGGTAAATAATACAAAATACAATAAGTGGCAATATTGAAGACGGCCTGTCCTGTTGCTTAAAGTTTGAGGCACAATGAGTTGAAAAAAATGTCATTATTACTTATCGAGCATATAACTAATAGAGAGGAAATGTTAGATAGGTATGTTTTTTGAAAAAATTCCGCCTAAATACCACAGCTACAGCTATCACTGCGTTGTGATAAGGAGTTAAGGAGTAATCCCATTGAGTTACTATGTACTGCGTACTAATAATACCTCAATGGTTTAATCCTAAACCTCCTAATCACAAGATTAGGAGGTGCCATGACAACGATAATATGATTATTTTTTTCGAAATAATATTAACCGTCAAACAGGCCTTTTGATGGTTCTATATGCTGTTATTGCCGGCGCAGATATGGCGGAGCGCAGCGCATTTTTCTTTGTCAAATTACTGTCGAATTTGCTGATGTGTGTGTTATTTCGTGTATCATATTATTATCATCCATAATTTCTTCTGTTTCTAATTTCTCTGTGTGTCCACAGCCTAATCCGTCGATGACAGACGTAGGCGTCATAAGGCCGGGTTCACACCGCGACGAGGCTAGCTCGTAAACATTTACGACTCCCGCGGGATTAAACGCTCCTACCTATATTCTTTTATTAAAAAACATCTATGTAAGTCATAAAGATCTGATAATAGATACGTCACATGTTATGGTAATGTGGACGTTTATTGGTTGGATCTTATTATTTTAACCATAAATAATGATATTTGCTGATCTAAGTGGACTGATTGATTGTTTAAAAAAATATTTACTTAGATATCAAAATATATAAATTATTAAAAAAAAACGACGTGTGGCACTCGGGGACTGCCGCCGTAAAGCTATTGCATGCTATGCCTTCAAGCCACACCTCCGCCCGTCGGAGTGGGGAGCGTGAGGTTTTTTCGTTACGGAATTTCTCGATTCGGTCCCCGCGCTCAAGGCCCGCGATAGAAGCTATGCAATAGCTTAAAAATAAAGTTAACATTATAGCTTAGTATATTCGAAAAACTACTATAGGTACGTACCGGAGTACTGAATATAAATATGCCTGAAATTTCTAATATGCAAGTCAAATGCCTTCTCAGTTTTTAGCAAAGACAAAATTCAAGACTTGCATACGAAATTAGTGTTGAATTGGAAATTAGATTTGAATACAAAACATATTTACAGAGTAAAACCGGCAAGATACTCTGTAATATTAAAAAAAAGTCACAATATTATTATGATAACGATGTCATACAACTATCGATTCGACAACTTTAGAACATTCGATTTCTTTATGATCAAAAGGCTAGTTATAAAATTAAGTTATTAGTACGAATCTATATACATAATAATATATTATATTACGTAATTTTTCCGAATTCCAAAAACTGAGCACTAAAGTCGGACCACTTTACAGAAATGCGCGGCCACTAGGTATATGCCTTATTAAAACTTCGAGATCTCATTTTCATGGGAATTACATGTATACCTTGTTCACATCGCTAAATACATTACAATGTACCAATGCCACGGTTCAGCTTCACACTGACCACTCTCAAATCCAATTACTGACCGCTGCTCAATGACAGCTTTTAGCACGTTCCTGTTATGGTAACATTAGTCCTATTATCTATTATGGGAGTGTTGTAATATAATTCTGTGCCTCCAGTGAATAAGGGAATAACTCAAAAACAGCACTTTTCAGGAGAGACAAAAAACTATATATCAACACTAAATCTTTATAACTTCAAATTTTTAAGCTTGTATGGGTAAGATATGATGTTAGACTTTAGTTTTACATATGAACAGATATTGTAACAACCCCATAAATATACTTTTTTCGTGTTTTTTTGTAGTTGTGCCCTTATGAACGAGTACTTCATGGAATAACTCAATGTATTCACATAAGGTTTTTTTTTGCTCTTTGCAATATAACGACTTATGCCATAATGCACTATGTTCATAGTCGCATAACAAGACTTAAATTATTGCCAGTTTTGGTTTTATAGAAATGATGCGACTTATTATGCTTGAAATTTGTGTACTTTATGACTCAATTGAGGCCTTTTAGTGGAACAACCATGCATGTAGTTTGAAAAACGAATAAAATCAACGGATTTTTTATCGTTATTAGATATAATAAAAACAAAACAACATGTAGGTGTTTATGCATTTAACCCTAGAAGTCCAATCTACGTAAATTTAATGTACACCGCGGCGAAATAACTTTGTCTTTTCTATATTTACCATCGAATCGCTTCGAAATCCATAAACAACTCATTAGCCGTCGAGACCTAGCAGTACATAGTTGGCTCATCCCGGTAAATTCCGCCATTTTGTAGTAAAGAGGATGTTGTACGTCATTTTGACGTATAATTGGGCTTTTCGTAACTTTTACGATTGTTTAAAAAAAATATTTTGTGTTGATTTATTTGAATATTTTTTTTCCAAGTCACGTTTTACATGATATAGTATTATATACTATATATTGAGTATAAAATAGGATCCAGAAAACTTTAACACTAGGACGAAAAACCTTCAATTTTAGTAAATGACGATTATTGTCCTCCGCTGGATTTGGACTCCAAGCAAGAGGATTGGGTGGCTGAAGATGTTGTCTGGAGAAAAACCGAATATGTCATGGTGGTTATACATTGAGGATACAAGCACTATTAAGAGATAAGAGAAGCTTGAAAACCATATTCCTGTTCAGTTACCTTACAGGGAAAGTTATAGGTGGTCAGTGGCAATATTTTACGGCATGATATGGATTACGGCGGATTTTTTTCCTATAAAAAGGCAAATTACAGTGGCTAAATGAGAGAGAACACAATATTCATAATTATTGTCAAGACTGGTTATAATTTTTTTTTTCTATGCGTCTATAATTATAGTAGTTATTATTGTAGTTAGATTAAATAAAAAAAAAAAGATTAAAAACTAGTTATTTTTTATAAAACTTACCCAAATATAAGAAGAAAATATTATAAGTTTAACATTTTTGTTGGCTTTTTTTAGATGATTCAATTATCGTTCTGTATAATTATATAAACAAGGAGTATAATATTAGCACTTAATGTGTTAATTAAAACTGTATTTTTAATATCTATTGCAAAAAATAGTTAATTTCCATAGAAATATTATTAGTATCCCAAGTTAACTGATAAATAAAAAAAGAGTGAAAAATATTATTAAGCAAAAAGGAATAGTGTCCGTTGTTTCCGTGCAGTATTCAAATAGACCAATAGTAACACGGCATTAATGCAAAACTGTCTCATGTCGTCACTTGAACCAATGACACTAAGAGTTGTTCCTTTATGCTCATGTTAGAAAAATGACACAACTGCGTTTATACTAAAATAGTGTTAGCACGGATGGAACAAAATGAATTAAGTCTTTATTCAAAAAGTATAACTACACATATGTCTTTGTGTTCGTGGGTTATTTTGACTCGAGACGAATAGTTCCCTTGCGATTGCCTAAAATGATGGATAAGGTAACTTATACCGTTTATCACACCCTACTTATACCGTTTGGGTCATTCGAAAAACTGGGTTAGGATGCAGCTAGAGATATGACCTTTTGATATGTTGTGTATTTTGACGAGCTGAATCCAATGGTGCAATAAAAACCAAAGGGAATAACTCGTCTTACTCCCTTATTCACTGGAGGCACAGAATTATTCATTTGAGTAGAAATGATAGGCCTGAAATTTAGTATTAGGTACAAGAGCGAACCCTCTGAAATTATACATTTTAATGTTTATAGTAGCTTAGTTATTGAGTAGTAATTTTATTGCTATTTCCTGAAATCTAGACACGCGGCAGCGTGTCAAGCCGAGTTCAAGCGAAGAGAACTGGCGAGCAGCAGCCGTGTGTATATTTACACGAACCATTTCGAGCCACTTTTCACCCCCTTATAACTCGAAAACTATTTAAGTTATATAAACCAAATTTGGTACATATCAAGAAGACCTCAAGATAAACAAGAACCTTAAATTTCATAAATACAGATTAAACAGTTGCGTAGATATTAATATCCTAAAATCGAAATTTTTAAGACTGACTGACTTATAGACATATACAAAACCTAACCCA
Source organism: Colias croceus (assembly GCF_905220415.1). Lineage (NCBI taxonomy): Eukaryota > Metazoa > Arthropoda > Insecta > Lepidoptera > Pieridae > Colias > Colias croceus. Next base: position 7,846,838 of record NC_059556.1, on the reverse strand, counting down.
CTTCCAGATGACCTAGAAAGTTCAAATTTTGTAATCAACTAGGTAATAGTGAGTGTACAAAGGAAAAAATCAGAAAATACTGAATTTATTTGTATTTAATTTTTTTTTCAATGACATAAATTTTGTTTGTATGGAAAAATGGAAAAGTTTAAAAAAAAAGAAAATAGTATATTCACCTTACTAGTCTTAAAAAATAGATCAAAACTAATCAGTGGCCGAAAAAAATTTTGAAATCCATCAATAAATGACTGAGATATAGATTATTGAAGTTTACATAATTTAGGACGAAACATCTGTAGATTCGAAGCGCCTCTGACATCACACTCACTCGCGCTAGTATCACTAGGGCGGATTACTTCGATTGCATGATTTCTTTATTCAAAACTGTTATTAAACGTAAAATAAAAGAAAATTGTAATAAAAATATTGCCTTTATTGCTCATACAGTTAAAAATAATATATAATTTTACATATTCACATTTATTTATTCTTTATTTATGAGTGTTTAGTTTAGTTTTAATTTCAGTGTAAATAAATAAATAAATAAATAAAATCTTTGTTTTGCTTTAAACATGGTATTCAATGGTGATACAATAATTATATTAATAAAGCACAAACATGTCCAATACAAGCATGCAAAAATAATTACCATAAATGGTGTAATGGAAGAAGGCTTCGTCGAAGGTCGAAATGATTTAATTTGCGTAATATTAATATGAGTGAAACATCTTCAGGCGCGTTTAGAGTAAAATTTCAAGATCGCGTCATGGCAATACCGTAACGTCATGGAGTAAGGCGACGATTCTTCTACAACGATCTTTGCATCTTGGTAATAGTGTGTGTACAAATTCACGCTGGATGTTTAGAAAATCATGTAATCTTTTAAACAGAAAACGAGTTTAAAAAATTGCAGATAATGACGGGGCAATGTGCGCTGACATTCATAACATACAAGAAAATAAAGAAAATAATACTAAACAAACCATACAGAGAAACCGCAAGAAAAAAAAATTGTATATAAAAAGTATTATATTTATAAAGTAAATCAAATTTGCAGAGTAATTTTCTGTACAAAAAGTAATGATATCTCACCAAAAACATAAATGTAAAAATTGGAGCCGAGTTCAATCGTTGATTTAATTTGCCAAAAAAAGAAATGAGATCTAAATGTGTGCCAAGTTCTGCAGACAGTCCAGAAATTTATTTACAAAGATGTATTAAGTTCTTAGGTTGACTGAAAACTCAATTGTTTTATTTTCCCTTAGAGAACAATGTTTATTCCAAAATATAACTTTTTTAATTTGAATAATATAATTATTTTCACAAAGCAAACAACTAATGCCCTATTGAACCCCATAATTTGATGAGGCTAGTTTGACATACTGTTTATATTTTGTGAGGTTCTAAAAACTAGCCTCATCAAATTATGGGGTTCAATAGGTCATTAGTTGTTTGCATTGTGAAAATAATTATATTATTCAAATTAAAAAAGTTATATTTTGGAATAAACATCGTTCTCTAAGGGAAAATAAAACAATTGAGTTTTCAGTCAACCTAAGAACTTAATACATCTTTGTAAATAAATTTCTGGACTGTCTGCAGAACTTGGCACACATTTAGATCTCATTTCTTTTTTTGGCAAATTAAATCAACGATTGAACTCGGCTCCAATTTTTACATTTATGTTTTTGGTGAGATATGCAATACAGCAGAGCGGAACTATCTGTACAAGTTACGAAGTGGTAAGCTGTTTTATTTTAATTTCAATGATAAAATTAAAGGATGAAAAATGCGACTAGGAATGATAATAGTCACACAATTTTGATATAGGTATTCAATTAGTTTTCTCACAATAATATAAAATTATTTCCTACACTTGATTGTGTCTCAGTTTCCCACTATATAATATATCATATCTATAAATATAAGCACGTCACACACCACAAAACGTAAGTGTTTATTTCGCCGAAAGGTTCTAAATAATTCGTAGATAAGGGAGCATCGCCAACAATAACGCTGGTGCCATCCAGATATACGGAGGTGCTTTTGTGCAGGAAAGAATATTGAGGATTAGACGCTATTTCTGTAAGAAATAAAGTGTATTAAGGAACTGGAATGGACTGTTATACAAACTTCTAACTTATATCACAATATCCTTATTAAGAAAGATGATATTATATCGTTGTCTATATAAATTAAAGGAACTATGGATCAGTGTGTAATTTACAAACTATTTTGGAAGACACTAAAAATATGCTATATTTGATATATTGTTTCTTCTTTACATTGTACTAGGTAACTTACATTTTTATTTAGGTAAAAAGATAAATCTCGTTACTTTACTTTACTTTTTAATAAAATTACGCATACCTAGGTACATGCGCAACTTACACGCATTCGCAAAATTAATGAAATCATTTCAATTTCTTAAAAAATAAAAGTCATATCCACATTAAGTTCAACACATAGTTGCGGAAAACCTTCATCGAAATTGTAAGAAAATATTGGATAGAGATTAGGCAATATACTTTTATTGAGTTTCTACCATAATATTTATTTAACGTCGGAACTGTAAAGGAACTTATCGGCCACTTGAAGTAAATCTCTCTTATTTGTTAACACACATTTTGCGGCATTTTTTCACGTTTCCGATAGATTGCAGAGGAGCTTTTTAATGTTTATTTTGTTTTGCTCTTAGTTTTCTTGTACCTATTATAGTTATATTCAACCTATACTTTTAAAGAACGGAGGAAAGAAAGAAATATTATTTCCAATATAAGATGTTGTTATTCATATTAAAAAAAGGTAAAGTACATTGTAATCAACTATTTGACTATTATAATCGCCAACGTCCATACCACGTTGAATACACCGGTTCTCGTCCGATCACCGAAGTTAAGCAACGTCGGGCGCGGTCAGTACTTGGATGGGTGACCGCCTGGGAACACCGCGTGATGTTGGCTTTTTGTTCCTTTTTACAAACAATTTTGATACATCTTAAAATTTTGCACAATTTTTTTCGTATGAATAGCATAATTCTTATATATAAAAATGAATCGCAAAATGTGTTGGTAAGCGCATAACTCGAGAACGGCTGAACCGATTTCGATAATTCTTTTTTTATTATATTTCTTGAAGTACGAGGATGGATCTTATGTAGAGAAAACGTAAACATGTACCACGGGCGAAGCCGGGGCGGACCGCTAGTAAATTATACGATAATAAAATATTAATCTACTTACTTCATTTTACGTTTATCGTACTCGATTAATAAGAATGACCATTTCAGCCAGTGCTACGCGACACCACATAAAAATATAAACAATGCAGCACTTATTATCTATTACTCTATAGTCTATAGCTTTTACTTCTAATATTCCAAAAATTTACACAAAAACTTATAAAGGAAAGGAAAGAGACAGAATTTTCATGACCTTTCAGTCTTGAACTCAAAAATCACACATAATCATAGATTCCCAAAGTGCATCTCCCTACACCGCAGACCACAACATCGGAAACAGTATCATCTCGTAAAATTTTACGATAACGTTGCCCGCACGTGTAATGTCCAACGATGGATGGCCTTTATACGTTATATCATCATGTTTATTGTTGAATAGATTTCGGGATCGCTTTTATAATAAAGCATAATTTACGTCATGCATTTGATTGCAGCACTTACTCTATGGTTATTTATTTTATAGCACTAAGTGATTCTTCAGATAGAGAGAATCAGTCTCTATAATATAATGTGTTCAATAAAATTATTTTTTAGTTAAAAATCCTAAGTAAGTAATTCTAAGCTCAAATGCTTGCTTCCAAGTGTAGTTTTATAGCAATCAAAATTACTTTTAATATGTACCTATCTAGTTTTATTTGAAACTGCAAATTTACACATTTAAATAATTTAGTTTGGATCTAATCATATGATTGGTATATTATTTTTATGTAAGTAACGATTTTTAAGATTCCAGATAGTAAATAAAAATACGCCCCTATCCTTTCCAACTGAGTCCCAAACGGTCTTATTTAAAGAAAAGTTTTCGATACTATCTTTTCACACTTACCCTATTAATTTAGATTTAATCTATTCCCAACAAAATGTTATCCCAAAGTTAGAACATTTACAGTATAGTGACAAATGTCGTGATTACTGCAGGTACGATTAGTGTAACAAAACGGAACATATGCGCCTAATTTCGATAGCTATGGTAATTTGGCATTACGATTGCTTTGTCACGACATTATCAGCTATTCGTTATAATTGATTGTTTTTTAATTATACTGTTTTAGAATAGCAATGTATTGTATTTGTGCTAAAGTTTATCAGTTTTCAGATTTACTGGTGATTCTTAAATTTATTATGAAACTATATTAACGACTATTTCTCCTATATCTTGTGTATGAACGTGTAAAGTATGTGAATTTGCATGATTAAACATAAACAGGTGGAATTTGGTAATTGCATTTAAAGATTTACAAAAATTTGCTTGTCATGCCCGAGGATCGAACCGGCTAGAATCTGTTAAAATAACACTTTGTACTTTGACTACATAATCGAATAAATACTTTAATTCTATTATATTCTAGATCACTATTACTAGTACGGTAGTGCACATAAGTAATTCTATAACCAAAACAAACTTCCCATCTCAAACTGGCACACTTCACACCGTATACCCAGTAATCAAATTACCACACCATTGGGACGACATAATGTTACAAGCTTAACCCATTACGGTGTGAGAGGATGATTCGTAACGCAAGGAAATTAGATTATTGGCTATTTCTTGGGTTCAATGGTTTCCCATAAACTCGTGGTCTCGACAAATGTATTGTGCAAATGTTAGAGACGCATTAGGATGGTCATATTTGGATATGCGTAGAGATATTGGTGCATTTAACTTATTATTGAGTTCAATTATATTATGTGATGTAAAATTATGTGTATTTCTTAGATAAGCGATAATATATAAGTTTATATAAACACGAGGAATTTGGCGTGTTTAATATGACTTTCAAATTGAATATTCACACTGGAAAAATTTCAGCTAATTATATAAGATTTTCTCTAATGTGGAATTTTTTAATGATTTCTCCAGTACTCCACTCTCACTCTGCATTCGAACCGAAGATAACGTTCATCTCCTTCTATCTAAGTATATAAAACTAGGAGAAATATAACTCTATTATAACTATCCTGGCAGAGCGGAGGCTAAGAGAATTAATGAAAGTTTTATAACAGTAACCAATTTATAAAATACAACCAACGCGACGCGACAATATTCACAAGAACCATCTAAATATTTCAACCTCTGCAATGATTATAAAAATGCCATAGTATAAATAAGGAAAAAACCTGCCAGAAGGGCGGCAAATTACTATAATTACCATTTCCCTTGAAGATTGGTTGCGAGATAACCAATTATTATAGGGGAGCCAAAACGCCTGTATAGCGTTAGGAACAAATACGTAATTAATTGTGTTATTTTTTTATCTGTATTGCGTTTTTGGAAAGTGGAAATTGTGTTAATTTGGTGCTTTTTGATCTATTCAATTAAGTGGAATCTTTTTTTGACTCTAATTAGATGTCTTAGATATTTGATTTTTATTTTCGAAAACGTAATTGTTACTTTTTGAAATATAGCATATCGCAATCATAATGAACAACCCTTTCAGTAATTTAATCCTATTTAGGTGATATAAAACCCAAAATTACAAAACTCGTAAAGTAAAACAAGAATCGCGACCAATAAAAGACCTGACAATATTAAAGGCTGGATAAACAACCTTTGGTAGTGATATAAAAAGGAGTAACGACACCAGACATAATGACATCTGGGGCCTTAGCCAAACGGCAAAACGCCAAGGAATAGAATACGCTATCGATAGAAATTGACATAAGCGTATGATGTTTTGCATAAGGATTCGGTCACCCTACCAACGACAACGACGACCACGAACAAAATTTTCATCCAGTCGCAATTAAATAAAATTGTGCAAAACACAATTAAAAATGAAATTTAAGAATTTCCTGTCGTATTGGTGTTTGGAAAAAAAAAATTTGAGATCAATGGATAAACAAACAGGTTTTTCATAGAAACGGTGGCTCCTAGAAAAAAATGTATTTAACCTTTTTATAGATAATTAGATTATATACAATTTTGGTTCAGGTGATTGTATGATAAACTTACCGTCTCGGCGAAAATCGCAAAAAACCCTATTTCTTTTTATTAATTGACCTCGAATTTTTTTATTCCTGAGTACCAGAATGACGGGAGATTTTAATATTGATTTTGAACAAATTTCGGCAAGATTGGAACTTGGGTCGTGGTCGTCTGCGTCGTTGGTAGTGTGATCGAACCATTACCAAAATGTCATGAGCTTATGTCAATAATTAGCGTTAGCAGTTTCTATTCCATGGCGTTACGTACGTTTGTCTAAGGCCCCTGGTGGACTTAATTCGTATTTACGTAATGTTTTGCTGGGTAATGAAATCGCCAGTGGTTTACAACCTCTGTCGTTTGGGTTGTGGTTCGAACAATGTTTATTGTATGTAGTTTATGCTTAATTATATTAATTTCTTATTGTTTGGTTATGGTATTGTACAGGGGATAGATTGATTTGAGAAAATCATCATCAGTGTTTGATTTTATTTATGAGCCATATCCTCTACGTTTTCATCTTTGTTTTACTTTACTATTATTTTCGTTCTTCACAGATTGATTACTAAATCCGTATGTATGTATTCGAAGTGTGAGGTTAAAAATACAATCATCGTCAATTTTTCATCCAATAAATTGCAGTCTTAATTCCTATAATATTACCTACAGTTGGCACTTTGAATGATGGCCAATAAAAAGAAATGGGTCATCTAGCAGAATTTTAAACTTTTAAGAATGATATATTATATTGTCCAGAAACCAAAAGCAAAACTGTTTGTTACACATAATAATATCAACTCATTCATGACTCAAGTAATGAAAAAGTGACTAAGCAATGAAAAATACCACAAAGAAATTATTCACCATTCCCGAAGGATATAAAGTCTATAAAACACCTTAGCTATAATAAACATTATTGGTGACTAATTAATAATTAAGTAATTAGCAGTCACTGCCCTCTAATCCTATAATTTATGAAATTTAACTCTTTTTCTTGGTGTTAAAATGTCTCTTGGGGTTGATACAAAGACATTGTTTTACTGCATCTAACGTATTATTGCAATGGGACCAATGAGACAATTAGGTTTTCTATAATATAATAATATAATGTTTTGTTATCTTTGTTCATTATTGTGATTATACATATTATAGTTTGGTTTAGTGGCATTGTAGAAACTGTAAAAGGTGTTAATGGTTTGGTCGTAATTTTAATTTTATCATGTACTCTTTAAGGGCATTATTTCGCGTATTAAATATAAATTAGAGTTATAATAATGACAAATGATAGGCCGATTGGTAAGCTTAAAATATTACATGGAACGAAAGTGAACTAACTCGCTTTTGAGAATAATACATTACCTATATTTTTTTGAGAATAATACGTTTATCTGTTCAACAAAATATTATCGTCTTTAATAGTGTTTGATTTAAATATAAAAAAATAAAATTGGTATAACTGACTGTACCTATGTTTGAAATTTAATTTAGTTGTTGAATAGAAAAAAGTAGATTTAAAATGAGCGATATCAAGTGAAAGAATATTTTTAATAAGCATTTCACAAACATATAAAGCAATTCACAATAGTGCAACAAAAAATTCAATTTGTCGAAGATGCTCTTAACCATTGAAAAGCTTTAAACGTGTATTGATTTTAACTCTTTGATGTGTATACCAGCGTCAAATTAGCTTAATCAATTCGATACACCATTCTTGCTTCTGCATCGATGTCAATATGAATTCGCACGAGTTTCAATTATCCACACTCTTCAACTGTCACTCAAACTTGACGCAAGCACTGTAGCCTTTTTGTCGCACCAACCATATCTAATCCAAGCGAATTTTCAACTTTAAAATTTACCCCTTGCACTCACACCGTGGGAAGACTGTATTTTTTAATTACATCTCTAATTGTTACCTTATCTAACAGTTCAGCAGCTAAATACTGCTATAATAACATTACTTTTTACTACCGATACATCAAACTCGTTAACGTCATCCCTTTCATCATTAGTCGTAAAATCGTCATCTTTCTATTATGCGTCATGATTATGCAAATCGTCGATTAACAAATCAACCGTTACAAATTAATGTTTACTGTCATTAACATATTTTTCAATGAAAACGCGTGTCACCTCGCAAAAATCACAACTAATGTGAGCGTCATTATTTTTTTTGATACATCACCGATTTTTACGACGCCGATCGATCAACGAGCGACTCTTATGCAAATTTTCTTGTATTTTTAAATTAATTCATTATAGGGTTATATGGCTTGTCATAAATTGTTATTTTACGACGGCGTTCTGTAAAATTTTCGACACCCGGCAGCAAAAGTAATATCTGCCGCATGAATGCATTCCTTGGTGATTTTAAAAGCAATATTTTTAATGGTATGTCAAATTAATGTCGATTCCTTTGTGTAATTTGTATTGACAATATGTCGATAGGGTTTATACCCTAAGATACATTTGGTGTTGTGCTCGAACCCTTTAAAAATTTAATGCTAGGTCTTTATATTACAAATTGAATCAATACATACAATGATAGAAGTTTAAATTCGTTTATTTGGTTTTGCTGCACTTTAAGTGTGTCTGGATTTTTTATATATTGTATTGAACTTGGATATTGTTATCATGTTAGTAACAACGATAAGCAACGGTATTTGTTTTAAAATACCGTTTGACTTCTTTACTATTATGCTAAGATTATAATAGTTATAATTTATCTGATGCATTGCGACTAATATAATTTATTTTTATTGCCGTTTCATGAAATTCGGTAATTTCCTATTTATCTCATGTTTAACATAATTTAATGAAATGTTTGTGCCATGCGAGTAACTTTTTACACTAATTCCTTATTTATATACTTTAGAATTAACTATTCGACGACAATTCCTATACAAAATATATTACAAAACAGTGTGATATTTCCCCATAACCAAGCAAACATTTAACCCATGTTTACAATAACACAATAGCTAAAACAAACAGCCTTGAGATATTAATAAAGATCAGAGAAACAATTTGCTACAAAAATACGAAACAGTCGCTCTGGAAGTAACATTGGAGATGAAATGATAATACTCGGAAATATTACATTGTTATACACTTCCTTAAAAGGATAAGTGATATATTCTGTAATTGTGATTGTTGTAACGTTATTTTAATTAATTTGGAATGTTTGTGTGTCCATTTCTATGTTTAATCGTAGAGCCAAAACTATATTATCCAAATTATAAGTGTTTACTCATATCAAAACTACTGTTGGTAATATGTTAACTAATTCTTTGATGTATAGATATATTTAGCCACTGGAAAGATAAACTAATTGAATGTAATGTTAATATTAATATCATTGCATTCCAGTGATTTCATTTTAAAGTTAAAATTGTTTTATAGATAGGAAAATAATTACTAGAGCTTCACACCGAATTTAACGGGCTATCTCTAATTTTCCTATTGATTTTTTTATATTATTATTTTAATAAAAACTCTTTGATCTTCAAGTTCGTTCAACAAAAGACTATCAATAATGCAAAGTATGCACTCGACGTCTTAATCTCGCGAAGAAATCAAAAGGATTTGAGTATGCGGGCGATTTATAAAATCAAGAGGTTTTGTAAAACTGATGGGGCGATTAATGCTAGAAAGTAAGTATAAAAACAAATGAATTAAACGTATTTAGAATAAAATGTTGTAGTTATGAAAATATGATAGAATACGCATTAGTGAATTTGTTATATTACTTTATAATTAAACACATTTTCTATTAAATTTATAAACTTTGAATCCCCTTTCACATGACAAGAAATTGAGAACTACATTACTGATTTACTTTTTAATGATAATTCGTTTTACTTTTACAAAACAACTGAGCTTTGCGTAGAAAATGAAGAAAATAAACAAGCAGCTCGTGTGATGATAAAGTCTATTACTGTAGTATTTCTTAAAACACATAGAAGAAATAGAATGTTTGATATCCCAAAACTTTCTTACATCTCAAATCAATATTCCACTCCACTCAATCAAAACGATGACGTCACAAAACGGTGCTCACAATAGGATCCCACATTAAAATCATCTCAAGAGAATTTGCATACACCCAGCATCTTGGTGATATGGGCCAGGTCAAGTGGATGGTACTAGTGTGAAGGAAGTTTTGTACAGGTAGCATTGTAGTAATAATGTTCTATTGTGTTTCTAATGTTCCTTCCTAGTCAAGACTTAAAGACATGTTTTTTTTTTGTAATATGTTTAAGAAAGGATTAAAAATAAATGTAACCGTCATTTCGGATGAAGAGATGAAAACAACAATAATGTTATTTGGTAATTTCATTATTATTCTGGGTAAGATATCCATAGGTCCTATACATAGGTAGGTAATACTGGTTGTAAATAAATATTTATCCCAATGCAATTGAGTTTTTTTTTTTTATAAACGTTCAATGTACATTAAATTTCATGAATGTTATTTTTATGTTTCATTCGTTTTTGTATTTTGATCACAATAATTTGATATCCATAATGAGAATTATGTTATAATACCATCACCGCAACCGCCCGCCCAGATTAAACTCAAACTTACACCAATAGAACGGTGTTACAAACTTCCTAACATTTCTGTTAGCAATCACTAAACATAGGATAAAACAAAGTCGGATCCCGCCGTCTGTATCTGTATGCTTAGATCTTTAAAATTACGCAACAGATTTGATTTTTTTTTTTAATAGATAGAGCGTTTCAAGAAGAAATTTTTTGTGTAAATATTCACCCAAGTAATAACTTCACAAATCTAAGATGCATTCACAGCCATTTAATCAATGTGTTTGATACCGATGTCAAGTGTCAAAAGGGTGTTAAGTCAGTGCTATATGTGCTAAATGTACCCTACATTTAGGGTACATTGGAGTAACGTAGGGTCCCCTTTGTGCCCTTTCTTCTTTATCCACTGAACTTTCCAGTGTGGTTAGCGTTGGATGTCTTATTGTTTTGACATTATTGAATAGGGTCAAAGTAAATGTATGAAAAGGAGATTTGACAACTTGTTAGAAGGATTGATATTTTGTAAAATTATTGTGCAAAAAAGTTGTATTTTATGATGGTAGGTGACATCTCTTATCTTTTATGTTTTCACCACACACATACCTAATACAAAATTGGTCAGAAGTAACTTTTTTGTAAAATGTATAAAAAAATGGAGCAAAAATTTTCTCATTTCTTATTGGTTACTTCTATAAGTTTCAATTTAGGGCAAAAACACATATATTTATGGGAAAAAATTTGTATAACTAGTTTGGTTTCAAAGGGCCCCCAATTCTTGTGTGCCCAAAGGCCCCGGCATAGTCTAAGACGGCCCTGCACACACATTTTAATCAAAATTTTATTCAAGACATTTCTTTTTTGCAATAAAGCAGAAATTAATTATTTATATCCCAAATTGACCTCCGCAATTTTCACAAAATCAAACCAATTAATATCAGTAAAGGGTTTAAAGCCAGCTTCTTAGTAATTATTTTGATAACCCTCCCGCGGGAGGGCATTATGTAGGACTGGAGCATGCATGCTTTAATTAGTTTCGGATTAACTATTGTGATTAATTGACGTCACCTGGGCCGGGATTATGGGCTTTTGGCTTGTATTTTGATTCTGCTGTTTGACCGTTAGACAATGCAGTAATAAATAAACTGCTTTCTCTAAAATATATTAAACTGTACCTTATATTTTAATGGAAATTTCGAATGTGTGTTATTGAATCTATTGTGAATATACTTTTAAATACAAAAATAAATGGTTTGAACTTTAAAGTTCTTGTATCTGTCTCACATTTTTTTCATCAACGATCCTAGGTTATTTTTATTGTGTTTTACAGGCAAAAATATATTAGTTTTACCTCTCTAACTTTAATATATATAAATTAGTAGCATAGAAATTATTTCATTATTAAACAAATTGGTATAATTCCAATGGAAAATATATCTAGAGGTTCAATTAAGAGAGATTAAAAAACATTATGCTTAATTACCAACAAAGTTAAGTCCCTAAAGTCGTCTTAACACAAATGTTCGCATAATTATTTGAAATTAATTACCTATGTAATAGTATAAAGCACAGGTATAAAGAGTATTTACTTGTTTTGTTGCATTGAAAATACATACCTCAAACTCAAACATTTACAATTAGACTTCTTCTAGAAGCAATTTTGGATCTTCATTACATATTTTTCTATGGAGTATCTACGGAGAAGAACCGGCAAGAAACTCCATATAGCTGTTGATCTTTTAAAATCATGTCAACATAAATTTAATTTTATAAGTATAATATTATCATGTAATTTCTTTACCTGAACAGGAAAAAGTAAATTTAAATTAATTTCAACTAATCAGTTAAACTCTCTTTCTTACAACAAATGCAAAAAAGCACTTTAATTCCTACAAAACTTAAACACACGAAGAACAATATTGTTACTTCTCACTTAACCAGAGTGTGCTGTAATTTTAAAGTTTCTGCTAAATGTCACTCCAGTTCATATTTATCCAAATGCGAAGCTGAAGGAAAACAGATTCCGTGTCGCATAAACTCGCTAGATGTATGAAGTTTCTTCTGTAAATATACCTAGGAGACAAGTCTAGTCTTGGTATAATTCCCTACTATTAGCTCCAATTGTATTAATTCGAGAAAACTGTGAAGATAAAGAAATATGTAAATCAATTGATAGGTACCTAATTAGTAAGTTTAATTGAGTATTATTTAAAAAGTGCTTTTAAAATTAATTAATGTAATCCATTATGTAGATTGTAGATATTAATTATTAAATCAATAATTTGCTTAGTCATGCAGCATACTATACCTACAATTACTTGCAAAAATAATGCATTTGATTTCTCTATAGTTTAAACAATATCAATAATTAATAGTTTAAACTAGACTGTTAGATAACTATAGAACATAAAAATATTTTTTATACAAACATGCCCATCATACCTTGATACCTACTACAAAATAATATAAAACCAAGACGAATACGCCTTCGATACGCTGAAACAAAACAGCTCAGCAAAATGTTTATGCCAATCTTCGTTCGAGTTTCACTCTAATTGACGTAGTACGGGCGCCATTACCATGTGTCCTGAGGGAAGGAAACGTTTGTCTTTTTAGCACATTTGTTTAAGCGATAGTTGTATTTCTTAGCCCGCGTTTTCTTAAAGTATCAAGATATTGCAGTCGTATTTCAGTTCTGCGGTGTTTGCTTGTTTGTAATTTTGTGAGAATTATAGAGCTTATGGAGATCTTGTTATTTTTCTTTTTAGGTACATATTTAATTGTTTAATTTCCACAGAAAAAATATATAGATAACACAAAACTTTTTAGCTTACCGCCCGCGGCTTCGCACGCGTAGTCAAAGAAAAAATCACTCCCGTTCTCCCATTTATAATATTTATATATCAGTCAGGATTCAAGATAACTATGAAATGTTACAAGCAAATCTTCGTTAAATTATGTTATAAAAAAATGTATTGAATGATTATGGATCAACATGAAACAATGTATATGAACGAAATTCTGCCAATATAATATCTTAGTCAATAAAACTTCAAAATCCACATCCAAACCGCTATATCTACATAATATTAACAATCATCATTACGTAGACGCAATTAATGCTAGGGTGACCATGATTCCGACCATTCAATCAACACTGGGACATAGTCATAAAGTGGACAATAAATAGTCGTCGGCGATCGTCAGTCCCGACATTTATGATATGAACGCGTGACACAAATCGCTTGGGGTGATTGTAATTGATGCAGAATCCATTTTTACATCTATCTTCTTATGTGTTTGGGTTGTTTATATATGAACTCGTTTCAAATGTATATTTTTAATGTTATGATCCATGAATTAATCTGATCGGTTACTCGTATCATATTCTTTCTTGTTGAAATATTTTTCTATTATTTAAAACGGTGTTATATGTTATTTTAATTAAATATTGAATGACACGGATTACCTTCGAAACGATACATATCTTTACGTTTAATTATAAAAAAATAGAATTTGAATTTGAAAGCATCGTCATACAAAACATTCAATACATACTGAATGTCAGAAAAAAATATATTATCAATAAGTTAAAGATAAAATAAAATCAAACATAGACACTCAAAAAATCATCACAATAGAGCGCTCGCGAATATTATGAGTATCGATAAACGCGTAAAATGAAACAGGAAACGGACGTCCAATAAACGCCAGGCAGGATAATGACGTCACGCTTGTGACGCTTCCGAAATATTTTTACGTACCGCCCGGATCGTAAAAGGTTTACGAGCTAGGTTTATTAATCCACACTATTTATTACAAATGGTTACCCTTGTTTTGTTTTATATTGCGTCCATAAAAATTGTCTGACGCTTTAGCTAATTATTATCCGTAATTATTATGCTTTTGTCTATCTGTTTTGGTGGACATGCTATGTTTAAATAAATAAATAATAATTAATAAAATATCCTTTATTGAATTATTATGTACATTAATAGACGACTAAGATCCGTTAGGCAAAAATAAAATACAAGAGTTACATTACATTACACAGGAGTTTAGTTTGTCCATAGAGTTTAAATAATGTAAATTAAATTCACGTTGATGATAACATGCATACCTAAGAAATATAGACAGACGGGAAGAGGAGCTTTTAGTTTAACAGAATTTATATTACGTACCTTATGCTATTCTGACATATTAGTTATAGTTTTAAAACATTAATAACACTTAGATTGATCTACATAAATACAAAAAAGCTTTTATTTATATTCTAAGTACACTGTACAAACTTTAATGTCTACACATACACATAGTAAATCCACCACAAGCGAGAAAACAAACGATCATCAGCTGCAGCAGAACCCAAACATTCTAATTTGCGATCCAAAATTACATTTGAACTAGCGTATATTAATTATTAACCCAATAAACGATAATAATGAACTAAAACCTTCCTCTTGAATAACTCTATCTATTAAAAAAACCGTAGGTAGTTTTAAAGATTTAAGCATACATAGAGACATAGGGAAAGAGAAAGCGACTTTGTTTTATACTATGTAGTGAATTACCCATCATTACAATTTAGAAATCAAACGATCATCAACAAACAGACTAATTTACCACCCAAAATTATATGTAAATACCAAATATTGTCCGGTCATTCCTTGCTTAATTAAGTGTAATTCAGCACGTTTCATTGAAATCCGGTCGCAAATCATAATGCCCGTATCTTCTATGGGAAAGTAGATCGTCCAGTGAATAGATGATTATTATTTGGGGTCATTTGCGTAGGACAATGCGGACCACCCTTTTATTGGAGTGGTATGGAGTCGGCTGGATTTTAAAATTATTTTTTTAAAGTAGGTATGTTAGCAAAGTCAAGAATGATGAGGAGGAGGAAACATGACGTATTGTAGAATACAGATTGTAAAAGAAAAAAAAAAGGTGGTGATTTCTTTAATATTGAGACAAATTAATAACTGACTTTTGATCGCCTTTTGGAAATGTTTTGTATCTCCAATTTATGTTTAGAATTAGTTACTTACTTAGTAGAATTTTAACAATCTAGCTTTTCAAATTATAATAACTACAATTAAAACCACAAAATAAATCCAATTGGATTGACACAATAAGACCGTATTTTATTGTCCAATAAGATAATCAGTATACAGTAACATGACAAATTTAAAAGCTATAGGGCAGGCTTATTTTATAATTTCAATTTTAATTTTACAGCGACTCCACAGTTTTGTCGAATAAAAATTCCTAAAACCCATTCGTCCGGCTAAATGGAGTGAATTTTTTCCATCTTGCAATTGATAGCCAGTAATTAAGAGAGTATGAATATTTATTATACTGTAGAAAATAGAGATGTGGATTTTATTAAACTCTCCAAACTTACTAGGATAATAATAATATATGCATGTATTGAACATCATTGATGACATAGTTCACTTTTTGGCGAAAGAAGGAATAACAATTACTTAATGTGATTTTCTAATTAGCGGTAAACTTACCAACTAGGTACTGGAAAGTATTAAATTCTTTCGCATTTCGCACCACATTAACATGATTCTAATAAGTCAATCATACCAAGACCATACCGTTTTTACTTATTACAAAACAATGACTCATCATGTTATTAACGCATTTCTTCAACCATGAACACACCTGGTCACCACAGACAATTTTTTTCCTAGACTCGTGGCTTGCATATTGCGCATTATAAAAAAGCAAAAAGCAAACATCACGCGGTGTTCCCAGGCGGTCACCCATCCAAGTACTGACCGCGCCCGACGTTGCTTAACTTCGGTGATCGGACGAGAACCGGTGTATTCAACGTGGTATGGACGTTGGCGATAGTAGTGTCGAAATTTGGAAACACATTAAGACGAATTCAAATACCTAGGGAGGTAAACGAAAAGTCAAAAAACAATCTATAGTCAACGCCATTGTTTCATAAAATATTTAAAACAAACAATTTTTAAATTGTGTTTCTATCAAATGTAGATGATTTGTGTTTTGTGTATGTTGTTATGTAAACTACGTAATACATTTTATTCTAATAGGTACCTACTTATTTAAATCATGTGAAGTGTGGATGTCGTGAAGTATTTTACATCATTTTAGTCGTTATTTTTAATCGTGATTATTGACAATGAAATGTGTCAAGCATGTCTAATTGCTAGTAAAACACAACACTCATAATTCCAGGTGCAGCTTTAAAAAATCAGAAGTACCCGTGCGTAACCCGTATAAGAAATACTAAGATAGGTCAAGCGTATAAACCTAACACTATTGGACACTAGACATCTGCCGCATTTGACCTTTAGATCGCACACCTTGAGCGCAAAAAGCAAAAGGTCAACATTACACGGTGTTCCCAAGCGGTCACCCATCCAAGTACTGACCGCGCCCGACGTTGCTTAACTTCGGTGATCGGACGAGAACCGGTGTATTCAACGTGGTATGGACGTCGGCGATTGTCTTCTGCTAAAATAATTAAAATAGAATCAACAAAAAGCTTGTTATATTATGCAATTTGTTTAATAAACTTTCTTTCTTTTCCTTTCCTCCCAGCAAAACTTGAGCAAAGATTTCACATAAAAAAACATTCAAAAAACAATTACCTATTATACGAAGTCAACGGAATAAAAATACATATTAAAAGTGAGCTTTTAAAGCTTTATTTTTAATTAATCATACAAAAATCATTGCTACAAGCCAATACACTGAAAACACACTTAACCGTTATTTTACTATTTAATTCCATAGAAGCTTAAAGAAAAAATAATTGATAGTTAATTGAAGCGTGTCTTTGCAACTATACTGGTCTACAAACATCTGTCGTTTGAACTCACCTTGACTGTCCGTACGTGCGGGCAAAAAATAATCACTGTAAGTACCTACTAACTGTACCTATAAGTTAATGTAAGTTCAAATAAGTATATTATAGTATGTGCAAAGCTTCTATATAGAACGTTATAATAACATGTTTGTTTTGTTTTGTTATAAATTAGCGTGGATTTTTTAATCAAACTGATATTACATTTTTATTAACATGAGTAAAGCAAAATATATGTATAATAAAAAGCCAACATCACGCGGTGTTCCCAGGCGGTCACCCATCCAAGTACTGACCGCGCCCGACGTTGCTTAACTTCGGTGATCGGACGAGAACCGGTGTATTCAACGTGGTATGGACGTTGGCGATGGACAAATCTTAAAAGAGCTATCAAAGTAGAAAATGCAAAGCATGCAATCCATTTAAATTAGCTTTTCCCTTCAGAAAATTTTATTTTAAAAATTGAATACCTAACATAATTTCATAAAACTGTTATTTATAGCACCCTAACTCTGTATCGTCTTATAAATTTATTGAATCTCACGTGGACTTCAAAATCCAGCTACTGTCAAATCAAGCAGTTAGAATTCATATGTAACCTACGCCTAATTAATTTATAAAAAATTGTAGTTAAGTAAATAATAATCTCACTCATATTTTTACACATCATTGAATCTGTTGTTCTTCCATATACTAATTAACAGTTACTTGCATGCAAAACGGCAGATGTACATCGTTAGTCCTATGACAAGCGATTTATATTCCTATATGCAATACTTGCATGAAACATCGCCAATTATCTAACAGTATTTAAAGCTAGTGCTGGTAATATCATTAATTTTAATTGAGTGTACTCGCCGTTCTGAAATATGCTCGCACTTAAGATTAAATTAATTTGTTCAATTTCACTCCTGTACTATAAATAGTGAACATTATGAAAATGAATGTAGTTAGTTAGTTACATGTTTTGTAGAATTTTGATTTGTTGCAAAATAGACATTGTACGAATTCTATAAAAAGGGAATAATAAGCAAAAAGCCAACATCACGCGGTGTTCCCAGGCGGTCACCCATCCAAGTACTGACCGCGCCCGACGTTGCTTAACTTCGGTGATCGGACGAGAACCGGTGTATTCAACGTGGTATGGACGTTGACGATAGTCGTATTATAATAATCCATACTTAATATTATAAATGCGAAAGTAACTCTGTCTGTCTGTCTGTCTGTTACTCAATCACGCCTAAACTACTGAACCAATTTGCATGAAATTTGGTATGGAGTTATTTTGATACCCGAGAAAGGACATAGGCTACTTTTTATTGCGAAATATGTACCACGGGCGAAGCCGGGGCGACCGCTAGTAAATCATAAAGAATACAATATCTCAAATCAAAAACATAATATTATAATAGCCCACGGCCACGTAATAACTCGGGATATGCAACACAAAATAATAATAAATACACGTTTGTTGGTAAAAACATTTCTCCAAAACTGCACAAAACCTGCTTGTACCCACAATCATCCGAGATTATTCGCGTCGCTGCAATTGTGACAAATGCCATCCGTCATCCAGCCCCTCATTTGCATGAGAAAAACTGAAGAACAACTATTTATCAAATGGCGAGAGGACTTCCGGACGCCATGACAGTAGGCGCGACGAGCATCCGCTTCTGTGTGCTTGAGTTTACTAGATGTGACAAATGGTAACAAATGGTTAATTTAATTGCGTTTAATGAAGTTTAGTTCATTAAAATGCAGGAAACGAATAAATTATACTTCAGTTTTTTCATAAAGCAGAGGTATAATAGTTCCTGTAGGTACCTACTTAAATATTAGGTACTCGTTTAATATACGCAATTTTTGGCAATTCCTTCATGACAAACATTTTATAAACTCAGTACACAGTATCACAATATTATTTATCGTAATACTGTGTTCAGTATAAGTACTTACTTTAGGAATGTTTATGACAGTCAGAGGTCATCATTTAGTGATAATTTGTTCGTTTCATGGCATAGGGTCATTGCGCCTGTTCGCGTCCACCTGCCTATTCGCGTCCATTTTGCGGATATCTTTTAGAAAATTCACGAAAATAAGTATACTTTATGTAAAATTGTAATAAGAAAAATTTCCGATAATTACCTCAATGTATAAGAGACATGCACACTTATTCAAATTATGCCTGCGCACCGCCTATCCTATTTAAAAAAATATTTAAGTTTGGCTAATAAACGAGAGAGCTAAAACGCGCGGGATTTTGAGAAAAAAATAGTGCGCAGCGTCGCGTTTGACGGTAAGTATCTTATTGTTAAATGTGAAGTTTTGAATATGTAACTGTTTCTTTGCTTTGCTAACAAAACATGGAATAGTATGGATTATAAATAAGCTTATTTCTCTTACAATTAATAGCTAAAATAAGGTGGACGCGAATTACTACACCGAATTTGTACAACTTCCATTTTGCGTCCACGGTGGGCGCAAACTATACCTGTAGTGCATAACAATAGAACATATTGCGTCCACATTAATTTTCATTACGTAGCAATGAATTGTTTGTTAAAATATGTAATTTAAAATAGATTGTAAATTTTGGACTAAGACCACAAGCTGTTAATTTAAAATTTCATTCAAATTAGCAAATTTTTATGCTATTTTTTCATTTTAAAATGGGTATTCTAAGAATGAGACCAGTATTTTTGAGAATGAGAGTCAATAAGTCTGTGGTTAAGAAAATAATATAAACAAAAAGGAAATTTAATTCATTAGAAACTAAAAAATAGGGTACCTAGGTAGGTAATCTTAATAGAACTGATTATTATTTATTTTTATAACGTAACTTTGTTTTTTGTTAATTTTTGGTTCTAATAATGATGAGAAGATAAATATAATTAAGTTTTTCCAGTTTCCTTACACAGTGAATTATATTAATAATAATGTTGATTTTAGGGTTCCGAACCTCAAAAGGAAAAACCGGAATCCTTGTAGGATCACTTTGATATCCGTCCGTCTGTATGTCCGTCTGCCGGTCTGTCTTTCTGTCAAGACCCTTTTTCTCAGTAACGCGTAGAGGTATAAAGCTGAAATTTATTTTGAATACTCAAGTCTACGGTCCCTTGAAGCAGTGAAAAAATCAAACTTATAAGCCAAAGCAATCAAAAGATACAGCCGTTTATGCTGAAAATTTTCGCAAATTTCGACATTCGCAAGGGAATCAAAACCTACAGGGTACTTTACGTGAACACAGACACTTGAAGTTTGGTACGAAGCAACGTCTTATAGCACAAATAAGGGAAACATTGAAAAAATAATCATTTACAGTTAAAACATATGAAAAAAGACAGGTTAATACGGAACCCTCGGTAAGCGAGTCCCACTCGCATTTGGCCGGTTTTTATTAAATAACTATATTCGTAAATAAATAATTTATTAAAATCTAATTTTTATTTGCATTTATCTGATAAAATATCACCCAATACACTCTTAATTCCTTTTCTAAGCTGGTGGACGCGAACTGGTCCACGGGTGGACGCAAAAAGGAATTTATGGACGCGAACTGGGTAAAACGCCAAATTCTGCTATTTGTCTAGATAAATAAAAACCACATGATATTTCCAACACAATTGAAAGGAAATCATAAAATAGACTATGTAAGGAACACGTTACATAAATTTTGCGTTGAAATTTGTTCTGGAACATTTTTATTTTCTCCTTCAAACTTTCCAACTGCACTAAGTGGACGCGAACTGGCGCAATTACCCTATTATGCCTGACTAGCTTCTCGGCGTGAAAAAAAATCAAAATTGTCTTATTTTGATTTTTTGTAGTATTTTATGTACAGATTTTCATTGGAAAGTATTCATATCAAAAGGACTAATGACTGTAATTGTTTAATATTAAGTATTATTAGGTACTACAAAAATACAGAATTATCCTTCTAGTTCTCTAACTCCACTTCACGATGATCCCTGATTGGGGAGCGATCTCTATTTAGATAATTTAGTGGTTCTGTGGAGATGAAATATTTCGCCTACAGCTTGATCTTGTTATCTCGGAGACGCCATTTTGTTTACCTGATACCCTTAATCGCTTAGCATTATATTCCTTGTAGTCGGATTTTATGTCTTGAGTTTGAGGATGAGATTAAGTTCTAAATTTTACCAAATATGAAGATATTCAGGAAAAAAATTAGCTTTGTTAAATACACCTACTCTACTCAGATGAAATTTATAAATTCAGTAAAATCGTAAAAAAATAAACATGGAATAAAAACGTTTTGTCTTTAAAATATTAGTTAGTACACACATAGTAGGTAAGTACCTAATAAATTCCTCTTGATATTATGATGTAAAATAAAAGCAGAATATATTTTTTAATACGCTAAACTATGTAGGTAATCTGGGGGCACGGTAGTGCCCCCGCCAAGACGAGCCAAGCGAAAGAGAAGCGGACGGGCATAATAATTATTATTCTCGAAACATGGTTACACAAGAGATAAAAATCATTCGATACATAAAAGAGCAACTATTTCATAATTTCATCACAGTCGACAACCCTTCGATAGCTCAGTTGGTAGAGCGGTGGACTGTAGATGAAAACGATTGATATCCATAGGTCGCTGGTTCAAATCCGGCTCGAAGGAATCCTTTTATATTTTTTTATATTTTTAATTTATTAGAATTTACCTTAGAAAACACATACCATTACTTTGAATTTTTAATCATACAAAAAAATATTCGTTTTTTTTTTGGGGAAAAATAAAAAGATTGATTTCTTACTGCATTAAAAAAATTTATTCATTAACAATTTATTTTACATTTAAGAAATATAATTTATACAACCTTAAATTAAAATAATTTAATTTAAATCATTCACGCTACAAACCGAAAATAAATTGACATCAGCCTGAGCCCTGAACCTTCATTTCGCTGAGAAAACTGCAATCAAATAATACAAAATTCAATTTGTGCTCGGTTACAATTATTTGAAACCCTTGAGCGTGCTGAATCAATTACGACAAGATTTCCTTTGTGGTAAACATCAGGTAAAAAATGAGATCTTTTTAATCAATGCTCTTATTTAGACCAAACGATAAGTGTAGGTACGACTTAGTTATTTAACTATGTCTTAGACTTTAGTTACTTACATAAAAAGTATTATTGTAGTATGATATTATGTAGTACAACACTAATAAGTATTATTAGTGTTACCTAGTTACTATTATTTCGAATATGATAGAACTTAAACCTTTAAACTCGCCAATTTGCATTTATCACTAATTTAATGAATAATTACTGTTACTTGCTGCGATATAATTACCTTATTATTAAATTACCTCAAAAACAAACATTTTCTTTTCTAAAACGGTCCAAACCTATTTCATGATACCTAGGATTTCGATTAATGGATACGACATTATGTCGTGTGACGACCAAAAATCGTATCGTCAACCCAAAATAGTTTCACACTCAGTGAACAAGACCAATTATACGCAAATAAAGTTAACCCTTCAGTACTGTGGAACTTTTTAATTGACGCTAAATCGAAAAGGGATCACAAAAACGACTTAGCCCATTGTTACAGGAAATATCATTAATCTATGTGGGTGGCACTTTTAGATGCCAATATAATTGTAAAACCAAAAAATGAACAGGTATGAACGAATAATGAGAAATTCATTATTATTCATTGACGGGTTCAAAATAAGAAATTAATAGCAAAAAGCCAACATCACGCGGTGTTCCCAGGCGGTCACCCATCCAAGTACTGACCGCGCCCGACGTTGCTTAACTTCGGTGATCGGACGAGAACCGGTGTATTCAACGTGGTATGGACGTTGGCGATATCTAAATTGAAATAAGAATACATAATGGTGGTATTGTACATGCACTGGTTTAACAAATTATTTTTTTTTATTATTATAATAGATCACTTGTAGACACACTTATAAAATAACGAGTTGAGTATTTTAATACTTTTCGTAAAATTATATTATTATGTGTAATAAGATATTATTTAGTCTCAATAGTCAATATCAACACAAATCATTTAAAATCAGTAACAATGTAGGTATCAAATTACAAAACATAATCCTTCTTTTGACCAATTGATGCGAAAGTCGTTAATTACCAACTTAACCCTTTGTCTGGTGCTCGGAATAAATCTGTATTACATACGCTTCTCAAACTTTTTATTTTTTCTTTAAACATTTTGCCAATTTTATTTATAATGAATGTTCTCTATATTTAAATAGACTTTAAATGTTTAAGTGTATTTTGTTTATGAACATTCGAAGGGCCAATAACGTAAAAATTAAAAGCTAAATATTTCAGAAGCCATTTTAATGTAGGTAGTACGCTTTATTTTACAAATCCTCCCAGAACATCTTACCTATATCTTCATCTTCACAACATCTTATATTTACTTAATTATTGAAATACTCATAGTTAAAAAATAAAGCTTAGACTGACTGGTGTCCGTATTTATGATCTACTCTTTTTGTACTTAATAACTCCATTTCAATTTAAAAAAAGAACACATTAATGTTTTCATTTATTACACTCGCAATACCACAATTTAACGATTCGACTAAGCTCGCACCCCTGACATTGATTCATCCTAACCCGTCAACTGGTGATGGATCAAGTTATTAATACTGTGAGCGTGCCGAATCTGCCCACTAACCCTTTCTATGCATATTTAATTATTCTGCCATTCAGCCTTTTTGATTTTCTTTAAAACGTAATTAATAGCTTTTGAAATCTCATCCGTTTGATACGCAAGGTCGTTAGGGGCGTGAAGGAATTTAGTAAGTTTGAAAAAATGTTATTGTTCATAATTTTGTGTTAAAATACTTTGTTTTCTGATCAAGTTTGAAACACAAATTTACCATTAAATTGGTCTCCAGGCAATCTAAAAGAATGTAAATTATAGCCCTTATATACAAAGATTTTATATTAACCCTTTTAAAATAGAAGCGCCTGTCAGAATATGTACAGCAATATAGCAAACATAAAAATTAGCCCATATATACATTGTTTTGGTAAATATTAATTTAAGAGTGAGATTGGTTTTAATCCATTTTATAATAATATTCAAACACAATTAATATTTTATTTGACTTACTAGTGATTTTAATAACTTCTATTTCAATGACTCCACATTAAACAACTTCAATGCAATTATTTATCTCTACTCTTTGAGTTGTGTATTTTAAATAAATCATAAACAAGTTTTATGAATCAAAATGACCCCTCCTTTAGATATTAAATTTAAATTTGTGTTCAAATATTCGCACGCGATAATGACCATCTCTTTATGAATCATAATTGCCCGCATAACTAATAATTTCGAGATCAATTACTTCTTGCTATTTTAATCTTGCAGGTACAGTTAAATACAAAAATCTCAAGTATAAAAAGTTTCAATAATTCGCATTGCAAAATTATAAATATGAAAATTTTGAAATACTCACATTTACCTTATTAAATCGTAATTTTGAAACTATCCATAAGCGATATATTATGTTTCAAAAATAACAATATTCAGTCTTCACCAGCATGATGTATAATATTATTATGTGCATGGTGCATACTTAAAAATATAATTTACCTATACCTTGTTTTTTGTTAATTATATTTTACAAATTCTTTTTTGTAAGAAGGTACTTACTTATGTATTGATTTTATATAAAGAAATTTTTAAACAAAAACCTAAAAAATTCTAAAAAAATATGTTCTCGACTGTACCCAAAATGTTAAACCCTTGCTCATTAAAGCCATGCGCACCAGAATTAGTATGTAGATGAGTAGAATTATGTGAAGTTGATCGATAGACGGGAGTGACAATGTGCCCGCATCGCAGGTTTGGTCCACTTGATGCTTGTGCGTGTCGTGGTCATATCGTAGATTTGATCATTTCATGATATGAGTGGTCATTTCACGAAATGGTCGCATATCATGAAATGGCCAATTTAGTTTGGCCACATCATGATGTGGTTTGGGCAGATCAATGATAAGCAATCGTTTCACGATATGGCCAATTAACGCACGGTTTTTTCATGAAATGATCAAAATTATTTGATCATATCGTAAAATAGTTACATTAATCGTTGGTAGAGGCGCTGCAAGCTCTGTGTTTATGTGATAAGATGGTGGCCGCTGACGAAAATTAAATTATTCGCAGTTAAAAACTTCATAATTCGTTTAATAACAATATTATGAAGAAAGTACCATAGCAAAGAATTTACGACGAAGAGGTACGAGTACTATGGAAAATGTGGATATCTTATATGTACAATTTAAGAAAAAATGCGACATAAATAAAATAATTTAAGAAACTACTACTATATTATTATAATTGTTTGTTTTTTAAAAAGCGATCCGCTTCTGGCACTCGCAGGCCGCTGCCGCGGCACGCTCGCTTTGCTCGCTCGGCTCGTGCGTTGTTTGTCAAAGTCTAACCTAACCTAACTTACCTGTTTTCTATTGCAAAAACGATTCGCTTCTGGCATTCGCCGGCCGCTGC
This sequence comes from Colias croceus, assembly GCF_905220415.1. Taxonomy (NCBI): domain Eukaryota; kingdom Metazoa; phylum Arthropoda; class Insecta; order Lepidoptera; family Pieridae; genus Colias; species Colias croceus. Next base: position 7,820,759 of record NC_059556.1, on the reverse strand, counting down.
CGCGGCATTAACTTAAATGACATTAAACAAGTTTTTAGAATATAGTTATTCTGAAATTTTTTAATATTTTATGGACTCTTTATATTTTATACGATCTGGCCAAATGTGGATGAACAAATCGTGAAACGTTGACGATTTAACGATCTGATCAAACTATGTTGGCCATTTCACGATATGCGACCATTTCGTGAAATGGCCACTCATATCATGAAATGATCAAATCTACGATATGACCACGACATGCGCACCTAGCTTTATATTTTTAATTTTACATTATGTAATAGTGACGTACTTTTAGTGACAGGAGCTTCTTGGGAGCTTCTATTTTTTATTAATTTTAAAAAGTACAATATTTGGATAATTTACAGTATATGTAAATTACCCCTGGATTATTTAAATAATTCAAACAATAATTATTTATTTATGGACAATTTATTTTCTTGAAAAGTTAAAATATTATGTACAAAAAATATGGTATAATTTGCATCAAATGTACATGTACGATATGAAATAAAAAAGCAAAAAGCCAACATCACGCGGTGTTCCCAGGCGGTCACCCATCCAAGTACTGACCGCGCCCGACGTTGCTTAACTTCGGTGATCGGACGAGAACCGGTGTATTCAACGTGGTATGGACGTTGGCGATAGCAGTTCGGAAATTAAACTACTGTTTCATGTTATATTAGTGAAGATCTAGGAAAAGTATAGATATACCTTTCCATAGTTTGTGCGAAAGAGATGCAACAATAGAGAATGCAACATGATAAGATTGCCTAATTAGAAGCAATTAAGCGATATCGTGGAACTAATTAGCGGAAGATAACAATGTTGATTAACAATAATGTAATTACAGATAATAATATGAACGGTTCGTCACTGACAGTAAATTATTAATGTGAATAGCGATTGTAATATGGGTGTGTCTCATATCGGGCATTATGGTGTCAATTTGTTAATCAGTACTTAATTATATAAAGTGCCTACATATAAACACCCATTATAAATAGAGTTTCGTCTATTATATTCATAATATAATGGTATTTTAGTTATCATAGGTGATATAAACAGATTTACCTACTTTCTTCAGGCTTCACGTAAAATAAAAGCAACAAATTTAGATAGTGACTGATAGTTTTTGAATAGATTTTTTTTTTAATAAATGTAGGTTAATTTAATATACCTACAGCTTATTTTATAAATACTCTATGTTTATCCCAATATTTAATAGAATATCACCAGCATTACAAAACCATTCGCTCACGATATTGGTTCTGACAATACTCGAATTGGAATCCATAATTTATTCACCCCTGTGTTGTAGTGTCAAATTCCAGTGTGGAAGTGTGGAAGATTATTTATTACGTTTCAGTTTTAACTAATATTATGTTGAAAATATTGAATTGCTAAAGATTGTTGAAGGTTTGGAAAAAAAATGTTACAAGGACGCTCTAAATTTTAATGAATCTATGGTTTAAATTCTTAATACAGATAATAGTATGATGGCTAATGAGATGTTGAAACATGTGAACTAAAATAAAAATAAATAATTAAGTACATAGGTTCCTTTTAGTTCATGCATGACAATATATTTTAAAATAATCGCTATAATAACAAACGTAATCATCAAACTATCAAAATATTTTGGAAAATTTAAATTCAACAAGATGCAAAAACGAGGCAACGGAAAAATATACCACAAACAATTAAAAAGAATATAAAATATTGCACGAAAATATAGATTATAAAAAATATGCCCGCTTATAAATTGTAAAATCAAACTTAACCCTTCCACGCATCGCGGGGTCTCTAAAGCCATTTCGGGGTATTAATTACCGAATCGTTCACGCGTTGCTGACTGAGACGCGACACTCTTTCAATGTATTCACCCCTTATCTGCTACTCGACTGAATATTAATAATTTTCACTACAGGGGTAATCTTTAGCGATTAATATTTGGAGTCATATAAGAGGATTGCGCATATTAGAATTGTGACTAAATTAACCGCTGGATAAAATGTTTAATACTGGTAAAATATAGGTACGTTGATAAATTTTGTTTTCCCTCTATTATACTTATTATTACTTATGAATCTGTCTTCAGGGCACGAGTAAGATAATGGTATCATATCTTTTATTTAATATAAACATCCGAGAAATCCATATATATTTTATGGGATCCATTAACACAAAGCATTGTGGATCTGTAAAAGTGTAATCAAATAAAAATATCGCAGACAGATCTTCAATATTCATGAGGTTATAACCACGAATCATTGGAACCGGTACGGGAGCAATATTTTTCCCAATCACCATTAGTACGTATCTACTTGCCTACCGACCTTTACACAGCGTACGATAGCCACATGCTTACAGCTTGTCACCCAAAAATCTCTCATCAATCTCGTCAATTATTTGCGTAATGTACACCTTACTTTCAACGATTTAAGGTTTTATTTCGAACGAAAGATAATCATCAGTTTGGTCAATCATTCTTGTAGTAATTTCGCAGCAGAATGCGGAATATGTCGACACTTCACTTTTATTGTATCAAATAATAGGGGTGTTCTTATAGCCGTTATCGCGTGTTTGATCTAAAATGATACTTGCCTCACTCACTTCGAGGGGTGTTTTCTATAGAGCATGGTGCCAAAATTCAACCGATATCAAAAATAGAATCGCTCAAATAAATATGGTAGATCCAAGACTGAATTGTCTCCTTTGTCCGTGGTTTTATAATGCCGTTGACGTCAGAATGATGTATTTGATACGGTTCTAAAAAATATAAGGGGACCGCTAAGCTGGACTATCACTCAATCTTTAATATTGTGTTTGTAAGATGATTTCGTGTATACCTACTGTAAATTATTAAACTGTCAAAAACAGAAAGTATTTTTGAAATGAAGCGGGAGAAATAAAGGAAGAGATGTTCTCTAAAATACCTTTTTAAGATTTAAAAGGAGGTAAAAAGGAGGTTTTATCTTCTATAGATATCTATAAATTGTTTATAGTTTTCCATTGCGCTGTCATAAAAGCATCTCAAAAGCGTCGCTAGCTAAACTCCCCCGATTTCCACCAAATAAATTCAGCTGAAAATATTTCGTGTCTCCATGAGCCATAGATTTTACGCTTCAAGGCATCTTGAAGACAATAAACTGAGCAAACGTAGCGAACGATAACAGCCAGCCATTTGGACATTTCAAACTTAGCTCGGATCTCAAGACATAACCATTTCCTATTCTCGTATGAGTATCATCCATCGAATACAACTAGTCTGCGAACTGACGTGCGCAATCAAAACACAATACGTTATAAATGGCTCACATTATATTGGAGCCAGCGTAACTTGCGCTAGTTATACGATATTTTATTCAATTTTGGCATCTTTACCGTATAAGATATGGTTCAAAATGTGACAGTGGAAGGTGTGTTTATTTTTGTAAATTATGCTTTGACTTCCCAACTTTGGCCCATAACCATCCCGCTGTGATAGGTATAAAACAGCAATAGGTTTCGATAAATTTTCTTGTATTATTTATAGCGGTAGTTTGGTGTGGCGTCATTTCAGTCCATTACTTAGATAGTGGTGATATAGGATAAAAGAATATGCTATCTGAAAAGCAAATTGTCGGCTTCATTATTATTTGGCTGCTTTCTTAACACAGGCTATGCCTAGCAAGAGAGCCAGAGCCTCATAATCAATATTGTATATCTTAAAGGTGAAATAAAGATTTATTTTATTTTTATTTTTTTATTATTTTTATTGTATTGAATATTTAAATATTATAAATTTTAAACACGAAAATAATAATGAAAGCAATAAGAAGGATAAATATAAACCTTATAATGTTATTACTGTATATTTTTTATTCTTTTTTCTATATGTCCTATTATTACATTATGTAAATTTACCGAGGGCCAACACGGGTTTCCATAAAGTATTGTTAATAGTTAAGTAAGTACTTATTTTTCCTCATGAAATCTATTTATATTTTTTACTCATTATCTCCCAACATTATCGTACTGCATTCGCCAACGTCCATACCACGTTGAATACACCGGTTCTCGTCCGATCACCGAAGTTAAGCAACGTCGGGCGCGGTCAGTACTTGGATGGGTGACCGCCTTTTTTTTTTTTTTTTTTTTTTTTTAGTGGGGAAATCTTGCATAGATACCCACGGCCTCCGGGGAAGAGGCCGTGGGTTATGTCGGATTCCTACCGACCAAAACCCCACTGTGTTCCGTCAAGCCACATCAGCGACAGGGCCACGGGTATGTGTAGAATTCATATGGGTGACCGCCTGGGAACACCGCGTGATGTTGGCCTTTTGCATATTTTGTTTTAACAATTTCATTTTTTGTATTATGTTGATTGACGTATTAAGTTCATCAAAACATCGTTTTATCCAATATAATGGTTGAAATGAAATGAAATGATAATTTATTTGGTTGCGTAGATCGGTCCGTAATTGGACGATACCTTTAACCCGTAACAAAAATAAGAATTATTTGAAAGCATCATAATAATCAAAATTACATAATTACAGACAACTGATGTCAACCAAACCTCATGTTTATTTCACTGGTAATAATCAAATCGTCAATTACCCACTAAATAAAATTGTCCCTAACAAGGGAACACTCTTTGTTAATGAACGAACTTTAAATAAATTGGGGTACAATTTACCCCGTACGCACGCGATCGGTTAGGCTTGTATACGTAGTATAATATTATTAGTCTGTGGTTAGGCCTTAAAAGGTAAATAAATATAAGATTTTAATTTATCCTGCGTTTTTATCACATTGGTTTTCAAGACAATAATTATAGGGAAAACAATTTCAATTAGGTACTTTTCAGTTATTTAATGTTTACGAGAAGAATCTTATGTAATTAATAATCAATGTTATTAATTCATTTATTTTCATTTCTTTGATACTTTTCAATTTAGGTAAACATGTTTTAGAAAGTACATATAACTATAGTAGCGGATATTTTTTAAGTTTATCTAAACTTTATTGCGCTATCATTAATTCATACGATGAAAAAATGCTAGGTCCTAGTTATTAAAAGTGTGCGAGACTATGAAAGTAAAAACAACACACAACAAAATAAATAACATTGTGTTAATAATGTAATCCCCAAATTAAGCCACAGCATTACAAACTATTTATTCTATTTCGTAGAGAAAATAGAATTACCCAAAAGATAATTTCACTTCGTGGCACGCACGTGCTGTCGCGTGTCAAATAATTTGCCGCCAAAATTCTGTTTGTATTTAAGATTGAATGGAAATAAACGGTAAATGTATTGTCAATTTGTTTTTTTTTTTTTTTACAATTTTGTCATTGTTAGCAATTTATGTATTAAAGTGAATATTCCTTTCAAGTAAATGATGAAGTAAATTAATTAATATTTAAAAACTTCAGTCGTTTACTTTTATGCTATTGATAATATTTGAGTCTCTCAATAAGAATAATAAAAACTACGAACAAATTGAATGGATTTGTGGATCATCTATAATTTGTCTCCGCTTGTCTCTGCTTGAAAGTAGGATAATTAAAAAAAAAAACTAACCTTAAAAAATAACAATCCGCGCGGAACCGGGGCGAGCAGCTAGTATTAAATATTATAAAAAAATTTCTGTCTAGATGTAACATTATAAATATTATGTTATCATTAGAATATATACTATAATTTCATTCGCGCACTCAACGCTCCGATAGCCGTGATCGTCTAGTGGTTAGGACCCTACGTTGTGGCCGTAGTAACCCAGGTTCGAATCCTGGTCACGGCAGTGTCATATACACTGTTACGGCGGAGATATACTTTTGCGTTTTCTTTTTTGTTATTGAATAATACATAATATTGGTTTAAACTTTAAAATATATTTTTATCTTTTGCTCTTCATTTATTTTCTATCAATTGGAATGTATAAATCCTTTTTTATTAAATGTAGTTTTTATTTAGATTTATTATAACTAGTCTTAAGTTTAATAAGAATTTATTTATAGTTTTATTATTTTGACGTCCACAGGTTACTACTTTATATTATAACTACATTATGTAATATTATTTCAGATGCGACATCGCCAACGTCCATACCACGTTGAATACACCGGTTCTCGTCCGATCACCGAAGTTAAGCAACGTCGGGCGCGGTCAGTACTTGGATGGGTGACCGCCTGGGAACACCGCGTGATGTTGGCTTTCTGCTTTTTTTACCATTTGTTCTGATTTTATTTTAACGCTGAATAAATTTAACTGTATTATTTTTATTTGTTTTAGTTATATTATAATGTTTACTATTACACAATAAATATTTTTGTAAACACTATTGTTTTATTTATTATCCTGGTCATTGTTACCGATAAACAGGTTACAGGACACACAAACTGTAACAACAATAATTTAACAGCTAGATCATTAAAACGGAACGGACGTAAATCCTAACGCTTAATATCCTTAATGTATTATTAGGGAAATAACGAAATTACTGTCCAAGTTTCAATAGTGCCCAAAAACCAAAAACATCACCCCAAGGAGCGGTTTGCATAAAGAGAGACGAACATAAAATCTTACGATGACATAAAACAATTAAATAGGGTTACAATCCCATCTAATTTGCAGAATTTTAAACTCTATCTCGTGGACTTAAGGTTGTTCAAATCTTATTACGAGCGCATTATGAAATTTGCGAAATTTATGCACAATCATTATAGCGTCTCTACGAATATATGAAACAACATTTTGGTACACAGCAATACTTGAATTGGCTTTTACATTGCGGCTTTGCTTCGTAAAATTTTGCGCCTCACAATAAACAACGAGCAATACTTACGCAACGAAGCAAATTTATCGCGTCGGATTTTCACCGCAGGGTGCGAAATTCAATTCGTTCGAAGCGTTCCCTTAATTTAAACAGGACAATGGTCAGTGGGTTGTAACTGCCTTGATCCTAAGTTATGTTAGGATTAGCTCTATCTTAATATCAGCTCCATTAACAGGGGTCAACTTAGAGATACGGGTGTGATTGAGTTAATGAAACCATCTTGCAATATATGTAAATGTATTGCCTTCGGCTCTGTTTAGTGTAGGAGATTAAATTTTGCTTTTATTTATTTCGCTTCCTTTGTTTCGAATAATTTTGAATATAAATTATATACGCTTATGTTTTCGTAAATAAATATATTTTAAAGTAAAATAAGCATTTAATATTTCGAGATTAGACTTTGGTATTCCTAAACGTCGATTATGCGTTGTTTTAACATTATTTTATTTTGATAGACAATATTATATTACCTACTTACTTTTAATTGTTTTAAATGAAACGATTCATTTAATGAGATCAACATATTGTGTTGATTCTATACCTAATCCTGTCCCTGATACACATTTTTTTTAAATATAAATAAAGAATAAAATGACCTCTAAACATAATGAATGTTGAATGTACCTACATCTTAAAATTTAAATATACCTACAGTTGTAAACCATACTAAATTCTTGTTTATCAAAGATAGATGATACCAAGTACTTATATGAATATCTCATTCCCCATTAACATGCAAACATTGGAGACCAACAAAAGCCTGTAAAGCAGATATAAATGATGTCAATTTATAAACCATTGTTAGGACGTTCCTGTCATCAGTATGTTAATTGCATATTCAATGGTATATCTAAGTACTTAGGGTTGAAAATATTAATCCTTTGTGTTATGAGATACTGTGCAGAAGTTAATAATCAAGGTAACTAGTTTCTTTACAAGTGATTAATCGAGCACATATTTTATTGGAATTACGAGGTCGCCTTTGCTTATTTCATGTTATCTGTTGAGTGGATCGATATTATGTGTTTTTAATTTTTGTGTGTCCAATAATGTGGAAATATAATCTAAATCAAATGGGGTACAATTTTTGGTTGAACCTATGCTTTTGGCGCATTTGCTTATCTGCAACAAACAATTCATTCGTCAAATTATAATACTGTTAAGATTAAACCTGGATATTATAAAAATATATCAAATTAAAACAATGTTATTTTGACTGTTTAATAACTTCTTTGATTTTGTTACGTCCAACGTAAATTATATTTTCATGAGTAGAGCAAATTCAATAAGGTTGTCTAATACCGCATCTCTTTGGAATAATATTTTGTCTTTGAACATATTTATCTAGACTTACCCATTTCATTATTTTATTTAACAACCCAAAAATTTCTTTTACATGTTAATCCTTACTAGGCTTAACACAGATTATAAAGGCGAGGGTACAAATAGAGATGCGCTGATAACTTACGTAATCCTTATAACAAATGGTGTTAATAAGAAACCTGTCGCGAGATTAGTCAGCTTTAATTGTGGTTGTCAACGCGGTTGCTAGTGATGTGCTCAAATTATCAATATCGATAGAGTTGAGGTGCGATTTTTGTTTATTATTAAATTTGAGCTCTACTTATTCGCTTTCTCGCTTCTCAATTTACTTCTAAAGCGATTTAGTACGTGTTATTAATACTATGAATATCGATAAAATAAGTGGATGATTTTGATTATGAAAAACCAAATATATATTTACGTCTAATCAAATTTTTTAAACAATGTGGAACAAATTTTTATGCTCCTACTCTACTTATTAGCAAAATATATTAAAACCTAGTTCTATCAAAGTATAGTTTCTTTATTCATATCTCACTTATAACGTAGATGGAAATAAAATTTCAGCACATCACTATTCTATAATTCGACTGCGCTATTCGCGGCGTTAAAAGCGGATTACTTTTAAAATTAAAATGGCGTTCGCGGTACGTAATTAAAATATGTCATAATATTTAGGGGAGGGGTGGAATAGTAAATTAGAAAGGTTTCGTAGTTTATTACTTTAATCAATGGATATGATTAATTAGTTTGTTACTTTTTATGTAAAAATATTTGTGAATGTCGTTACATATCTCTTTTCGCAATAGGTTTAGGTGGAAGATGTAGGCAAAACTTACTCTTTAATTTAAAACAAAGCGATCTAGTATTAGTTATTCTGTCTGATAAAGTAATTAAATAATACAGCTTTCGCTTATGATACCGAAATAATACTCGACTGACCGGTTGGCTTGGTCGGTAGTGGCCCAGCCTTCCAAGCCAGAGGTCGTGGATTCGATTCCCATCCGGGGCAAATATTTGTGTGATGAACAACAATGTTTGCTCTGTGTCTGGGTGTTAATTATCTATATAAGTATCTATTTAAAAATTATATATACATATATTATGTTTATCAGCCATCAGGTTTCCATAACACAAGCGAAAGCTTCGTATGGTATCAGATTGTGCCGTGTGTGAAAATTGTCCTGAAATATTTATTTATTTATTTAATAAAGATAGAGATTGCTCGATACATTTCAGATTCATAAAAATATGAAAATAAATAATAAACGTTATTTTATACTTAGGTATCACGTTTACATAAAGCTTTTAATAGTCACTTAACATAATATTTTGAAGAAACTTGTAGTCTCTTTAACACTTACATCTCATTCATCTCATATAATAATTCCTACAAAATCACGATTGAGACAAGACAAATACACCCATTAGATTCTGCACTAGCCACATTAGTACTGGTCAGCAAAATAGACGAACATTTACCAAGTTACCTTCATTAATTCAAGGGAGTTATGACGCTTTGGAATAACTTGCACTAATTGTACAGATATATTCTGTGTTACGCTGTTTTGATTATTATCTGTAGCCTGAGTTTATCTAGGAGTTTAACTTTATATGGAGGAAAGAAGAAACTGCACGATGTAGTTTTTTTTATATCGGAGATCGCCTGGAAGAAAGTAATTGGCTTTTATGTCCAATGTCCATATAATTTATAAGCAATATCAACTTTTAAAGTTTTAAACATTGAGATAATATTACTACATATGGAGGAGACACCACGAACAAAATCTGTGCGCCATTTTTTTGCTCTAATTAAGTTTTAAAAACTATTATCTAGTTAGGTACTTACCGATAAAAGTTATTCCTTTGCACTTTTACGTATTATTTGTGCAATATCGTAACACACACGAAGGCATATTTGATGCGTTTCACTTTAAAACAAAAATGAAAAAGAGCGTGCAATTACGCCATATGGCGTATGTTGAGCGGAACATAAGTGATGTAGGCGGTGTCGTCTCCATATGTATATCTCAATGCTTTAATCTTACTTTTTAATAACTCAATCTTACTTTTTAAGAACATAAGTGATGTAGGCGGTGTCGTCTCCATATGTATATCTCAATGCTTTAAACTTACTTTTTAATAATCAAAAATAAGATCGAATTATCAAGATTAACGTAGAGAATATTATAAGATGAAGTTATTTACGTTTTGTGTTGAGAATTGAGATACAGAATTGATTCAGAATAAAAAACTTATCAACGAGCGAACAAATTTCGTACTACTCAATTTATTGAGAAAAAATATACACGTACCTATATATAATATAGTAAGTACAGAAAAATGTCGAATACACAGCATTCGTTTTGCATTCTGTTAGCCTGTCTAATACACTAATGCCCATGTAAATCCTTATAATTCAAGTTAATGATGTAACAAAACGGGATCCAGCATCCATTGAAGAGGGTCCAGCACAAAAACAAACTCTCTTTCAATACCACGGACCCCTGTCAGCGAAACAAAACACTTTAAGAGTGAAAAATGAAATCAAGTGGACATTGCGTATGGGACTTGGTAAAGTTTGGACTTGGCCAATTTTTGTCAGGTGCGTTATGTTAGTCCGATAATAATAGATTTGTAGGTGTTTGTTTGGATATTATGATATTTAATTTTAGTCCATGGCATGTTTTCTTCTAGATATCCTTAAATAAATAATTTATGTGGCTGTTTTAAAACCACTCTATTAACTTGCTTGTGACAAAAGTATTCAAGATAATAAGTAATTATTATATGTTTAGTTGTGGAAAACTTAATTAATTATAATTATAATAATACACGTATATTATTACAATATCATTTTACAATATTTGCATTCAGATATGAGACATATTTTGCTTCAATATGCAGACTTTGCTTTATCAGATTATACATAATATTCTTTTATCCAAAAATTCGCCAAGATCAAACTTTTCGCGCTCAACCCGCATCGTAACTTGACCATCCATTTATCAGCAGCACTTAAGCGAATTTACATAAAATCCGACGCATGATTAATGCGTGTACGTGATACGGTAGTGTCCGTGGATTATTCTGTTTATAATGTATAGTTGATTAATTATACCGCGAAATAGGACAGAGATAGCGCCCAGATAGGTGATCAAGCTGAGCGCGGGTTCATTATATTTTGTAGAACCGGATTGACTGGTATAAGAATTAATATTATATGTCCATTAGGAATAATTTAACATTTTATTAGTGAAAGAATTTCCAACACTCAATGTTATTATTGAATTATTGTCTCCCAATTTAACAAAGTTACAAACAATCCTAAATCCTAAAATTATGACGACGACTAGAAAACATTAAGTTAAACAAAAGGTTTAGAATTATAATGGGTTTCCGAATCGGTTTTCTGAATCTTAAGCTAAAACTATTATTACTTACTTGAAGCTTACTCTATATAAAGCTCACACGCTTATTGCACACTTACATTAATTAATTGCTTTAAATTTTTTACGATTGTTGCACAGCATAGAAAAATAAATCATAAAAAACACGAAAAAGTAGCACAGGTGCCTTAACCACGTGAATTCGAAAACGACTCAAAAACTCGAATTCGACATGTCTACGAACGGAAACCATAAATCTATCGCTAAGCCTTCGCTCGCTAAATAATAGATGTGTTTTAACATCGTACGAATTATTCAGACGTGCAATAATTCAAATCGATATGAAATAGTGTTTTTGGTAATGTATTGAAATAAAGGAAAGTCGGGTAATGTATTGTTTGCCGTGATAAGATATATTTGTTTATGTAAATTTAGGATTTGTCAGCTGTGTTGGTAAAATAAACCAACAACACAAAGTTTTTTTTTTGCAAAATGCCATTCTGCATTATTGCTTTAAATTTAACACTGAAATTAAGCACTTATAAATTGTATTATTATAAAGAAAATTCGTCTCTATTTAAAAGTTTTAAAACGTAGTTATAATTATTAATACAATATAGCTACGATTTCATTTATATCCATAATTGTACATAATTAATTTTCCAAGTAGAACCTCATTATCTATTTCTGTGAACCCCATCTTGAGCTGAATACTTCTAATCACGCCTTATATCTAGTCCCAATTACATCTACCCTCATTTCTCGTATTCAACACAATTCACAACAAATCTGCACCACAAGAACAGATGACGTTCGTTTTTCTCCCATCCGCTGTATTCAAATTTGACAGTGACAAATCCTTGGTCATTTCCGGCTGCGGTTCGGATGTTCATATCATTTATATTCATTCGCGTTCGAGTTTTGTGCGAGTGATAAGTCATCGAGAAGATGTTTTATATTAGGGGTGTAAATTAAATTACTTCGACTGTGGACTGATTGTGTTCTATTGTGTTTTGCTCTAGCTTACGCTCGCGTTGTTATCACATTATTTTATATTGTTGATCTTCATTCAGTGATTCCTACAACCAGAACATAATTATTTCTTAGCTAATCGAGTCTGAGTATTTACGGTGAATTTCCTCTCCATAAGCAAAAAACGTCTGTGAATAAGCAAAAGGTGATAAGAGTTTTGAGACAAAATTCAATACACTTTCTCTTTTAAACATTAAGCCTTCATTAAGCTAACATTGTTTACTTACTTTTTTTACAAGATATTATGAAAAATAAACTCAGTTTCCATTCTAAGCGAATACCTAAGTCTCCAAGGAAATATGATATTTTATTATTTGTCTTCATTGTTTAAAGAATAATGCATTTTCAAGCCACTTCATCATAAGAAAACAATATGAAACAGCCAGAGCCTTTCATAAATCATCATTAGCCTTTGTTTCTTATGCGCCAGTCTTGCATTGCATTTTGTCAATTTATTTTATAGTCCGAGAGGTAACTACTGAAATAGTAACTAAAAGTAAGTTGTTTTATTTTTCCATAGAGTATTATGATCGTAGCGTTTTCCGTTTTTTCCTGGCTCGAATTTTAATTGTTAAACAACATTTAATGTATCAGTGCTACAAATTAATAACTGTTTTAATTGTATCAAACTCAGTACGATCTGTAAAAGCTCTTTTATAAGTGGAGTACGATTTTAAGTAATTGACGTTTTTCATGATTATTCCATCCACCAAATTGTTAAATATCTTACATGTTTATAAATTATCCGCCGTCTCTCTTACTATAAATATATTCTTTCGCACCAAGTTCAATTGTTGAGTTCCCTACTTAAAACTAACAAAGCTAGAGTCCAAATCAACTCCAGCACAGCTCATTTCCTTTCATATGCAATCAGTTTTCATTTAGTAATACATTACCTTCAATTTCCAAATGAAAAGCAATCAGAGGAAAATACGTCTGAGAAGTAATAATAACGGCCATTTTAACTTGAGCTCTCGACACTTGCTTTCTTTCGTGATTCGTAGGGGTTTATCGTTTATCACGGGTCTTTGACACTGGTGAAGTTTTATAAGGAAAACGCTTGAAGCATATTCGGTAGGAAATCTTGGATATCACTTAGCTTGGAGTTATAACAATAAATTCGCGATACCATTTACATGCGGGCGCTTGGGGGTGCGGCACGGTTCGCTGGCGATGGTAATGCGATGCCGCGAGCTTTTTCCTGTTTGTCCCTTATGCTATTTCAAAATATTTGGAAAATTCTTGTGATTTTTTTCAATACGCTAAATTACTTATTCGTGGTTAGTCATGCGATAATAATGCTCCTGAATATAAAGAAACGATGACGAAATATATAGTAGTACGTAAGATACACGCATGTTTAATCCTGAAATCAGTAACAGTCTGGATTATACTATGTAGGTATTAATCAATTTCAAATATTCAACCTATTTTATTATCTTTGTTCTATATCAGTTCATATCTCAGTTTTATACTTGTAAGCAAATGAAACAAAAAAAATGTCATACCTATTGAAGTACATATTCAAAAAAAAATGAATGATACGAAATGACTATTATTTACATAGTAGTTACGTTGATAAAACCGCCCTTTAAAGTTACATTGAAAGTATGAACGACTGTCCCTAAATTTAGCAAACAATTTAACGCACTTTATTGATATTAAGTGTTACGAGATATTTCTGAACATATGTCAAATAAACGCTCTCCAAGCTATCAAATAGGTTTGTCCCATAAATTAAGGACAATATACATGTTAATGGCAGAAGAAAATCTAAGACTTCCCCTTTCCTTACGTTCAATACGCTTTTTGGATATGGCAGTTAATGTGTTACGAATAAACGGTATTTTATTGGAACTACTTACTTAAATAATTCTTCAGTTTAAAATAAAGTAAAGTATAAAATTACTATATCTATTTATTATATATATGATGCGACTATATATGCGATAATGACGACGCGGTTGGCGCAGTGGTAAAGTAACTGCCTACTGAGCCGACGGTTCCGGGTTCGATCCCCGGTCAGGGCAAATATTTGTGTGATGAACTCAATTATTTGTTCTTGGGTCTGGGTGTTATTATCTATATATGTATTTATTAAATATTATATTTATCGTCGCCTAGTACCCACAACACAAGCCTTAATTGAGCTTACTGTGGGACTAGGTCGATTTGTGTAATAATGTCCTATAATATATTTATTTATTTATTTATTTATTTATTATTATACACGTTTTCTTTACGAAGTTGGTATGTTTGAATTATAAAAATTGTTTATCTTACAAAATCTAGCTCTACAATTATTGGTTTCATATTTACAACAATCTATGATAAAACACAAATCTTTTTCTATTTATCTTTCTACATGCCTAACAATACTATTCATTTTAACCTTTTCATCTGATTTCCATACAATGCCGGGAAGAAATTAAACCGGGTGTGACTCGATAAATGGGCTATCTAACACCGGAAGAATTTTTCAAATCGGACCAGAAGTTTCGGAGATTAGCGCGTTCAAACAAACAAACTCTACAGCTTTATAATATTAGAATAGATATATTTATATAAGTTAACCAGACTTATTCATACATACTTAATATCTACAAAATGTTATACACCGTATCTACAAAATATTATCTTCTATCTACTTACGTGTGACTTGAACAAGTGTACCGTGACTAAAAGCATTGTAAATTTGCTGCAAACATCGCACACCACTCGTTTTGCTAGAGATCTACGACTCCCTGATGTGGCATTTTTGAATCTTTAAATCGTTTCAATACACTTTAGAATGAATAAGAGTTTTTATTTTATTGGAATTAGAAATATGAAAATGTATAAAGTCGATTACATGTTAAGCATGAAGATTTTTTTTTTAATATTTTACTTTAATTAATTATTCAACATAATGGAATTATATTTATTTGTTGTATAGCGAAAGATTAAGATTAACCTAATTTATAATAATTTTATCATTGTTTTAACGTTAAGTACACTTTGTCACGTAGAGATGCGAATTGCTACAATATTATGTATTATTAGATAATATAATTATTCATATGCAAAAACTATATGAATAACCTGATATAAAATAGTATGGGATTGTTCTAAATAACAAAAAATTAACATCTAAATCATCGCATCAAATCCAGTATCATCCATACTAATATTATAAATGCGAAAGTAACTCTGTCTGTCTGTCTGTCTGTTACTCAATCACGCCTAAACTACTGAACCAATTTGCATGAAATTTGGTATGGAGATATTTTGAAACCCGGGAAAGGACATAGGCTACCTTTTATTCCGAAATATGTACCACGGGCGAAGCCGGGTCGGACCACTAGTTTCAAATATGTAAATTGTTCAATCAGTGTTTTGATAGCACTTGTCATATTTGATAAAACGATTAGCATGCTATTAATTCATCTATAAATTTTTGAATTTATAGTCCAAGTAAATATGTGTAAATGTTTTGTAGGTAGCAAGTAATAAACGAAGATATTATTATTTGTGTTAGGAACACGTTCTCGTTAGCTCTTGTATTTTTGACTTTATTTAGGATGTGATATAACCATTTTTTTAACCTACGTGCATATTTAGGATAACTGATCATCTACATACGAATATTATAAAGAGTATATTAATAAGTAGGTAAGTAGGAATGTTTGAATTGTTCATTGAAATTTTAAACACATTAGAAGATTTATAAACTGCGATTTTAGTTAAAAGTAAGCTAATTTCACGCGAATTCGCACTATAAAGTTTTCTATGAGTAGGTTTAATTATTAACAAAGAGAACAAAAGCGTTACAATTTTACTTGTGTCACCGATGCGATGTCAATGCTAATTGCACCGCCGGCATTCGCGTCAAATTGCTATGCGATCGGTGAAACTAATCTATTTCATTAGTGGTGTTTGCTGTTTACACGTGTGTTTGATTGAATCTCATTTTAATACAAAAGCTTAGGATTATTGAGGCCATCAATGGATAGAGCGTTATTATCTATATTCTATACTAATATTATAAAGCTGAAGAGTTTTTTGTTTGTTTGTTTGAAAGAGCTAATCTCGGGAACTACTGCTTCGATTTGAAAAATTCTTTCGTTTCGTTTTGTTAGCCCATTATCCCAATAGCCCATTTATCGAGGAAGGCTTATAGGTTATATATCATCTCGCTAAGACCAACAGGAGCGGAGCACTGCGGGTAAAACCGCGGAGCACAGCTAGTTGAGATATAATCTTAAAAAATTAACCTTCACAATTGTAAGAAGATTCATAATTAATATAATATACATTCTGGTGATAAAAATCGATTTCTGAGAACTCACAGCTGCATTCCATATCCAACATAATTTAAATACGAGAATATTGAATTTCTGGCGGGACCACGAGTGGAGTTGGTCAGGCATTGTTTGCTCCGGAATTGCGAAGGACGCGGGTTCGAATCCCGACTCGTGATTGATTTTTTATTCTATAAATATTTATATTTTTACAGAATTTGAATGCCATAAAACCAAAATATCGATTTCATCGTAAATATATTATATATATAATATTTATCATTTCTATCATAATACGCGAAGGAACTCTTTAAAATACGAACCTACTAGAAAAATGTGTATTTTAATAACATCTACAACGTCACATTCTACTGAAAATTTTAATGTGATTTCACTTATCCCAAATACAAGCTTACAAGCCTACATAACCCATCTATTCAATAATGTATCGAATACAATCACACTGCACATAGCATGAATTAGTACATACTTGCCGCGGTAATGAGTCACGTTATCACTAATGAGATCAATAGAGATATGTATGTTTTACTTGTGTTTAGGACATTTTGTTATTAATGAGCGTATGACATATGATGTATAGTATTGTGCATAATGGATAACTAGTAATATTATGTGGTGTTAGATGAAATTATGTAAGATTTAATTGCGAAGAGTGCAAAATAACTTTTAATTGTATGTATTGTTAGTTAACCTATATTCCCTGATCCCTCTCCTATATATTACTTTACTTAAAAAAATATTGTTAATCAGTGATTTGATTGTTGATCAGTGTTAATTTTGGATATCAGTGATTAATAATATCTCTGTTATCCAAGGTATCGTAACTGGTCCTGGAAATCCTATAGAAGAGATATTTCAACTAGGTAGTAAAGTTACTAATAAATTGCCCCAGTGAGCTACGAATGCATTTAAAATTGCATGTATATAAGTAACGCCCGCCCGCCCTATTAACGTAAAACAATTATTAACAGTTTCAAACGAATATTTTCGTATTCTAAATAGCATAAAGATTCCTTCTTTAAAATACTCGCGAGTTATAATAAAAGTATTTCTAGTACCTTTCTAATATTAATTCAAACCTTCTTCCTAAACCTAAGAAGAAATCCCCAAGCGCAAAATTACTCATAATTAATCCCGCTATAAAAGTAGATTAACAGACGGCCACTCGGACAAATTGTGTATTAATATTTTATGTGTTCACACCGTCAAGCATCGGGGAACGGTCATAAAAGTGTCATCGCAAGATACATGGGCTATAGTGATTTAGGTAGGATTACGGGATTGTACAGTTTGTGGGCAAGAACAGTAGTTTTATACACTTATTGACACTTCTTGATGTATGGAAGTTCGTATTTGAGTTTATTTACATGTGACCCTTGAGAAGTATAATTTGCATACTTATGCCTCATATATTTTGAGATCTGTACGATTGTCAAATATGTGATTTCTATTAATTATCGTACATAATTTTACTGTTAACAAGTTCGAAATAGAATAATATACATAGGGATATTCTTACCCCTTTCTTTTATTAAAACAATTGAACTTAGACCGTGTTTTTATATCACCCAGTAATTTCACTTCTAGTCACCGTTCCATGATTATTATAGTCGAAACTGTAGTTCAAATAATATGAAGCATAAACAGTAAGTTGGTCAATTTATGGCACTTTTCTCATAAATTACAATAAAACCTATCACAATACAAAATCTCCAATATTTACCATCCCTATTTTACCCACATTACCACAAATCGATACACAGAATGTAACCCCGGGCGTGACGTTAATTAAATGTCTCTACCTATTGCAGTATTGTCCTGTCTAGATTTGTTCCACCTAACTAATATCTAATGAGAGCTAAGCCTATGCCTGAAGGCTCTACGGTGACAACGCGTTGCGTGGAAACGGGATTTGGAACAAATACATGATTAGACTGTTACAAATATTTAGGTACAGTATTGTAGTAAATTTATTACACTCTACGGAAATTGTAAGTTAATGTAAATCATTAAATACAAAAGCAGATAAAAATATAATTTAACTTTATACAAAGTAAACAGTTATAATTCTCTTGATTAAGAGTTGCACAGATGAACAAGAGTTGCTACAAGCTACTGTTTGTATAAATAACCAAATATATTTGCTTATATCGACTTAGTAATCGTCAAATGTATTGAACCGTATCAATATTCTGCATACTATCATACACACATATCTATGTTAAATACCTATAGGCACATAAAATCTCTGCGTTACCCGCATTATAACTTCAATTAGCAAGCATCCATACAGAAACGTATCAAATGTCTCATCCACGGAAACCACATTCTGTTCCTATTCCCTATAATATAACCGGTACATTCCCCTTACATCTGGTACGGAGCGGATATAACCAGTCTAATCTGGTATGAGCCGGTCCGGACTTTACGGAGCGAACGTAACACTACTGAAGGTAATAAATTGAATGACAGGGGTCAGATATAGGTGGTCAAGTTATTGTAGCCTCCAGCTAAGTGGACAATAGTTAGGCTGAATTCTGAAGGCTCGCTTTGTTTCAGACGGCAAAGCAGATTTGCTATGGATATATGAATGGATTACTTCGCTATGACAGTTGGAATGAGCTTAAGGAATGTCTCTTTGTATGCTGAGAGCTTTGATTAAATACGGCCATAATTATAGGACATGCTGTTTTTGAGATTGCGCCGTTTGTTGTGGAATTAATATTCTTGTATAGCGGTCTTGTCTGTGGTTTTACTTGTCTCGTAGACAATTACAATACTTTAAGATAAGAATTATAATTTTAAGAAAAATTTCAATTCTCAGGATTGACATGAATATAGGTAGTAACGGAAATAACCTAGCTATGTTATTTTTCGTGAAACTAATAATATTTTAAAAATACTTATAAAGTACGTAAGTTAATTTCAGAATGGTTTCCAGCCACTGAACATAATTTCAGTTTTATGATCGTGTGGTTTGTCTTAGATTAAGTCCACTATCGCGAACCGTAAAATCTGACTACATTGTATCATATTATTTAACCATAAACCGTTTACAATTTACATCCTAACATAATATAACTATTCTAAAGTTTACTAGTGGTTTATAAACTACTATAATTTTAAACCCTATCAGAAGAATACACTTTAAAATTGAATTAATTTACCGATAACTACAATTGACTTAATAATAAATAAAAATGGATTATTCTTCTATAGTTTTAATCTATTCCTCAAGTTATTGTAAAAAAACAAATTTTTAAACAAAAACGTTCACGCACAACTTTAAAATAGCACGAATTTTCCCCACTCAAAATCCCATGAAACTCACAATGAAAACCTAATACATTCTTACCCCAAGTACAATTAAAACTTACTTCACTAAGTAACTGTGTTTCATTTGCATGTAAGCGCAGTTAGCGCGGCCATTATTGAAATTTTATGTGATTTTGATTATTATTCAGTAGACCGTTGTTAGTGGACAGAGATTCGGGTAAGTTAGTGTGGAAGGGGCTTTATCAATTTATCTTCTGTATCTTTTAAAACTAGGGGTCCACCCCGGCTGGCCCGTGGTACATGTTTACGATTTCTCTTCATAAAAATCATCGTCGTACTTCAAGAAATGTTATAAAAAAAGAATTGTCGAAATCGGTCCAGCCGTTCATACGTGACGCCATGACCTAGGGATATATAGGTATTCATTTTTCATTCATATAGAGACATGCATTAAATACAAGTTTGTGAATGTCGAAGTACAATTTCATTTTTATTGTGTAATTTCTGTTCAGGGTGAATCATTGAGCTAAAATATGCAATTGATTATTTCATACAAAACAGAGATTGAGTTATTTAATATTAAACAATTGTTTAAATTCAATCAATTATTATGACAATAAAAGTGAATTTGTAAAACATACCATTGAACAAACATATGAATAAAATGAATATCAAAAGCATGATCTTGAACATGTAAACACGCTCTTACGTATTATCTAGTCTGCAAAATATCATAGAGCAAGCTGCTCTTTTGCACAATTGAATTTTAAATAAATTAAATTATACCTAACTCAATCCATGTTTAGCAACCACACCTTCAGTGAAATGATCGTTGAGTTATGTAATGGAAACCTGGTAATTGCTCTCAAAGTGCTAACGTACATAATTCATACGAATATATGTAGCGTGAAATATTTGACATTATTTGATATGCGTGTAGTATATGTACAAGGACTTGTACATAATATATTAGACGCAAATCTTGATACGAAAGTTGTATAAAGAACTTGATAGAGCAATAACTAAAATATCTATAGAATATTTTTTAATTATTGAAGTGAAACTTCTTAATCGGGGTTGGATAAAAATTTAATGTAACATTTTTTCGATACGCGTGACATTTTTCACCATCTTTTTCTTATTTCTATGGACGCGTGATTCGACGTATTTCTGTAAAGTTTCATATTATAGTAAATTATTTTTTGAAAAATAATGTCATAAAGAAGTTTCACTTCTTACCTGTGTACACTAGTACCTACACGCACACATTTAATATAACGGTTTTATAAAAAAAATACAGCTTTTTCGTAAAATATAAGGACTGATTTTTTCGATAGTAAATATTATGTATTTGCATTAACTTATACGCACTCTAAAGTTGTTGTTAATATTATACCAATATGGGTATAATATATTTAAAAATTGTTATTGCTAGTCACATCTCTACGCTCATAAAACGTAACTTGCTCAGATAGTTTGTCCCGAAGGAATACTACCTATAAAGAATCATTCACATAAATCTGAATTTAATACCTACATTAAGGTAAGTTTATTCAAATTCTTACAAAACAACTCTGTAATCCATACATCATTTGCGGTAAACACCCCATAATTAGGCTCAAATTTTTGTTAAATTTTTCCGCATTTTAATGACGTATAGAATTCCATTTTAATTGGCGGATTACCCTGACATCTGACGCTTTCGAATTACAAATAAAATCCTTGTTTTATCTCGAAAATCCAATAGATAGCTCTGAAGTAATTGCTGTCGTTTTTTAACAACTTTATCTGATTTTTCACCACGAAGATTGCTGTTTCACTGTTCATGTGATGTATACGATTTTAAACCTTAAGATTAGAGTTGTAAGGTTTAAATTTAAACTGTAGTCATTTGCGTGGAATCTTTTGAGCGTTTTTGAACGTGCGGGCATCCATCAGGATGGACAAGCGTTTTGTGGAATAGGGAACGGACGAAGCGTTTTATATCATGACGATTTACGAGAGTAATGGCCATTCAGAGATTTCTTTACGTGTTCTTGCATTTTCAATCGTATGAATGAGATGATTCAATAATGCGGAGACTTCTATTCTGTTAATAAAGTCCTAGACTATTTTATATTTGAATTTTATAACATTTAACGTTTTTTTATGCGGCTATTCCTTTGATAGTTCAAAAAACTTTATAATTTTAGTACTGCTTATGTATATACGCAAGTATTTGGTTCAATTTCCAACAGAAATATCGTTAAAATTCCACGATGGCCTTTACTCATTTTCCTCCATAGGTATTAGAACGTGATGTGTACATTAGTAATTGCCCTGACAAAAAAGCTGCAGTAAATATTCAACTATAATGGAAATTTTGCCATGTATCTGAATAAAATAGAGTAACGATAACAAAGTTTAATCTTAACGTGACGTTTAAAAAGTGCAAAGTTTCCATGAGCGATGACCGGAGACACATAATAATGGATGACCAGTTTCGACCCGTTGTGTCGAAATTTACATACACCAAGATTAATGATGTCCAAAGCTTTCGTAGGGAACCTTAATGGAACTGTGTATTTTGTATGAGATTTAGATAATGGTTAGTTATCTGTGAAGTTTTTTTTTTTGACCAAAAAATATTATGTGCAGAGCTATTCACCAATCTTTATTCATTTTCCAGAATCAACTATTTCGCCATGAACTTGGTGACATAAATGCCAATTTAGGTATTTTTATAGACGGTCCATTTATGATACTACTTACTTATTCATTATATGTACTTAATATCATAATATTATGTTCCTACTGCCGGAACACGGGCCTCTATGAGGTTACAGGGCCATAATCAACCACGCTGACCAAGTGCAAACACTACTTACTTACTAATACTACTACTATGCCAGCCTTTCAGGACGTCTACTACTTGCTTACTTACTTCTAATTAACACACACACACTTGACAACAATTGTCATAAATCATAATTCATATCATTCGAGTCACAAGAGCTTCTTAATTATGCCCATAACTGTACATTACTCTACTACATTTACACCGATATTACATAAAACAATTACAACATCAGGGTTGTATTCAAAGACAAGATCAAAGGACCGACATTCCGCTAATTGGATTATTCAACTGCAATATTAGTTCAATATCCTGACATCGGACAGTGACCCGTTACAATCGATACCCTGGGGGAGTGACGATATTATTTAGAAAATAATCGTGTTGTGTAAAAGGCATTTTTATGGTATGGGTATTGGATATGTTTATAATATGGTATTTACGCTAGTAAGAGGAATGTAGATATAAATAATTCGTAAGTATACACATTTCTATTTTCTATTACATGTATAACTATCCAAATATATTATGACGTTACAGAATCTACAAATGTAGGTACGGTCTTTATATTCTATTTTCACGCATTCACTTCACTTCATTCATTTCACTTCTAAGCATATTTTATCCAGATCCAAATTTCCAAAATCAGATTTTCAATTAAAATTCTACATTACAAACGAATAAGAGTGTCTATTAATATTCTAATCCTTTCCCTAAATTAATTTTTCGCAAATGAAGTCACATGGATTATAACATGCAATATCGTACTAAATCATAACTACATAAATAAAACAAATATTTAGTAAACAACAGCACAAACAAAACGCCTTACCAACCCACGTATGCAAATATCACCCTGTATAATTAAAGAAGCGCTATGAGATCGACTATCAACCCTATTCTCACGCTGCAATAATTTAACTTTTAAATATGACAAACGACACAAATCTACTCAACTGTAAAGACGCGTGTCGTTCGAAAGAAAATACCCGTTTCAGCTATAGGATTTTACACTTTAAGGCAGATTGGAATAGAGGTGGTTTTAGTATAAAGTGTGGAATTATAAAATCAAATTGAAATATAAACTACAGGGCGTGTTGACTTGTATTTAGCGATGTTTAATGGTTTCTATAACACTCAATTGATCACGCATGATTACAAGAGCTTAACACGCGTGCTGGTACTTTTAAAATGCGATTTTGAGTACTTATAGTGATTTAAGTGTGAGAATCTTGGATTTAATGTGCTAATACATATTGTGTTAATATGGGAATCATTGATGTATTTTTGAGAACATTTCAACTTGGGAATAAATCATTTGAAGTTGAATTATTGTTTATTATTAAACCGTTCGAATTACTGTGACCCTTTTTTAATTTCAATAGAAATTATGAGAAGTATTTGCTATTCCTAAATGAAATGGAATGGATTGGATCATATGTTTACTTTTTAATGAATGATGATGATGAATGAATATTGATAACTTGCGTTCGTATTGTTAAATATATTTACTTAGACGTAAACAAAAAGTCAACAAAAGTATGTTTCGGTGTTTACAAATTACAACACACAAAGTACAAGTAAGTATACACCTATTACAATGTCCACAAAATCGTAAATTAAACATCACATCACAAAAAGTACTTAACCCTCAGTAAACATGGTACAAAAAATCCATTTCATCGCATTAACCGCAAGCTATCTAACCCTCTCACGTCCACTCGAGAACTATTTGTCCAATCCCAAATAATTCGCAGCGGGAAAAACATTCGATGTCACGTTCACCGTGTTTAACTTTATCGTGTCCGAGAATTAGTTGCGACATTGATAGATGTACGGAGTCGGTCTAATAGACCGGGCGATGGTGGAAATTGTTTTAGGTTATGCGTGATTAATTGCGGGTTATTTCTTTTCTTGTAACAGATGAAAATTGTTGAAGTGATTGAGATTTAGATAAAGTTTTGGTTTAGGTTTGTTCAATAATTTTTCATATTGAATCGATTGATACCGTAACGTAACCCATACATAAACTTTGTTTAAATTGCTAAATAGCTTCAGCATAATAAACATCTTTATGTCCACACACGAATTTATAATTTAAATGAAATAAATTCGTTTCCATAAAATATCAGATACCAAGACAGCAGAGAATAATGTGAGATATCAAAATATCATGCTGAACATAATCATATTAAATAATTATGTAAAAATAATTTAATTTATAACCACTAAAACTAACTACAACAACCGCGTTGCACAGCTGTCACGACATCACTGTTTACATACCAAATAGCTCTAAATTACCACTGAATAATAAACGCTAATTTCAAACCCGGGACTTAGCGTCAGATAGGCAAATCCTCGTTCGATGTATCGTATCGCAATTAGTGTAAATGTTACGCGACGGCGTTCGCAAAGCTAGCTTGATCCGTACTTCGGCTTTGCGACGGGTAAATCCGACACGACTGGTGGGGTACAGCGCTGGAAGGGTTACGAGGAAATTTTGTTTTTTGTTAATAATATTATTAATATGAATAATGACATATTTTATTTAATTGCAGCAAAAGAATGAAGTGTAGTTCATTGTTATAATAGAGCCAATATAAAATTATATTTTGGAGTAAATTTTATACCAATTTGTTTTACATTTTCCTTAGTATTATATTACCAATGCTTTAATTAGATAGGTATATAACAATTTTCGTAACATTCATACGAATCCAGATACTGATGATCTATTGATCTAATCGTAATGATTGATTGATCTAATGATAAGCAGTGTGTGTCCCTTTCCTGCCAGGAGACTGATTTATGATTTATGCTTATATAATGTAAATTTACTAGCATTACTTACAGTCAAAATTTTTTTCAAATCATTTATTATTCCATTAATTTTGTTAATACGTCAAATATTTCCTCCTTTTTGAGAGAATGGCGTTTAAAATTCGTAATTTCATAAAAATCAATGTCTACATTCCAATGCAACAAATAAAACGGTAATATCTAGTTCTCTACATCCACGTTCTGTATTTACAATTGTGGTGTTGTCGCGAGTATCAAAATTAAATTTCCAACGCGTTCGTCCTTTGTTTTAAACAAAACGAGCTTGTACACCCGTGTCGGGATTTCATACGATTCAAATAGCCATTTGGTTTCACAGGGGAATGATTTTAATAGTTTTTTAATAGTGGTGTTATGTAGATTATTATTTTTGTGCTTAATGAGTTTTTGTTTGTAGGACTTTTTCAATTACTATCTTCAGTTCATTTAATTTGGGGATAGCACTGTCAGACTGACCTGAACATTATAAAAAAGACGGGTTGCACTCCGGGAGTGCCGGTAGAAGTGAAAACTTGATTATATTAACGTTCAGCATGTTTGATATTTTGGAATGGTATCCGTCTTACGCATGGAATATAAGGGCTAAAAAAAAATCCGTCTGCTTTTTCGATCAGGTCACGTGTCCTGACGCGAGTTTAAGATTTTATACCCAACGCCGCTAAAGAAGTTTTCACTTCAAAAATCTGAGAGACACTTTTAACATTCTCCTAAATATTTAATTGGAATAAATTCAACAAATGAATAGGGAAAGAGACATTTTACATGAGAATCGCGTGTAAATAGAAATTGTAGAATATAATTCGATTACAAATTGAATTGAAACGGTCACGATAAATGTATCAAGTATGATGGATCAGTGGCACGCGCTCTTCCGATGACGCAAGAAAATTGATGGCTGTATACAATTTATAATAGATTTGATATTTTAATGTATTTGTAATGGCGGATTTGATCAATCATTACTTGATACGTGTTCTAAAACGAGAAGATGAAATATTTATAAAAGATCCGATATAAAACTTGCATCTCTTATTCCAGGGCTTTATAATAAATAATAAATAAATATTATAGGACATTATTACACAAATCGACCTAGTCCCACAGTAAGCTCAATTAAGGCTTGTGTTGTGGGTACTAGGTGACGATAAATATAATATTTAATAAATACATGTATAGATAATAACACCCAGACCCAAGAACAAATAATTGAGTTCATCACACAAATATTTGCCCTGACCGGGGATCGAGCCCGGGACCGTCGGCTCAGTAGGCAGTTACTCTACCGCGTCGTCGAAAAAATATTTACGAGAGATATCGCCCTTACAACGCCGTAAAGTTTTTATATTTTTGAATCTATTGATAATATAATACAGATTATGCTGATAGATACCTATCTAAACTAAACTCTTGACGGAATCATACTTGGACACAACTACATTAAATATTTATCAAAATTTTAGCTCTCACACTAATACATGTACATTTAAGTACTTATTATAATTATTAACAACAGACTATTCAACTATTACAAACTTACTATCAAAACGTATCCTCTATCCAAGATGAGATGGTCCACTAAATCATAGAACCACTTCAAAGTACAAAGCCCTTCGAACCCGTGGAACAATGCGTTTCAAACTGTCAAACATTTTAAGCGGTAATACATATGTAAATAGGGCTCTTCAGTTTATTGTTATGGCCTGACACCCGGGTCTATGATGCTTAAGATGGTGTGATTCAGTGTTGGGAAGAATGGGGAACAAAAATTAATTTATAATTTATCAAAATTAATCATGAGATAGTGAGATAAACGTAAGCGTTTTACGACTTTGTGAATAAAATTGACAAACTTTGAAATAAAACGAAAGTTATTTTTCCATGAAATACTAGTTGACTACTACGAAAAAAAACTCTTAAACGTAAAACGCGCATGTCTTACCTTGTCCTTTCTTTCTCTTAAGAAAGAAGTAAAATAATTTGAGTGCTTCTTAAAAAAAAGTTGTTATCCAATTACCGATTTAAAAATTTAATCAAATCTTAAAACGTTCAAATTTTAATACACACGCGAAGATGAAGTTATTTATTTGCTTATCATTCTTATAGTTAGTATTGTTCATACGGATCCAAGCGTGTCTAAGAGCATCGGGTATCCATCGCTAAGAAATTCAAAACAGCCTGTTTGTTTGTCAATAACTATTTGGACGATTTATCGAAGTGATTTTAGCGAAATTGAGATTCCAATTGTCAAGTTATTACAAGGTTTTCCGTTTGAACATTTGCATTCAAGTACTATTCGATACAAAACATCTATTTTATGAGACTTTGAATGAATTGTTTTAAATTTTTATGCGCTTCTATATAGGTATTTTAAAATTATTCAGTTTCAAACGCAACCAATCAACACGTAAGGTAAGATTTCTTCTTTCCTTCCCTAAGTCTTAGGTCCTGAAATTGGGTGAAGAGGTCTTCTTAATACGCTAGTGGCTAGATAATTAAACTTAATAAACCATGCTATTTGATTTTTCCGGTGTATTTTTTTATTCTTGACTGTTCAGGCATTTGACCTCGATCTTACCTGATGTTAAGCGTCCCAATTGATAACGTTTTGCACATGTAAATAAAGAGAAACAATCAACATAATATCACTGAAAAGCGCCCCAAACCACAAAAGGACACTTCTGAACTATATACCTTTAATATCTGGAGTCTTATAACAACTAATCCCTTACATTTCCATAACTAAAACAATATCAAAGCGAGGTCGGAAAGGCCGTGACAAACTACGCTATTAGTAAAATTAATTATTTACCATCAAGTCTACGGAATTGTAAGTAGAATCGACAATCTGTTAAAAGGCAAGTTGTCGATGCTATCTGTGATTAATTTGGGCAAATCTCTCTGTTTTGCGAAATTCTAGAGTAATCTGTTTTAATTAGAAGATTGTGGATTGTTGTCGATTAGGTGATTTCTAATTACTATATTTGATTAATCTAAAAAGTTTAATTTGATATTTGTTAATAATGTTTAATTTGTCTATCTTGTTGTAATCTAATGTAAATAGTTTATTAACTTAAAGAATGAACTCACTTCGTAGTTCATTGCCTATAAATAATATATAATAATAATATATATAAATAATATATATAATTACTAGCTTACCGCCCGCGGCTTCGCCCGCTTTTTCTAAAACGTTTTGAGATTTAAACTATCCTATCTCTCAAGTTGGATCGAACTGCACATGGTGTGCGAATTTTATTATAATCGGTTAAGTGGTTTAGGAGTCCATTGAGGACAAACATTGTGACACGAGATTTATATATATTAAGATATTTGCCCCCACAAAACCATATTTTCCAAATAAATGGCATTGAAGGTATAGATAAACTTTAAGAAAGGAATTTCAAGTAAGAACCATCAATTGTTTTAGTACAATAAATAAAAAGCCTTCATCATATTACAGCCAGAAGTTTGTACGAAACCCGGGGTATTCAAGTAAAAAAAGAAAATATCGATTTTAAAAAGATATATCTATTATCTAATAACTTTATCATAGTAAATAGCCAAACAGTTTAATACTAACATTTATAACCGTCTGCCGCGAACAATACACCGGAATACATTAACTTGAAGTCAACAACAAAACTGTACCCTTAAACCTTTGATAACAACTATATCATTTCTACTAAACTCTTTTGCGATACTATTTTCATGTACACATTACATTGCTGCTCTAGAACGACTAGAGACTTCTGTATTTAATATAGAGCGTTCAATGTATAGCGTAAGTGTTCTTATGCACATGTTGTTTTGAAGATGGTGCAGTGTTCCTGAAATACTAAATTACCTTGCCATTAGGCGCTTGCCTGTTATTTGTATTGTATTGTGGGTTGTCTTTTCTGTCTGTTACAACTTAATCTATCTTTGAAATTATTATGTTATATGAAAGTTTCTATGTATAGGTCTTATATTATTATACGGAGTAAATTTAAGCGCCTGTCATAGAAATGTATCATTTTTGTAGTCTGTTTAACTATGATACCTATAACTTGAGCACGGAGTTATATTTGATAAAATTACATAAAACGGGGGTTCAACGCCCACGTTTTTTTGTTTTTTTGATTATTATCGATTGAATAATTTTTCTCTGTTTTTTGTATAGTTACCTTATTCGATTGTTTATGTTATTGTATTATAGAGAAACAGTTTGAGTTAGATTTTGAGCACAAACTTTTAATAAGACCAGGATTACACTCAAAAACCCTAATTATTCAATTACATACAACAATAAAAACATTGAACTACGCAAATCAAATAACTTTCAAATATTAAATAGCATACGAATTCACACTCAAACATATTCAATACAGAGGGGTTGCAATTCTATACAATACAGGGGGTCAAGCGTGATCTATCATTGTCAGATATATCCTGTCAAATCACTTATAACTTTAAATTGTATTGCAAGTTATTTTAGGTGCTAATTTTTGGTGGAAAATTAGAAAAAAATTAGGAATTGATGGTTGTTTAAATTCATTATTTTTTTAGAAAATTATGAAAGTAATGTCTTGTTGTGTCTTTACTTTTACTTTATATTAAATCTACAACAATATCAAAATTAACTATTTATTACTGGATCTATTCTAATAATAGAAAGATAAGAAAAGTTTTGTATATATCATATTTTCTTTGCCAATTCAAAATACTGGATTACTGCGTAATTAGTTAAAAATTAAATTTATTGTTTATTAACCTTATGAAAAAACTTATATTACTTTTTAGTTTTTAATTTATTTCACTTATCGTTATCATTATTAGTTAAAATTAGTGTACATCTATAGGACAAATATGAAATTCATCCCCTACCGATAATGCCATCTGTCCGAATATCTAAAGACTGCTACATATTTATAACTAAGGGTGCAATAATTGATCAGATCTACTTACTAACTCGATCCCGAATTAAATGGTTTTAAATACCTACAAGTGGTGTAAGACAATACTTTTAATGGATTTGCAATAAATTAATAGAATTAATCTCGTGATTCAATGACCTTTACGGTGAAAATATTGTGTTGATTTGTTATTTAATCTTGATTTTGTTATATCTAGAAAATAGTTTTGTAATGAATAAATAGTTATTTTGCAATGAATAATACAAAGGGGTGAGGGGCTAGAGATATAATGTATCTATATATAGATATGTTCGTCTAAATACAATACAATAAATGGAAGTATAGCACTACTCTTTTGTATGCAGTCTTTCTTTAAATTTAATCTGTTATAGAGTAACATGTTCGATTCATAATTATGTACTATCATAATGACCACAGAATATAGGTAATATAAGCCATAATAAATCATAAGACACAGTTAAAATAATAAAAACAAAAAATGGTGTACACAAAAAATATTTTAATGTAACATTTTAAACACGCTAATTATGGGATAAGTTTCCGCGTATCGCGTTCCAAATGAAATTTTCTATAATATAATTGCTAATTTTCTTCCCTCCGTATTCCCGAGTGCTTTTTTCGTCCCATTGTTAAAAATCAGGATTATCCTCTTTTACCTGATGAATTATTATTGTTTTTCTCTTATTTCCTTCCCTTTCGACGTTCGAATCTGTTCTAATTATTTCCCCTTCGATAAACAAAGGGACTATGGCATTCGTTTTGTTAAAAATATACAAATTCCGTCTGGCCGCCTGATTGAACTTTACAATTGTAATATAAAAAATATTAAAGCTGCGAAATAATGGCGCTTTTCGCTAGTTATATTTTGTCAGAACAACATTTTATAAGCATGTCAGACCAATTAGTCGTTATTTTTTTGTTCGTACATTTAGTACGTTCGTAGTTTAAAATTTCGCATTCAAGTACCTAGGTACCTAACTCCTAATTTGGAAAATTTATAATATTATTAGCAACAAATTATCACTTCTGATTTTTGAGAACGTAATTATTTTTATGCTTGTTTCTTTGTTACAGATAATCAGAAAAACTACTCCCGCTTCTAATAATTCCAACGATTATAGCAAGCTGCATCAGGGAGTTGCATAGCTGCTTTTTTTTCGTCGTCCCCACCTAGAATCGAACTCTGGACACATCGGTTCTACGCTCACGCGTTGACCACTGTATCAATGAGGCGGTTAACAAGCGAGTAGCATGGCTATAGCGAGGCTGTGATGAATGTAATTCATCATCATCATAATTATGATGATGATATAATTAGATATAGTAAGATAAAAGGACGCACCAAATAAAAAAAAATTATAAAAAATAAAATTTCAAAACTCTAGTTTATGCTCTACATTTGGTAATAATAATCACAGAAAAATATATAATAATAATAATAAAATTCCTTTTATTGAGGAAAATAAACTTGCCTTGTTAGGTCTTGTTATAAATAATTAGAAAATCTTACACCAAATTTTCGTATAGTTTAATTTTTAAGCACTTTAATGTAATGTTTCAATAATTCAACTTATAAGCCAATGACTCGACAGTGACTGGATACTGTGAATGCAAATAAATGGATTTGCATACACGTGTCCACTGACGTTTCACGCGGATTACATTTATTTCCAATTGCCTGATTGGTTTGTATTTCTGTTTGTGTGTTATTTATGATAATTGAATATTATGGATAATAGCTGTTTATTTTGGAATGGCGTGAGGGGTCAAATATTTTAGATTAGTTTATACTATCATGACATTTTCTAATACCTAAAATTTGAGATTCATTTTAAGTGTTAAACGAAGACCAGAAGTAAATTAAAATGCAAGGAAAAGAAAAGGCAACGAAATGAGAGCCATGGAGCCATGGAGTCTTTGGGACGTCTGTTGAAAATTAAAAAAAAAAAACCTCAGCGATTTCTTATTCTTTTATTTTATTTATACTTAGAAGAAAATAATCTTTCCAGCTTACCTAAGCTAAGAATACATTACTTACCTAACTGTTCCTATTTATATTTACAAATATTTTTATACTCACCTTTATAATCTTACACAAATAGTAAAGTTTTGAGTTAGAACATATAAATCGAAAATTTCCTCCCACTTTATTTTCCAATATCCATAACAATACGATTCATACTACAAAAAAATCCAAGAACAATTCAATGACCACGTTTTAATATAAACGTAATGGCCTGTAGGGTCAAGCAAAAAAGCGAAGTATGGCCACAAGATGTCCGCAGTTTGTCTTCATTGGCGACAGGTTTATAGCGGGGGTGCGGTAAATAATATCAAGGAATATCATGCAACATTCATATCGTATTCTGTGTATAGGGTGCTCCTTTTAGATAGATAGGTGGTAGAGATTTTGTAATATGGGATTATTGTAAGTTTTGTGTAAGTTTATAACTTGGTAAATGTAAGTGTAGCCTTTCAAATGTAAGAAGATATGAGTGATTTTTTTTTATGATAACAGTTTAATAATCTTTTAAATATGATACGTATATTGTAAAGTGTACAGTAATCTATTAAAAAGTGTATAGATATATAAATAATTAAATGTTGAATTGGACTTGCACTTAAATATACGTAAAAATATATTACATGTTAGGAATATTGTTTTATCTCTCCTTTATAAATGTTATTTCTTAATCTATATACATATATAAAACTCAAAGGTGACTGATATTGTGATCTAGCAACGCACAGCCCAAACCACTGGACGTATCGGGCTGAAATTTGGCATGCAGGTAGATGTCATATCGTAGGCGTCCCCTAAGAAAGGATTTCCCGAAATTCTTGCGGGAACGGGGAAAAACGGGGATACACGTACAAAGTCGTGGGCGGAAGCTAGTACAAGTATAAAGTTTTTATAAATAATGATTTGTTTAATACTTTATAGGATAGAAAACATCCTGTATAGCCTAACTGTATCAAACATAAATACCGCCACGAAAATTATCTGTGTCTATTGGGCTCTAACAAGAATTATTGTAGGGCGAAACTGCGGGGAATAGAAGGCCGAAAATTGCGTTTCATTGATGTAATTACTGCTTCTGTGATGACGATTATGAACATACTGTATGTTATTATGATACTCTTAAATAAACGAATATATAGTGATCTTCTGGTGACACTTGTAATAAAAGTAGTGATAGTTCAATTGTTTATTTTTGTATGATATAGAAGATTTGTCCATATTGTTCAGTAGTTTGGGTTCAAATAAAAGTTACTTCCTACTTAAAAACTGTATGAGATTGCAATCGGACTCAGACTTAGCTAACAAACCTACATCCATACTAATATTATAGTATTATAAATGCGAAAGTAACTCTGTCTGTCTGTCTGTTACTCAATCACGCCTTAACTACTGAACCAATTTGCATGAAATTTGGTATAGAGATATTTTGATACCCGAGAAAGGACATAGGCTACTTTTTACCCCGGGACATAGGATAGGTTTTATCCTGGAAATCCCACGGGAAGGGGAACTATGCGGGTTTTTCATTGACTGCGCGGGCGAAGCCGCGGGCGGAAAGCTAGTTAGTTATAACCGTAGGTAATTATTGCATGTTAACATATTTAAAATATCCATACTAATATTATAAATGCGAAAGTAACTCTGTCTGTCTGTCTGTCTGTTACTCAATCAGGCCTACTGAACCAATTTGCATGAAATTTGGTATGGAGATATTTTGATACCCGAGAAAGGACATAGGCTACTTTTTATTGCGAAATATGTACCACGGGCGAAGCCGGGGCGACTGCTAGTATCAATATAATTCAAATTGGATACTTACTGGGCTTGTTAAAATACCTTCTTGATAGTTTTTACTCTCAAAATATTCATAGAATTTTTGTAACTATTTAAAAAAATGTATAAATCTCTACAGTATACTTAATAAACATGTCAAGCAAACTATAAGAGAAACATACAAACAAAACAACATATTATTTATACTTACTCATTATATGTATGGTATTCCATACATCGATCAAAACAAGTAGATATCATGATAATAGAATTATGAAGAAAATATTCACCCCACGCTCGCTAATCCGTAATTTGGGAAACTATTGGTAAAGAGAAGTAAAGATTTAATAAAATTGATTCAGTAATCGAATATTATTATTCAATTTTTTTGTGGTAATGTGTTTGGGGACGCTTTTGGTGTATTTAAGGATCCCATCAAAAACATAAATGTAAAATTTGGAGCCGAGTTCAATCGTTGACTTAATTTGCCAAAAAAAGAAATGAGATCTAAATGTGTGCCAAGTTCTGCAGACAGTCCAGAAATTTATTTACAAAGATGTATTAAGTTCTTAGGTTGACTGAAAACTCAATTGTTTTATTTTCCCTTAGAGAACAATGTTTATTCCAAAATATAACTTTTTTAATTTGAATAATATAATTATTTTCACAAAGCAAACAACTAATGACCTATTGAACCCCATAATTTGATGAGGCTAGTTTTACATACTGTTTATATTTTGTGAGGTTCTAAAAACTAGCCTCATCAAATTATGGGGTTCAATAGGTCATTAGTTGTTTGCTTTGTGAAAATAATTATTTTATTCAAATTAAAAAAGTTATATTTTGGAATAAACATTGTTCTCTAAGGGAAAATAAAACAATTGAGTTTTCAGTCAACCTAAGAACTTAATACATCTTTGTAAATAAATTTCTGGACTGTCTGCAGAACTTGGCACACATTTAGATCTCATTTCTTTTTTTGGCAAATTAAGTCAACGATTGAACTCGGCTCCAAATTTTACATTTATGTTTTTGATGGGATATCATTACTTTTTGTACAGAAAATTACTCTACAAATTTGATTTACTTTATGAATATAATACTTTTTATATACGATTTTTTTATTTTTTCTTGCGGTTTCTCTGTATGGTTTGTTTAGTATTATCCTTACTAATATTATAAATGCGAAAGTAACTCTGTCTGTCTGTCTGTTACTCAATCACGCCTAAATTACTGACCCAATTTGCATGAAATTTGGTATGGAGATATTTTTAATACCCTAGAAAGGACATAGGCTACTTTTTATTGCGAAATATGTACCACGGGCGTAGCCGGGGCGGACCGCTAGTTTTCTATATTTTCTTATATGTTAGAATGTCAGCGCACATTGCCCCGTCATTATCTGCAATTTTTTAAACTCGTTTTCTGTTTAAAAGATTACATCATTTTCCAAACATCCAGCGTGAATTTGTACACACACTATTACCAAGATGCAAAGATCGTTGTAGAAGAATCGTCGTCTTACTCCATGATGTTACGGTATTGCCATGACGCGATCTTAAAATTTTACTCTAAACGCGCCTAAAGATGTTTCACTCATATTAATATTACGCAAATTAAATCATTTCGACCTTCGACGAAGCCTTCTTCCATTACACCATTAATTATGGTAATTATTTTTGCATGCTTGTATTGGCTGAACATGTTTACAGTGCTTTATTAATATAATTGTATCACCATTGAATACCATGTTTAAAGCAAAATAAAGATTTTATTTATTTTTATTTATTTACACTGAAATTAAA
Organism: Colias croceus; assembly: GCF_905220415.1. Taxonomy (NCBI): domain Eukaryota; kingdom Metazoa; phylum Arthropoda; class Insecta; order Lepidoptera; family Pieridae; genus Colias; species Colias croceus. The sequence goes on along the minus strand of NC_059556.1, from coordinate 7,784,420 downwards.
ACTAAACTAAACACTCATAAATAAAGAATAAATAAATGTGAATATGTAAAATGATATAATATTATTTTTAACTGTATGAGCAATATTTTTATTACAATTTTCTTTTATTTTACGTTTAATAACAGTTTTGAATAAAGAAATCATGCAATCGAAGTAATCCACCCTAGCGATACTATCGCGAGTGAGTGTGATGTCAGAGGCGCTTCGAATCTACAGATGTTTCGTCCTAAAATATGTAAACTTCAATAATCTATATCTCAGTCATTTATTGATGGATTTCAAAATTTTTTTCGGCCACTGATTAGTTTTGATCTATTTTTTAAGACTAGTAAGGTGAATATACTATTTTCTATTTTTTTAAACTTTTCCATTTTTCCATACAAACAAAATTAATGTCATTGAAAAAAAAATTAAATACAAATAAATTCAGTATTTTCTGATTTTTTCCTTTGTACACTCACTATTACCTAGCTGATTACAAAATTTGAACTTTCTAGGTCATCTGGAAGTGGGTTAGGTTTTGTATATGTCTATAAGTCAGTCAGTCTTAAAAATTGCGATTTTTGGATATTAATATCTACGCAACTGTTTAATCTGTATTTATGAAATTTAAGGTTCTTGTTTATCTTGAGGTCCTCTTGATATGTACCAAATTTGGTTTATGTAACTTAAATAGTTTTCGAGTTATAAGGGGGTGAAAAGTGGCTCGAAATGGTTCGTGTAAATATACACACGGCTGCTGCTCGCCAGTTCTCTTCGCTTGAACTCGGCTTGACACGCTGCCGCGTGTCTAGATAAATGGAGAGATAGAGTTTGAGTTTATGGAAATAACATTAACTTAGTTTTAGTAAAAAATACGAATACTAACGTTTAACATTGTGAAAGATAATAGATCAGGATACATCGGCCATTTTTGCAAGTGACTACTATCAAGCTGATTTTCCGTTTGTAGCTTTATTTTGATGAGACACCGAATAATTTCGTGTACGAAACTCTCGATTGTGGTAGCTAACAGAGATAACAAGGATAAAAATTTTTGATTTGATGGTTCTAAAATATTTATTACGCAATTTGTAGGACAATATGTCTGTTGAATTATATTTATAAACATTAACTAAGTGAAAACAAAAAAATCAGCTTGTTAGTAATCATTTATGATGACCTCGTTATCGATACACTTTGGAAAGGGGGACTCTTTGAACCAACCATAGATTTTGTAGGACAAATATTTTTTCGAATAATTTAGGTAATTATCTTGAGATTGAACCAAAAAAAAAATTCAGTTAGTAATAAATATTTGAGAACCATCAAATCAAAAATTTTTATCCTTGTTATCTCTGTTAGCTACCACAATCGAGACTTTCGTACACGAAATTATTGGGCGTCTCATCAAAATAAAGCTACAAACGGAAAATTAGCTTGATAGTAGTCACTTGCAAAAATGGGCGATGTATCCTGAACTATAACTTGAGAATTGTCAAATATGATGATTTGGTAAACGTTTTCTTTTATTGGATACAATTTAAATTAGTACACAATATCTTGTAAATATATTTTTGTGATTTTTTTGGTTCTCATATTATTTACTATGGTAAACAACTACATTTACGTCTTTTTTTATGTAGATAAATTAAATAATGTCTGTCTATGTCGAGAGCCCCTGCTAACCCTTACCATTATATTATACTGAAAGAATAAAACAACGCACTTTAAATCGCATTCCATCAGCTAAATCCAAATTTCCATTACATCTGCATTATGGTTATCAAAAATAAAAATTCTATTTGGTTTCCATAAATCATATATTACCTGGTAAGATTATAGCAAGGGTTGTGGGTTGAGACAGGCAATTTGTCATATACCCAGTCGAGCAAAAGACGATTGTTCGCAGATTTGTTATGTTACGCTTGCATGGTTTTGGTGGATATGTAAGACAATTCTTTGGCTTCTGTTTATGTGATGAGTTTAATTTGGATTAAAATTCAAATTCAAATTGTCTTTATTTGCTGAATATAGTTACATAGCTGAGGTACAAATTTTATAGGTTCTTAGACATTCTGCTCGTAGTTGAGCGTGCAAATCGTAATGAAAATTTCAGGGTGAAAATAATAATAAATGGGTTAAAATGAAATAAAAAAAAAGCTTAATCTCATGAAATTATTGTCACAGATCGTTTACAACTAAAAAGTTTAAATTAAACCTTTCTGTTTCAAATAGGTCAATCAAGACTAAAAAGCTCGTCGTTTACGTACAAACATACAAATTTAAAACAGGTGATGCTCATAAAAGCGTATTAAAAATTAATATTATTCCTAAATAATTCTTAACGTTTTCGTGAATAAAGAAGTTTTTAAGTTTTAGTGTTGTCATGTTAAAAAATTGATGCTTTAAATTTGGCTTTTTTAGTAATGTGTGATTTACTTTCTCTTCATCTATCTTATCATACCCATATCTTATTACTTTTTTGATCTAGTCAAGTGATATGATTGACAATGCATACATATACAGATTAATTAGAAAAAAAAACATTGCAAATAAACTCCACTTACCTCACACGTTACGCACGGGTAAAAATCACCCATATTTTTTCAAATCAACCAAGGATTAACACATCATTACGTTACGTAAATCGATGCTTTACCATGTTAATTAAGGAGATTAACAACATATCCGCATGACCTATTTTTACCCCATGGTGTTATTTTACCCCACAAAGGGTACGATCGACCGGCTCTGAATAATGTTAATTAATTAAGGAATATTGCTCGTTTTTAATTGGACATCTATCTGGTGGCTTTGTGATATTTTTTTTTAATTACCACTTTTATATGGAGCGAGGGTAAACGTCATTAATGGTAACAATTTACCCTACGTATGAGTATAGATTTTGTATCCGGTTGCATAGATTTTTATATTATTTTTTTATGTCATAGGGTTAAAAATAGATGTGTCGTTAGAAAAGCTCTCTAGCTCTACATTCTCGTGAAGTTGCAGTTCGTTTTATTTAATAGTTTTTGTTGATAAAATAATATCCTCTATGTCTGTCTCATCTATGACGTCAATATTTTTGAACAATTTTGCTTTAATAGTCTTCATGACATATTAATTAATTGGGAGAATGCATAATAAATTTATTTTTGTAAAAGCTTAACAATCCATTCTGCTTTATATTGAATAAATGCATGAAATGCATTAATTGTGTTTTAGTGCCATTGAACTATAAATATTATGTCGAAATATGTTTGAACTTTCAGAAAATTTCCATTTTTCTTAATTATATTTTATTTAAATTATTAATTATAACAATGTAAGTTATGAATACCTACTATAATAACCGTTAACTAGATACAAAGACTTGATAACTCGTCTCAGGTGTTTAAGGAAATGCCATCTTCACCCTAATTACGTCATGAATGTTTTGTAATAAAAATAATGTCCCCAGGTGCCTTATGGCCTCGTTAAATTGCGAAATTTCGTAAACTAAGCTCCAATGGATAATAAGAATACAGAAAACCAAAACCTTTCTAACAGCTACCTATTTACAATTTTTGTAAAATAATTTGAACTCGCTTTTTATTAGCTTCACTTGTAAGTATATTTTGTACGGAACCGACTCGTTTAATCTCGATTTTGACCCACTTTAAATGGACAGATTTAATACAAACTTTGTACACTTTTGAAGTATAGGGGTCAATACGATAATTTCATGTTTTTCTTGTTATCCGTATCATATTTAAAAAATAAGCGTGCGTTTTTTATATAATATATTTATTAAATTTAATATGTCTCTATATTTTACTTTGTTAATTTTTCAACACTAAATTTATTATTTTTTTGATTTAAATATAACCGTAATAAAAACATAAACAATATTGAACATTAAAGTATTACAAATGTCTTTGATCTTAATATTAATTACTTAGCGCTTTTACCGTAATAAGTTTCAAAGCCTTGGGCCTTAGACAAACGTACGTAAAGCCATGGAATAGAAACTGCTAACGCTAATTATTGACATAAGCTCATGACATTTTGGTAATGGTTCGATCACACTACCAACGACGCAGACGACCACGACCAAAGTTCCAATCTTGCCGAAATTTGTTCAAAATCAATATTAAAATCTCCCGTCATTCTGGTACTCAGGAATAAAAAAATTCGAGGTCAATCAATAAAAAGAAATAGGGTTTTTTGCGATTTTCGCCGAGACGGTAAGTTTATCATACAATCACCTGAACCAAAATTGTATATAATCTAATTATCTATAAAAAAGGTTAAATACATTTTTTTCTAGGAGCCACCGTTTCTATGAAAAACCTGTTTGTTTATCCATTGATCTCAAAATTTTTTTTTCCAAACACCAATACGACAGGAAATTCTTAAATTTCATTTTTAATTGTGTTTTGCACAATTTTATTTAATTGCGACTGGATGAAAATTTTGTTCGTGGTCGTCGTTGTCGTTGGTAGGGTGACCGAATCCTTATGCAAAACATCATACGCTTATGTCAATTTCTATCGATAGCGTATTCTATTCCTTGGCGTTTTGCCGTTTGGCTAAGGCCTAAGTGTCGGATTATTCATTCACTTGTAAAGTCGACTTAATTCTTTATGAAATAATTATAAAGCCTACTCATATTTGTGAAGTTTATTACGGGATTATCTTAATAACTTCTAATATTACGACGACTGAACCAATTTTGATAAAATTTAATTCAGAGATAGATAAAAGTATTTTATGTAACTAAGTTTTTCCTATATTACATTTATATTTATTTTCATTGCTTAAGTATGTTACGATGTTTTACAACAGGAAAATTATGAATGAAGTCGAATAATTGAAACAATTAATAAATAAGGTAAGTATTATTCAACTAAACTGTTAACAGCTTTCAACATGATGAACCTAAATTTAACACCCAAATACTTACAAAATAGATTAAAGCGTTTCTCTAAATAATTAACAATATATTTTCAGATAAACCAAAACAATGAACCCAGCTAAAAGGCGTAAAACAATGGAAGTTTTGTCAAAGAAATGTCTAAACAAAACAGGGCTCGTTCACCGCATCATTTTCACCCTTATTTCTGTTATAAAAAACAAATGATTACTAAACTTTCAGGTTAAGGCTGTTCAGACGATGGATGAATAAACTAAAGTTATCGGTGATGAATATGAATGAATAAACTATATGTGAGTATTTTTGTAGAGGAAGTGTTTAAGGATTTTGTTTACTTAGCCTATTTTGTTGAGGTCTTTTGTGAAGTTGTTGTGAAACTATCTACAAGAAATACATAAAAAAATAATAAAGAAATCTTTACTTAAACCGTAACAATGTATTCATAGCATAATGTAGTCCCGTAATAATTTCATGGAGATTAAACTTGAATTCTACACTATGGTAAGGGTTAAAAACAGGTAGGTAGGTACAATTGAAAATTACCCATGTTTTTTAAAGTTTACGTTTTAACGTTTTAGTCAATTGTGTTCCGAGTTTTGATAACCTAAAGTGTTAGTTAAGCTAACCATATACACTATAGAGAAGTCCTCTATAGATTTTGTGTTTTTCTCGTCATTCAGTTTGTCTGAAATGCCAAAATTCTGTGTTTTTAGTTCATTAAAGGTGCGTGCGAGCGGAAACTGTCTCCGGCGGATGCCTTTTCTCGAGCGGCTACACTTTGGCGGCAAGATCAATGGAGTGACGTCATCGTGACTATGATTTGTGATTTGCTGGGACGAGGAAAACGGGGACTTTATGAATGAAGGAAATAACATATTTGGAGTGTTATTGGTTGGCTTATAGTTGTGGTTATTTAGCATTTTATTGTATATTTTTATCTCCCAAGGCATAGATCTCTAAATCAAAAATCATTCAAAGGGTTCAGAAGTCAGTAAATTCGCATATTTAGTATGAATTATATTCAATTAATTTTATTACACCTCGCTCTACAGTTTGCTCTATCTCCAATTATTTATTTTTATTTTTATTTATTTAGCATATATTATATAGAGTACACTATATACCATTATATTATAGAGTACACTTTGCTCTATCTACGGAGATAGAGCAGAGTGTAGAGCATCTATCGTAAAACGCTCCCAATTCAATAGATTACCCAAGGTTAGAACATAAACCTTACTTACTCTTACAAAATACATAATTCATATTCACCCTACATTTGTTTGATACACCGCCGCATAAACAATTACATACGAAATGAAAGCCTTCCTTCCTCAGGGAATTTCTTTTGTCAAATGATCATTCTTAGTATCTCAGTTATTTACCAAATGGCTTTCTATACGGGCTTAAGCTTTTGATCATTTTTATGGAAAATGACAGTCGTATCAGAATAATTATTATGGTAAGATTATTGCGCATTTTGTGCTTTTGTTTGAATTTATATGAATAACTAGTGGTCCGCCCCGGCTTCGCCCGTGGTACATATTTCGCAATAAAAGGTAGCCTATGTCCTTTCTCGGGTATCAAAATATCTCCATACCAAATTTCATGCAAATTGGTTCAGTAGTTTAGGCGTGATTGAGTAACAGACAGACAGAGTTACTTTCGCATTTATAATATTAGTATAGATATGGATACTGAAATTAGAAGTGACAAAGTAAAAAGCGTTTTTCTGTTGAAAATTATAATGATTAAACTACATTATAACAACAACTTACAGCATAATAATTAAATTATTTTTGATAAAAATGTATAATTTTGAAAACACGTACATGAATGTTATACCCAGAGCTTAAGATTCCCTTCATATGCTTAATTGCTTAATATATTCACAAAAAAAATTATTCTGTACAAAAAAATATTCACAACTTAACACTCCTACAATCTCTATTATTTAAATATATTTTCCATTTCCTACACTTATTTGTCAATAAACCCAAAAGTAAATTGAATCAAAAGAAAACTAAGTTATCCCTTGCGGTCCCAAAGCAAATAGAAAGGTGTTGGTAGGAAATTGGTACAACCTGCTCCAAATGAGGGTTAATGAACAGGAGATGAATCGCTTGACCCGTAATATAAATAGAGAAGACTTTGGTATTGAATTCTTTCAATTTATAGAATCTATAGTATGTAATATTATAAAGATGAAGAGTTTGTTTGTTTGAACGCGTTAATCTCAGGAACTACTGGTCCGATTTGAAAAATTTTTTCGGTGTTAGGTAGCCCATTTATAGAGGAAGGCTATAGGCATTAGGCATATATCATCACGCTAAAACTAACAGGAGCGGAACAATGCGGGTGAAACCGCGCGGCACAGCTAGTTGCCAATCCAGTATAGTTTAGTGTGTTAATGTGTACTTACATGATTTTTTACTTATGATTTAAAAATGGTACTTCTCTGTTTTTATACTGGCATAGTTTTTTCTACTCTGGTTCTAAAAAAATGTAAATAATAAAAAATCTGTTTGTCAGAGCATGATTCCATAATTTACTGAATATCCTAAGACACACAATTCACTGTAATATAGAAAATATTTTCTCTTTTCTCTTTAGCGCATACTTTAGCACCTCTTTTCTTGTTAAATTCAATCAAATCTAATATGTATTGTATGGGGAGTTGCGTCGCTACGTGCGTGCACTTTCATACTAGCCCATAGGTGGGAGAGACAAAATAGTTGCGGAGACAAAGTTGCTCTTGTGCGCTAGCTCGAATTTTAGTAGGTAACCCGTAACCGCAGAATATAGTAGCTAAACGCCCGTAACCAAGTTTTTTAAAAAACGTATCTTGATGTTTGACTGTTATAAAGAATGAACTCAAAAAGCTTTTCTACGGATCTATGATAGAAATTCAAGCTGAATATACACATCTGACCTGATTGCAATTCAAAAAGCTACTATTAATCATAGTCTCGATTCAAGTCCGTAATAATATCTCACAGTTTGATTCAAAAATCCGTGTTGCGATGTTTTTTATTCCTAGAAGAAGATAAATCTTTTAAATGCTTGTTATATTTCAATGCTTTTATAAAGAATCAGCAGTGTAGTTATTGATCGAAATAAATTTAAATTTTGTTTGTATCATAAGTAATAATTGTTAATTATAATCAACATCATTATATATTTTGTTCTTTCTGGAGACAGATGCCTTCTATAAAGCCAAGTGCAGGTTGGAACCTAGATGTCACAAAATGTTATCGAACTTTTGGTTCTGGAAAATGCTGGTTTCTTCAGGATGCTTAAACAATGTGCAAATGTAAGCTCTAAAATTACAAAAGATATGATAATATAGATTAAATGGTCTAAAAGTAATTACGCTATCTTAAAAACAAGTAAAGTGAATGAATAAATAACATTCCACCTGAAATAAAAGGATAGTAAACGTGGGAGTCCCCAAAAAGTAGTTAATCGTATTTAGAGACCGACTCGCAGCACGAATTGCTTCATTTACGATTTTTATTTCCGATTAGGGATGTGCGCGTTTATCGATAATATTTATTTTGTTGATCGCGAGTATATTGCGAGTAAATATAATATTCTATTTGACATTTCTTTGTATCATATCATAATAAATAATTATGCATCATCAAAGTTGTAATTCTTTCGTTTTGTTTTTGTTCCACTGAATCATCCCAAGAAAATGAAAGAAGTTGTCAATTATATTTGTAAACATTTCAATATTTTATATCCAGACACGGTTATTGATTATAAAGATGTTTCGTTGTTCTACTACCCATATATACAAAAATTTAAGATATTTTTGAAAACTGGTGTTTTCAAATATTACTTTGTTCAATGGAATTAAACATTGTCATCGATAATTTAAACTATCGATATCCACACATCACTACGGATAATAAGGGCTATCGGTGTATTGAGATTAACTCGCTTTTATAGCTGCAGGTTAGTGTGCATTAAATTTAACGATCCTACTTCATTGTTCCATTGCTCTGAATTGCCCGAGACAGTAACTATGCTGACTGTGCTAATAATTTACTAGTTGGTTGACCGAGCTTGAACTCGTTTCTAAGGTAATTATATAAAATAAGTCGAATATGCGACTTTGTTTGCGTAAAATAAGAATTCGCGTAAAAATGAAGCAGATTTCGCCAACATCTAGACACGCGGCAGCGTGTCAAGCCGAGTTCAAGCGAAGAGAACTGGCGAGCAGCTGCCGTCTGTATATTTACACGAACCATTTCGAGCCACTTTTCACCCCCTTATAACTCGAAAACTATTAAGGTTAAATAAACCAAATTTGGTACATATCAAGAGGACCTCAAGATAAACAAGAACCTTAAATTTCATAAATACAGATTAAACAGTTGCGTAGATATTAATATCCAAAAATCGCAATTTTTAAGACTGACTGACTTATAGACATATACAAAACCTAACCCACTTCCAGATGACCTAGAAAGTTCAAATTTTGTAATCAGCTAGGCAATAGTGAGTGTACAAAGGAAAAAATCAGAAAATACTGAATTTATCTGTATTTAATTTTTTTTTCAATGACATTAATTTTGTTTGTATGGAAAAATGGAAAAGTTTAAAAAAATAGAAAATAGTATATTCACCTTACTAGTCTTAAAAAATAGATCAAAACTAATCAGTGGCCGAAAAAAATTTTGAAATCCATCAATAAATGACTGAGATATAGATTATTGAAGTTTACATATTTTAGGACGAAACATCTGTAGATTCGAAGCGCCTCTGACATCACACTCACTCGCGCTAGTATCGCTAGGGCGGATTACTTCGATTGCATGATTTCTTTATTCAAAACTGTTATTAAACGTAAAATAAAATAAAATTGTAATAAAAATATTGCTCATACAGTTAAAAATAATATATAATTTTACATATATTCACATTTACTTATTCTTTATTTATGAGTGTTTACTGTTTAGTTTAGTTTTAATTTCAGTGTAAATAAATAAATAAATAAATAAATAAAATCTTTATTTTACTTTAAACGTGGTATTCAATGGTGAATGGTGATACAATTATATTAATAAAGCACAAACATGTTCAGCCAATACAAGCATGCAAAAATAATTACCATAAATGGTGTAATGGAAGAAGGCTTCGTCGAAGGTCGAAATGAATAATTTGCGTAATATTAATATGAGTGAAACATCTTTAGGCGCGTTTAGAGTAAAATTTTAAGATCGCGTCATGGCAATAACGTAACGTCATGGAGTAAGGCGACGATTCTTCTACAACGATCTTTGCATCTTGGTAATAGTGTGTGTACAAATTCACGCTGGATGTGTAGAAAATCATGTAATCTTTTAAACAGAAAACGAGTTTAAAAAATTGCAGATAATGACGGGGCAATGTGCGCTGACATTCATAACATACAAGAAAATATAGAAAATAATACTAAACAAACCATACAGAGAAACCGCAAGAAAAAATAAAAAAAATCGTATATATAAAAAGTAAAGTAAATCAACTTTGCAGAGTAAGTAATTTTCTGTACAAAAAGTAATGATATCCTACCAAAAACATAAATGTAAAATTTGGAGCCGAGTTCAATCGTTGACTTAATTTGCCAAAAAAAGAAATGAGATCTAAATGTGTGCCAAGTTCTGCAGACAGTCCAGAAATTTATTTACAAAGATGTATTAAGTTCTTAGGTTGACTGAAAACTCAATTGTTTTATTTTCACTTAGAGAACAATGTTTATTCCAAAATATAACTTTTTTAATTTGAATAATATAATTATTTTCACAAAGCAAACAACTAATGACCTATTGAACCCCATAATTTAATTAGGCTAGTTTTTAGAACCTCACAAAATATAAACAGTATGTAAAACTAGCCTCATCAAATTATGGGGTTCAATAGGTCATTAGTTGTTTGCTTTGTGAAAATAATTATATTATTCAAATTTAAAAAGTTATATTTTGGAATAAACATTGTTCTCTGAGGGAAAATAAAACAATTGAGTTTTCAGTCAACCTAAGAACTTAATACATCTTTGTAAATAAATTTCTGGACTGTCTGCAGAACTTGGCACACATTTAGATCTCATTTCTTTTTTTGGCAAATTAAGTCAACGATTGAACTCGGCTCCAAATTTTACATTTATGTTTTTGGTAGGATAAATAACGACGACGAGACGAATTAAAACCTATCTGTCTAATATTCATGTATTTGTTCTATCTATCTAACTAATTTTCATGTCTTGACCACATTGTTTTATCTACATATAAACTAAATTCTAAGTAAATTGAATTAGCTCCTTTGCTCGCATTTCGCAAGGTCTTACGCCACTAATTACCTTTCCCTTCCACCATATGTATCCTGTCAGTAACACAAACAAAAATAACTAATACCCAGAAAGTACCCAATATTTATCCAACTTAATTACATCCCATACCCTTATAATGACATGTATCACACACAAGCTTTAAAAAACAATTATCAGTGCAATCTAAAGCTCCCCACGCTTGCGGCGACTAATTAGTCGCATGACTTGGCGTCAATCGCTCTGTCGCAGGCGGGTTGATTAAAAATCGTGCGGAAGCAAGGAGACATACTGAAAGTGCTTACTTGACCGGATTAATTGTGTGTCACGAGTGAATGGCGAGCTTTAATGGCTATGCGATATGATATGAGTATGAATGGGTATTGTAGTAGTTTGTTATACGTTTATTGGTGTTCTAGCTAGAAAATGATATGAACGTTGAAACTTTATTACGATAAAATTTAAGCATGTATGTAGCTTTAGAAACAGTAGGAAAACAGCAATAAACAAGGAAATAAACACAGGAAGATCCTCTTTAAACTATTTGCTTACAATTATTATTAATAATTATTACCTACATAGGAACTAACGATGCTGCTGCTAAATTCAGTACCTACGTATTGAAGCGACCAGGACTGAAATCTTCTTCAGTTCTTTCATCTTAAAGAAACTTACCACATTCTACTCACCTCGCGATCCATCTGTTTGCATCCATAAAAACGTTGAATTAGAAAGGCAGGTGTCCATAAACTCAATAAAGACACTCAAAATCGTACAATAAAATTAGAAAAAGTACCCAAGAGACACGCCCTTCGTCTCTTTACGATCCTATTATAAAATGGTCTTTATGAGACGTTTTATTGCTAAAAGACTTAGGTAATTTCGTCAAAGCCGAGATGAGATCTGGAGTTAAATAGCTATTAAAACTTTTGAGAGGATTTCGGTCAGTGTAATTAAACCATTTCAATAGGGCACGTTATATTCGTTTTAATTAAGGTTTTGGTTTGGTGATACCGTTTCTCAGTTTATTGTTACAGGATTTGAAGAAAGACCTGTTAAATAACCATCATGTACGTAATATGTTCTTTTCTAATCAGAAATTTAATCCATACTATTACTAATATTATAAATGCGAAAGTAAACTCTGTCTGTCTGTCTGTTACTCAATCACGCCTAAACTACTGACCAATTTTCATGAAATTTGGTATGGAGATATTTTGATACCCGAGAAAGGACATAGGCTACTTTTTACCCCGGGAAATAGGATAGGTTTTATCCCGGAAATCCCACGGGAACGGGAACTATGCGGGTTTTTCTATGACTGCGCGGGCGAAGCTGCGGGTGGAAAGCTAGTTAATAATAAGCTATAGTCCTCTCCTTTACCTTTTCTATTCCTTTGTGTTGTTATTCTAGGTTTTGCAGAATGACCTGTTAAATTTTCATCATTTACCTACATAATATGTTCATTTCTAATCATAGATTTAATTAATAAAAGCTATAATCCTCTCCTTTTACTTTTTGTATTCCTCTGTGTCTTCTGGTTTTTCTGTAGTTTACATTTTCGAAATTCTTTATGTATTCGACTTCACCTTTGTATCGGACCAAGTGAAATGACGCGCATCCTCCAAATTTCTAGCACTATTTTATAAAATCGGGTACAAGTACACAATTTTGAACCTTAATCCATTGAAATAAGCGATAAATATAAAATATGATCGAGGTATCAATAAAAGGGGTATTCAATCAAAACGTATAAACAATAGATATAAAACAAGCGAACTGGAACACCCTCTAGGATTTGGCGGACTCGACGTTTTGTTATGCCTGTCACCGTATACAGGGTGTTCGAAAACTTGTCTTTTCGTTTTGATTATTATCTTACAATCAATCTGTTACATAATTAACACATATATTTTGAAAGATTTTATTATTTATTTATTTAAATACTTTATTGTACTGCCAACAAAAAATTTGATTGTTTTTCTTATACACAATTTAACGTGAAAGTTTCAATCATGTAATTCAATCATGCAAATTCAGTTCTACTTCTTCTAACCTTATTATATATCTTTCACTATTAGAAGACATGTTTCATTCTACACTATATTCTACGTAATGAAGCATTGTTCATTAAAAATATAATTTTCCCTATAACTTTAAATTGAATATTATTTGATAATACTGAATAGACTATAATATTAGAACATCCTGTATATCTTATTTTATACGACTAGATACATAAGTAGAGCTGCCCGATACAGAATCAATCACACAGCGGGACACACACCTGATGTCTGTCTGTCAATTCGTCAATATGTTTGTCTATACATAGTATAGCAGTTTGCTATGCATTTACTAGAAATATATTCACTTCTTGTATTAAAATCTCTCTAATATTATATTTATAAAATTCTCGTGTCGCTGTGTTTGTAGTTATACTCCTCCGAAATATAGACCGAATCTCATGACGTTTTGTGTGTTACACTAAAATTTTATGTAATTTGAATAAGAGTAGCTCTCGTCTGTTTTTTGGATATTTGGTTGTCTACAAAAACATAATTTCAAATGTTTTCTCAAAGGCTCTATATAAATTACCTTGTAAATTTTCCTTACTTCTAATACACTAAATATTAAACTGAATTTTCCATTTTTCAATTTAATTTTCAATTAAATTCATTCACCTTATAATATATCGTGATATGGTTTCGTGCGAGACAACAATTTGTAACCTCTTCGACCAGAACCGTAAATAACACTTTAAAATATGTAGCTTGAAATCAAGCGATTAGCTGCTCGAATGAAATTACATTTATCCTCATGTGAACTATTATTTGTAGAATTATTCGTGTAATATAAAGTGAATTAATAAAATTTTGTTTTCACTTTAATTGTTCACTAACTTCACATTTAAATTTCATGTTACTTTATCTAAAATTCTAAGTTGTACAAAACCTGTATTTTAATGATAGATACTTCATAACACTGATAAGCCAGAATAAGTAATTGCTTAAAATATTTAAATAACAAAAAGAAAAGTTGTATCACATGGTGTGATTATGGAAAGTTTTTAACAATTTACATTGAAAGTATGAAAGTTCAAGATATTGAAAAAAATGTGTGCGTGTACTAGCTAGTGTACACACGTAAGAAGTGAAACTTCTTTACAACCTTATTTTTCAAAAAAATAATATTTTACTATATGCAATTTTACAGATAATATCACGCGTGATTTTACAGATAATCACGCGTGGTAGGGATCAGAAAAAGATGGCGCGTAACGAAAAAGCGTTACACTAAATTTTTTCCAACCCCGCTATAGAAGTTTCACTTCAATAAATAAAAGAATTTAGAATATTGGTCATTTATTTAATGAATATTAAAGAATTACAAACCCAATAAAAAATTATAAACATTTTGTATTAATGTAATATTTTTGTAAGCATAGTGTAGTTAGTCTCTTGTTTTGGACTTGTTGGAGTCAATAAGTCTAAATTACAAAGCTTCGGTTCGACCAGATTTTTTCTGTACATCGAGAGGAATTCATATGCAGGTCGAAGTTGCTCTATTTGCACGTCCTGTAAAATCAACAATTATTATTATTATCATTATCTATAAATAATAATATCATAAAAATATAATACATATACATTAGGTATTTAGATAAAACATTAGATATTTGCTGTTTTAGCGCATGCTGATAATGTCCCTGGTCGCATATTTATTATATTTTAAAATTCATGCATATTAGATAGATGTTTTTTTTAACCGACTTAAAAAAAAAGAGGAGGTTATCAATTCGGCCGGTATGTTTTTTTTATGTATGTACACCGATTACTCCGAGGTTTCTGAACCGATTTACGTGATTCTTTTTTTGTTCGACGCGAGATGGTGTCGAATTGGTCCCATACAAATTTAATTCGGATAGGCCCAGTATAGTTTTTATTTTATGAGCATTTTTGTCTGTATTTGTAAATGTTGCAAGTGCAAGTTTGAAGTCGGTTGTTTTTAATGCAGTTATCACTTGTGTAAAAAACACTACTTATTTCATATTAAATATACATTAGTTTTATTAATAACTTACCAAGTCTCTTTTATATATTATGGCTGATATTCTTCCCCAAAGGACTTGTAACAGAAATACTCCATAATCTGTCTCTAGTAGATGCAAAAGCGTCGGTGAATCTAAAGTTTTTGATTGATCTGAAAAATAAAACATAATATCAAAAAGAATAAATGAATAAGTTTAGTATTCAGTCAGTTCTTATGTCCGTTGTTAAATAAAGCTGATTTGAGCTATAGTTGTTTCTATTTAGTATAATTGTTTAATTTTCTTATTTTGTACTAGCTATATTTCACGACAATTATTATCAACTAGCTGTTGCCCGCAGCTTCGCTTGCGTGGAAAAGATAAATTTTCATCCCCTATTTTACCCCTCCAGGGGATGAATATTCTAAAATCCTTTCTTAGGGGACGCCTACGTTATGACATCTAACTGCATGCCAAATTTCAGCCCGATACGTCCAGTGGTTTGGGCTGTGCGTTGATAGATCACTATATCAGTCACCTTTGAGTTTTATATATATAGATTTGTCCATCATCTATTACGAAGTATAATTTACCAATGGCTCACTAACATTTTCAAAAACTTTACTAAAGACTGATAAGACTATCCAGATTTACATTAAGTATATGATGTCTTCAAAAGGCTACTCAGCTACCAAAGAAACAAGATCACATAATATATATTCTATGCTTTAAATCAACCATCTATATGAAAACATATCTACATACTTATATCTTTCTCATTGCTACTTAAATCAAGCAACTGTTTATAGCATCCTGTCACACCAGGCACCGCCTTGGACCAGATGTCAAAAGGTTCGTCTGTATGGTACCGAAGGCGGATCACCTCCCCTGGGACCTTATCGATTATGTCATCAAATCGTTTGCCGAAACGTTCCTTTATCATCCATTTTAGGCCAGCCTGTAAAAATAGATATATTTGCATGGTTGATATAAATATCATATTTAATATGAGTATACTATTCTACATGCAAATGAGAAGTTCTGCAAAAACGGCAAAGCTACGGAGGGCTACGGAAAAGCTCAGAAAATCATGAAACTTGATTTGAATTCTCTTTACGTTTTTACGTATGTAATATACAGTAGTATTATTATATTACTACGTAAGCTTTTTGTAAGGAAAGATTAGATTTCTATGTTTAAATACCATAAACTATTCTTACGATATTGACAATTCTTTCACCAGTAAAAAGCTAAAGTGTTCATAATTTTATAGGTTAGGTCATTTCTAGTATTATTTTATTTTAATACAATCTAGCAGCAAGGAAAGAGAGGGATCACTTAATTTATATATTTCTGCTACATAAGATACACAAATACCTCATCAACTTCACTAAAATCCACTTGATAGCACGAGAAATTAGTATCGAGTTTTCTAGAGAAATTCGTGTCCGGTATAACAGCGACCACGTGCCACGGGCCTATAGCCTTCTTTATATCGAAATCGGTTTTAAACCCGTCACAAAACTCATGTTCTGCTCGTATTATAGTGAAGACAGAGAGAAGGAGGATGATACGATACATCGTAAAAGACTGAATTAATGTTGGCTAGGTTTATCTTGAGTGGTTTAATTTTGGGGGATTAAGAATGGTATAGACGGGACGGTAATTGACGTGAGTTAATGGAAAAATTGAACAAGCAAATAAGTCTAAATTGTCTGCATTGAGATTTACATTTTTTTTCTGTATATAAACTCTGTATACAGTCAACTAATTTTTGTTTAAGATTAGAATGTTAATCTTTGTTAAGGGGTTTCATCGTTATTTTCTTATAATACTTAAATAATTGAAATAATATTAAGCTCTACATCAATTATTTATTTAAGTACCATTCATTATTATGTTGTTCCAAATTTGACAAAATACGTATCTTCAAACTATCGTTCACGATTCTATAACAAACACATACTTCGCTAAAGCGATGTATGAAATTAAATTTTGGGCGCTCTAAACTTTATAAGGCTTTAGTAAATTTAGTACAAAATTAGTACAACGATTCACAAATAGGATAATAGGTTAATAGCGCAAATACGAGACGTTTAGAGTTACAACAGATTACCTACGATTTGTAACTATATTACGCATGTACTAAAATTTCATGTGGGTGGAACGGCCTTGTGATTACGATAACCCAAGGTTAAAGGAGTAAAGTTCATGTTTGCAGAAGTTGTTAGTTTTTGGCTTAACTCTGTTACCTACCTTAATGATAAGTATATAAATAACGTAATAACATCCTTCATTTGTAGACGAAATATTATCATCGTGGGTATATAATTAGATTTTAATTGCGCTTTAACTTTATAATGCAAATCAGATCATGCGATATCATATTTTAATATCCAGAACAATTTATGTGCAATAATATGAAACATAGTAATATCATGCCACAATTAAATAAAGTTAAATTGTATGAAGCACTAAAAACAGTTTATTGCCTTAACCAAATGTAAATAATTGACTGGAAAACGCTAAGCAAACATATGTATAAAATTTTCATTCTCTGTTAGCTTTTTAAATACATTTCACTCTAAATTAAACATAAGTGAATCGATGCTCAAGGGAGCGCCATTTTCCTAAAATATTTTCCATTATCTGTCTTCTGCTGTCTTCAACATCCGTCTTAAAATACGGTCATTGTTTAAAAAGAAACCTACATACATTTACTTGAACAAAGGCAGTAAAAACGGTTTATGGACTTGTTATTGCCATCCCAGCGGACAGGTTGATTGGTATCTAGTATAAGCGTAAAGCGTTTTATAAAAATCTATATCTTTTGAAAACGCGTATGCTCTTTGCCTCGGCTGAGCCACGTCCATACTGACTAAGCTGCTTCGCACAGCAATTGCTCTGTTTGTACCCATCTATTGATTTTATTATAAGTAGAACTACTAGTATTATAATATTATCTGTGGTAGAACTATAGACATTTTATTTACTGCTTGATAAAAATGCATACTTTTAAGGTCTATTCAAAAATATCGGGTATATAATTGAATATGTATGTTTTATGAGATGTTAAAAAAACTTTAATTTAAATTGTTGTATTAATTCATTTTCCAAAATTTATGATGCTTCATTTTTAACAACCATTTTAATGACTCTTGTTTTGAAATATATAATCGCTTCCGCTTATTCTCGAAGTCGCATCCAAACTGATGCCGTAGAAAACAGATTTTAATGTATCCTATGAAAATCTTCATTCAGAAATCTCCCTTTGAATTTTAATATGAAATTTCGAATCGTGAGTTTATTAGCGTCAAATGAAATTATAATAAATTCGGAAGTAAGTTCTTTATATCTTCAATTTTGTTGTAAATTTGAAGGAGAGTATTCATTTGCATTATATTTCTATGTTAAGCGATGTTACAAAATAATATTGTAATGTTATTGTCGTTACATCATACATATTTATTCTGAATATAAGTTTTGTTAATTCAAGTCTAATTTTAAACACAAATTACAATTAAGTATTGAAACTCATAACAAAATATATTTAAACACAAATAAGAGCATTTATTTTGATAATAATTGAAATGAACATGTTTCTTAATCCTAATTACTTGAAATTATTTTTAAAGAGGTAGTTGCACTTCTCGTCGCTAGAATTTCTTGTCGGCTGTTCTATGTTGATTCTGTTCTCCGAACCGGTAGTAAATTATTATTTTTCTATATTTTGACGATCTCTCTCTCTTTAGTCGTGCCCTCATTACTGAGGATCGTGACTCCCACCACCAGGGTCGTTAATTAGTTGTCGCCATCGAGTCCGGTCCGTGGCAAGATGTAGCGCCGTATTCATCGGTAGGTCCATGTGTTCGGTAATCTGATCAGACCAACGCTTGGGACTCCTTTCTCGTAGCCTCGTAGCCTCGTAGCTCGGCGATACAAAAGCGCTTATAAATGAAGTCTAGCTTTATAAATATCTGCTTGGGTTAAGTTTACATAATATGATATTATATCGATATTTAAATCTAAACTTTACCCTTTTATCGGTCAATTAAGGAAAGCAGCCCCCCTAGACAAGTGGCTTTCTATTAGCGTAACGTTTGATAGAATAGATTATGAATGTATGAGATTGACGTAAGCTTTCGATACATTTATCTACAGCTTATGTCAATCTCATACATTCATAATCTATTCTATTAAACGTTACGCTAAACGAAAGCCACTTGTCTAACCCCCCTGGCATGTTCACAGTACTCACACTTATGCAATTTCACTTACAGTATGTTCAAAAATAAATGCGACTCTAGTTTCATTTTAGACTTGAATTGTAAAATGGGTGCGTTGTAGATAAATATATTATGCAAATATAATTATGAAAGCTCTCATAATTTACCTGTAAAATTATACTTTAAAAGTAAATCAATTGATGAAGTTAATTATTTATTCTAATAATAATCAATTGGATAAAAGTATTAATAATCATTCAATTATCAAATAATAATTAAATTTCAGGTCATAAAAACAAATCTTATCATAACGTTACATAATCTTTAAATAACGGACATCTTCTGCAGTTGCGGAGCAGTCTTGTCCTGACTTTAGTCGAGTAAAGATATCTAAGAAATATTATATTTGTAGTAAGTACGTAATACCTACCAATACGCGCTAACAAATATTATGTGTTACATTTTTATTGTATAATTTTCACACTATTGGTTTTAAACTCAAACTCAAACATTTATACAATTAGACTTCTTCTAGAAGCACTTTTCAATCGTCTTAGCAGTTTAACAGTTTTAACATTTACCACCAATTCAGAGAGCAGTATCTATAGAGAAGAAGAAGAATCTATTTAATCATACCTAATCGTAATCTTCTACTTCACTGAAACTTTCATCGCTCGAAGAACTCGCTGTCGGAATTTCTTAATGTTATTATAAATGAGTCAGTGTAATTATCTACTTTTGGTTCTAATTGAATATATTTTTCCTCATGTTCTCGCGTCTTTCTCCAAACGTCACTAAACATATCCAGACTAATATGGCATTTGCTTCCTTTCTAAATAATTCTTCCACAGTTTTCAAGTTAAAGTTCACATTTTGTGATGCTACTTTCCCTTTAATTATGCCCCATAGTAACTCTATTGGGTTGAGTCCCCATATGTCCATGATCTTTGAGGATTGCATCAAGTAAAAATTGTGTATAGTTTGGCTTATTTTTTTTAATAATGTGATAACTCTGATTATTAATTAGTAATTTGATTTTTGAAAAAAAAATGCCGATTTTAGTCAAAATTTATATTTTTCTAACAAGATCCTTATCATCCAAATTTCCACCTTGGTGAGAAAAATTGACATTTCTAATGAAAATGAACAAAAAATTAAATGATTTTATTAAATACTGTAAAATAGTCTATAATTCTTCCATTTACTGTATCACAAAAATCTTTATAGATTTTTAGATATTCGTACTACACCAATTACATCACCCTGTATTTATAAACAATTGCAAAATATGACACATACATAGGCCGGGAGATACTGACACAAAATTTCGGGTCATTTGTAACAGAATGGCGGTTCTACAGAGGTCTTATTACGCAATGACTAAAAGAAAAATGATGGTCAGAACGCTGGTACCGGCGGACTAGTCGCGTGGGCGTTAGTCGAACTCGTCGTATAAATAGCGAAAGTCAAACGATTTGTGACACAAAAATTTTAGAATTTACCGATAGCCCATAAAAAAGACGCCGCCGGTACCAGCGTTCTGACCATCATTTTTCTTTTTGTCATTGCGTACTAAGACCCTTCTAGACCGCCATCCTGTTACAAATGACCTGAAATTTTGTGTCAGTATCTCCCGGCCTAACATGTGCAATGTGTAAATGTGTTGACGTTCCAGCTCTTCTTAATATATCAATACCGACTGTAACCTTCACTGTAACGTCAATTTTATATTCAATTAACATTTATTAATATTTTGCAATATTAATACCAAAAAACGAGTAATTAATCATACCCTTTCACGAGTTGTTACCGTTTATAAATAAATATCGTCGAGTTTCAGGCTCATTAACTTGCACTCATTATGGATAACCCTTTTGGATATTTTAGCATGCCATTAATAAAAATTGTTCTCAATTATACTTTTAGGAGGAGAAATTTGAAGTATAGAGTAAAATGTTGTTTAAGTAATATGCAGTTTTAATAAGTATAAAAATACGATTCATTTTTTGGATAAAATTTACGGATATCCTACTATCCTACGTAAGTAATGAATGCTTTTATAAAATAATTTTGTTTTCGCTGATTGCAATTATTTTATTTATAAATTGTATCGTTCCCTTATACGCCTACGATACGATTTAAAAGATTTTCATATTATGAATATTTATATTGGGGTAAGGGATGTTTAAAAAATTAAAGTATAAATCAGGTATGTTTATTTTTACCAAAGATTATTATTATTATTCATTGGAACATGTAAAAATACGATTCAATACGATTTATTCAAATATATCCTGAATGAACCCAAAATATTCCAATAATAAGCCGCAAATACCAAAATGAAAAGGTTTTGCTGTCAATCAGTATAATTCAATCAAGAGGCCATGTTAGCCCTCACATTACGGTAAGTATTACAGAACGCTATCGGATGCTGACCGTAAAACTTTTGGAACAATTATTATCACTGTAATTTATAGATATACTAGCTTTCCGCCCGCGGCTTCGCCCGATTTGTCTAAAACCTAATAAATCATATACTTAAGCCCTTCTCTTTAATCACTCTATCTATTAAAAAAAACCGCATCAAAATCCGTTGTGTAATTTTAAAGATTAGCATACATAGGGATATAGGGACGGAGAATGCGACTTTGTTTTATACTATGCTGTGTAGTGATATTGTTATACTTATAGAAAATATATTCCAGCCAACCTCCACCCAAAATATTCCAATAAAAAGCTGCAAATACCAAAATGAAAAGGTTTTGCTGACAATCAGTATAATTCAATCAAGAGGCCATGTGAGCCCCCACATTACGGTATGTATTACAGAATGCTATCGGATGCTGATCGTAAAACTTTACGAACTTTCACCCTCTGAAGTTATCTGTGACAATCATCTTGAGGCATAGAGTAGCTGGGAATAGAGGGAAATAGTTTTGATATTAAATTTAATGAACGAACAAGAAAGAGCCTTATTTTAAAATTCGATGAAGTAAAGCTCTACAAGAGCTATTGAGAATGCTATTAACTTGATTAACTTATATTATTTTGTGCGGAACGCAGAATTAGGTACAAATAGATACCTATTACAATTAAACACATCATAATATTATTTTGAAAAAAAAAACGATTTAATGTTATTATAATTTCTATTTACCTTATAGCTTATGATGCAACCGACGTATTTCCTGGTACTCATGATGTAAAATAGAACATATTACATAATATATCTATAACATTTATAATATAGGCTTTACAACTGTTACTATAATTTAATTGAGAATGTCTCTATATTTGCCTACTCTTCGCACTTAACTGAGATTTCAATAAACGTCTTCCGATCTGTGATTGCCACGCTTCAAGAGGCTTCACTAGTCTACGTATAGTCGTTAAATGTGACAGACAAACGTGTTACTACTGTATTACGGCTTTATTCTATTATTTTTGGAAGAAAATCATGTTATATGGAACGTTTTATAAGAGGATAATATGAAGATTGGAGTATGTTTGGTTTTGTTGGAACAAATTGTATGAATGAACTTAGCATCTTATGAGTTGTTAAAATGATTGCATGATCTATTTCACTGTCAATAATAACAGATTATAAACCGTGTTATATTTTATAGACTGTCTAGTGTCCATGTGCAATCACAAAATGACATAACAAAATGGAAAATTAGTCAGGTTAATTTAATTCAAATACATAAGAGTCCCTCAAGAGTCTAAGTCATAATCGAAAAATAAATTAATTGATTCGTTAATCGCAAAATTAACAAGGCAAAATGATTGCACACTCAACAAGAAAGTACGATACATCCTCATCTTTAATATCCACTGTTTAACATCACTTTTAAAATATCCTTACTAACCTAATTTGCTTTTTACTTAATACAGCATTTACTTAATATCATTCAAAGTAACTGCTAATAAAATATCTTCATTAATATCACGAAAACAGAAGCAATCAATAAACTGCAAGTTTAATGCACACTGCATAGGTGTGGCAGTGGGCACACCTAAACCATACAAATCGCTAAATTCCCCCAGTGTAAGCAACGTCACTTGTTATTATAAACGGTTCATCAGTTATACCACATCCGTTGCACGTCATGTTGCTGTACTGTGACCAGGTCTTTGAGGAAGGCGAATTTTTAACCGACTTCAAAAAAAGCAGGAGGTTATCAATTCGGCCGGTATGTTTTTTTTAATTTTTTTTTATATATGTACACCGATTACTCCGAGGTTTCTGAACCGATTTACGTGATTCTTTTTTTGTTCGATGCGGGATGGTGTCGAATTGGTCCCATAAAAATTTTATTCGGATAGGTCCAGTAGTTTTTATTTTATGGGCATTTTTGCAAGTGCAAGTTTGAAGTCGGTTGTTTTTAACGCAGTTATCACTTGTATAGGGATAGATTGTAAAATCGTTGAAGGAAAACGATAAACGTATTGTTTAAGAATGAACATAAAGCTTGTATAATAACGTAAAGAAAGTGTTGTTGTATACAGTACAGGTACTACAGATACTATAATGCATTATTAATTTTATTTATGTCTTCGTGTTAGCTACGCCGTAGAACAGTAAGTTAACCTATGATAATTATTAATATGTATTTTTTCCAATTATTTACATTAAATTTAACAGCATTAAAGATTAAAAACAAATCTTAAATATATACATTATAATTTTATATCCTGGTAACCCTACACCGTACCGTACAAACGTGATGAATGCAATCGCTGCATCAAGGCGCGCCCAGGATCGTGGTTTTACATTTCAGCGGAAAGCGCGGGAACATTTACATTTTTTGACGTAACGTTTTATGTCACTTCTAATTTATTTTTAACGAAATGTTAAGGTTTCAATTTATTGTTATGTAAGTTTTGTTTGTTTAGTTTATTCCAGATTTATATTTAACAAGCTTACCGCCCGTGGCTTCGCCCGCTTTGTCTAAATCCAAATGAATTATATACTAAAACCTTCCTCTTGAATAACTCTATCTATTAAAAAAACCGCATCAAAATCCGTTGCGTAGTTTTAAAGATTTAAGCATACAAAGGGACATAGGGACAGAGAAAGCGACTTTGTTTAATAATATTATTATGTAATTTGTATTTTTACTGATCTATGTGTATTGTGTACTAATAACGTCACTTAACCCTAAAATCTATTATCTCTTAGTAAAATTAAATTGAATAATTAATTAACAACAATTTTTTGTCAATTATGTATGTGTATTTTATAGATGTTAATCTAAACAGGTATAAAAATTTAAGTACCCGTCTGTATGTCTATTATCATGTTTAATTATTAAAAAATCTACATTAAAACAAAGACATTTATAAGAAAATAGATACGATAATAAATATTTTTAACCCAAACAAAGTCACGTGCTCTACCTAGTTCAAATAATTTACAACTTCATATGCAAGTAATTCCCTTGAGATTTACAAATGGTTTGTGAACAAATGACACTTGCATTATCATTCGCACACCCTTCATGCAATTAGCGGATAAGTGAATTACTTTAGTACTTTTTATTTATAAATTGGTCTTATTTATTTATTTGTTGTAAAAATTCATATTAAATAAAAGGTATTTTTTATAATAATTAGTTATAAAAATCTCCGGAAAGAAAAAAATCCGAATATAATATTCCAGAAACTAATTATTATCCTACTTATAAAAAGTATAATATGGTAAATGTTCGTTATTTAATTAAAACTTTACATAAAAACGTAACTTTAAAAGATTATGATTTAATGTATCACACACATTAACATAGGTACAAACAAATAGGTATCCTAAATTAATAATGCATTATTTTATTCATTATTTTATCCGTTGATCCTTGCATCATTGTCCCTGCAAACACTCAAATAACCCTTAAAAAATCTTCACCATCTAAAATATTCCACCAAACCGACAAAGAAATAAAACGGGACTCTACTAAATAATTACCCTTTAAAAAGTCGATTAAAAATTCAATCCTTAAGAGGTTGCTCAAAAGAGTTACTCAGGTGTGAAACGAAGTGTGCAGTTGTCAGGTCTAATTATAGTATTAATTTGGATCTTTCGCGCGAATTATTTACCTTTGAAGATTGTATTGGTTTGTTAGTTAAGGAGTGGTTTTAAGATTGATAATATTGTGTAGCAGAGTGGAAAGTGTTGCGCCTTAAGTAAGGTTAGTGGAGCTTTAGCAAAAGTTGCGGAGTAGGTTATTAAAACATTATTTATTAATGAATAATGAATAACGCAATATTAAAAATATAATTTTATATCAGTTTTACTAGTATCGCAGAATAAAATGTATTATTGCGCACACCTTTTTTAATTTAAAATATATAAATAACTCTATATTTTTCTCGTATTAAAAAGCATCTACGTTGTTATAT
This sequence comes from Colias croceus, assembly GCF_905220415.1. NCBI lineage: Eukaryota > Metazoa > Arthropoda > Insecta > Lepidoptera > Pieridae > Colias > Colias croceus. Next base: position 7,758,561 of record NC_059556.1, on the reverse strand, counting down.
ATTTTGTGTTTTGCCTACGTATGTTTCACCGTCTTCAAATTTTGCAAAATAACTTTTGTCCAATTGTACAATTTATATTTTTATCAAAATTATTCAAATTCACGCATAGATGTTAATATCATGCACATACATTGCACATACATGCATACATGCACATACATTACATGATTACTACCTATTTTACTAAACACATATTTGAAAGCACTACAATCTCTCCTACTACTTACTATAGTATACTCTTAGCCATGCAAATTATCAACAACTAAATATGAAAAGATGCCAACAATAAAACAGAAACTCTATTAGAATTTAAGATTGCCAGGATGTCTCCAATTAAATACGCGTCGCCGGTGACAAACGATCTCTTCCCGCGGGAACTGGGTCGGAGTTTAAAGTAAATGATATACAGTCTCCTTTGTCAGACTTCTTTTGAGTGTAAATGTAATAAATAAAAACTTAATTGGGGGCTGGTTCTGTCTGAAAATTTTGTTTTGTTGAAAAATATACTTTATTAAACCTGAAGAGTTTGTTTGTTTGAACGCGCTAATCTCAGGAACCACGGGTCCGATTTGAAAAAATATTTCACTGTTTAGCCAATTTATCGAGGGTATTTTATCATCACGCTAAGACCAAGTGGAGCAGAGCAATACGAGTAAAACCGCGGGGCACAGCTAATAATATTTTTCATCCATATCAAAACTTATTCTGATGTTTTTTTAAAGGTGTAGGAAGCATGTTGTTTGATTAAATGGAACTACATATTGTTAAAAGGTTTAAAGAAAATTTAAAACAAAACAATTGTGTTTAATTATTTTACAAGACCCGTTGACCACGACACAAACTCAAAAATCTTAGTTATAAAATCTTTTAAATCTAAACATTAAACCATAAACCGAGATATCACTAAAATAAAATATTTTAATTATATTTTATGATCACTAAAGCCGTGTAAATGAAAAACTGTCTCGCTTTATGAAATCGTAAAAAAACTTGTCTCTTCCGCGAAGCGTGGAACTTTAATGTGTTTGCATTGTTCAGATTTCATTAAGTTTTTACGACTGTGCTTATTCATTAGGAATATTTCGTATTTACTTTGTTTTTCTATTCATTATAGACGAAAGCGTTATTACGTAATATAGACTATAATAATATTAGTTTATAAGGTTTAAAGGCACCATTTCCTTGTATACATTTTTTATTTATACTTATTTAAAGTACTACTTTCACAAGTTTCTCTCATTCCTTTGAAAAATAACATTAAATTAACTACTAAGTTACATATTTTATAAGAATTTCCTTTATGTCTAAACTAAAATGCTTACTTTTCAACACGACAAAACTTTTGACAAAACAACAATGAACCTCTTTACTTACAAAATTGTGCAACCTGTATTATAACAATAATATATTATTTCTTAATAAAAGAAAGATTACGTCCTTAATTAAAACAGCACATAACATAAATAATGCCATTAGGGCACTGACCTTACAGCGGTTAAATGGAGATTTTTCTTACGCGTCCGAATTACCGTCAGCAAATAAATAAACCCAATGAGGGCAAGGAGTAATGATCCTGAACCTTTACGGTCAATGTTTTAAGAAATAACGAATAATATGGAGTTGATAAAACCAATGTTCTTCTTGTCTCTATGGCAGCAATTTTTATTAATTAATTAACATAGAGATATGTTAATTGTTAGTTATACGTAAAATATTACAATATCTTTAAATGTGTTTTACTAATTAAACTTCTTGAATAATAAAAAAATTAACGGTAATACAAACAGAGCATTATCATTCTTGTTTATTTTCATTGCTGTTTTACTCGATTTATTGATTTGATTTATGAATACGAATATTGGCAGTGTATATTGATTTAAACCAAATCTTCTCTTAGTAGATAGCAGAAACAAGAGCGTCCAATGTGCAACAATGAAGAAATAACTTATTTAGGGCCGATTTTTCAATCCTTTCGTTGAATATCGTATTAAATAACTATTTCAAAAATATGTATACTTATATACTTTATTGAACGGATAAGATTTAACCAAGGATTGAAAAATCGGCCCTTAGTCAGTTATACATAGAACAAGTGCTTCATTTTCCTGAAAAAAGTTTTAACAGCTCCATATAAATCCAGTTTTAGTCACTGTCTCCACCGATACACTGATGAGGCCAGATAGAGAGCAGACGGGACGCAGTTTTTCCTTCTTTATTTATTGGACTGACAGACGGACAAATGTGCGCAAACTTAATGCGAGTGTTTTTTCTTTGACCTCGTTACGTGTGATTGGATGGAAAATTGCATTTTTTCAACTTAATTGAGAGCGATTTATTTATACGCTTTGAAACTTGTACAGTAAAAATAAACTGTGTAGGTATATTATGACGTATAAAATAAACTGTCCATTTCAATACGTATATTTTAGATTTAAAATTAATACTTTTATAAAGTCGGCACTACAAAAACTTCTGTTTAATCGTGCTAATCCTCAATTTACAACTACCTTAAAATCATTATAAAAATGAACTGCATTACTGCATACAAAAAACTTCTAAAAAAGCCAACATGAATATTGAATACGTTAACACATTACAAACAAGAAGGAAACATAAAAAATTCAAAACATACGCCACTTGAAATATGTATAACGTCCTGACCAGCAGCGGTCAACCGAGCGGCCACTCAAATGACCCTTTAACAAACCCTTTCCTCATTATTTATAGCTTTCAGACTCAATTTTGCGTACTTTACGATACCAATAACGTACTACGATATTATACTTTAAGTCAAAGCTATAGAGTCGAATGTAGAGTAACATAAAAATGGATTACTTTCGTGGTTTTGAAGTGTGTGAAGTTATTGGGTGCGTTGATGAATTTCAATAGTTTGCAAAGATTGGTCACTTTCTTCTGTTTTAAATGTAAGGAACCCTTTGCATATACTTTATGTAAAGTGACAATTCCTTTTCGAGTTTTTGTGCTTATTCTAAAATTGGTTGTAAAATGATTTTCTGAGTACCTATTTGAAAGATGGCTTATCCAAAATGTCGATTAGAAAACTACACCTTTTTTAAATTTATGCATACGTATATAATTATTTATATTGCAAGTATTTATACAAGTAAGTATAATATTAATTCTTTTAGCAATGCAATCTAATTAGTTTTGTCGTATTAGTATTATTTAGTAAGGCAGATAACAAATAGGTGAGTAAGGGATAATGTTTGATAAGATATTTAATTTAAATCTCTGTTTTAAAAGCCATCTGTTTATATACAGAGCAGGTTGAATCCCATATACATTTAATTATATTCAATGACCATAAAGCATCCTGTGTTAGCGATAAATGTTTTACGATAGATCAGAAATCGTAAATATAATGTATTCAAGTTTGATGGGTTACGCGACAATGCATATGAATGAATGCATTATAGGAATAAGGAACTGTACACGCGACTTCAGAATTGAGTCGTATTATATTTGCAAGATGTAAGTGTATTTTATATAGCTATAGGTGTGTGTGTGTGTGTGTAAGATTCCTCGTGCTAGGGTAACTTCTATGTTCTAACTTCTAACTTCTAAGTTCTAGAGGTATAGATTCATATTATTTGGTATTTTTTTACATGTTATAACTCAAAAAAGGACATTATACCAACTAACTACTAAATAGTTATCACATTATACTATAATATTATTCATCATAGTAGTATAAAATGTAATTGTGACCTATTTGGAAGCGGAATAGCAGTGAAAAATGTCTCAAAAGCGTGAAACAAAGCTTTTAATATTTCCTTACGTGCGCTCTATAAACGGATATAATATAGATACTAATTGCAATATTTTTTCTTTTCACAGATTTACTATGCGTAAACGTTTCCATACGTAAAAGAGAAAAATGATACATTTTCGTAAAATAGATGATCAGGAACAAATGAATATAATCACAGTCAAGACGTTCAAGGACACCCAAATGACGAAGATTGTCTGATCCAGCAAGTGCTCTCGTAACTCAAGACAATTGAGCCAATTTATTCGCCTCTTGTATTACTCTCTAGGCTTTTTATTTCCCCAATCAAAGGTCCGAGTGGGAGGGAATGAGGTAATGAATTCTTGACTTTCATTAGGGGTTTGGAAATTTTTGGGTATGTTATTGCTTTGTGGATATCAATCTAAGGTACTGGTCCTTTGTTGATAGTATTGTAATTTCACGTCATTTTATAAGAAAATATTCCATGATATTGTTTTATGGAAAACTAAGCTTACTAATTCAAAGTACTTTAACTAGGTATTATATTTCTTATTTTATAAATTATAACATTTACAGACATTTTTACACTACACAACTTAAAGCTTAAAAGCGGTAGGTAACTTAAAACTGTAAAGATAAAACGTTTTTCAAGATACCTACAATCTACCTACAGAAAGGTATAAAAAAATGTATAAATCCTTTTTTTTTTCACGAATCTGAATCGAACCTACCAATATAACCACTGCACCAACAGGGTTGTCAAAAGTCAATCTATATAAAAAAGATCCTCCTCATCTCGCAAGCTCAAATCTCAAGGGTGGCAAGTCACGGGGGCGCATTCCACAGATTATAGCGATGTTGCCTTCATGAGCCGTTTAGTACTTCATACATGGATATAGAGATACTGGATTTGGTATAAAATTTGTAGTAAATAATAGTACCTATTTTCATGTGGCGATGAGTATTGAGAAATACAAAATTAAAACTAGCTTTATAATATTATCTTTATAGAATCAATCAAGGAAAAAAAAAAAATATTTTTTTCACTTTTATTTGGAAAGTGAAAGTGCTAACTTCATTGATTTTAGTACTGACATCTAGATTTTGTTCATTTTTCTTGAAAAGAATTTGTTTTATCGAACACCTCGAAATATTGAAATCTAGATTAAGTTAATTTTTTTGAACAGAATTTGTTTTAACAAACACCTCTAGGTTACTCATTAAGTGAGAAAAAGCTACATTTTTTTTCTATCACAAAAGCGAAGAGAAAATACAAGTATAATAACAAATTTTAACCTTTACTCATATTTCAAGGCTGCATTCATTTTGTCTGTTTGATTCACTTAAGGCGCTAATATTAGATTAGCTAATGGTTCATATTTTTCAAATTTATATTTTTAAACATTAGCCATTATTGGATAGACCATTTGCGATCAAACGACGCTACGCTTGTTTTAAACATCACCAACGATCCCTTCCAGTACTCTAAATCCCGAACACGTTTTTAGCATTAGCCGAAGCCCTGCGGGTGTTTGCAATTTGCTTCAATAATGCGGCTTGTCCCCACTTACTGTCTCACAAAATTTATCGGGTTACTCAAGTGCTATCCTGCTTGGTACGTGATTCTATATATGTATACTCATAAATATTGCATTGGTTACCGTTACTTGAAACGTAATTAGGTACCAACATTGAGAAGTACTCGAATGTTTTTTTTACTGTTTTTGTTAGCTTTTTAGACGAGTGTATTGGGGTAAAATTTGTATTTGCACAAAATATCAATTAAACAAAATGTTGATAAATGGGGACAATATATTCTTTGTAAGCTCTAATGACACTATCTTCCAAATCACTGGCATATGACTTTTGAAAAAGGCTTTCTACACGAATTAATTAATGTTCAACAAAAAGCCCTATCTTAATAAAACAACAAACAAACAATTAAAAAGCAGCAAATAAATTCATTCAGTTTATAAAATAATATCAATCAGATAAGAAATGTTTATCTGTTCGTTTTTCTCTAAACTAATTATTATTAAACACTTAAATAATGTTATGAAACAGACACAGGTGTCATCATAGAATGGGGTAAAACAAACTGCATTTTTAACTAATGCTTAAATGATTACACGCTGCATACAGCCAATTACTTTTTAAATCACACCCTCAATTTTACCTTAATTAGCATCTATTTACAGTGCAATTTGAACCTTAATTTAATAGATTCATGTTCCATATTCAATGAGCAGTTCATTTGAATAAGTATGATGACTCTATTTCGTGTTCACGTTAAACAAAATTATTTTCCAAGTTATTTGAACGAATCATTAAATTATAGATAACTTCTATTTATGAGGTATCAATAAAGTTTAATTAAGTAGTAATTTATACATAATATTATTATGTGAACTTTTATTCGTTGATTGAGACACCATTACGTACTGGGGGAAAAATATAAGATGTAAACAACTCAATTCTATAAATCTATTCCTTAATCCTTTACCACCTTTACTCCCAAAAATAAATTGTTTATTATCGATAGCGTAATATTCTTCAATAATAAAAGCTTTTCATTTCCTTTTAATTCCCTTTGTAACGGAAAAATAGATACCTACGTACGTAGAACCTAGCCAAAATTTTCCACGCTGGCAAAGCGCAGTCTTAAAACTAGTTAAAAATATGAAATGAAAACGTAAGCAAATTAAGGTTTGCACGAAGAGCAATAAAAAACGTTCATCCGAACTATGTGCCGTAATTAATACGTACGTGAAACTAACAAGATTTCTGTGTAGCGTTGCGAACAATTCACTTATTTTCAGATAGTTGAAAACATAGTTTGTTCCCTCAATCTCGTTTAGGGGAAGCTAGTATACAGCTAACTATATTACTTTGCACATTTTATTTGGAAATTGATTGTTATGTACGTACATTTCTTGTTATCTACGAATGCTAATTTTAATTAAAAAATGTAAAACAATTGCACACGTATTTACTTAAAAAGATCAACAAAAAAACCTTGCGTCTCAAAAAGTCAGACTGATTTTCGTACAAAAATTCTTAGTTTACTTTCCAAGTGCAAATCATGTACTTTCAGCTTATCGCAATAATTAACAACTAAGTAGTAGTATAATTATATGTAAACTATCAAATTATTTTTAACGATCGCTCATCACTATAACAAATTAAAACCCAATGTAGCAAAAATGATATTCGCAAACGTGCTGCGTCATCGCACGAGAAGCGAATGCAATCAGCTAGTTCCACTAGTTTTAATTAAAGGGAGGACAAAAGGGGGAGGTAATGGAAGCCTAATTCACTTAGAGCGTCATCAGGGAATGATTGGTTTGATGACTGGAGGAAAGTGCCGGCAATAATCCTCTTAGTCTGGAGGAAAAAATAGATTTCGATAGGCTTGGAGGCATTGAATGTTAAATGCTTCGGGAACTTTAAATGATGACGGGCTTTGAATTGTCTGGTTAGGTATGATTGGACGATTATAAGGCTTAATGTAATGCTATAGTTATCTTTAAGGGTATACGTTTCAAACAAAGTATAATATCGTAAATATAACTTCAAGAATAACTGGAAATATTGTATATTTTTTTTTCTGATTAGTATGATGAATCAATTCACTTTGAATCAAAGGTGTTAATTTCCATTTGTTTCGTAGACGTTACAATTATTTTCAGAACATTTACAAATATGAATCAGTCGTTTAATTAAATTATACGAATTTATATAGACTTATTGTATTTTAACAAATGTAATATAATTATGTTAAGCTCTTATTTCATTTTTTTATGACTACGCTTTTAATCCTGACAATGTAATATTACTTATGTTGAAAATGTATTTTAGGAAGTGTTTAATTGTTTTTTATAAACGAATATATACAAAAAAGCCATAAGAAGCTTAGCAAGTTTTAGCTTTTGTTATTCTAAATATTATGTTCTAATAATATATTATCTAGAATAGATATTAATCTAGAACAAGGTCGTTAGTGCACATTGTAGTTCCTAACTAATGGATAACCAGTGATTTGCATCAGCCACTGTTGTGTTCTGCGTAATTTATTACACTGAGTGACTTAATCTGTTAAAGTTTCATTTAATTTGAGACACTACGTATTGTATACATAGTTATTTAAGTTTGTTTGCACTATCTAATCTTTCTGGTCTCTCAAAGTCAAACATTTATTTATTCAATTAGACTTCGTATATAAGCACTTTTGAATCGTCTCTATGTTGGATTCATAGCTATTTATTTCAGTATTAAAATTTACTAATTAATTTTTATTTTCAGTAAGGTTGTCTGGTAGAGATCGCTGCCAGGTAGGAAGTATTGTTCAGCTTAAATTGCACACAGTAAATGACTTTTAATTTACTATTGTATGCTTATTATTACTGCGTTACATTAAATCACCTTAGGTGCAGTTCTTTCTTTTGTTTTTAATTAAAAATATGGAACATTTTTTTCGGTCATTGATAGACTCAATCATAACTTGAATACTATTAATATTATAATTTACTCGAAAGTTTGTAAGAATGTATGGATTTAAGTTTGTCACCACTACACGCAAAAACAACTGATATGTATGAAATTTGGTACATATAATATATACATCAAAGTGTGGATGAGCACAAAGGCTATTTACTCGAGTATTACGCGAGTGACGCCGCGGGTTCCAGCTAGATACACATACAAAGTTGCATACCCCATCCATGGTCCACTTGACAGCAATTATCCGGTGATAGGCGCGGTGCAAACTAATTCCAATGTGTACGTAATGTAATTGAATGCTAAGTGCTGATTGTTAGAAAATTGTTTACAATAAGTGTATGGGAATAATATTGGCCACACATGCAAGCATTTTGATGTATCTATACTATGTACATTCAAACTCAAAAACTTATTTATTCAATTAGACTACTCTTAGTAGCACTTTCGAATCGTCATAAGTATTTTTAACATTTACCACCGATTCGGAAAGCAGTATCTATGGAGAAGAACTGGCAAGATACTCCATAGTTGCTTTTTTAAAATCATGTCAATATTACATGATATGTAACTTATATTACCTATGTAATATTGACATGACCATAATATCATTGTTTATAATTGTAGGTACTCAGATCCGAATAAAATATCTAACACTACCTGATACATTTTTGAACGTTACTTTATTTAAGCATCCATTTATAATAAACATTTACGAATATTTTATTAATATTAAAAAATAGCATTTACCATTACTTTTTGTCTTATTTCTTTATTGAATTCTAGTTATTAACAGTAATAACTTCTTCTTTACCGAAATATCCTTTACAAAGGATATAAGGTAAAAGCACCTAATACGGAGGTATTTCGCAACATTTGAAAGTAAGTAACAAAAATAAGCATTTGTAAGTCTTTCTAACGGTGCCAAACCACTTTATCGTTAAAAGTGGAACTTAAATTTTGTATTGCTGTTGAATCTATGTTTATTTTCATGATATTTCTAATTTTAAAAAAATATTTAAATAATCATGTCGATTTTCCCTAATACGGAGGTATGATATTGGTCAGAGCCTATTACTGCGGTAGGCGGCTCCTAATACGGAGGGTCAGAAATTATATTAAATAATATAATATAATTGTGTTAGTAAAGTAAATTGTAAGTTTTTCATTCATTGACCATTGGTTTGATTACGTTGATGCACTTATAATGTGTTAAACTAATGCTTTTGGTTTTATAAAAAAAAAACACGCATATCAATTATCAAATAAAAATCCACATAAAAATACACCAAACTTCTTATTTATTTACGCAACCCTTAATCTGGTAATTTTATGTTCTATAATGCCGGGCCGTAATAGGAGATCATATAACCTAATACAGAGTTACCTGGAAATAGCTACCACCGTAATAGGAAAACTACTCGTGTTTTTAATAATCCTAATTCTGACCCATCAAAAATTCTATAAACAAGAGAATGTAAATGCTTATCAAACGATAATAGTTTTTTGGCTCAGATGTGTAAAACTCAAATCAACAGCTAAACAAAATAAATGATTTGTGATACATTAAAATACACCTTCCTATTTTACCCCTTCTAAGAAACAAACATTTTGTACTCAACCGTTTTCATATTTAACTGGTTTTCTAATTAAGAACACATACCGCAGAATATGGTTTCTAATTTATCAGATTAATAACTATTTCAACTAATCTTGGAACTAATTCAATAACTAAATAAATTGAAAGTTATAAGCAATTAAACATGCCCAGTATTTTTCCTATTTCGGAGTTATACCACCGTATTAGGATTAATCTATAAAATTCGTATCGTATTACGGCGGTATTTTATTTCTTATTTTTTGGGTAAAAAATTACTTACAAATATGAAACAAGCTATTTAAATAGTGAGTGTAATAGTAGGAAAATGCTATAAACAATACATATACAAACTTGAACGGCTTATTAATATGAAAAACTTAGTTTATAAATATTAGAATACTTACTTTTCTTGTTTCGCGTTTGTATGGAAACACCACTCACGTCGATGCCGTTACACAGATTGATTGATCTTGTTGTGTTGTCTATGTTCTATACTTGCAAACGTTAGTTAAGTGATGAAGTAATAAATTTGGAATAAATAGTTTACGTTTTGGTGTACTCAAAATTAATAAAACAGGAATAAAACCCGAAAATAGAAATACCACCGTAATAGGAAGCGATTTTGACTACCGCCGTATTAGGAGCTTTTACCTTATACTAACTTTCCTGCTCAAAATAATTTTTCAATTCAAACCTTAGATAAGTGAATACAACCTCAGCTAGAAATATTGTTGTGTTGATCCACACAAATAAGAATAATTTCTTATCTTGTTAATTAACTACATTTTCCCAAAAAGAACAAAATATTTCTCTAATCTCCATACATTATATCCACTAGATATATCAGTGCACGTGGCAGTGTTGTGAGAAATCAACCATTTTACTGTCCTTTGTCTTCTTAAATTGTCCGAGTAAGACAACTAGTCGGCAAATAGGTATTCCCTGTACGGAGTTTGCATTAGATCTTGTTTGGCAATGAGTAATTTGACTAGCTATGGTAAAAAATTGCATGGTAAATGTTGAAAGAAGAAACGAACTATTGTAAATGTTGAAAGAAGAAATAAATTATTGTAAATGTAGTTTGTTTACGAATTCCAACAATAAATTTGTGTAACACACTATATTATGCAAGCGAGTTAATAAATTTCTTCCGTTTATACTTGATGTTTCTTATGTATTTAATGTAACATGCTTTGGGGAGGCATTTATAACTGACAAGAGCCTTAATTGCAATGTATTTTAACAAAACCAATCTCAATATTATTTTTTATAGCAAATGCTCTATCCGTACCCTAACTAGCACTTGTACCGTGGACGCTGTCAGTATCAGATTTTTGCAAAGCTCGTAAAGCGAGGTACAAACAGTCGTCCAGAGAAATGGGGTGGAAGCGAGAAATGTTTACTCACCAACTGCAATAACCCTGTTAATCTATCTGGTTGGTTTGTTAGAACATTCTGGAATCCAAAGAAATATAGAATGGAAATAGTGTAAGTATGGTAAGTTATAGTATAGACAATTGGCCCAGAAATAGTCGTTTTGCAACAGTAGTAGATGGAATTATATTTTACTAGCTTTCCACCCGCGGCTTCGCCCGCGCAGTCAAAGAAAAACCCGCATAGTTCCCGTTCCCGTGGGATTTCCGGGATAAAACCTATCCTATGTCCCGGAGTAAAAAGTAGCCTATCTCCTTTCTCGGGTATCAAATTATCTCCATACCAAATTTCATGCAAATTGGTTCAGTAGCTTAGGCGTGATTGAGTAACAGACAGACAGACAGACAGAGTTACTTTCGCATTTATAATATTAGTATGGATTTGCCTTGCGCTTTTGATTTCTTGCAGATTCTTTAAAAAACTGTTGTACCAAACGTGCTTATATTAATTGAATGATTAGCATTTCTTAGCTTGAACGTATTTAAACCTATTCCATAAAAGACGAAGTTAATTTTAAAATTGTTTATGAAGAAACATTTCAATATTTTAGCAGGTATTAATTGTCTATTAGTATTTAAAGCTGACTAGATATAGTCAGGATGGCCGAGCGGTCTAAGGCGCTGCGTTCAGGTCGCAGTCCACTCTGTGGGCGTGGGTTCGAATCCCACTTCTGACAAAATTACTTTTTACTATTTTTTCTAATATAACATTTGTAATTAACATAATCATACAATCCCTTTATGTTGTGACTTGATTTATACAAATTGTTTATTAATAATATAATATAATTAAACCGCTTAAAACTTTAACGATTTCGAAATGGCAGTAATTCATAAAAATCTATGATTTCCTCTGTAACTTGTTTCATTTAAATTACAATTAAATAAATAATTATTATTTACAAGCATAATAATTGACTCTCCTCGTCTATCATCTACATTCAAGCTATTTGAAGCAAAAATTATACCAAATTTCGTGGTACCTATACATTATCCTATACATCATAAGTACAGCTACTAGAACATTCGCAAGTGGGAGGGACGTGCCACAATGATAAACTGCCTCTTGTTCAATGCTAATCGTGTGCTAAGTATTCCTTCTGATTTATGTCGCCAGATTAAAGTATAATTATTTACTGTCAGATGCTAATTGCGAGTTCTTATCTTTTGTGTTATCTGTGGATAGAAGATTTTCTCTTTGATGATGATTTGGTAAGTTTTTAATGACGTCTTGCGTGTGATATGGCTTGAAACGGAAGTGCGTTTTATACAGATTCATACCTAACTTTTTGTTAGTAAAGTATATCTCGGTCTTCTCGGTATAATATTTTAGTTTTTAGGAATAGACTTTACCTATCAACCTGGCATATAAGCTTAACTGAAAATTTCATCTCAAACTATCTAGGAGTAAATATAACGAATTGTCTTTTGCTTTTAACCTACAAATGTATAATTAATTATTATTAAATAACCTCAACAAAATAAGTCCCCATTACATTTATTACATCTTGAAGAAAATTAAGACGTTAATGCACTATACATATTATATATATTCACAACACCACACACCAAAATAAAAGGCGTACTATAAAAACATTTCAAACAGATCATTAGCTATTAATGATCAATGGACAGTCTCGAACAAATTAATAGTTATCCAAGGTATCAATTTAAAAGGGTGTTGGCACATCCGAGTAAGATGGATGCCGGTGCACAGGAAGAGGAAATGGTGTTGGATCGTGCCCTTAACAGATTCATTTTTCACTGCTATGTGAATGGACCTTAATGATGGTGTTTAGATAATGACATGTTTGTAGGAGTTGGTGTGATGTATTTTAAATGGGCTCTGTTCACAATTGGCAGCGTTGGGCGAATATAGGCAATCTCGATATGGTAGAGAGCCAAAATGTGTGATCGGTCGTCAATGTAGATGTTTATTCATAATCGACGTAATGGCGGCAAACATCGACGATCGTTTGTTGGGCCAACGCTGCCCATTGAGAAGAGGGCCCATTATATGTTCGTTGGAGTTAGTGTGATATATTTTTGAAGAATAATAGATTTGATTTTGATAGAGACGTATAATTGTACTAAGTAAAGATTAGGTTTTGTGTGTATCATAAGTCAAAAGGATAATGATTAAGAGGGATTTATTTCTTCTAAAATACAAACATAGAGCTTATGCAGGAATAAATAAATATTCGTGATTTGTCTTAGCTTTAACCCATGTATGAAAATATATCGCATATTATTCATAAAATTGACCCGTAACGTTTTCTTTATTATTGGCACTTACAGTTCACTTACAGTGCATTTACAGTTCATTGGCATATTATGATATATTATGTAGTTAGATATAAGTTTCATATATTGTAATATTTACATGATGTTAAAAGAGCAACTATGGAGTTTCTTGCCGATTCTTCTCCATAGATACTGCTTTCCGAATCGGTGGTAAATTTTAAAAATACTTACCTATGTAATGACGATTCGAAAGTGCTACTAAATAGTAGTCTAATTGAATAAATGAATGTTTGAGTTTGAGTTTAAGATCGAATCCCTTATCATTAAAAATATCACAAAATAAAGCTCAACATTACTGCTTTTATAACATAGAAGGTATCAATAATTCCACATATAAAGAATCACAACTAACGAGTCATATTCTCTAACAATAGGCTCTTCACAAAATCCTCGACTTCTGTTACAAGTCTAAGTGGTGGATAATAGTCATCATTAAGTGCGTCCATCTTTTGTCCATCTAATTGCGTTGCCATGGCAACAGCGGGGCTTACGGTATCAATGGAAAAATTAATTGCGGTATTATATTTTGATTGGTCAGTTACGTATGGTTAGTCAAGCCTAAGATGTATCTAGTTAATTGGCTTGAGTTTTATAGATAGATGTATTATTTATTAATTCATTGTGAGAAGCATAATAGTGTTTACCCAATAGGAGCTTTAATATTATTAAATCCATCAAGATTGTAAGCGACACTTCACTACATTATAAAACAAAGTCGCTTTCTCTGTCCCTATGTCCCTTTGTATGCTTAAATCTTTAAAACTACGCAACGGATTTTGATGAAGTTTTTTTTAATAGATAGAGTGATTCAAGAGGAAGGTTTTAGTATATAATTTATTAGGTTTTAGACAAAGCGGGCGAAGCCGCGGGCGGTAAGCTAGTAAAATTATAAACTTCGAATATCGTGAAGTAACTAAATGCATTTGCCTATACATAATACTTATTATTTTCATAGTAATAGATTCAGTCATTTAATTTGAAAACAATAATGCAATGCTTGACATAACCAGTAACCACCCTCAAAATTATGATATTATCAAAGATTGCTTAACAAGAGAAGCACCCTTTGTTATTAATTTTAATTCGCACAGGTTTCATCTTGAACCCAATTCAACTGTATTTTACACTAATTATAAAATACAAAACCCCACTCCATTAACGAAAAATTAAAGAAGACAAAATTATATTCCATTAACAACGAGATCACTTAACATCATCCACGAAATTCAAAAACAATTTGACAGTGACAATTTTTGTGGTCCTGTGTTCCGTAGCTTTTGAAAATATTTATAGTTTATATATATAAATCTCGTGTCACAATGTTTGTCCTCAATGGACTCCTAAACCACTTAACCGATTATAATAAAATTCGCACACTATGTGCAGTTCGATCTAACTTGAGAGATAGGATAGTTTAAATCTCAAATCGTTTTAGAGAAAGCGGGCGAAGCCGCGGGCGGTAAGCTAGTAGTTTATATTTTTTGTAATCTTTTTCAGAAGCGTATTTAACAATTTTTTCTTATCTTTAAACTTTCAATTACTATTAAAATCAATTCAGTTCGTCACTTACAATAATACACATAAAAAATTATACTAAAACCGCTACCTCGCATCGCTCTTTTAGTGACATAGAAAAGTGGCAAATTACATATCTCAACATAGAACTAGATATTATATTAACCGAAGGCTTGTTTCAATCGATTTCTTCATCCTCAATTAAAAACCAGTAACCAATATTAGACATATAAACTTACAAAATCCTTTAAACAATATGAATGTACCAAAACTGATAAATTTCGAGCACGGTACCCTAAACGAAAGGGGTTGTCGAGACAAAAAGATATTGTACTCGACCACACAATTGCTCCGTAATACATACTCCAAGTGAATTTAATAGTAAAAAATCCAGAGTGGTCAGCGGACAAAGAAGTTGGTCGGAGCAATTTTCTACTTCATAGAAGTGCTGGATCATACATGAATGTGGTTAAATGTGATGCGGCATTCGAGTAGTGTCGTTTATTATTGTATTCGAATGGGAAGATAGATCATGCCTGTATTAGTATCTTCCACTCAAATGAGAAGGTAAATTAAAGTCTGTATTAGAAACGACGCTTTTTATTCAGATACCACACATAATTCACAGGTAACTTACCTGTTAATATATAGATAAGTAAAAATGTGTCAAAAAAGACGAAAAATGGAAAATTAAATTAAATAAAGTTACTAAAATGACAAATCAACCTTTCGCTAGGTTGAACTACAGTTAAAATTTAGCTGTTATCAACTGCTACGAAAATATAAAATCTTTTTATTCATAAATTTATATTTGAACGGATTCAATGAAATTTAAATTTTAATACCTAACATTATATAAAACATATTATTAACACATGCCATGTAACGAGGTTCAGGAAAACACCTCAAAATATTAGCGCATCCAAACGTTTCGTAATCCCAGCATTTACAACGATGCCTCACCGGTCATTGACTGTAAAGCGCAGAAAGTGCTGGAAACTTCACAAAGCTCGATCATAAACAAAAAACGAAAGAAACCGGTAATTCCCTTGTGCCGTGTAATCCCTTTGATCGCGGTTTGTCTTTGGCGAGTTAAAAGTTAACGACTATTTTGGACAATACGCAAAGGGTAATGAAAAACTTGGAATTAAAATGTGTGTGTAAATAAATAATTGCCCTAGACAACGCTTTCAAGGCTCGATTTTTTCAGTACTTTATTTGCTTTTTAAAAGTTTTGCTCCTGTTAAATTGTATCCCATGGGTATACAATTTAATGAGTAGATTTGTTTTTAAATTATACAACTTTTATTATATAATTAGGAATTTTGTTAATTTTCACTAGAGTCATACTTGACAAGTTTTTCCACTTGACTGCACATGTAATCTTAAATAAATTGAGCAAAATAACGTCTAAATAACACACATTTACAAGTAAACGATAGTGATGTTTGTAAATAATGAAATAGGGAAAAAATACAAGCCATTATTATTTACGAGTCGTGCTCTAGTGCCCACTCTATTGAACACGACCTGCGATTTTCCTCTGTATACAGAATGTTCATAATAATTTATGGATTATAATGATGGTTTTTTTATGTGTGTGCGATTAATAAATTTGTACCAAAATATAAAAATAAATTAACGTTCTTTGTATTTACATTTTTAAATTAAATATGTTCTAATGTTGCCTACGTTATATTTTCGATTCAATTTAATTGGATAAGCTCATGTAAAACAATTTTTTATATACATATTTTAAGTTTGTGATTTGAAAAATTATACAATATCTAAAACTACTAAAGAATTGACAATTTCATCCTTATTAATGAAATTTGCACATCCATATACAGTAAACGCATGATAGAGCACCCTGTATATCAGACAAATTGAAAGCAATGAAGTCGAAAGCGTAAGTTCTCAATCATTCAACTTAACGACAATTGAGGAGAGGGGCTTCCATGGAAAAGAAATCCTGGTTTTGGATAACCCTCGTCATTAGGGAAGTATGTTTTAAAATTAAATATATAAATAAATAATTTAAATAAAATATATAACTCAGCAGAGGTATTGCTGAATATAATTCTTGCTATTTGGTTGATAAACGATGGATTAATTTATTATTTTTATGTCAATACTCATAACTACCTACACGATTTTAGTACAACATTTTATAATCTCCGTATGTGATTTTTTTTCTAGTGCGATAATTACTAAATGAATATACAAATTTGCTTATAGAATTTTGTTACAACTGAGTTGTAGAAATGTGTTACAATATGCCTAAAATAAGTAAATAGATAAATATAAATACCGCATCCAAGACCCTCGTGTTTCATAACTCCATGTTCTGCGTATTTCACGTAGCAATAACAACTTAATAGTGTAAAAGCGAGCGAATTGTCGACTAAGCCGACTAATGGCGAGTCTTAAACTATTTACGTACTTTTATGTCAACGTTTCCTTTCTCAATCGCTATTGTTTGTGAGGAAATCTGTTATTGTTATAGGAATACTTATATAAAGTAAAGGAATCATATTTTGCATTTTTGTAATAAGGCCATCGTGTATACTTCAGGCATGAATTTTTCAGTTTAATTTTTAGTTGATCATTCAAAATAAAAATATGGAAATGGCAAACGTTTATTATTAACTAATAATCTTGTGAAGAAGTTGCACAAAACGCAGTTTTATATTTTAGAGCAGCATCTAGGTTACAAATATTTTTTAATAATTCTAATGACAATACTTTATTTTCTTCTATTGTTTTTCTTCTAATACTATATCTTGAAATATTTCAAATTATTATTTATAAACATTTGAAGACAAAACATATTACGTAGAGCTTTACATTTATGTAGAGTCTTTTCAATTACATTTCATAAAAGAGTGAAATAATCACATTTATCAATCTTAAAATCAAACGGTTCACGAATTATTAATGTAGACAAACTGTTGTTGTATTTATATTTCTAAACCTTTGATATTCTGTGAACAGTAAAGGTCTTTGTGACTGTAGCGGTTGGTTCATGTCAATACAATATGAATTTGTAAAGGTGGAAATTGATGGATTTATGGTATGGTGTTCGTAGTTGATACTATTTGCGTTATTTAGTAATTTATCTATTAAATTGTAATATTTCATAGCTCTATTTTGCAAGTATGTGATGGTAAAAATATTATAGAGCAGAAGATTTTGTTTAGTCTAACACTCCAGGAACTCTCAGGAACTACGTGTTCTGAAAAATTATGTTTGTGTCGCATAGTCAATTTACGAAAGAAGAAAGGCTATTATATCATGCTTGAATGAATGGAAGCACCAAAGAAAAATATGCTTCACTTACAATAACTAGCGTGTTACTTCACTTGCCTTTAAAATTGCTATTTACTTGTTATTCAGTATCCAATACTGTATAGGTAACGGGAATACGGAACTGCAAGTTTCGGTAGTAAACTGAAATTGTATTGACAAACGGTTCCTAAATCGCTTTGACGTTGCTTTGCCGGTCGGTTCCCAATTAATTTGTAAATCCTAATTATTTCAAACAATAAAGCAGTCGAACAGAATGCTCACAAAAATCGAACAAAACATGTACAATTTGTATCGTACCGCCATCATTGTTTTATTCATCTGTGGTTTCAATTTTAAAACTTACTCCAACACGTTGCTGACCAAAATCCTCGCACAAATGTATAGCATGTGCCTCGCTATTCTAATTTCATATAGCACGTTCACTTGCTGTTACTTGTACAATTTCTCTCAAGTCTGGGCTCTCATTGAATACGACCTGAGTGTCATCATCCTTATGATCTACGATAGTAAAGTGATCAAATACATTTCCAATCTCAGCCACCTTGACGTCTATTTGAGGATCAACAAACGTCATTACACATTCGTTATGAACAGATCCCTAGTCATCATTATCACTCTATGGCTTATAAGAGTTGGATATACCGCTGTATATTGTTTTTCCTACGACTGTTTCGATAACTTAGCCCTTTTTCTTATAAACTGCCTTTCTTCCTTTGCTCTTGATATGAATAGAGTGTGGAGGTTCATAGTACTCGATACTATAAGGTATAGGATAAAAATGCTGCGTATGCGATTAGAAGAGATGCCGGAAAGTGATTATTATCTATACGTTAAAGACATGAAGACGTTGAAAAAAGATAAAATTCCCTTCTGTTTGCGTCTGTACAGAGATATTGCTGATTTATTGGACCTAATTCTACCAGAATTACATGCACAGGTAAATGTCGGCTAGTTAATTGAAAATTAATTTAATCTCCAACTAGAGATGTTTAAATTAACTTTTGTAATACTTACAGATGTTTCTAAGCATCATTTGTGGTGTGCCAAAGCTTATTTATGATGTATATAAATCTCTTTTGGTGATTGAAGGCATGGTAAGTACATTATAGTGAGTAGGTATGTGTTGAGTGTATTATAATATGTTTATCGTTACATTTTTCATGTTTTACATTCTTTTACTATCATATTAACGTGGATAACAAAATAAGTCAAGTATATCTATACATATAATAAATCTATAGAAGGGTCAATTCTGTACAATGAAAATATTGAAAAAATAAATAGCAGGGGGTGTTACTGGATCGATACCAAACCCAAATATGTGATTAAAAAAATTTTTGTCTGTCTGTCTGTCTGTCTGTCTGTATGTGAAGGCATCACGTGAAAACTAGCGGTTCGATTTCGATGAAACTTGGTATAATTATACCTTATTATCCTGGGCGTAAAATAGGATACTTTTTATCCTGGAAAAATACGTAGAAAAAAATTAATCTTAATTTTTCAGTTTTATCCATAGACGTTATTCCGTAGAACCGCGAACACACGTTGCGTATTATTATAGGCCTAGCCGTATTTGGGAATTGGGTCCAATAGATATTTATAAGATTTTATTGTCAGAGGTACCTACTCAAAATGGAGAAAAAAACCATCCACGCGAAGACCGACATCCGCGCGGACGGAGTCGCGGGCGGAAGCTAGTAGTTAATAATTACATAATATCTGGGGGCACGGCAGTGCCCCCGCCAAGACGAGCCAAGCGAAAGAGAAGCGGACGGGCACTACCTACCTTTTCTCGAAGCGCTTCGACGTTTTTTTGAACCCTCATAACTTGGGTTTGGATTATGCTAGAGCAACAAAATTTTCGGGATATATTGTCAATAGCAGACTTATTGAAAATATTAAGTTTTAATTACATTAGCTTTTATACTTCAGATTTTATTTATATCTAAAAAACGCTAATTTCGTCACTGACTCACTGATGATCATCAAAATTCTTAAGGTACTTCCTAATGTCCTAGAAAGCTGAAATTTTGTATGTAAGCTAGTATTAGCACACAAACAACAAAAAAATTATAAAACATGTAACTTTCATCCCCCAACCCCTTAAACTAGGGGAGTTTGTATGAGACCTGTAATTTTAAATTAAATTTTGATGACGCTAGAGGTCTAATCTAATAATCTAAAACTTGGTTCTCCTAGATATATATATATATATATATATATATATATATATATATATATATATAAATACCAACTTGGGCACTAAGTTGATCCAGCCCGACTGCCGTGCATTCCTGACTCCACCTTTTCCCCCTTATTACTCGACTCCGGTTGCATAGATCTTGCCCGGAGTGGCAACAGCGCAAATTTTTCGGCGACGTTGCCAAACGTATTCATGGAGAAATTGATGTACTCAACATTTTTATTGCTAAGATCTTGAACTGAATCGACTCCGTAACGGCCGAAATTCAGAAACCCATAAACACTTGTTGGCTCCGTTTTATATACCAAATCCAAAGTCGTATGTTGATCAGATCCATTTATATTATCAAAATTACAGCTTTATTTGATCCGACAAAACGAAACTGTATATTAAGTAACATAGATTATTTTTCGTAAACCCTACAGTATTTGTTGGCTCCGTATACAAACATATTATAGTTAGGTAATGTTCCATACATTGCTAAATCCGCCTAGACTAGACGAACTCGACTCCGTAACGGTTCAAATTTTGAAATGCTCAAACACCTCTTGACTCCGTTTTATATACCAAATCATAAGTCGTATGTTGATCTGTTCCATTTATATTATGCACTTGCATGACATTGACATGGGGATATGAAATTAGGGCTAGCAAAAAATCATACAGTGACGGTGATAATTCTCAAGTAGTATGCATCCTACAAATAACAACCTACCTCTTGAATCATCAGTAAATATCAATATAATTATCATAATATTTATTAACGTGTAGCGTTCGCCTATGCCCTGATTCTGATATCAATCTGATAAAATAATTAAAATGTTAGATTTAGGTCAAACAAATGACGACTCATATTCCTGCACAAATTATCCATTACGGAGTAAATATGAGTGTACGCAGATCGCCAACACGTTTAACCAGCAGTGGTGCAGTGGGTACTGCCGGTGGATCGCATCCCGATCTATCGAAGCTAAGTTCGTTTTCTAGGAGTTCTACGCCAACTGATACTCAAATTACTTACAGAAAACGGAAACAACCGCTAGAACAAGATTGCAGATTTAGTGATGATATGAAGGATATTCGGTCCGAGTTGAGCCGTATTAGTACATTACTTGAAAAATATGTATGCTCAAATGAACAAATAGTAAACAAAATTCATTAAAAGATTTCTGAGGTAAAAACACAAATTACCGAAATTAAATCGTCCAACGAACAATCCTTGAATTTAATTCGCCAAAATACGAATCAAATCAATGAAATTAAGTCATCAGCATGTATGATAATTAGGTACTGAACAAAACATATTGAAGAGTACTATTTCTCAATTAGAATCCCAGATAAACCAGGGTGAGAGTAAAATAAAATCACTGGAATTAAATCTTCAATCAATAAATCAGTCAGCCAACGCATCGGGTTTTACGTCTAAAAATCAACTTCATATAAATTAAAACTTAATCAAGGAACTACGGGACAGAAAGAGCCGCGAAAAAAATGTAATTTTTACTGGTTTCCCAGAATCGACATCTTATAATTCAGAGGAGAGGAAATCTAAAGACAACTACGAAATTTTAAAAATTACCTCACTAATAAGTTCAGACCTACCGAAGCCAGTAAAAATATATAATTATAAATAACCTTAATTCAAACTGTAGTACAGGTCTTGATAGTATTAATACTACAAAAGCAATTAAATGCATCAAAGAAAAATTAAATCATACCTTAAGCGACTGTTTTAACCAAGCCATAAGTCAAAGACGTTTTCCGGAC
Source organism: Colias croceus (assembly GCF_905220415.1). NCBI lineage: Eukaryota > Metazoa > Arthropoda > Insecta > Lepidoptera > Pieridae > Colias > Colias croceus. The sequence goes on along the minus strand of NC_059556.1, from coordinate 7,736,182 downwards.
TCGTTAAAAATAGTGAAGGTAACTCCTATCTGTAAGAGTGGCTCAAAATTTGAACCTGGTAACTATAGGCCAATTTCGGTTTTGCCAGTATTGTCAAAAATATTGGAGAAGATTTTACACACGAGATTAGAAAAATATTTAGACTCATTTAATTTTATTTCAGTACGTCAGTACGGATTTAAGCCAAAAAGTAACACTCTGTCAGCGACTATGGACCTAACTATTAAAATAAAACAGAACATTGACGCAAACAATATAGTTTTGGGAGTGTTTATTGACCTACAAAAGGCCGTCGATACCATTTCTCACGAACTTTTAATAAAGAAATTAACATCCATTAACATTAATGGTAAAGCACTAGATATGCTGAAATCATATTTAAAAAAATCAATCACAAATAGTTAAAATAGATAACCACGATAGCATTCCCTTACCAATTACATGTGGCATACCGCAAAGTTCGATTCTAGCCCATTGCCTTTTTTTAATTTATATTAATAATTTACAAGATTTAAAGCTAAATGGTCACCTAACACTTTATGCGGATGACACCTGTCTGTTTTATTTTGGTCCCTCTATACATGATATGATAGCGCAAGCACAAAATGATTTAAATAAATTAAATAAATGGTTTCAATGCAATCTACTAAAAATAAATATATCTAAATTCAAAGCTCATAACAAAATTATTCCACCACACGCTCCACTTAAAATTAACGGTGTTGTATTAGAACATAAAACTCACGAGAAATACCTAGGTTTGTGAATCGACAGCTCTCTGAAATGGAATTATCACATCGACCACCTAAAAAATAAATTATCAGCACTTCTTAGATCTCTGCGTAATATTACTTCTTGCATTCCTCATAAATTACGCCACACCATCTACAACACGTTAGTAAAGCCGCACGTAATGTATTTAATAGAAGTATGGGGGAGTGCTTACAAAAATAAATTAGCGCCACTCCAAATTTTACAAAATAAAATCATTAAAACTATCTTTTACTATCCTCTTTTAACTAAAAAAAATCTACGACGACACTAAAATAATGAATTTAATACAATTATACTTTTATAATACGTGTATGTTCATCCGCAAAGCGCTACATAAAAACATAAATACAAATATTATATTCTCAACATCAAATCGCCACTATCCTAATAGACGAGCTAGCTATCTTGCCCTCCCGAAGATCCGAACAAATTATGGAAGGCGAACGGCAACATACGTTTCTATAACGGGAATAAATGTCTTTAAACCTTCAAATGGCTAAGGCCGCAAGCGACCAATGGCTGAGCTCGGTGGGCTCTGATTGGCTCATTTGAATCGGATCAACAAGAGCTAAAACGCAAAAAAGGTGGATTTGTATAAAAAGCACGTAATTATTATTATTACTGATGGTGACACTTGTGGCTCCGTTCGGATCCACATACGGACGGTGGTGTGGCAATGGATCCACAAATACCAACCGGATCAACAAGTGAAAACGGATCAAATAATTACTAACTATATGGCACGTTTGATCAACATAGTGCCCATGGAGATATCTATATATATATATTATGTATAGGTACTCCTTGTTAAAAAAAAAATTAAAAATTTAATCGACATTTATATTGAGATATATACTTCAGATCAGATCATATAAATATGAATGAATAGAAGTGTTGCGAACGTCTCCTGCCTCTTACGTCCACACAGTAGCTAAAAATAAAAAAAAAATTGTCCTTGACAAGAGAGTGGGCTATAAAAAAAGGCGTCTCTGATGTGCAAGAAATACACCCCAAAAAACAAAGAAAAAAAAATTTGTTACAAACAACTTACAAAAAGAAATGAAATCCCACCAAAAACATTTTCATGTAAAATGTTGCCCAGACGAGCCCATATGACTCGCACTGTCAAAAAGTTATCAGATCTAATGTAGAGCCAAGCTTCTAAACACTACACGCCCTAACTCTACAAGGCCTAACTTCACAAACTCTACACCTTAGTCAAAATATGTGGCTTGGCCGTTCGTTACTACAAGAACTATTGTATAACACAAAAGTAATGAACAGTGAATTAATTTTTCACCTTACGCCGATGTGAATGTAGCGAAATGGCCAAGCCACATATTTTGACTAAGGTGTAGAGTTTGTGAAGTTAGGCCTTGTAGAGTTAGGGCGTGTAGTGTTTAGAAGCTTGGCTCTACATTAGATCTGATAACTTTTTGACAGTGCGAGTCATATGGGCTCGTCTGGGCAACATTTTACATGAAAATGTTTTTGGTGGGATTATATTTTAGTTGAGGAACTGTAATTAAACTAACAGTAAATGTTTTGAATAACAGAATGTAGAGATCACGTTTAAAATTAAAAATCATTTACTTTATTTTATACCAGATTTACGCCTGCGGCTTCGCCCGCGTTTTTAAAGGAAAACCCATTCCCGTGGGATTTCCGATATAAAATCTATCCTATGTGTTAATCCAAGTTACCCTCTATATGTGTGCTAAATTTCATTGTAATCGGTTCCTCTTTATAATATTAGTATAGATATTATATTGGATAATTTGTTTTATAAATTTCAGGAACCATACACTTTATTGATATTTTCAATAATGCATATAGTGCACGTGGCTTTTCTTCTTTTTTCTCCCTCATTTGTTATTGAGTTCTTTGGAGTGGAAGTGGACAGGATCAGGTTGTTTTTGATACATCAAATTATTGATAATAAAGGTATAAGTTTTTTATTTTTATATCTGCTATAATTTCAAAGAAAAGTATATGTATATATGAATGCACCATCAATATGGTATTTGATTAAAAACTCAACCTTGAAACGTTAGGTTAGGTTAGGTTACCAAAAACTTTTAGGTGTAAGGTAAACGAAACGTGAAACCTGTTTTGTTAATTATGCATATTTAAAAAAATCTGCCTCCTAATGGCCAGTTGTTAAAGCTCAATTTTATTTACAAGAGTTTAACTATTCATAAAATTGAACAAAATATTTTTTTTCAGATCAAAAATGTAAGGAAGCTGCAAAAGTATTCCTAGAATACACAAATATAAGACCATTCTCACATAAGATTTGGAGATCTATACCTGTTAATATTGCTTTGCCTCTGGAAATTCTGAATATTTGCTATTCTGCTGTTATAGTCATTATTAATTTTACACATCTGTATGGTTAAAGTGATTGATTAAAAACAATGTGTTAAATGTTTTTAAATTATTTATTTCTTACTAGCTGCGCTCCGCTCCTGTTAGTCTTAGCGTGATGATAATATATAGCCTTCCTCGGTAAATGGGCTATCTAACACCGAGAGAATTTTTCAAATCGGACCAGTAGTTCCTGAGATTAGCGCGTTCAAACAAACAAACAAACTCTTCAGCTTTATAATATTAAGTATAGATATGTTATATCTAGATTGCATCTTTAACTTCGACCTTATAGTCTAGCATCAAATATTATTCACTCGTAATTTGATAGTGTTATTAGATTATAAGTTTTTTTTTATCAATTTTAATATAAAAATATCCTTTATTTGTGTTCTTGTTTTCTTATATATCAAAGAAATAGATAGGTTGAACTGTTTTATTTACGAGTCAAGAATTTAGAAGCCGAAGAAGATATTTTAAATAAAACAACTATTGTTTTATTCAATTAATACATTAACGTTGTCGTGTGCATACAAAATAATCATAACAAATTTCTTAGAATATTATTCCCAAACGAAAACTAAGTGCCAAGTATACTCTATGAAAGGAAGGTAAAAACAATATACATATAAAGTAGACGCTATAATGCCGTCATAAAGTGTTAAGTGAAGGCAGAATTACGAGTTGTTTACCAGTTTCCAAAACGTCATTATTCCGCCCCATTCAATTGGAACTTCGTCTTATCTAGTATTTGAATTCCCCTTAGCGTGCCAAGATTTTATCTTTTATGCGGTGTTCATTTAGGTACTTATATTTAGGTATATCTGATATCATTATACTAAGATTGGGGATTAATCTTATTCATTTAATATATGTAAAACTATAATTAATATGCGACCAATATTAAAGTATTGAATATAGATATAACGCTGTCTACGGAAACTTAAAGTTCAATTCTAAAAAAGGAGCACTTGTTAATTCCCTCATCCTCGTCTTTAACTATTACCAGTGTTACAAGTCAAGAGTTGTTTTGTCCTCTAGAAACATTTACAAAATTAAAAATATGGTAGATACTGTGCTAAAATATTGTGAAGAATAAATACAGTAATGATGTGATTCAAACCCATTTTAACGAAATTAACTATTTTTGTAATCGCTCAAAATAATTATTGAAGTGAAAACTTCTTTAGCGGCGTTGGGTATAAAATCTTAAACTCGCGTCAGGACACGTGGCCTGATCGAAAAAGCGTAAGACGGATTTTTTTTAGCCCTTATATTCCATGCGTAAGACGGATACCATTCCAAAATATCAAACATGCTGAACGTTAATAATCAAGTTTTCACTTCTACCGGCACTCCCGGAGTGCAACCCGTCTTTTTTATTATTTTGTAAATAAATACATTTTGAAAGTAAATAATATAACAATAACATCTCTAACCCTAAAAGCAAGTTTTACAAACATAAAACGCTTTGTTAAAAACAACTTATTTAAAAGGGAATCCCCGTTGTTAATCCGATGTTCAACCAATCTGTCATGGGATACTTCAAACATGTCAATTATTGTTCAGTTAAATAACATTTTCCAATTCAATAAAGTTGTTGTTAAAAAGTTTTTCGGAATTCAGATTTACAAATATTGAGGTGAATGTAGAGTTATGGATTGGGTTTAACTCGGTTTAGGATGAATGAATATTCTATTTGCATATTAATTTAAACGTTTAAACAAAATTTATTGGCGTGGTACAACTTGACGTACCGTATTAAAAATAATTACCTATTAGTCACAGTCTGCGGTTTAATAAGATAGTCAATGACGCGAAGACTAAAGATGGATTCGTGAACGATTTTTTCAAGTCAAGAAAAAATATAACAGATTTTTCAATTTATCTGCACCTTATACACACTATCAATCATCGTTGAATCGATGGAAATATTTTGAAGACACTTGTATGAAGAAAAAAATTCAACGATATGTGACGTCTGCCAACCCAAACGTCCAGAATGATGGATGGTGGATTATGGCCTTAACCCGTAAAGGAAGCATCCTTTCAATGGGCACAAATAGTACGATATATTAGTATATAAGTGTTACATTATAATACGAGCAAGTTATCCCATAAATTATTCGCACCTAATACATTAACAAAAGCCATTCATCCGAACTCAGACGAAAGTATTGACTGTACATAATTAATCAAGAGAAACTTGGAATAACAATAGATTCAGTTGAATTGAAGCTGTGATATTCCCAAATGGAACTAATCACTTAATGCAGGTGGAAGTTTATGTCGCTGAAATATCGTGAAGTTTGGAAAGAGGTTGCATATTGAAATTGGCGTACTATGGAAACTCGAATGTGAAAACAAAGTGAGATTCAGAGTGTCTTGTTATTTGGGTTTTCTTTTTTTTCACTTATAGCTTTTTTGACTCAAGTAGAATATTTAACAATAATATAATAATAATGATGAAGGTATTATTAGTCTCATTGTAAATTGAATTCTTCCTTTAAAATTTAAATTAATTGTAAGTAGGTGAACACTACTTTAAAATAAAACAAGCTGATTCACAAAAAGTAATATTTTTTTCCATTTTTGTTACATATTTCATTCCAGTGATAACATGCTGCTAAGAAAATGGCGTAGCGTGATATTATTGCTTATCTCAATAAATATATAATCTGCCAAAATAATTATCCAAGTGTTCCATAAAGGATAAAATATAAGTCCTGTTAGAATCAAATTTTTACAAGATTGTTGAAGATGATTGCATGAACTGTCCGCATTCTTATGATGTTGTAATGCAATAAATTTATCATGATTCGTGAACAAATAGTTAAGATCTTTCAATATAAAATTGGTTCGATAAAATCACAAAGGTTTACATACCGTGTTTGATTTTACTCGGAGAACGTAGCAATATTTCTGAAAGCATACTTGAGATTGCAACATGCTAAAAGTACTTGAGGAACAATATTCGATTCTTCATACTGTATCAATGTTAAATAGATGCCAAAATATTTACATACTGAAGTAGTATATGGTAAGTGATATGAGCGCTTTACATTTACAAGCTATACATATAGATTTCAATATTATGTACAAGTAGTGCACTATATGAATTTTTTATCTTTGGGTTTTGCGATTAGTACATTACATGATGCTACATTTATCAAAGCAAACATTTGCAAATGTGCCTTGCACATACCTACTCATTTTTGAAAGTTCAATTAAATTTTTTATTTTATATAACAAACTAGCTTTCCGCCCACGGCTTCGCCCGCGTGGTAAAGGAATAACCCGCACAGTTCAAGTGAGATTTCCGGGATAAAAACTGGACGTACAATCCTACGTAGTTTCTCAGGACTCAAGCTTTTTTTTTAACATGTCTGTCAATTTCATCGAAATCGGTTCAGTGGTTGAGGCGTGACGAAGAAACAGACAGAGTTACCTTCGTATTTATAATTAGTTTATATAATTACGATTTATAATATTATAACGTGTGTATGTGTTCTTGTAAGTAAAGGTTTTCTCTCTATATAGTGGGTCATCTAACCGTTTAATTGTACTCAGTGCTAATCACTAAACCAAGGCTATATAGTTAACAATAAGCAACGCACTCAAAGGAATTCTAATAACCATTCGACATCAGAACCGTTAAACGGAGCTGTAAATCCTGGATGCCGTAGTCATATAACCCATAACGGCCGACGAAACCGTTCCCAATTAAGCAGATTGAACGTAGCTGCCGGCGCGTCATTAAACCACGTTTAAACCACGTTTAAATAGTGAATCGGACAGTTTATTGCTTTGCCTTCGAGATGCCAGTTTAGTGTCACACGTTTATTGTCTATGAACGGTGTTTATCTATGCAGATAACGTTAGGCTTTGTTTGTGTCTGTATGATGGATAGTTATTATATTACCCTATACTTATTTACCCGACTAAAGATAGTTCTTACTTATATCTATAATAATATATTAAGCATCAGTATTGTGTTTGGTTGCTTAACCAAAATATTTTGAAACATTTGACTGCTCTTAACTGATGTTTCTTAGGTATACATAAATTTAATTTAATACATCTGTTCAAAAGCTTACAGGGTTGAATTTGACATTAGTTTACTTAAATGATAAATCGTACATCTAGCCAATAAGATGATTTTCTTAAATTAGTATATGGTTTTTAACATTCTGCGAGGAAATCATCATATCAAAATTATATCCAGCCATCCTCAACGTTAATGAACAATCCTAAGGAACAATCTAATATATTATTACATAAAATCACAAATTTATTTATTCTACAAAATAATACATACCAATAATTGATAACGTAATAAATACTTAAAAGGAAAACCCAACACTAATACAGTACATTTTTATAAAGCTTCAATAATACTCGATCCTCGATTTGTAACCACAGATATAGACTATATTCGCCTTAGCAAATCACAATAAAAAAGCACTTCGCGTGTGTGAGGGCCGTGTAGGGATTCCTGCGTACAATTTACTGCCCTTGCTTTACGCTTTGATACTCCCGTCTTAGGCCCTTTCTTTGAATACAGGGTGCTGTGGTGATTTAATTTTGCTTCGAGTAAAAACGAAAACTTCTTTGGACACGTTGAGAGTAAAATTTCAAGGTCGCGTGATGGCATTACTGTCATGGAGTAATGCGACGATTTTGGTATCTTGCTTGCTCTTTTTTCTTACAGATAAATCTACTCAATAATATATTAATATTAATACTATTTACATTGAATGTTAATACAAAAAATACAACTTTTTATTAACATTCAATGTCAATAAGTATTTGATACACTATTGAGCACAGGTGTAACGATTCAAGATCGATGCAATATAAACAACTAGCAAACATAAACGATGCAATACCTTTATTACTTGTGTTGTTACTATTTAACAGTACACAGTCAGTATAATTATCAAGTCTATTCTCGTAAATTGTGACAGATAAATAATTAATAACATCTATACTAATATTACTAGTTTGTTTGTTTGAATGCGCTAATCTCGGGAACTACTGTTCCGATTTGAAAAATTATTCCAGTGTTAGATAGCCCATTTATCGAGGTTAATACCAACAGCAGCGGAGCACTGCGGGTAAAACCGCAGGTAAAAAATAAGTATCCAAAAAGAGCATCCTGTTTCTGTTAGCGAGTAGTTGCTTCGCGACGGTTTCTTTTGTCCATTATTCGTAATCCGATATTATTGGGGCACAAATTGAATTGTCATACATACCGGTGCGTTTTAATGGTGTCCGCGCACGAGACTAACAATGTTTTCCTAAATTGTGGTAAAAAAATATTGTGTATTTCTTTATTATGTTTAGATTATATACATTTATAATTTCATGTAATAGAGTGAAGTTACTATACGTTACGTTATTTACCTCATATTTTTCTTTTTTAACATTATATTTTATTTAAAAAATTATCCTTTTATCCTATAATTGCAATGATATTACATGGTATGAAAATTAGAAGTATTATAATGCTGAAGTCTTCGGTAGTATATCATACTTATAGTCAATACAATACTTATACCAATCACATGTTCATAATTCTTTTGTATTACAATAAATTTTAATTAAATTTGTATATATTTTTAAGAAACTGAGTTTATTAGTTTAAGTGTAGCCACATATAAATTAAAGCAGTTGAATACGAAAAACACATTTATTTTAAAACTCACTCCAATATCTAAATCTTTCTGAAAATCTAAGATAAGAAAAGGAATCTTAAATCACGCGATTCACAGACGATAGATGCTACGTTACTACGATCCACTACGAGCTACGAGCTACGGAGTGCTACGGCGCTACGATTTATCATCGTGACGTGTGTTGTGTCGTGATTACATGCAGTGTATGAATCATGTGGCCTGGAAATGCTGAGATACGGAAGTTTTATTTAAGTACTAAGCAATTTATACTTTAGAGAAACTGTTTTTCCTATGATTTTTAATGAGAAAATTTTTAACAATATTCTTGAAGTTCTCGATTTGATTTAATAAAAAAAATACGCTAAATGTGAGTTTTTTACAGGTAAATCTACAGCCAATCGACAACAATCATAAAAAAATTCTATCATAGAGCTGATTATTTTACAACAATAAGTAAGTGTAAAGTGGGTCTTAACATTTATCTGATAAACCTAAATAAATATTTTTTGACGAAGTAGACAACGTTAGTGTAGAATGATAGAGTATAATTTACTCTTTATCAAAAACAATATTCAATCAACTCCATGATTTCACACAAAAACTTTGAAATCATAAAGTTTTATTCCCCTAAGATATAAAGACCTATCTGTACGAGTATTAACTGTTTGACAAGATACGTTAATGTTTACAACTCAACGCGTAATCAAGGGGTTCAGTTTTCATCATACTTTACGAGTAATTAGAGGAAATTTGTTCTCTGACGTGGAGTGATGGCAGATATAAAGTATAATGGTTTATGTTGTTTCTGTTTAAGAGTATTATTTAAGATCTTGGTGTATTGCTGTTGGATTAAGATAGCATTTTAATGTAAGAACTGCAATAATATAATGATGTAAACTGTATATGATTCTCTTTTGTAACATGTAGTTTTTATAAAGTGGGTGGTTTAAATAGGTTATTTAATCCTACTAATATTATAAATGCGAAAGTTTGTATGGATGTATGGATGTTTGTTACTCTTTCACGTAAAAACTACTGAACCGATTACAATGAAATTTAGCACACATATAGAGGGTAACTTGGATTAACACATAGGATAGTTTTAATCCCGGAAATCCCACGGGAACGGTATGCGGGTTTTCCTTTGCAAACGCGGGCGAAGCCGCGGGCGGAAATCTAGTATTGAATAAAATGTATTTGTTCATGTATTACAAAAGTTAGGTACACTATAAAATAGGTGTTTCATATAAAATAGGTATATCATTTCTAGGTTATACGTTATAGATAATTATGAATTATTTTTAGCAGTTAAAATATAATAAAATACATATAATACCTATAATGTCTACTGTTTCCTAAAGTTTACAAAAAAATCTGTGTATTTTACAATATTTTAACGTTATATTTCAATAAAATTTCCTCTAACGTCACATACTTAAAACCATTATTTAAATCATTTAATACATACTCATATTCTTATCACCATATTCTTACGAGGCCTTAACTTTTGATGACGTCACGCGTCTTGAGATAAGCGTAATTTTGACGCGCTTTTGCGCGCTTTACGCGGATTAGGAGAATCACCGCGTAAACTTTACGGCACATTACTAATGTAAGTGCTAATGAGTTTCGTGTTTGCGGTGTAAAATAGTTTATTATTGATATAAATGGAGTGTTTTGATTAATAAAATGATTATTTATGAGTAAACCTATTCTTTTTTTGCTATTTTTATGTAAAATATTGTGTAAATAGTTTCTTACGGGCTAAATCGGAATTGGATTAAAAATAAAATATAATTAAGCTAACTCGGTGAAGTAGCTCTCCAAAAGTTTTGTAAGTCGAGTATTTTTTTCAGTTATTGAACCGTAGCATCGTAGCAATCGTAGTAATCGTAGCCTTATATGTAATATAAATGTGGTAAAATATTCCCTCCTTTATCTATTATATGATATGAATTTATTCACTTATATCATGACCACTTTCCAAATAATCTGGCAAAACAAAAAATGTCCATCCGTTAATAAAAAACCTTACGCCAAATTATCAATGTAAAAAGCTTTTCATCGCAAAAAGAAACAACAATTAACACATTAAACGCATTTCACACGGGGCATTCAAAAAATGGCGTCAAGCCGGTCAAAGTGAAAATTCCCTTTGACGAGGTCACGCGTCGACGCTTCACAGCGGTGGAATTTTGACAGCGTCCCATTAAAATTTAATAATTTCCATCTCTTTGCAAATGAGCGTAATTTGTAATGAACGCTTTGATCTGAAATTATTTCTCGTGATATCTGTTCTAATTGATGATTTTATTCGGTGTTTGATGAAAATTATTTTATTTCTTGCGTCTCGTTCTTTTCATTCTTTATCGAATTAAATATATTAGATGGTTTATATGTATTAGAGTTATAACTTTCTTAGGAAAAATGTAACGTAAGTATTGAATTACATATCCCTGTCTTTAATTTTCAATTAAAAAAAGGAAACAAATTAGAAGCACTTTAGAGCTGATGAATAAAAATATATCTTAAGACACTATACGGCTAATGCCTCATAATATTACAATGTAATTAATTATATTCAAAATAAACATACATCCTATCCACAGTAATTATCAGTACATCCTATGCACAGTAAGGATCGCATTCTTTTATACTAAGCTACGGAACTACCCACCAAATCATACCAACTCATGAAAATCTATATCAATAACAAATACCAATTTATCCCTGTCCACCAATAACACATGTCAAATAACGAAGCCAATTCGTTCAAAACAAGGGTCGAATTACATCAAAGCATATCACTACCAATATGTTTTAGATTTCAATAGATTGTCCTTCGAAAATTAAATTGACTCTCCCTCTGGGCACGTTTTAAAGGTCTTCCTTCTGACCATTATTTTTTTCTTTAAAATATCACATTACGTGTGCACTGGGGTTTATTTGTCTTATTATTTTGACGGACAGACGTATGAGGGAAACCTTAATACGTGTACGGAATTTATAGTATTTTTATTTGAAATTTCAACCGCAAGTTATGTGACAACCCTACGCTATATGTAATGTGAAGCGCTGACGGTGTGCTTTCGTTCGTGAGAACGTTTTATTCCTTTAAATTATAATATTAGAATAAAAACATATTGTGAAGCATCGTGCTCATAATAATACGTATATTGTAATTTTACTTTTTAATTAAAATAATTTAAGATATATAATTCTTTTTATTAATTCACTGGAAAGTGAATTTAACTGGCGCAGTCGGTAGGATACTCGGGTCGCCCGCGGGAAGATATCCGAAATGAATATCGGTTCCGAGGCCCCGCGCGGCCGACCGGTTTTTTTAAAAACCCAAGCGAGTATCCAGAACATCAGCAGTATCCAGCCATCGATACAGAAACCATGTCAATGTGAGTTGCACAGAATTATTTTATTGTGTTGCTTTCCTATATTATATTCCTATATTAATTTTAGAATAAACCTTCACGATTTTCCATCCTAGGAAATCCCGGGGTAGCGAGGCTGTTAATACCCAACAGTCCTCGAGAAATAGTTTAGTTGATAGTATTAGAAGTATTGATAGTTTTAATATGTCGTTTGACACGGAATAAATTTTTAAATGCTTAAGGGTGGTCCCAGATTTTTATGGTAACCCCCATGTATTAACAAAATTCATTAAAATATGCGACCAATTAGTTATTATAACCGTACATTATTACTATATAAAATTAGGGTTCAACATTTAAACGAAAAATTGGATAAGGCATCGTCCTTGTTAGAAGCTTTAAAACCAGTGTAAAACGTAGATTGATGAATGGTTTAGGTTCTATACAGAATTAGCGCAATTCCTAGACTCCTTAGACGATAATATTAATGATTTACTTTTAGTAATAAGAAATATAGAGGATAGTTTAGCTTTTACGCGTACATCGCGAGCGCACCATGTTATGTTAGGGATAGATATATTAAGTATTATAATTAGTTACTTTACGTTCCTTTTACGATTCAGAACAAATTATTATTAATGTAGATCTCCGCGAATAATTCGCACTGGATCATACTTTAGTAAAAATAGGATAGTAATTATATTAAGATTCCCCATTATAACTCCTCACACTTTAATCGTACAAATCATAATATTATCATCATACCTCCCTATCCCTATATAGCAACCAATAAAGATATTTATGTGCACATAGAGGCTGAATGCCCGAAGTTCAATCGAAGAGCAATCGGTTTCTATGTGAAGAGACCCTAAACCATCATACAAGAAGTTCACCCGACTGTATTGACTGCACAAACCTCATCATCACGCAAGAGATATCCAGCGATTGTGAATCCACCTGCCTAACATTAACTAAGCCAGCAATGGAGAAATTGGACGACAGTCACTACACCATTATTTTCCATCTCACAAAAGTTGAATTATCCTGCAATCATAAGGAATACCTTCATCTCCAAGGCAGTTTTATAGCAACGTTGCCGACAAATGGTTCTCTACGTACTGACGACCTCACTATTGTAAACTTCAATGTTCCTGTGCTATCGTCGCTACAAATCAAAGAAAATGAATATTCAGAAAACACAGAAAACATCAGCCCCAGAAGTTGATCCTGCCGCAACATTTTCACTCAATGTCCTAAAATAGTTGCGGATCTGCGGGGGGAGGAGTTATGTGACAACCCTACGCTATATGTAATGTGAAGCGCTGACGGTGTGCTTTCGTTCGTGAGAACGTTTTATTCCTTTAAATTATAATATTAGAATAAAAACATATTGTGAAGCATCGTGCTCATAATAACACGTATATTGTAATTTTACTTTTTAATTAAAATAATTTAAGATATATAATTCTTTTTATTAATTCACTGGAAAGTGAATTTAACTCGCACGGTAATATTGTTTACTTTGTTGTGGAGTAACTTTTGTTTGTTTATTATTTCTCTGATAGGTATACTACAGTATGTTAAAAAAGTTAATATTTTAACGTCTGACTATTTTCATAGAGGTGAGTGCTTTGATATTGAAGGAACCAAGGTTCGATATCTATACATATAATAAATCTGTAGAAGGGTCAATTCTGTACATTGAAAATATTGAAAAAATAAATAGCAGGTGGTGTTACTGGATCGATACCAAGCCCAAATATGTGATTAAAAAAATTTTTGTCTGTCTGTCTCTCTGTCTGATCACGTGAAAACTAACGGTACGATTTCGATGAAACCTTATTAAACCTTATTATCCTAGGCATAAAATAGGATACTTTTTATCCCGGAAAAATACGTAGAAAAAAAATAAAACGTAATTTTTCTTAATTTTCACCGAATTCCCGCGACTCCGTCCGCGCGGAAGCTAGTTTTTAATACAATCTTTCCTTCAAAGCTAAGCGAACAGCTTCCAAGCTATCAAGGATGTTGCTTGTTTTTTGCTATTCAATATTATTTAAATAACAAAAAATATACATGTATTGGTGTAAAAGGTACTTAAACGTAACCTCCTTAACCTTATTATATTTATTTCACTAGGCGTCCAGTAAAAATACAATATAATAAACTATTTTTAAGCCGAAAAACGTTCCACAAACTTGCATAAACTAGCCAATTTCAATCTCTAAACAGGACACAGCAAACGCAAAAATATTTGATGACCCACTGTATCCATATAAACATTTCATTTGTCGTATGCAATCACAAACACTGGAGGTCCTAAACCCTTTACGCCAAAACCAATCCACTCGTAGGAATGAACAATACACGTATTTTGCAGCCCGACGCGACCTGACAAAGAAAACTAAAACTTTAAAGATAAACTGACAGTCTTATAGCTATATTAACAGAGCACATTTTTGAATAACTTTTAAGTAAGTAGGTGCAAACGTTAGTTGGATTTAGCACAATTAACAGTGAATTCTACTTCTATTTGCAAATGGATTGGATTGCCTTGAATCTGAATGACATGAAATTGTTCTTGTATGTCTGCGATATATTAAATTACGGTTCTTGGGTTTGGATAAAAGCATGTGACGTTATTGTTCGCAAATGTTGAGTGTTTAAAATATTTTCATTACCTATATAATTGGAAATTCGTTAATTAAATTAATACATTTATGGACCTACACAATGTGGTGCTCGGTAATCATACTATTTAGGGTCGATTTTTCAATCCTTGGTTAAAATTATTTTATCCGTCCAATAAAGTATTACACGAACATTTAAAAATGTCACCTGTAAACTGTCATATACGGACAATTAGAATGCATTTTTGAAATGGTAGTTTAATAATTAATACGTTATTATGAATAAGTTTTAACCAAGGATTGAAAAATCAGCCCTTAGAAGACTTTTAAACTAATCGATTTTAAATTACAGCAAGTTCATATTAATATTAAGAGCTGATTGATCAGTTAGAACGCTTAACACGATACACAACACAAAACGAGCACAATTAGATGCATATTACAATTTTAAAATATTTTTATTTAAAGTTATTTTTAGACATTTTGATCTAAAAAAATACAGCACTTTTCAATGTTGTTAAATGTATAGTTTTTATCAAATCAAAATTCTTAGCGCTATCTTTTATACATTTCGCTTTTCATTATAATTTACAAAGATATTTAGTACAATATCTAACCATATCAAATTTCATACATTCTATTTATTAAGAACCATAAAATCTTATTTCAATCTAACGAACAGTAAAAATAAAGTGGCAGAGATAAGGATAGTGCTTATAATGAAACATAGAACCGGATATAACCAGCTCAAACTGGTTATCGTCTTCATATTGTTAAAGATAAAAGAAGTTGGGGCGAAATTGGTCATTCCACGTATATTCGCTTCTAGATTCTTGTTTTTATTCGTATTTCAGCTTGAAAGTTCTTATGTTAATGGGATACGGGTGCAAGGAAAATATTTCTATTGGAGACTCGATTAAAAATAACAGTGAGGAAAAAGTGCGGAAATTAAGCGATTTTGTTTTTCGTTGTGGAAAAGTATTTTAAGGGAATAATTTAATATTAGTCTGTTTCAAACACAATACGAAAAAAAATATAATTTTCACTGACTGTTTGGAAGAATACACAATATTTTGCATAAGTATTACTTAACGTGCTTACCGCCCGCGGCTTCGCCCGCTTTGTCTCAAACCTAATAAATTATACACTAAAACCTTCCTATCTAATCCCTGTATGTATTAAAAAAAACCGCATCAAAATCCGTTCGGTAGTTTTAAAGATTTAAGCATACAAAGGGACATAGGGACAGAAAAAGCGACTTTGTTTTATACTATTATATTATTACTAAATGTACAGTTTAAATATAAACTATACTAAGTTATACATGTAATGTACTTTTCCTATTCTCTATCAAATCTCTATACCACACTCGAACATTGCTCCCTTACAAGCAAACAATACCGGAGAAATCTGAACAATCTATTCAAGAAACAAATTACCCTCAAACTGTACATAATAAGAACATTGTAATTATGCTAAGTGCATCGCAACAAAACCGTGTGATTAATAGCATCACTAGCCATCAGTCTAGACGCTAAGTAATCCGGCTGTGAGTCAGCAGATATTGCTTAATGTTTCATGGTATTATAAACAGGTAATCTATGCAACATTAGAAATTCCAAAATCGGATCGTTAGGTATTTATGGCAAAAAAATGTGGACAGAAAAGGCATGCTACTTTTTTATTAAAATATAAATTTAAATACCTAAAATATATAGAGTATATATAAAATAAATAAATAGAGTAAATATATATATAGAGTATATATAGAGTATATTTAAATATATACCTCTATTTAAACTCTATATTTTTTTTTCCAGAAACAATTAATAATTTATCTGCTTATGTAATAAATACATTAGTGTCTAAGTACTTACAAATCATGGCTTTATTCAATTACATTTACAGTATATAAACACAAGAAAACCCAACGTTTACATCTAGCTTAATTTAAAAAGCAATACTCATTTTAACACAAATTGTTTCTTAGTATTACATATGAAAACTTCAATATAAGAAATACGAATGTAATATAAAAACTTATTAAACATGCAATCAATGTCGAGTTTACAATTTAGGAACGAAAAATTAGAGAATGCATGCGACATAATGAAATTCGAAATCAACGCGATACGAAACAATTGGCACTGCGAACGATTTTATCCCGGTCCTACAAATAAAGAAAGTCAGGGGAACTTAGCGGAATACAGATGAATTTGGGTAAACATACGGGTAGAAATTTGCCGTGCAATGTTCATTTTTCATCTAAAATAACGTATATTCTTCTGGATATAGGTACGGTATACTAAAACAAATTATGAATGTGTATTAACATTAAATTGAAATAAGTTGTAGAAAAACACACATTGTTTAAACTAACTTTATCATACGGGGATACAATGTTTATACAATTTTTTTTAAGCTATTGCATAGCTTCTATCGCGGGCCTTGAGCGCGGGGAACGAATCCAGAAATTTAGTAACGAAAAACCTCACGCTCCCCACTCCGACGGGCGGGGGTGTGGCTTGAAGGCATAGCATGCAATAGCTTTACCGCGGCAGTCCCCGAGTGCCAAACGTCTTTTTTATTTATACAGCGTTTTATGCAACATATAGACTGTACCCGCGATTTTACCCGCATTGCTCCTCTTCTATTGGTCTTAGTGCGATGATATCCTATCCTGATACTACAATACCAACACATCTGTAATAATTTTGCTAAGAATGCTCGACACAACACATTCCCCTATACTTTCTATAAGCAAACAAAGTCGATTGTAGTCATCGTTTACATACAGTTTACAGATACAAAGCTTTCGATACTCTCCGTATTGCGTGTTTGTAGTTCAAATGCATTTGTAAATTGTATTTGAATAATTTTATATTAAAATATGAGTTTCTGTTTCTAGACAGGACGTGGTTTGTAAAATGATCCATTTGTATACGGAAAGAGTATATTTTACAAATTGTTAGTCTGTGTAAAACAAGGTTAAGTAATCCATACTAATATTATAAATGCGAAAGTAACTCTGTCTGTCTGTTACTCAATCACGCCTTAACTACTGAACCAATTTGCATGAAATTTGGTATAGAGAAATCCTACGGGAACGGGTTTTTTCTTTAAAACGGTTAACGGTAAGCTAGTCAATTTATAAAAAAAAACAAATGCGCTATAAATTTAAAGTTAATGTCAAAAAAAATTCTATAGGTAGCTTTTGATCTCATAAATTAACTTACGAACATAACAATTTAAAAATATAAAATATACTGAACAATCTATTTTAATATTCGGTACATCTCTGCTTTATTTTCAATTTTTCAGGTACATAACGGAAGTAAAATTACTACCAAACTATATTGAAAGCTGTGGAATTAATTTATTGTAATTTTGGAAAGTTTTAATTATTAATATATCAATAGCAATTACACTAAATCCTTACTCTTCTTCTCGCCACAACGCAGCAACTTTACTATATGATTATTGATGACAATTACTGTTATCTTCTCTTATTTTTAACCGACTTCAAAAAAAAGGAGGAGGTTATCAATTCGGCCGGTATATATATTTTTTATGTATGTACACCGATTACTCCGAGGTTTCTGAACCGATTTACGTGATTCTTTTTTTGTTCGATGCGGGATGGTGTCGACTTGGTCCCATAAAAATTTTATTCGGATAGGCCCAGTAGTTTTTATTTTATGAGCATTTTTGTCTGTATTTGTAAATGTTGCAAGTACAAGTTTGAAGTCGGTTGTTTTTAACGCAGTTACGACTTGTTAGTTTATTTTACCATACAAGCAAACCACGACGGTAATACAACAAACACATTAAATACTTAAAATTACATCCTAATTAGGCACACAAATCTTATAGTACATTCAGATCATGTCATTATGTAATCAAGTCATTTATTATGCAAACACGTATATTATCCAACAGATCTCGATCAGCTGATTTGCATCATATCGCTTCGGTGGACAAATCAATATTACATTTAAATTTGTAATACGATTAGCAAATTAATTTTGCATTTGATTTGATTAGAATAGCTGATTAGTAGATGCAATTGATTCTGTGGTATATAATGTTATGTACGCAAGATATTTAACATGAATTGGATTGATTTTGATATAGGTATATTTTATATATATTATGTAAATGCTGTGCTTTCATAAAATATGTTTTCTTATTTAGGTACTGATATAATATGAAGAATATTTATTTGTCTGTTTCTGTACACGTCTTTTCTTTTATTAATTCATTTTTACATAAATACAATTTCATTTTTACTTAAAAATCTAGCTAAAAATGTTAATATTTTCTGTCTTTTAGAAAATATTTTACACTTTGGCAAATATTAAATAATACAAATAAAAATTTCCCCTGTCTTACACGATCTCGTCGCAGGATTAGAAACAAAACAAAAATGCAAATAAAATCCATACCAGTAAGAAAAAATATAAAAACATCGACATAAATGCCATACATCAACCCCACTCAGTCATCCGTCAAAAAACCGCTCACCGTATTTCATTGTCTAGCAACACTGAACACCGGGGAAAATTCGTTATTTTCCCTTATTTTTATTTCGCTAGCAACATTGGGTCGAATGTTTTAAACATTAGGAACATGGTATCGAATAAGCGTATTTTGATGGATTGCTTGCGGATTGGTAATCGGTGAAATAAAGCCATGAAGATATTGAAAAGTAATTGTTTCAATGTATATTGAAGAAGTAGTAAGGCTTTTAAAGTAGCAGATGAAGGCCGGTTGCAGAGCTTGACCGACCATCAGTGCGTATGTCAGTCGCGCTTGTCATATGTATGGAAATTCATTCATAAAACCGGTCATAGCTAGACCGACCATACGCACGCGTATTGTCATACGTATTAGTGTCATAGTCATACACATTGTTTATGCGTATCGTCAGGACCGACGGTACGCACTGATGGTCGGTCAAGCTCTGCAACCAGCCAAAGTTGAAACACTAAAATTACCTATTTCATGAATTGCGAGAAACCAGTTAACCCAGATTGATGCACTAAAACAAAATAAACAGTAACACTGCCTCTATACAAATAAATAAATAAATAAATAAATATTTCAGGACAATTTTCACACACGGCACGATCTGATCCCATACTAGCTTTCGCTTGTGTTATGGAAACCAGATGGCTGATAAACATACATATATAATTTTTAAATAAATACTTATATAGATAATTAACACCCAGACACAGAGCAAACATCTATGTTCATCAAACAAATATTTGCCCCGGATGGGAATCGAACCCACGACCTCTGGCTTGGAAGGCAGGACCACTACCAACCAAGCCAACCGGTCAGTCAAATAGGAACAATGTTTTATTAGTTTTTCTTTTTTGCTCAGGAATTAACCATAATGTATTAAATATTAATTTCAATGGTTTCTCTTACATTATCAAAATTCAGATCGCAAATAATCATCTATATTAAAAGTTAAGCTCAAAACATTTTTCGTATTATGGATTTATATAAATATCAAAATATCCTTTAGAATTATCTAATAAGAGGCTTATCCAAACTTCCTATTTGAATGAAATACATCATACATGAAAAGGTTTTTATAAGCGATACCAAATCCCTTGATATTATAAAACCTTTATATCTTATTACACTGCAGTCTAACTTCACCTTTAGCTACTAAACGATAGAGTTGTTTTTTCGCTAAACGTATTAAATTGATATTATTTAGTCGCGGTTATTTGTCAACATGCCAAAGTAGCCCTTTGATTTCTATACCGAATCCCTTTTTATAAAGTAGAGAACAAATACACAAAAGGGTAGAGGATTTCAATACCGTAATAAACTGTTACGTGAAAATATTACGCAGAAAAAATGGATTATATTTCATACGTAAAATGCTTTATGGATCTGTAGTTATTAATATAATAAATGGGAAAGTTTTGTTGTTTGTATGAGTTTTTTTTTTTTTTCATTGTCCAATAAAGGTTTTTCCTTGTTAGCAATGATGTTCTATCTATTAAAATTAATTTAGTGCCTAGAGGGAAGTGCAAATGAGGGATAATTTCGGAAAATAGTTAATAGGTACCACTTTGGAGGTTCGTTTTTTTGTATTTATCGTGAAGGTATTGTATGAAAATATAAATATACAGCTTTGATAATAATGGCATTCATATTATTTCACCAATCACTAGTTATAGTCATTTCACATTATTGGTTTTGTTCCGTCATTCGGAATTACCCTGATGCACATTGCACACTATATCATATTATAATTGACGTAAAATATAAAAAAATAAAAAAGGCATGCTATTTTTTATGAAAATAATAAAAACAAATCTAATAGTTCGAAACTAAGCACTACTTATCACTTCTATTCAAAACCAACGAACCAAGAACCTGCCACTGAACAAAAACTATTTACAAGATAACAAGGATAGTTTTAATTTAGAATTAAACAATTTTCTCTAGAATGTTCCGTGAAATGAAACTATTCTTGTATATATTTTACTCACGTAGTTTTCTCCGAGTTAAGCCAAAGGACACTAAGAGATATGACGACAATTAGTATTCGTATTGTTTTATAGTAAGAAAATAATATACAATTTACTTCATGAATAAATAATTAAATGCTGAGTAGAAGCTATAGGGAAAAGAAAGTCTTGAATAAAATAATCAAGTATGCAGTCTGATTGTAATGGTTCTATTTCAATCAATAACTTAGTGTATTATTAGAAGCTAAAAATTGATAGGTAGGTACCGCATATTTTTAATAGGTACCTCAGAAACTATTACGAAATATTACTTCTTTATAATCATTCTGTCTATTAAAAAAACACATCAATTTCGTTGCGTAGTTTCAAAGATATAGCATACATAGGGATAAAGAGAACGAGAAAGCGATTTTGTTAAGCTATTGCATAGCTTCTATCGCGGGCCTTGAGTGCGGGGACCGAATCGATAAATTCCGTAACGAAAAAACCTCACGCACCCCACTCCGAAGGACTCGGAGATGTGGTTTGAAGGCATGCTATGCAATGCTTTACCGCGGCAATCCCCGAGTGCCACAAGTCTTTTTTATACTGTAGTGATAATAAGGTACGTTATTTTTCCAATACATCGTGTAGGTAGTACAAAAAATCCATTCCATTTTCACTTAATAAATATTTTAAAAAGTACAATTCAGTCGGTCACGTGCAAGCCGTTGAAAAACGTTCGAAAATAGAGAAACGAGAACAAAGGAGTGGTCTCTGTCAACGGCATTTCCGTTCTGAAATCGAATGCAGCGGTCCACGACGGTATAGTCTGCTACGAGTTTAAATGTACACAATACATATTGAAGCATTGATTAGATTTTTCTCTGTGATTGTACTGTTCTTTTACAAATGTATTGAGGTTTAATATAAGGGAATTGGAACGAGAGACAGACCTTCGACTGCAGATAAACATCTAATAGGTAATACTGGCGAAAAATTTACTATCTTCTGTTTAATTACAATTCATTGTATATACTTAGATAAAGAGGGTTTTTTAAATGTTCAACGTGTAAGTGAGATATGATACATAATAATATGGAATATAACAAATTCCCGAAAACGATTTAAAAAGCGTTTTAAAGAAGCTTTTTTATGTGCGATATAAAAGAAAAACATAAAATTTCCTTGCATGATTTTTATTAAACAATACATCCATTATACAGCAGTATCATTTGAAATCGCTTGTAAAGCAATAAATAACAATTGTCGGCAGATATACAGCGGGCCGCGGTCGTAAAGCACATAGATGATTAACAGATCGACTGCTAATAGACCGCTGGTGTAGGGCTGCCACAAGTGAGTTTTAATAAGTAAATTGTACCCTTAATTCGTTGTTGCCTCATTATTGAATAGATTTACTTCTTACAGAAACAAGAGTAAATTATAATCAGTGGTGGTAAAGTTTTATTTAATTTAACCAAAAAAAAATTGATATCTACGTTACTGTCCGAATATACAGAAGGCATGTTATATGATCAACATTCAATTTTAACTCGTCATATTGCAGATTAATTAAAATCTTTATTTTAATAGTATAATCTACTCAATTACTATAGGCATTTAAATAATTGTTAGATATATATAAATATAAGTCGGCATATGCACAGCAAGTTATATCTAACAACAACTTACACACAACATTAACAGATAATTTTCAGTGAAGATTACGTCTTTTGGCATTTGATACAGTATCTATCTAGTTCGTTTGTTTTTTAAGGTAAAACAATCCCAAAATAAGCTTTACCTTTTGTTAACTTAATTTTAATTTTTGGCAGCCCTAGCACATTGTGAATATTGGTATCGCTTTACGGCCATAAAGGCGTTTAATCACGCGACCGATTTCGGCATTCTGATTAAGAACCGGATTACTTTCCGCTAATATGATTGATGGTTGATTGTAAACAACGCTTGTTCGAAGTGTTCAGTTTGAAATGTATTGCGAATTGCAATTATCAAATGCCATGCTGATGACTATGTGGCAATGTGCTACGATTTGAAGGGGTTTTTATACGCCGGTCTTGAGAGATGAGAACTTTAAAATGCTTACGAGCGTTAGATTGAATTACAGATATGATTTAAGTCGCATGTCTTCACTTCCTGATGAAGGAATAGACAAAGAAAAGGAAAAACAAATAATCATTGTAAACTACAATTATTATTTTTTGTTAAGCTTTCTAAATGTTCGCTACAGATATTTTCCAAAATATAAAATTTTCTGACCCAGGGGTTTAAATTTTAATCTTCTCCTTATGTTCACAGGTAAACCCCTGCAACAAGAGAAACGCGATCAGAAGCCATCCAACCTGCTCCAAAGTAAACATGACCAAAGCCACGGGCAGCAAGCTAATAAGATATCTTGGAAACAACTAAAACATAACGAGAACTTATGAAGTAACAATAGCTCAAGACTCTATTGATTAAAAAGCGGATACAATGTCCCAAGCACCTTTGATCCGACCCCATAATTGAACAAGACTTCATTAGTTACAAAAATTGCAACGTTTTTATCAAATACATCAACACTTTCAAAGAAATCTGGCATTAATTACCGTCCGCGACAAAGGGTTAAAACCCAACCCTTTCTGGGTAAAAATACCCCGAAGCCATTTTCATGCACTCGTAAACTCTTTTAAACTTATTGTTTTCTTTTGTGCCAGGGACTTTGAATTATGACGATTATTAGTGTTTGATGTTTGTAGGTCGCGCCTGAATTTAAATACTTTTGAGTTTTTACGAGCATCAAAGGGTTATTGAATTCCTTTGTTAATCGCGAGTGCTTTACGAAAAATCGTTGTACATTTTCATTTTTATTTTTTCAATGTAAAGTCTAGGAAAGTGATGTAATTGAAATTATTAAAGATGTATAGTTTAAAATTAATTAGCTATTATAAATAAAAATGAAGAACTAGAAATGACAAATGATTAAACTATTAACTTTATGAATTTTATAGATGTTTGTTTCTATTTCACGTAGAAAATAGCTAATCAGATTTGTATGATTTTGTTACAGAGATAGATTTAAAGGTAAAAGCTCTAACTAGTCTCAACTAAATATAAAAGACGAATATAGTACTTATCAATTGAAACTTTAACCATAAACTACATCCTGTAGATTCACAAGTCATATGATAACTGAGTAAGGTGATCGTCAATCATGCCCTCAATATCGGTTAATTGACAGTTCAAGTGGCGAACGCAGAGACATGCCGACTCACCTAAGATATACTATTTATATACATGGTGTTCTTATTGTATAAAAAATATTGTGAACTTGCAAATATATAATAGAAATAAAAAAATATATAAAATTGTGTTTTGTAATAGAGAATATTTAATTAAAATCATTTAAAATTGCCATTTTATATTTGACTAGATTTCCGCCCGCGGCTTCGCTAGTCTTTTCAAAGAAAAACCCGCATACATACTAAATTTCATTGTAATCGGTTCAGTAGTTTTTTCGTGAAAGAGTTACAGTCATCCATCCATCCATCCATCCACACAAACTTTCGAATTTAGGTATATATTATTAGTAGGATATTGTAATGACAATCACAATGTTAAATCCGCTGCGGCGTCATTTTATAATTTAAAAATGCAGTCTTTGAAAAAATACAGTAACATTATAGTGTTTACACTAATATTTTTTTAAATAGTGATTGCACTAATAGTTTACTGTAATAATTTTAATTACACATATTTATCTTTACTTACATTACTTTATTATTTTCTATACAAAGAAATAAAAGCTCATCACCATTAAGCACCCTGTATAACCGGATAGTTAGAAGCTGTCACCGGCAGCACGTCGTTAATCACGGCTAGACGATATAACCTAACCTGAGACCTAGCGGCGATAGTGCCGTGATTATGATTGATAGAGCTTTGCTTTATTACTACGTTTTGTGAGTTAAATACATTTTTCATTTTTGATCCCACCCTGTAGATGTATTTTTAAATATGATGGTGGATTTGCTCAATTCTCACGTGTAGTTTTGTTAAGTTTTCAATAGTTTTTCTGAGTTTGTTTTCTTTATTTATTTAAACGTAATAGATACGGAAAAAGGTATAAAATTCCATAGATTGTTTATGTAGATTAAAGCGATATACCACAAGAAACAACATGACAAGGATTAAATAAAACTGCACTTTATAATTTATAAAATATTTAATACCTAAAGAAAATGAAATACAGATTGTTCCTCATAGATCGTTTAATATATTGAGGCAAATGTATTTTTTAGGACAAACACAGTTCACTTTACTTACTATACTTCGATATTCCTTTAAAAATACATTACGTATATAACCTGCAATCAATTTATTGCATAGTTTTACCGACTCATAATATGTTTTTATAGTTATTAGCCCAGTAGGAGACTCTATTCAGGTGCTCCTAATATCGTAAACTCTTCTAAACTATTGGGAACAAATAGTTAAGAAACCCTTGTAAAGGGTCCCTGCTGAGTTTTTACACTAAAATAAAGATTGATACACACTGTTCTGAAAAATGTGCAACAATATAAGAAGTAGGTATTTTATAAAAACTACGAGCTTAAGGTAAAAAAGAGTTTAATTTTATTGTTATACATATACATATTCATAGTAGTCAACTCACTAAGCAAAAAAAAACGCATATTTTGTTTTAGATGCAGAATAATTTGACCCTAGATATAAATGACGTATATCCTATGAAATGTAAACAAAATGCTATACATAAAATATATTTAGTAAGGACGTAAAATATATTATTCTATGAATTGGGTAACAGTGTGTATTCTGATATTTAAAGCGTGCGTGTGAACCAACAGTTCAATCGAATATAAAATAAAATTCAAGAAAATGGAGGCTGTGCAAGCAACATGTTTCTTTGACCGTAATTCTTTACATTCATAATAAATGATGGAATGATATTCAATGTAAAATACATAACATATGGCTAAACAGAGGAAGCGATGCTGATAACTACAGAGATATACTTCATCAATTTCAATTAGGTCAAACTCAGTTTTTCATTTTTTATCAATCTCTGTGTTGATGAAATCATAGAAATTAAAGGAGAGAAACCACGTGACGCCTCCTCCTCGTTATTCGAAACGTTCAAAATCCGTAAAACGGCTTTAATTTTTATTAATGTTTCCTTCGTCCAAAAAAATTCCACTAACACGATTAGAAAATCTCATATCATCCCGATATAAGTTTCACACATCATTTATTCTCCGTCTCTTGTTTCTGGAGGCCATTTGTCAAAACCTCGGATGTCACTACTGTATGTGATTTATTGTTCTCGTGGCAATCCTTATAATGGATAAATATTGTATTATTTTTTTGATAGGGTGACTGTGAATGTTTCGCCTGAAAATGTGTAGAGGAGGTGGAACGATTTTTAAAATTTAATATTTAAATATTTTTATTTTTTTTGAAGGACAATTTTTCACACACGGCACAATCTGATCCCATACTAAGCGTTCGCTTGTGTTATGGAAACCAGATGGCTGATAAACACACATATATAATTTTAAATAAATACTTATATAGATATTCAACACCCAAACACAGAGCAAACATCTATGTTCATCACACAAATATTTGCCCTGGGTGGGAATCGATCCCACGACTTCTGAGTTCTGACATGGCAGGGCCACTACCAACCAAGCGGTCGGTATCGGTATCGGTATCGGTCAGTCAATATAACTTTTAATATTTATAATAGGGAAATAAAACATAATTCTGATAGAGCTAGCAAACTGTGTGTAAAAATAGATTCAGAAACTTTTAGGTACCAAATAGTTTAAAGCGAAACATAATTATTAGCTCCGGTTATTTAAAAGAAGAGTAATTTCAGCTTAAACATTATTATGAAATACCAAACACAATCCATGTAACAAACCAATCGTATGCAAAGATAATGACAATTCTTATAAATACTCTACCATCACTAACGTACTTAGTTTTAAAAAAAAACGACGTGTGGCACTCAGGGACTGCCGCGGTAAAGCTATTGCATGCTATGCCTTCAAGCCACACCTCCGCCCGTCGGAGTGGGGAGCGTGAGGTTTTTTCGTTACGGAATTTCTTGATTGGGTCCCCTCGCTCAAGGCCCGCGATAGAAGCTATGCAAAAGCTTAAAAACCTTATAATATAATATCACTTCATTTGATTGATATATGAAGAAACTTATTTAGAGATAAATCACCGTCACCCTACTTCCAATAGAAATCGGTTATGAAATTGAACTATATCATTAATCAGGACACATAATGATATCATGTAAATTCTTGCAAAGTTATTTATTTGAGTGTATATTCTGATTCGTTGGAGCGTCGACTATTTGTCATAATATTTCTAGATTTATCTATTTTTCTTCGAAAAAATGACGATTTATTTATTACTAGTTCTACTCATCAGTTGGCTTTACCTATGTAGTAGGAATGTTATATATGTTATGGAGTTTCTTGCCAGTTCTTCTCCATAGAATACTGCTTTCCGAATCGATCTAAATGTTTAAAATATGTAAAAATATTTCGTTTCAAAAGTGCTTCTCGAAGAAGTCTAATTGAATAAATAAATGTTTGAGTTTGAGTTTTGAGTTTATGTCAAAAAGGATTAAATATAGGCTACACTTAGAAAGCATTTTCATATTATTTTAAGTAGTTTTGAGCTCATCTTTAACTATAATTTTTAAATATTAGCGGAACAGAAACCATTTCTACACTCAAAATATTTGAGAGGCGTTTTTCCAAGTTCTCATACATTTTTATAGTTGTTGCAACTTCACTTCAAAGTAGTATTTCTAAGCATTTCTTAAATAAATTAAAATAAAAAAAGACGTGTGTCACTCGGGGACTGCCGCAGTAAAGCTATTGCATAGCATGCCTTCAAGCCACACCTCCGAGCCCATCGGAGTGGGAAGCGTGAGGTTTTTTCGTTACGGAATTTCTCGATTCGATAGAAGAAGCGATAGAAGCTGTGCAATAGCTTAAAAAATCTTAACATTGTAGGTTATCTACCAAATTCTATAAATCTAAGAAAAGGATCACATTACAAATTCATAATATTAATTGATCGTCCTACCAACATTATTCAATACTATATCCATATACAGATTAATAGTACATAATTTATCAAACACAATCTAGACATCATTAAACCGTAAGTCATAACTCAAGTATATTGGTACAGCAAATTGATTATCCAGGAGCATATAGCTCAATTATTGGAGATCAAATATATGTTACTAATTACCTGCTCATAATAATCCTATGTAATTAAGCTGACATTCGAGAGTCAATTGACATGACGTCGTCGACTGTGTGTTATCTGTAAGGTACGTATTAATTCTTCTTGTATGTTATATTATCTACTAGCGGTCCGCGCCGGCTTCGCCCGTGGTACATATTCACGTTTTCTCTACATAAGAACCATCTTCGAACTTCAAGGAATATTATAAAAAAAGAATTAACGAAATCGGTTAAGCCGTTCTCAAGTTATGCGCTTACCAACACATTTTGGGATTCATTTTTATATTATAGATTAACAACTAAATGAGGTTGATGATAACTGTTATTCGACTAGATAATAAACATTATAAGCTAAGCTAGAGCAGTATATAAACTTATATACTTCTATAATGCGGCAATAATTTACGAACAAGTGTGTTTGTTTTAATAATAAGGTAGCTATTTAAGGATTATGAATTGAGCGCCTCCGTTGATTTAGAAAAAAAATAGTTGATGTAAAAACGACTTTATTTAACCAAACCTGTGTATAGGTCTACTATAGTCTACTACTAACAACTCTCTGAAAGAACAATTGCTAAAATATATTGCATTTTCTGAACTGTAAAGTGTTTGAATCCAAATATGTATTGAATTCATGCAAATAACTCAGTTCAGAAAGAGCAATCCTTTAAAAAGCATAATGAAAATGGACCAAATCCAATTAAGAATCAACTGCAATCAATTAAAATAACAATACACTGTCCATTAACAGGGCCGCGTCTATCAATTCAATCTGCATACATTATGCAACCTGATAAAGGGCCCAAGAACATACCCTTGCGAGGGGCCATTGTTGGTCAGCACTGTCCGAATAATGGGGTGCCAAATAATTGTTTTGTAGATTAATTAAGTGGACAAAAGTAATCTGTATAGAATGATTACATTAACTTGTAACTAATTTATAGCACTTAGATTAATGAACGGATTTGATTGTCAAGTTGTTTGGGTAGATGGTGCTAATGCTCCACGTAAGTTATGTTCATTTGGGCTTAGCTAATATTTTTAATTTGAAAATTTATTAGAAAATAATCAAACCTTCATGCAGTAATAAGTTCATTTAATACCAACTCATACACAATATAATTTATTGTAAACCCAGCACACATGCGTAGCGTAGCACTCGTGTATTTCATGCTACAAAACCTCATAATATCAACTTTAAAAAAAGTATTCAGCTTCTTATTTAAGCTCTAGACACATTAGTAAATAATCGGGTATATTGACCACATAAATAATAAATTATATGAAAAAAATCTATACTGTGTTATACACTATTGACTATACACTATACAGGATACACTCATAAACAAAGTGATTCTATAAATCGTAAATTAAGTCCACATTTCAACCGCGTAACCCTTGAAAGCGTGTCGAAATCAACGCTGTTTTATTGTACGGAAAATGGCCAAAAGGACCGACGGAGACTCTTGCTTCAATTCATTCGTGGGCGCAAGTTATAAGAACTTTATAACAGGTATTTCTATTTCGAGGATCTATCCATCAACACCAAATCTTGTTGATTGAGTTTAATTATCTGCCTGTAAAATAAATCGTCATAATAAAATAAATGAATCAATGATATTTTAATGGCCGATTTTTCAATGCTTGGATAAAACTTATCCGTCCAATAAAGTAATACAAGATAATATTAAAATGTCACTTGTAAACTGTCAATTGCATGCAATAAGAATACATTTTGAAATGGTAGTTTAATACGTTATTCAACGAATAAGTTTTAACCGAGGATTGAAAAATCAGCCCTAAATAAAACAAATTTAATCTGCCGAATAAATGCTAAGTAGCAACTGTAGACATTACTAATGATGGAATACTGTGATATAACATTGAACACAAAGCACACAATAAATGTCACCATATTTAAAATCTTCGCCATTGCTATATTTAATAGAACGGCACATATTTTCTTTTAACAATAAATTACTTATACGACTGACTGTACCGCTATAAGCTTGTAACTTAAACAATAATATATTTATAAGAAATCAGTTCAAAGGAAACACAAAAGCGGTAAAAATATCAACGTCCTCAACAGAACCCTTGACCAGTTCCTGACGGTAAATTTAGCATTTTTCCATTACCGGGGGTCGAAAAGACCCCTTCCGTTTGTCCATTCAGTGTTGTTCGTACTTATTATGGAAAATAGAAGGCGTCTTACCCTTTGGTCGTTTTATTATTTATTGTGAATGCGTGTAATATCAATAAATCGCCCTTTAAGCTCCATTAGCTTTGATTTTCTCGAGAAATATATGCAATTTGGGTAATTTATGGTCGCATGTAAAAAAGTCCGATAGCTCATTTTTTCATAATTCTTCTGTGATTTATACATAACTAGGTTGCCGCCCGCGGCTTCTCCCGCTTTGACTAAAACCTAATAAATTATATAGTAAAACCTTCTTCTGAAATCACTCTATCAACAAAAAAAAAACGCATCAAAATCCGTTGCGTAGTTTGAAAGATTTAAGCATACAAAGGGACATAGGGACAGAGAAAGTGACTTTGTTTTATACTATGTAGTGAATTAGTGATATGTTGGCGATTGCAGAAAATATCATGTGAGCATCTTGAAGGAAACTCTTATATCAACTTCTACTACAATTTAAGTGAATAAAAATGCAAATGTATTAAAATACTGTTTCTGAAAAATTATCTAAATAAATAACATTTTCCGGACATCATATTTTCAATGATACATTTATCATTGACCTATATTGTTTACGTACAAAAGAATTCAAGTATAAGCATACTTAGGTATGTTCCATATTTTTAAGTGAAATACATGTTAATTAACCTCGATATAATTGGGTCAAGAATCTAGGAAATGTCGAGGGATTTCAGCTTGGTAATTAAAATCTTAGTTTTATTCAAATAAAATTATGGAAAACGTCGGAAAGGCAACCGCATTGTATATTGAAAAATGGTTTAAACTAGTCTCTAACTAGCTAACGAATTTAAAGAGATTTTACTTTATAAAACCAGGCTACGTAACGACATTACACAAGCGCCTGTATATATCGAAGGAAGAAAAGTATTCATCAACGTATTTTTCAGGCATATTAAAGACTATGTCGATATCTTTCCCAGTATTTACATGATTTCGATAAAATTCTTCTTCTATTCTATTTCTTTTACATATAACTAAATACATGACAAAAAATATGCAAATTACATGCACTTACGTATAACAAGAAACTTCAAAGTTCCCAGCATTAATCATTTCAGTGACATGCTTTAAAATATGAGATGGTAATTAATATGTTCCTGTCGTCTCCGGTCTCTAAGTTCGCTTCTCATTAAGACGACATTAACCATCCAGAGCATATTGTAGAAGAAAAAGGTATTAAAGATTATGGTGATAAGTTTGCATAATATATTAGAGGTAAACGTATTAAAAATAGGTATTTGATGAAAGACTTAATATTTGTGACGATGTCTTGTGGTAATTCACAATATTGCAAATGTTGTGTATATCAAAAGAAGAAGTATATTGAAGAACATTGGTTTAATTTCAAGGCACAAATATTATAACGCTCTAAGATACAAAACTTATAATTATTGAAGTTTACTGTACATGATGAAGATGAAATTTTGTACTTAATACTCTAGATAAATTCATACACACGACACATATACACTACACATACGTTCTACACATATCTACAAACTTGTACAACTGCTAACAAACAAAACCCTAAACAGCATACCGTTATGTAAATCCCGAACAATATCACACAAAACCCGATCGTAATGAGAAACCTGCAAATACCGGGCCCATTTGCCTACCCTTAATCTGCCTGCATTTTACGAGACCAAAGGCAATATCTGTCAATGTCCTTATCAATAAATTGTGGATGTTTAAAGCGAATGACGTCGTTTGACGATTTGAGTCGGGCGCGTAATCCCTGGCCTATTGGGCCCCATCTGCATTGCAAGGGTTAAGTCGCGACAAATAGACCATTTGCAAATAATAAGACGCAATGAAAGAATACATTATTGGAGGGTTGGAGCGTCTGGTGTAAATGGAGTAGAGGATAAAGTTTGGTTGATAATAATTTGTGCGTCTTTGGGAATTAATTTTTAAAATTAAGATAGTGATTAATTTGCAATACCATATATTATTACAAAATGAATTATGACGTTGAAAAAACGATGTTTTGAATATCAGCGATTCAAAATTTTCACGATTAATACGTTGTAAATTTTAATTATTGTTACATAATTGATAAAACAAAGTAAAATCAGAAACAATAAAATACGCCCGAGTCTCAAGAATCAAGATTAAAGTTTATTTGTGTTGATCATACTATAGACATACGAAACAATTATTTTTCATACAAAATGTCTCACTTTGTAATTTACATTGCTAAATCCAAACGATTTAACAAATTAATTTTCTTGTCAACAAAACCAGTTAACGCTAGTTCTAAATTCAAACTCGGCCAGCTGTAAATATCAGGATATAGTCCACCATTGCTCCCCGGAAGTGCCGCCATAACGGAAGCGACCGGAAGTCAATGCAATAATTATTAATTGCTTAAGATTCGCGCCTTAAGACATCCTCACTGCGGGTGGTCTGAGTGATTAAATTTATACAGCATTCATATTAGATTTAGTGCTATATAAATAAATAACTGTAGTATAGTGCAAGTGCCTAGAATATAATATAATTTCGTTTTTATGTAATCTATTAAAGAGTCGCATTTCTGTTTTTTTGTCTCTATACAAATGTGGAATATAGTTGAAGCACTTTTAAACTATCATGGTATAATTCGGCGGTACCTACTTTTTTCATTTATAAGAATTTTTCAAATAAAAATCCATCATGATAATATGCAAAAATCGTTAAATATAAAAAGCTTAAACCACATAGAAAGAAATTATCTAAAATAAAATAATGTTATGAATCAAATACACCTAATCCATATTGTCTAACAAAGTTTGTTAGGAAAATAAATGCTTTTTCTACTATAAATAGGGAATTGTTGTTTGATCTCTCAAATGAATACAATTGATATATAACACGGAAGATATAAAGGTAGTGTCGTGTGTCGTAACACATCATTAATCTCAGATCTATGTGACATTTAATTACCTAAAACACCATATATTTGGGCATTCTTCCGTCCCTTAGTATGGGAGATAGCTCAATCGTGCAAAAATAACATTCACATTTGCCAGGCGAAAATTATCTTTACTCCTGGAAGAATAAAGTTGTATAAATTTGCAAAATAGAATTGGTCCTTAATGGTAATTAATATCGTCTTTCTTATTGCTTCACGCCTAAGATTTTATTGTTTCTTGGCCTTATTATTGCGTTCGTGTTGACTGTTATTTTATACGTTCCACATTTTGGAACTACGGTGACTTTTGGGGAACGGAGGCTCTATAATTTCTAAACAAATTAAACGATTAAATTTTAAATGTGTATCTACATCTACTGTATAAAGTAAAATCTAACACACTATTACTTACAATGTAAGGACATAAGTATGAGTAAGTACATGTTCCTTCGCAGTTTATTTAAATAAATTAGCCTATGTATCTACTTACTTACTATTTATATTAACACTAGCTGCTCCGCGCGGTTTCACCCCCGTGGCTCCACTACTGTTGGTCGTAGCGTGATGGTATATAGCCTATAGCCTTACTCGATAAATGAGCTATCTAACACCGAAAGAATTTTTCAAATCGGACCAGTAGTTCCCGAGATTAGCGCGTTCAAACAAACAAACAAGCTCTTCAGCTTTATAATATTAGTATTGATTTGTAAATTTACCGGTCATCTTGTTGTAAGTACTTAAAATGGTTCACTATGAATGCAATTTGTATTATTTTGCAAGCCTTCGTAAAATAGGTACACAAACAAATCTAGTACTAAACATTCCTACTATAGGTACTCGTTTAACACTATACGAGTCAGTACACTTACATCTCGCACACATGAACCCTCTACCTAAGAACACAACTCGCGTCAGCGGAAAACTCGCAAAACTGATTTATTTAAAATTCCCGGTATTGTACACACGTTGATAAATACCAGGACATTTCACAGTCTGGCGATCACTTTGCCCGCGATAAAAGCACAATGGATGTACTATTTTAGTACTAATGTTAGGAATTTGTTGATGACACGAAACTTTGCATTTTAGGAAGTTACTGTTTTTGAAGCTTATTTTGTTTACATTGTACCGTTTATTGCATTTGTATCTTTATTGTGTAGTTACATAGTAATGAGGTAAGGTTTATGTGAAACTAAGTTGTGCTCGTGGCTTCGTTCGCGATTTATTCATTGCGTAAATTAGATAATGTGTGTATAATTTGATTTTCATTATGTTTTATCAGCTCTCTACATTTATTTCCCCTGATCTATCAATTATTTAAAAATGAATCCTAAGTTCATTTACATTATTAAAACATTTAAAAAAATACTCGCCTGCTCTATAAAGGAATGACCACATTTTTAGAATTTTTCTGTAGTTAACTGTAGTTTCTTTTGCGGACAGACTTAATGAAATAATTCAGGCCAAATTAAACCGTCCTCCGCAACTAACGGGTTAAAATAAAAATAAAAGAAATACTTACGCGGGAAAAGTGAAGTTATCCAGATATTTACATTGTGAAATATATCTAAGTTTTGTTAATATTATTTCATGTTAAATATTTCATTTAATAAAAAGCTTTTAAATAGAAGAATTTAACATTATTAAATTAGTTACTGACCAATTTCTTTAGCGCTATATTAAGATAACTGATAACACAAAACGATATAGGAAAATGTACAACTCTTTCTCAATAAGCACACGTAAGCAGTACAATAAAACCCTTTCCATTCGTTGCCAATCGTAAATTTATCTCCAAACCTATTAGTTCGATAAAATTCAACTAAAACGATAAATATACTAGACTTTGACGAATCACCGGTTATCCTCGGAAAAGAATACCAATACATGTTTAACTTTACTGTGAACTTATCTTGTCAAAAGCAAACCGCAACCGTACTACCTTGATATAGAGTTGCTTTTCGCTCTGTTGGGTTTTTAGAGTTCCATGTGAAATTGGTAAAATTTTTGTATCTGTGTCACTTGGGAGCGTTTTGTCCGAACTAAACTTATTTACTGGCGCCCATTGAATAAAACATTAGGCAAAGAAATATGTACATGAATTGAGATGGTTGTTTCGCGTAATAAATGATGGTGAAGACTATTAGTAACGGCAGGCTTTGTGAATGATCGATTTTTATCAATTCCAGATTGATGGAATAAAATTAATATTTAGTATTGAAAATAATAATACTTATGACAATCATATTAGATGAGATAGGTATTTAATTCTAAAAAATTGCGATTAGAAATAACTACCTACATCTTATAATAGCTTTGTTGTCTTAAGTTACGAAACCCTACGAAATGCTACGAAAACATAATTTCGTAGCATATTTATACATATTTTTTAATAATATAAAAAAAGTTTACTCAAACTCTTCTTCCTTAAAACTAAAGAATTGCCATTGCCAAATATTCTTAATTTTCTATGGCCATAAAGGAATAACAAAGACATTTCCATACATAATCCCATCGTACGTAACTTCCAGTCTTCGCATAACAGATCAAAGGTATTCTTAAGTGTAGTGCAACTGTAAGACGGTACGCTAATTCTATTATCCAATACAAGGTACAGTACAAGGGTGTGCAGTTAGCATACATTACGTGTGTTAGCTCTAGAATAATGTAATAATTCAAGTCTACTTGTTTAGAAATGCAATACAATATACACAAGATAAAAGGCAATATTGCTTTGTATTTTGTCGTAGTGTATATATCTGATTAATTTTTGTGTTTTTATAATACAAAGATTTTACAGTTCGTTCTCAGATTTAAGCCAGCTTATATAGGAAGAAAATATGAGTATTGATTACTTAAACTACCAATAACTTATGAATAGAATGTTTGTTCATATCCATTGGAACGAACATCCAAGAATGGACCAATTACGTATCACGCATTATTTGTCAACTTCAGATAAATACAAAACGTCCCTTTAATATAATAATAACAATTTTCAAACAAATTCGTTCCGAGCGTGAAATTGATTCGCTGTTTGTTTCCATATCCAAAGGCCAAATTGTAATTGAGCGATATCCTCGTTTATTTTTCTCGTCTGTGACAGTAACAGCCTGAGGCGGTATTTGTTTAGGTTTCATAGAATACTGCGACTTTTTA
The DNA here is from genome assembly GCF_905220415.1 of Colias croceus. Taxonomy (NCBI): domain Eukaryota; kingdom Metazoa; phylum Arthropoda; class Insecta; order Lepidoptera; family Pieridae; genus Colias; species Colias croceus. The sequence continues at coordinate 7,699,294 of NC_059556.1, read as the reverse complement.
ATTTGTTTTGAGTATTGGGTTTGACAATTTGAAGACCAGACCAGCCCCTGGACTATGTCTTAATGCAATATTATTTACTAAAATGAATAGCCGGACATCAAATGAAAACTGTTAACAAACATCCAACACAGATTATAGTTTAGGAAAAGCCTTTACGATTCCATAAACCGTACCTGATGCGGATCACGTGTAAGCGTTAAAATTTGAACGTTAAACGGTTAGTGGCAATAACGTGCCGTCAGTTAGGGTACTGGGGAGTTAAAGATACTAGATATCCTATGACCGTTTGAAGAAAACGTATCTATATACATTTAATATTTCTATGTTAGTAGGTAGCAATTGTTATAATCTGATTGATATAATTGTTGGAACGTTTTTTTTTTTATTATATGATAGGGAAGCGCTTGACCACGATCACGCCTGGTGGTAAGCTGAGATGTGGCCTAGGATGGAGCGCGCTTCTCTAGAAGGTTTACCCGTTTACTCTTCGCTTGAATGTATTAAACACGTTGAGTAAACTATTAGCATTCAGGAGTATTGTTTTTCCAATATTGTGTAGAGTCAAGTCATGGGTAATATTATGAAAAAATATGCAGTCTTCAATACTTAAATACTCTTGCATAATTATTAAATGCAGTGATGAAGAAGGAGAAATTTGTTTGCGCTATCAACGTTTTTTTAGTATGAATATTTAAGCTCTATGAATGTGCGCATAGCACCAATTTCAAGGCACGATGAAAAACATAGTTTGCGGTATCCAGTTAACAATAAATCTGTATGGGAAACAGTTTTATGCGCTAACGCGATATAACTGTTTAACACGCTTTATACAACCATACACATGGATAAGTTTAATCGATGTGATTTTATAGTTGACCGCTTTTTATATTGCACTTTATGATTGTCATTTGCGTAGTTTAAAATTCAGTGATTTAATAGTGCCGTTCAGTCTAGTAGTGATGTAAAAAATGCAATATTTTCAAGCTATACGTTGCAACTTTTATTTACACCCTGTAAAGTTTAACGAACATTCATTTTTGTGTAAAAATTTCATAAACCGTATATTATATGCGTTTAAGTGAGAAACATAAATAGTTATTTTTGAAGTGAAACTTCTATAGGCGTTGAGAGCAAAATTTCAAGTCATGGCTACCTATACTGTTACGTCAAGGAGTCGGGCGATGATTATGGTATCTTTAAATCTTGTTAAAGAAGTTTCATTTCTGACACGTGTGCTCGGCGCACACGCTCGCTTTAATATAATATATACCTAATAATAATATCTTAATTACTTTACACAACATTTCAAAATTATTCCTTTATTCCTACTTTTACTACAAGAATTTGTCCAAAATGTCCAAGAAATATTAAAAATAGCAAAGTTACTAAAAATATGGAAATAACTAGACGTGCACGCGATGCTGAAACCTACATTAATCATAAATTTCCTCCTCCTTGCATTTAGAGTTCATCGAATCCGTATTTCGATTTTAGAGACACGTTTTATACTGAACTGGGAATGCCTGGAAGTGCGAAGAATGGATAACGAAAGAAATATAGGTAATTTATATGCAAGATGGTAACGATTATGAGTTTCGAAGAATTGACAACTTTAGAGGATTGTTTGATTGTAATTTGTCTAGGTAAATTATAAAAATACGAGTATCTATGTTTGATTATAATCGAACACAAATTTTTATAACAAACACCAGCGTATTAATTAGAATTATTTTGATTCTGCCATCCGTAATTACCCCAAAGCATCTAGCAGACATTCAGTAATTTGCACTGTTTAAACTACGCTGAGTTCATCTAAAAAAAGTTGTATAATGAAGTACTTAATCTCAGAAAATTCTTCTCCTTTAATCCATCTTATCCTTGCCAAATCGAAACGAACTATCATACAGCCCAATATATCATTTATATATCGTCATTATTTTTATACAAAAATAGATTTCTATACCATATCCCTATTTCCTAGCTCCGTGGCAATGAAATGCACAAGTCTAGTTCCACACTTGGAATGTAACTTACGCTAATGTTCTTGGACTTGCTGCTCGAACTTCCAGAATTTAATATTGCTTATGACACGTTTGTTTTGCATACTCCTTAAGAACGCCTGTCTTCACTTCGTTTACGCTAAATATGTAAATATATTATTTGGGAAGTTCTTGTTAAAGAGGACTTGGCTGAAATAATTTATATTTATGTGACAATGAAGTTTTGGGGTTTTGTAAAAAAATTTCAGCATGATGGATGTTTTCACCGCCGATTGTTTATATCATTCAACTAGCTGCTCCGCGCGGTTTCACCTCCGTGGCTCCACTCCTGTTGGTCGTAGCGTGATGCCTATAGCCTTCCTCGATAAATGGGCTATCTAACGCCGAAAGAATTTTTCAAATCGGACTAGTAGTTCCCGAGATTAGCGCGTTCAAACAAACAAACACACTCTTCAGATTTATAATATTAGTATGTATAGATACATGGCAATAGTAAATAATATAGGAGTATAATATGTACTTTTATGTAGGTATTCTGTATTTTAAATTTAAAATGTGGAGAAATCAAAAGTAATATAACCTATTTGCGTTATAGGAAGTTCTTCTCGATTTCACTTTGAGTCTTTCTTAATTGTTACAAATTATAAACGTTTTATCTTATAAATAACTAGCTTAACGCCCGCATCTTCGCCGGCTTTGTCTAAAACCTAAATAAATTATATACTAAAACCTTCCTCTTGATTCACTCCATCTATTAAAAAAATCGGATCAAAATCCGTTGCGTAGTTTTAAAGATTTAGGGCCGATTTTTCAATGCTTGAATAAAACTTATTCGTCGAATAATGTATAAAACTACCATTTTAAAAACGTATTCTAATTGCCCGTATTTGACAGTTTACGTGATATTTTAATATTATCGTGTAATACTTTATTGGACGGATAAGTTTTTTCCAAGGATTGAAAAATCGGCCCTTAATCATACAAATCATAGGGACAGAAAAAGCGACTTTGTTTTATACTATGTATTTAACTTATATTGTTTTTAAATTGATAGTGAAACGGTTTTCCACAAAAGCTCATCGTCCATTGATAATTACATTTAGTTCTATCAAAGAGCACAATATGAGCATATTGACACAAATCCACGAAAACCACACGAGCAAATATCATGTAATATTTTATCAGTTAATTAATCTCTTTACACAAATCATGTTTACAGACCGCATTCGACATTCAAAAGGCATATTTGTATTGAATAAGCCATATATTCTGCATTTGGTTAGATAGGTGACCAATTTAAAATGATCCCTGAGCGTTTTAATTTTGAACTTTAAAGCTATAGAGATAAGAGCTATTTCACTCGATGTATGCACCGATTAGTTCCCTTTGATGTATCAGCGTACCTTTGACACAAAGATCGATGAATATTATCTGTGTATATCTTCAGAAGACTGAGTTTAATATGATATATGATAAGGCAATGTTCTAAAGCGTTTGACTCCCGTTTTGTGTATAGTTTCATCAACGTATTTTTTTAAAGTGTCTCATGTTCAAACGTCTTTTAAATAGATGTTTTATGCCCTAGGTTTTTGTTTATTGCAATCAGACATAACGTTATGATTTATTTCATAGGTTTTATTTTAGAGCTATCAACACTTTAAAGAAGTATTTATTCCTTTATTATTTATTGTACATTGGGTTTTATCTTATTTTATAACTATTTTAATTGATTTAAATGTACAAATGGCGGCCTTATGACTCTAAGACCTCTCTGCCAGGCAACCTTTAAAGTATAAGACTATGTTAAGGAGATTTTTACAAACACATAAAGTGTCTACAATATATTTTTTAACCAATTTGTAAGATAATATTTATTTATGTAACTACCTTGTTTAAAGTTGTCAATATGAATCAATCGACTTCAGCCATCGTTATAGTTTTCGTCAATTTATTATTATTATGTTATTTAATACCATGTAATTTGGTAATTAATTACTATCAGAACGTGATATGATTAGAACCTCAAAACATACGTATTCACAGAGCAACCAGCCTCAGGCTCTAATTGACTAAGTGTGGTACCGTATACAAACTCACTTGGGTTTATAAAGGCTGAACACAAATTAAATTATCATTCAAGGGATACAATGTATCTAGGGGCAGTGTTATAGATGTGTTAATATACACAAGGCTGAACGTGAATTAAATTATCATTTAAGAGATACTTTGTTTATATATCCCACCAAAAACATAAATGTAAAATTTGGAGCCGAGTTCAATCATTAGTCAATTTGCCAAAAAAAGAAATGAGATCTAAATGTGTGCAATGTTCTGCAGACAGTCCAGAAATTTATTTACAAAGATGTATTAAGTTCTTAGGTTGACTGAAAACTCAATTGTTTTATTTTCCCTTAGAGAACAATGTTTATTCCAAAATATAACTTTTTTAATTTGAATAATATAATTATTTTCACAAAGCAAACAACTAATGACCTATTGAACCCCATAATTTGATGAGGCTAGTTTTACATACTGTTTATATTTTGTGAGGTTCTAAAAACTAGCCTCATATTTAATAATATGTATTTAACTTCCTACCTATTTTAATATAAGAAAACGACGTGTGGCACTCGGGGACTGCCGTGGTAAAGCTATTGCATGCTATGCCTTCAAGCCACACCTCCGTCCGTCGGAGTGGGGAGCGTGAGGTTTTTTCGTTACGGAATTTCTCGATTCGGTCCTCGCGATCAAGATAGAAGCTATGCAATAGCTTAAAAAAATAACAATAAACAAATTACCTATATTTTGGTCAACACATGCGTCAAATTTAAGGATTAACAGTTAATGCCAGCCATCGTAACACCACATGCATCATAACAAATTCCAAGCCAATCCCCTGTAATGTTTGTTATAACTGAACATTAATCCTTTACGAAAATAGCCTCATAAACCAAAACAATATAATAGTTTATTACGACTTTGGGCCAAGGATAATGCCACCGAATGTCATATTGTATAACGTTACCTATTAAATTTATGTTATATAATTAAATTAATTAGGCTATTATCATTATAAGTTTGACTTGGAAATCAAGACGTTAATATTTCTGCAAGGGACTTCTTTATGTATGAGCTGGCAAACGAGCTCGCGCGTCACCGGACAGAAAGCGATGATTTGCGCCGCCCATGAACAACCACAGACTCTGGAGTATTGTGGTTGCGTTTCCGGCCTTTGAGGGAGGAGTATGCTCTCTTCTAAACAGGACTTTACAAGAACCAGGAATATAGAGACATAAATCAGTGTTTAAAATAATTAAAATATCAAAATAAAACAGCCATAACATTTACATATTTCGATTTATTTAAGATGTAACTCATTTTCTCATTGTACTTAATGTTTAATGTTTATGTGCTAACTAATCTATACTATAATGAGCAATGCGGGTAAAACCGTGGGACACAGCTAGTTTGTCATAATTATACAAAATATATGGTAATATATTATCACACACAATAAACATAGGCACTTTTGCTACACAAATATGCATATTATATTTGTATTCTTATTATTTTTAGAGTGCATTATTTGTTTTTTTTTTTCTGTGATGATGGTAATTTTTGTAGCCTAATACATTTATTTGTGCATTTATTCTTATTCTATTGTATTTAAATTAATATTTAAATGATAGCAGCACAATAATATAGGCCACGCAGATGTCCAATAAACCAATAATTAATTTGGTATTCATAGGCATTACTCTCCAAATTGTTAAGCGTGGTGGACGAACCTCTAAGTAATTTAGAATTGTGTGAATTTGCTGGCGAATTTGTATATCTAAAAAATAATAATAAAACACGTTTAATTGTGTTAATAGAAATAAATTAAACCAATTTACATGTGAAAAATATACAGATAATATTCAAAAATGTGGAGCATATTTTCGAAAAAAAGTTCCCATTATAATTATCGGTATATTAGTAATAATTATTATTACTAACATTTTTCTTACTGAAATTAGCCAGTTTATTATAAAAAATTACATTAATATAATAATTATAAGCGTTCTTCCATCATTGAAACTAAATAATTATAAATAATATGTCTAAATATTAAATTTAATGCAATTTAATTTACCTTTATATATGTTACAGTCAAAACCCTGAACCAGTCAATAACGTTATTGACCGGTAAAATCAGTTAATAAGGATATTGACTAAGGGCGTCGGTTAATATCCTTATTAACTGATTTTATCTGATTAAACCAGTTAATAACGTTATTGACTAAGGGCATCGGTCAATATCCTTATTAACTGATTTTAAGTCGAGACATCTAGTCAATATAGGTTTTAACCGACGTGCCCAGTCAAAACTCATAAAAAGTTAAGGACGTTAGTGAAATTATACTAGAAAATCATTTAAAAAGGTTCATAAAACTTTTTAAAGTGCAATATTTAAGACTTTTATGTTTTATTAATTAATTCGGGGTATTGTTTGTAAACTGCAACCGCGCGAGAATACGTACCCCAAAATATTTTTGAAGATGGCAATTGTGTTTTAATAACAACTAGGTTTCCGCCCGCAGCTTCGCCCACGCAGTCAAAGAAAAACCGCATAGTTCCCGTTCCCGTGGGATTTCCGGGATAACGTTAGTTTCTGATTTGATGGTGTGACCTGCAGGTTTACTTCGAAGACTGCTACTGGAACTAATAGACGAGTAGAGCTAGGTGTGCCGAGTTTGGGCTCGTTTTGTTAGTTATGTCGAGACCTTACCTCCGTACTTGATGGAATGACCTGCAGGTGTACTTCGAAGACTGCTACTGGAACTATTATACGAGTAGAGCTAGGTGTGCCGAGTTTGGGCTCGTTTTGTTAGTAATGTTGAGACCTTACCTCCGGACTTGATGGAGTGACCTGCAGGTGTTCTTCGAAGACTGCTACTGGAACTAATAGACGAGTAGAGCTAGGTGTGCCGAGTTTGGGCTTGTTTTGTTAGTTACGTTGAGACCTTACCTCCTGACTTGATGGAGTGACCTGCAGGTGTAACTAACAAAATGAGCCCAAACTCGGCACACATAGCTCTACTCGTCTATTAGTTCCAGTAGCAGTCTTCGAAGTACACCTGCAGGTCACTCCATCAAGTCCGGAGGTAAGGTCTCAACATAACTAACAAGTCGAGCCCAAACTCGGCACACCTAGCTCTACTCGTATAATGGTTCCAGTAGCAGTCTTCGAAGTACACCTGCAGGTCATTCCATCAAGTCCGGAGGTAAGGTCTCGACATAACTAACAAAACGAGCCCAAACTCGGTACACCTAGCTCTACTCGTCTATTAGTTCCAGTAGCAGTCTTCGAAGTACACCTGCAGGTCACTCCATCAAGTCAGGAGGTAAGGTCTCAACGTAACTAACAAAACAAGCCCAAACTCGGCACACCTAGCTCTACTCGTCTATTAGTTCCAGTAGCAGTCTTCGAAGAACACCTGCAGGTCACTCCATCAAGTCCGGAGGTAAGGTCTCAACATTACTAACAAAACGAGCCCAAACTCGGCACACCTAGCTCTACTCGTATAATAGTTCCAGTAGCAGTCTTCGAAGTACACCTGCAGGTCACTCCATCAAATCAGAAACTAACGCAATCCCGGAAATCCCATGGGAACGGGAACTATGCGGTTTTCTTTGACTGCGCGGGCGAAGCTGCGGGCGGAAACCTAGTTGTTATTAAAACACAATTGCCATCTTCAAAAATATTTTGGGGCACGTATTCTCGCGCGGTTGCAGTTTACAAACAATACCCCGAATTAATTAATAAAACATAAAAGTCTTAAATATTGCACTTTAAAAAGTTTTATGAACCTTTTTAAATGATTTTCTAGTATAATTTCACTAACGTCCTTAACTTTTTATGAGTTTTGACTGGGCACGTCGGTTAAAACCTATATTGACTAGATGTCTCGACTTAAAATCAGTTAATAAGGATATTGACCGATGCCCTTAGTCAATAACGTTATTAACTGGTTTAATCAGATAAAATCAGTTAATAAGGATATTAACCGACGCCCTTAGTCAATATCCTTATTAACTGATTTTACCGGTCAATAACGTTATTGACTGGTTCAGGGTTTTGACTGTAACATATACAAGCAGTTCCATACATAAGATTTTCCTTATTTTATCATACTCGTTCATAGTTAACTCCAAAAACAACAGACGCAGGAAGGTAAAGCAGAAATCTATTACAGTACGTGCAAGTATTGATATCGAAATCAGGTCAAAATACTGAAAAACAAAATTGTTGTGTAAAATTTAAAGTCAAGGGTTTGATAGAAGATTCATCCCCTTCCCCTGTGTATCCTACTAGGCACATAGGTAGGGTTAATAGAGAGTTTTACCAACAAATAAAACTTACCTATTATTTTTTCTTCAATATCCGGAATCCATCTTGAGTCAAGCACCCCCTCTTTGTGCCTTGAGTCAGCGTTTCCCCTACCTCTCCGCTGGTGGCGCCCTCTATCGTACGGTTTTGGTACTACTTACAAGGCGCCTGAGCACCGGGTGAAGTCTCGTCATTATGGCACTCATGATGCACCAGGTAGACATTACCTGGATTCCGGATATTGAAGAAAAAATAATAGGTAAGTTTTATTTGTTGGTAAAACTCTCTATTATTTGTTTCGTATCAATATCCGGAATCCATCTTGAGTGATTTGTTTGTTATCACCTGGTGCGCAAGCTATGTCTTATGTACATAGCTTGTAATAGACGCTATAATGTGTATGTAATAGAAATAATAAACATTGAATGTTTAATACACTATTTATTCTTACTAATCAACATACAATGTGAATATACAATCTTTAATTTTATTTACTTAATATTTTAATTTTAAACAGGATCAAAATAATTAGACAATGATACCGATTCATTACAATTAAACCTATTATATTCAATCAATTCTTTTTGGTAATAGTTCTGGAAAGTATGTATTGCCTTCCAATTACCTGTTTCAAGAATTTTATCCATTGAAAAATTTTCTACCCAATTTAAAGAGGCTACAGCAGATCTTATAGAACCTGGAGAAGCCTCTATACCAGCCTCTTTCAAAAGGGATTTTATCCAGCCGCCAATAATAGTTCTAGATGCAGGCTTAGATTCACCTCTAGCTGTGATGAAAAGATGATTAATGTTATTTCGACGCTGTAGTGTTATTTTCAACAACTGTCTTATCCAAAAAATCAAGTTAAAGTTCTTAATAGGGTGTTCTCTAAGCCTCCACCCAGACTGCCTATGATTAATACTATCAGTCTTAGAACCAAAAGCTGGCCAGAATACAATTGAATTATTTTCATCCACTAAACTGTCACTGTCAATGCGAAGTAAAGTAAGGTCATGAACTCTACGACCAGAGGCTAGTAATAATAAAGTAGATGTAAGCCTAGAAACCTGATAAATATTATTTTCATCTATACTATGTGAAGCAATATAATCTAGCAACTTTTTTGGATTCCAAATAGGCGGTTTTACAGGTTTATTTCGAGCAACAGATATAGCTTTAAGCATGTGCTTTATGAAAAAATTTGATGACATGTCAATATTAGTAGAAACACTAGTAAATGTTGAAATAACTGATTTGTGTACTAATATAGTTCTATATGCAAGTCCAACATCACAATGTAAATGTGCCAGGTATCGCGCCACCTGATCGGCACTCGGACATTTAAAATTAATTAAATTTGAATCACACCATTTCTTCCATCTAACCCATGCCGATTTGTAAGTATTCAATGTTGAGCTTCGCCAACTGGACATTAAAAGTTCTTGTTCCTGATTCGTCCAACCTGCTAATATTTCTTGCCACCCGACATCAACCAGGCTTCCAATTGCAGGTCTTGTACTTGTGGTGGGTGTACACCCGTTGTCATGTCGATTAACACCTGTGCTAGATCTGGAATGAGATAAGGATGATCCAGCGCTCTCCGCTGTACATCTGCCCGCCAAAACGCTTTGTGCCATTTGGGGGCAATCAGAATGTACCTCCCCGTAGCTTCGTTCAGGTGATGTAGGACTGTCGGGATGAGATTTGGCGGGGGAAACAACCACCCTAGACTGTAATTCCACTGGTGACAAAAGGCGTTGTGATGCTGCGCCATGGGGTCTTGCAAGTCCACTGTCACATAGTTTGGGATCACATGAGCTGACGTTGAGGCAAAGAGATCTATTACTGGAGTTCCCCACCTTCGAAATATCTTCATCGTGGCAGGTGGTAGCAGATGCCATTCGGGACAAGGTTTCTGACGAGACAGAGCGTCCACTTCGGCGTTGTACCTGCCCGGAAAGAATTGCGCTTGAAGGTGAATGTTGAGCCCGTCCAAAATCGCCAGAAGCTGTCGAGTTAAATTTAGAAGCTTTTTTGATTTTGTCCCGCCTTCCTTTTTTATATAAGCCACGACTGTTCGATTGTCCGTTTGCAGAAGAATATGAGCATCTGCTAACTGGTTCTGTTCCTGCAAAATCACTGCATATACCGCGAACATCTCCTTTTGATTGGCGTGCCACGCTAATTGGCGCACTGTCCAGTGACCGAATATGTTTTTGCCTCCTAGACAAGCCCCCCAACCGATATCCGAGGCATCCGTCGTTAAAAGATGAGTTATTGCAGGTAGATGAATTGGCGAGCTCGTCTCGATTGCGTCCTTCCACCATACCAGGTCCTCTATCACTCTTTTCGGGATTTGAATCTTGCGATAGGGATGGTTCATTGGCAGCTGTCGACTGTAACATTGCAGTGAACGACAGTGAAGTCGTCCCCTTGGAACGACGAATGCGGCGAAGTTGAGTCTCCCCATTAAGGATTGATATTGCTTTAGGGACCAACTGCCTGTTTCGATCTGTTTTTGAAGTGCTTTGCGTAGCGTTAGGCACTTCGACACCGACAGGGACTTTGCGTTGAGCGTCGTGTCCCAGGTAATGCCGAGAAACTCGAGGCATTGGGTCGGTACCAACACAGATTTTTCGAAATTTATGTTCAAGCCCAATAGCGACATGATTTTGATTGTTTGAGCTATGTCGTCTGCCAGCTGATGCATGGACTGACTTGCTAGAAGATAATCGTCCAAATAGACTACGCACCTGATGCCTTTGCTCCTGAGAAACTCTGCCACCCAATTGGTCAACGTGGCAAACGTTCTTGGTGCCGAGGAGAGACCGAAGGGCAGGCACGTCATCTGCAGCAATTGGTGCCGACTTGGATCCTGGTGATAATTGAGTCTTAAGAATCTGCGATGGCGTTGACAGATAGGCACGTGAAAGTAAGCCTGGCTCAAATCCAGTTTCACCATCCAATCGGAATCCTGCAAAAAGGCTGGCACGCGAAAATGGCTGAATAATTGAAATGGCTTTGTTTTGATGAAGAAATTTAACCGCTTCAAATTGAAAATTGGACGGTGGCTGCCGTCGGGTTTCGGTATCAAAAAGAAAGTTGAAAGGTAACTTGGAGTTGTCTCTGCTAGTTCTAATATTCCCGATTTCAACATGTCTTTTATTTGTAAGGTCATGTCTGGAGACGTCTGTGTTCGATATTTTTCCATTATAAGCGAATTTGGAAATATCAGCGGCGGTTTTCGGATAAAGGGAATACATACTCCACTTAGTAGTTTGCAAATTTGTTTTGGTGCACCAAAATTGCTCCAGACACATTGAAATTGTTTGAGACAGCCGCCGTAAAATAATTGATAGTCATTCGCGATTTTTATTTTTAAATGAAGGCCGCGATCCTTTTTCTTTTTGTTTATAACTACCCGATTTGTTTCTATTTGCGTATTTTTGTTGCCTAGATGTGCGTTTACCCTTTTTTGATGATGACGAGTTGTGTCGAAAAAAATGTTCATTCGATTGTGAGCTTGTTGACGGTTTAGATTGATTGTGCTGATTACGAATGAAATTATCCTTTATGTGAGGCCCTGATCGAGGTAATGCTATTAATTTTTCGGCCCCCCCAATTTTTTGGAGATAGTTTTGCACTGACTCATCATTAAATAACGTTGAAGCACTTGGAGGTATTTTAAATAAAACGTCGCGGTGAAATTCCTCCGGAATTTGTTTAAGCAACGACTCGCGGCGTAAAGTAATACAGTCTGCCCGTCTTCCACAAACTATTTGTAATAAATCGTCAGTAACTTTATTGTATGCCGATTCTTTAGAAAATAACGATTCTATCTTATTAAACAATGAGTTTGGTGTTAACGACTCTTTTTCTTGACTAGCCCAATCTACTAATGATTGCAACGTTTTTTGTAATTCATCTTTTTGGCATAGTATAGCATTAGTTAAGGCTGCAAATGACCGCTCGATTAAATAAGAACGAGGGTCCTCGCGAAGCATACCTGATTCATACCGTTTTAAAGAATCGTTTACACTCAATTCCACAAAACCGGGTGTTGTCAAATACTTCTTTTGTACATCAACAAAACGAATAGCGTACCAATCATCGCGGTTAAATCGTTGTAAATTGTGCAATTTGTTTAGATAAATTTCACTTGATTGCGAATAAATCGGATCTTTGACGGTAGTTTTTAATTCGGATAAATTTAATTGAGATGTAGACGCGCCTTCCGTACTTAGGGTAGGTGGGCGTAAATTTAAATCGCTATTCGAATGAAGCACATTTTCAACGTTCTGATTAGTAGAAAGACCGTTGGTAAACGCGGCATTTTTGGTAATTAAATCCGTTAGATATGCAACTTGGTACGATAGCATGTTTAAGTGTTCAAAACTCACGGTTTGTTCTTCTTTACCCGACTTTTTAAACCTTTTTCGGTGCACACGTGTATCCTGTGAATCACTGTCACTGCTCGAAGAGACGCTTTCACAATCCGAACTCGGTGGAGAAGACTGGCGACGCTTCCCAGAACCCGATTCTTTATTAACCGGTTCCTCATTGTGCTCGTAGTCCTGATTCTCCATAATTATCAAAAACGGAGAGGTTGCACTTTACACTTGATTTAAATTTAAATTTTAAACGTTCAAACAAAGAAACTAATTAAAATAAAAACGTAAAGTATACACTTCTAGCTGACTTGTGCACGGCACAAAGAACGACGCTATAATGACGAGACTTCACCCGGTGCTCAGGCGCCTTGTAAGTAGTACCAAAACCGTACGATAGAGGGCGCCACCAGCGGAGAGGTAGGGGAAACGCTGACTCAAGGCACAAAGAGGGGGTGCTTGACTCAAGATGGATTCCGGATATTGATACGAAACAAATAATAGGTAATTTTAACATAATGTTTTAAAAATTTTACCAATTTTGTCAGTATATGCATGTGTCTAGTTTCGCCAGATTATAAGACATAATATTATGTAAGTAAGTATAGAAAATCATCCAAGCTGTCGGCATGCAGATAGTCAGGATAGTAGATTATATATTAAATCTTAAAAAAATATATCCCTGGAGTTGAAAACGTGAACTTAGGATAAATAAATAATTTACGAACCGTCAATCTAAGAACGCGTGCCACACTGAATTGAACATCTCCGGTTATTTTCGCAAGACTGTATAATAAATCAATAAACATCTGAAACATAATGTTATGGAAGACTTTGTTTTAAAATAATAATATATAATATTCATGTTCTTGTTTCTCTTATTCTGGACGACTCAACAAGAATTTCTTCCTTCCATACATTTTACGTTTTAGTTGAGTTGATTTTTTTTTGACATAGAGTTGATACTCACACCTTTTATACACGCATAATTTCTCGCATTATCTGTCCATACATTTAAACATGTTCTTCTTATGTATTCATCAACATCTATATCAAACGCTCGTACTGTCCAATAAACCAACATTCCAATTCACATCATGCTCTTTTTAACTTTTCCAATCTACCACTTTAAGGTTTATTTTTATACCACCAAAGTTGTAAAATTAATGCTCGATATTCTTTTAAAATACATTACAATAAGGAACAAAGTTATTTCTTTGTCTTGCCTCTTAACAGGCATGCCATAAGAATTAAATATTATATAAATGAACCAAAAGAAACTAACATGAATACAGAATATGTCATTGATACTGAACACTTACCAAGACCTTGAAAATACCACTCACACGCGATATAATATCCAATAATGATTTATAGAGACGAATGAATCGTATCAGATGAAAAATCTTATCTTCAGTTGATAAATTCGAATTTCTAAAAGTTGAATCTAAATACTTTCGCAATAAAGCAAAGCGATTCCAAATTGTCTCAGAAACCATAGAACAGGGTAATATAAACAGGAGGGTACAAAATTCGGCAAACATTAAAACAAAATTACTTTTAACGAATATATCATTATAAACAAGATTAATAAGAAAATAAGTAGATCTAAGAAAAAATAAAAATAAATTGAATATAATGGAATATGGGTGTAAATTAGCAGAATAACCCAGGATAATATCCACAGTTCGTATATCAGAATAAAATTGAACTATAAAAAGTTGTTTGTGGTATAACGATAATATGAAATAAATAACAAATCGGATAAAAAAGACTATATTATACCTTAACTCAATCAAACTTTTATTTATAACCATTGTGTATATCGAAAGTGCCGTGGTTCCCATAGTTAATAAAAAACAATAAAGCCCTGTTAGTAAACGTATAAAATTAGAAGAATTAAATTCATAATAATGACCAAAAAGAAGACGCAAGAGAAGTAAGTATTTTATAGTCAAGTATTTTCTTGCACTCTTGAACATTTTTAGAAAATTGATCGTTAGAACGATGAGGAATCCTACCGTTAGCTACAAAGACAGACAATGATAGTAATTCATATAAAAAGTATGGATATACCTAATTATAGTTCAAGCAATCAACATTATTAAAACGTCGGCGCTATCAACAAGGACAACACATAAATAGATAGAAACAATTAAGTTCTTATTATTATTGATATGAGATATGCCCAATTATTTTTTTATTTTGTTTGTAAACTACATACAAAAAACAGCATGCATCAAATATATTTTTATTTCACATCACTAGCAAAAACTAATTTGCTATTATAATTAATATATGAAAGTATTACAATAATATACGCAATACAACTGTTAAGAAATAAAAATACTAGTTTATTATTTATGGGCACCATCTTCCAAATTGTGTACAAAGCCGGTCGAACTTCAAGATAATCAAGAATAACACGAATTTGTTGTTTAATTTGTAAATCTGTAATGTAAAAAAACATATTACTGCTCGTTGGAGTACTCCTGTTGTAATCAAACGATTAATCGAATTAAGAATCCACGCAAACATATTTTTTTTCAACAAATAATACGAACCATTCTGAAATAGCAACTCTGATGCTAAAAGTGTCTTAATTTTATTATACTCATCTAATAATAAGTCGAAAAAAATCGGCCTCAAGAACATTATAAAAAAATCCGTAAATGAGTGTGCTAGTAATGAAATCGATCTTTTATTAATGCCCTGTAAAAGAGATCGATTCTTAAATAACAAATTAAATTTAGATTTAAACATCAAGGACAAAATAAATAATCGTAACGATTACTTTGTTCCAAATTATTACTAAAATGAAGAAATGAACGTCTGACATTATTTTCGAAAAGCTATGCAAAATGTCCATCAATAACTGAAATAGAGAAAAACAATATTAAATAAACGTAATTGTGTAGAAAATTTAACACTTACAAAAGTGCTTACAAACTTATGACTTACCAATATATTGTACACATCGGTAATTTTCGCAAAATTGTTCAGAAGAAGTTTATAAATGTTTAGAAGTCTTTTTAAATAAACCATTTTTTCTTCGGTGGTTAGGTTTTTATTGTTACATGTTAAAAATAAATATTTTCGCAAGCACACCATACGGGACCAATAGAGTTCAACCAATATAACATATGGTAAGGTCAGAAGTTTGTGTATTACATCCATGGCAAGTTCAGCCATATTTGGTAAAACCAAACCATGATAGCGGGATGAACTTATAAAATCATAACTTATCAAAATCAATAACAGGGTTGGATAAACAAGCGTTGATATATACGGATTAAAATGCTCACCATCAAATTTGAGAATATTATCAATTGTTACAATACCCGAATAAAACCTGAACACAAATTCATGTTTGTGTTTCAACGAAAATAAAATGTTGAAGACAATTTGAAAAACGAAGAACGAAAGATAGATACATCTCAACCAGAAATTAGTGCGAAGCATAAAAATGTAGAAACTCAATAACGAAATTATAATGGCGGCAACAATACAATAGCAGGCTACTAAAAGATTAACGTATTTAGAATTGCTAACCGCGCAGTAAGAACCACATAGCACCCGTAACATTAGGATATTTTTCAAAGTTAAATTTTTATTTATAACTTTTATTTCGCTTCTACAAGAATGTCTTCTTTCCCTTTCTTATTATTGTGTCAGTCAATATACGTTCGTATACTAGAATTAAATGATTTCTAATCGTGATAGGAACGTATTAAATTGGTTGGTTCGTAATGGAGTTCTTAGCAATATACTTATGGCAATAAACATAATTGAATTATGTAATAACAATATTGTAAAGAAAGTAACGTATGTATGTATCTATTTATTTAAAAAAAAATATACTAATACCGAATCCATTTCTATTTATGATGCCAGATATACAGTGCCATATAATCGTAAAAATAAAACAACCATTTTAAATTTTTTTTAACACTATAAAAAATTATTCTAAAATTTTATCCCATATTTTACAGATTCCCAATCTGTCAGAGAAGAGACAGTAGCTGATGATGAGTACATTATAGTATACAAACTTAACAGAATATAAAGGAGAAACAAACACGAATTAAAAATATTCAAACTTCAATTTGAGGATTATATAAATGAAGATAACGTTAATAAGCATCTGATGATATCGAATCAGTTTTCTTGTACAATTTTGACGAGATACACTCATGATTAATTCTAAAACAGATATCTATTACAGTACGTCCCTGCACAAATTGAAATCCTTAAAAAATAAACAATATTTATCCGGAGGTTTAAAGCTTTATTATTAAACAATTCATTCTTCTTCTTCTTGTCCTCGCTAAACATCTTTCTTCCTACTATTCTCAAATCATCACACATCTTCTCTTCATGCTCTCATAATTTCTCACACAATCCATCCATACTGACTTTCTCATACTAACAATACGTCTATATTCGTATAAAATACTCGCTTAGTATAATTAATATAATTAATATTATATAATTATAATATAATTTCAAAACCTGCAAAGTTCTCTCTTATTCTTAGTTTTTCTAACACTGGTTCAACTTTCGGACTTACTTATCCACTCGTGTATTCATTATTTATATTTTCATGTTTCCAGGTGATATCAACTATAATTACTTTTAAAACTTACTTTCTTAGTTTTATTACAGTTTTTTTTATAAGTAATTAAGTTACCTCTTAACAATTAGCACTCTCAAGTTGTATAAAATAATACAACAGTATAGCCACAGACCGCCTCCTTGGTACAGGACAGGGGTTGACGTGTGAGCGTAGAACCGAGGGGTCCTGGGTTCGATTCTCGGTGGAGACGAAGAAAAAAAAATGTCTCGGTCTGGTAGGACACAGAAGGCTGATCACCTACTTGTCCCTAAAGAAAAATCGATCAGTGAAACAGATGTATGCATAATGCATCTGCCCCTTACCCCACTACGGGGACATGGGACTTCACTTATAGCCACAGAATATTAACATTTATTTGTATTGACACTTACCAAAGCTTTGAATGTACCACTCACGCTTGACACAATATCCATCAACGATTTATAAAGGTGAATGAATCTTCTCAAGTGAAAATTTTTTTCTTCATTCGATAAATTATCGTTACAAGTTGAATTTAAATATTTTCGTAATAAAACAAAGCGTTTCCAAATTGTCTCCGAAATCATAGAACAGGGTAAAATGAACATTATGACAGAAGTGTCAGCCAGCGTTAAAACAAAGCAAGTTTTAAGACATCTATCCACATAAAAAGGAATGACTATTGTAAAGATACTTCTAAGAAATAATAAGATTAAATTCAACATTAAAGAATACGGATATGATGCAGCTGAAAATATCTGCATTACGTTATCTACTGTCCGTACATCAGAATAAAATTTTTCTATGAACTGTTGTTTATGAAATAAAGAAAAAATGAAATGAACGACAAATCGGATAAAGAAGACTAAATTATACAGTAATGGACTCCAAAATGTATATGCAGCCAATAAGTGTAACAAAAGAGCTGTGATCCCCGCAGTAAATAGAAAACAGTAAAGTGCTGTTAATAAACGTATAGAATTTGAAGAACTGAATTCATAATAATGACCAAACAGAATACGTAAAAGAATCAAGTTTTTAATATTCAAGTATTTTCTAGCATCCATAAACATTTTAAATAATATAAATCGTTAGAACGATGAGAATTGTACCGTTAGCAACACAGACAAACAGTGTAATAATTCATGTAAAAAGTATGGCCATAATTAACGTTATTATTATGTAGGAACCGTATACAGATAAGACTATAAGTATACACACAACATAAACTATCATAGAGATATGTTTCTATGAAGGCCAGCGTTATTATTTTTAAAAATCTAATTAATTTACATAGCTTCTAATATTGAAATGATAGTATTATAATAACATACGTAATGCAACTATTAAAGAACGCAAGTACTAGATTATTATTTATGGGCACCATCCTCCACATTGTGTATAGAGCCGGTCGGACTTCAAGATAATCAAGTATAACACGAATTTGTTGCCGAATTTCTGAATCTGAAATATAAAGTATTGAACGTTAAAATACATTATTAGATAATTTAAATATCCTTATCTTATACAGCGCTAACTTTTTGTAACATCTCCAGAGATCTAGGAATCCTACGAAGAGTCATCACTTTGAAGTTTGAAAAAGTCTATATAGACTTTTGTACTAATATTAGTAGAAGTAGTCAGATTTGCCAGATTTGAGAGGTTGGTTGCAATCTTTGGTTTTACATTCTTATTGAGTTCAACTGTTTAAGTATGTCCTTTTCCTGTTTGTAATGGTGTACAATAAAGCGTTTTCATTCATTCATTCATTCAACTGTTTATTTTACGTAGTAGTAAGTAGTCTATCTTGGAGAACACCCGTTTATACCAGCCTTAACCCTTATCGAATGTAGAAATGGCACGAACATAATTCATTCCAAAAAATACTAACCCCTTTGAAATAGCAACTCTGTCGCTAAAATTTTCTTAATTTTAGAATGTTCATTTAATAACAATTCGAAAAATATTGGCCTCAAGAACATTATAAAAAAATCCGTAAATGAATGTGCTAGTAGCGAAATTGACAATATACTGAAGCCCTGAAATAAAGATCAATGTTATGTCAAGAAATATGGATAATAATATAGCAAAAAAATTAATACATAAGATCTAAAGCTAACGTAAATAAATAATTATTATAATTACTTTTGTAAGCATAACGACAATGCAAAAATGAAAGTCTGCAATTACTTTCGAAAAGGTGTGCAAAATATCCAGGAGCAGCTGAAATACAGAAAAAATAAACCAGTATATTAAATTGAATATTAATAGAACTTACTAACAAGTCTTGTAAAGGCATTAAAAAAGGACTGTACTCACCAACAATTTATATAAATAGTTAATTTTCGAAAAATTGTTCAGGAGCAGTTTGTAAATATTTAGAAATCTTTTCAAGTACACCATATTTTCTTCGGTGGTTAGGTTTTTATTGTTGCAGTTTAAAAATAAATGTTTTCGTAAGCACACCATGCGGGACCAATAAAGTTCAACCATTATTGCACATGGTAAGGTCAGAAGTTTGTGCATTATTTCCATGGCAAGTACAATAATATTGTTTAAAACCAAACCACGATAGTGAGGGGAGTTTATAGAATCATAAATTGTCAAAATCAATATGAACATTGAATAAACTATCATCGATATATATGGATTAAAATGCTCACCATCAAATTTGAAAACATTATCAATTGTTACAATTCCTGAATAAAATCTAAGGACAAATTCGTGTTTGTGTTTCAACGATAATACTACATTGAAAACTAACTGCAACATAAAGATGTAAAGATGGATACATCTCAACCAAAAATTATGACGAATAATAAAGAAGTAAACACTGAAAGAAGTTATAAACACGACAACAATACAATAGAAGGCTACTAGAAGATTGACGTATTTGGAAGTGCTGACTGCACAGTAATAACCGCATAGCACCCGAAACAGAAGAATATTTTTCATTGTAAAATATTTATTCAAAATTTTCATTGTATTTAATAACTGTAGTTTTATTTGTCATATATTCGTATACTAGTCTAATATGACTTCTCATAATATATAACTCTGAATTGTTTGTGTCGTAATGGAGTTGATAGTAATATGCTTAAAGCAATCACCATTATTGAATTGTTCAATAGCAATATTACAAACAAAGTAACGAATGTATGTAACTAGACACTTAGTTACGAATCTACATATTATATCTATACTAGTTGTTCCCCGCGGTTTCACTCGCATTACTCCGCTCCTGTTAGTCTTAGCGTGATGATATATAGCCTGTAGCCTTCCTCGATAAATGGGCTATCTAACACCGAATGAATTTTTCAAATCAGACCAGTAGTACCTGAGATAAGTGCGTTCAAACAAACAAACAAACAAACAATCAAACAAACTCTTCAGCTTTATAATACTTACTAAAGTATACTTAGATTAAAATTAAAATGATCAATAAAAAACTAACGATGGAAAAATGATTCTTAAACTTTTTGCTTTTCAAGATCTAGAATCTAAATGACAAATTAGCAATGACGAGCGCAACACTACAGTTGATGAAGCCAACAATGAGGTTAATATTAAAGGGAAAAATCTTCCAGATAGTGAATCTAGGCGACCGGACCTCGATGTACTCCAGTGTTGAATAGATTGCGTCGTGATACTGCCTATCTGTAAAAGAACCAATGAATGTGAAACAACTCATAGTACAAACACCCCTTAACATTTGAATATATCCAGAAACAAAAGAAGAACATAAAAATTAAACTCTCTAATATAATTTTTTAGTCCTGAAGGGATGGCTTTTATTAATTACCCTCCATTTCCCACAAAGATCTTTAAAATCATGTTATGTGCCATTCTGTTATGAGTAAATTGTGCTTATCAATTGTAAATACGCACCATTATATTTTAAAGTCTCCATAGATAAAGTAACTTTCACTTTTTCGTATTCGTTCACAGAAAACTCTATGAATACAGCCGAAATGAAAATTAAAAATGCATTCGTCACTGTTGATAATATAATACCAAATGAATGTATGTCAAAACCCTAAAATAATGTTAGATTATATAGATTTACGTACAGAAGAAGTTATATTAAAATAACAGGCTCCTTTAATAATAATAATAAAAAAACAATATTTTGAAATCATTGAACAATTAAGGGCTGCTTCATAGAATAACATATTAAACTACCATTTCAAAAATGTATTCTAATTGTCCGTATTTCACAGTTTACAGGTGACATTTTAAAATGTTCGTGTAATACTTTATTGGACGGGTAAGTTTTAACCAGGGATTGAAAAATCGGCCCTTAAAGAACTTACGGAATTGATTAAAAAACTCAAGCTCCAATTGATGTCCAGAGAAAATTTGATAAACATAAATATTACATCAACAAGCATCTGAAAAATATAATGGTCTTACCACAAAACAATTTAAACGCAGTTTAACTTTAAACCAGGAATCTATTACTTTAATGTTGTCTTTGTGAAATACGTCAAAACCATATTAAAGAGAACCCGCGCTTAAATTTAAACCCTGTCTAAAGTTTTCTGTGGTATGACAAAAAAATAAATGTTTATTGTTTACAATTACATTGATATATATACGTAAATACAATTCAATTATATCTTACCATTATTCTTGTTATTTTAATCACCCCTTCCATATTATCTAACAACATCTTGTAATTTTGAAGAAACTTCTTCAAATTAAACAATTTTCTATCTAAACTCATGCTCTCAGTGTTGCACATTTTGTAAAGTTCCCATTGCAGGAACGACATGCGTGTCCAAAACATTTCACAAATAATAGAATTTGGTAAATGTGATACGTATTCAGATACATCTATCGCGGTAACGGCGAATATTGTAAATTTTTGGGATTTATACACAAATTTTATAGACAAAAGCAGCATATTATTCAATATTGCAACGATTAAAATATATATAGACAGACGACCTCTTGAAATGTATGTTAATTTACTAATTTTACTCAGAGCTGCAATTGAAGAGGAAAAATTAACAACATGCTTCTGCTTGTGCCACAAAGAAAATAGCATATTAAAGATAATTTTGATGAACACTAATTCTACGTATATGGTTTTTACAATATCTGAAGTAATTTCATAATAATCAAAATATATTATGAACCCAATTGTGAATCCAGCGAAAAATATACAGTAACATTTCAATATAATATTTATTATATTTATCGACGAGACTTCGTAATAATGCGCGAATATTAAACGAAATATAAGAATAGATCTCATAGAACTGTCGCTTTTCATTTTGTTACTCGTGTTTTTATTCAAGAATATTATATATTGGAGACGCTACCGACGCAATATGTGCCGAGGTAATGATCAATACTGGCATAAATTCTTGAATCGTATGTCACGTTCAATTGATTATCTGTTAATATACATAATAGCAATATCATTAGTTGACGTATAAAAAAGCGGTTAATTTCTAGTTGCTTTCTTATCTTCAAATATTTTTTATTCTATGTCGTTTAACTAACCAAATCACTTTTGGCAACAAATATCCAATCACTATCACTATATATAGTAAATATAAAACTCAAAGGTGACTGATATAGTGATCTATCAACGCTCAGCCCAAACCA
This sequence comes from Colias croceus, assembly GCF_905220415.1. Taxonomy (NCBI): domain Eukaryota; kingdom Metazoa; phylum Arthropoda; class Insecta; order Lepidoptera; family Pieridae; genus Colias; species Colias croceus. The sequence goes on along the minus strand of NC_059556.1, from coordinate 7,676,323 downwards.
CTGGACGCTTACTGGACGTATCGGGCTGAAATTTCGCATGCAGGTAGAGTTAGGACGTAGGCATCCGCTATGAAAGGATTTCCCGAAATTCTTGCGGGAACGGGGAAAAACGGGGATGCACGTACAAAGTCGTGGGCGGAAGCTAGTATAGTATAAAACAAAGTCGCTTTCTCTGTCTCTATGTCCCTTTGTATGCTTAAATCTTTAAAACTACGCAACGGATTTTGATGCCGTTTTTTGACGTGACAACGTCTTAAAAGACGTCTTATAACTCGATATAGCCGGCTGCACGCACGAAAAAACATGACTCATGCGGCGTTACCTCGCTCTGAGGCGTTCCGTAAGGCTTGAAGTGCAAGCGAGAGCGCGGAACGAGCGACAAAGAAGCACAATCGTTGTCACGTTCAACTATCGTCAGTAAACCGACTTTACTGCAACCAATTTTTTAATAGATGGAGTGATTCAAGGGGAAGGTTTTAGTATATAATTTATTAGGTTTTAGACAAAGCGGGCGAAGCCGCGGGCGGTAAGCTAGTGATATTATACTGTATACAAACAATATCAGTCAAAACTGTTTTTAACATAAGTCATCGGTTAATACTGTGGGTTAATACCTCTTGCCTAGTATTTGCAATCAAATGAGGTTTTAATTGTTACATAATAATCTGCATTCTTGATATCTAATGCAATATTACCAAACTAAGCAAAGCCATATTAATAGTAAATAGTTACTTCATTTTAAAGTATACAATCTAGGTCTTTAATAATGTAAAGTAAATGTGGCACAGCATCAGCATAAAATGTAAATTTTCAAAATCTCTTACCACTGTCAACTGTGGTATAAATTGTTAAAAAAAAACGACGTGTGGCACTCGGGGACTGCCGCGGTAAATCTATTGCATGCTATGCCTTCAAGCCACACCTCCGCCCGTCGGAGTGGGGAGCGTGAGGTTTTTTCGTTACGGAATTTCTCGATTCGGTCCCCGCGCTCAAGGCCCGCGATAGAAGCTATGCAATAGCTTAAAAATTTCCCTATTCTTCATCCTTTCGACAATAGTCTCGTGCTTGCGGTGCGTGTGTTTCATAGGGTGTTCCACAGGGACATATTTTAGTTCCCTATTTCTATATTCGTTTTCCACTGAAACTTACTCATCACTTACCTTATTAAGTGCAAAGTATGTATGAAAAAATTACGTTTGCAGATGATAAAGTATTTATATTTAAAGTGGATAAACATCACTCAAACGATCACGGGGAGTACTATGCAATTTTGTGCATTATTATGTTTATGAATTATTGGTAATAACTAATAATCGTGTTTACATTTAGTTACCACAAAATTGATCGGGAAACATTTTTGCGTTCAAATATTTGCTGTGCTAATCATCTTTTCAATAAAAATCTTCAGTACCACGCTGGAAATATATTTTATACATCTAACAATATATTTTATACAATATCTACTTAATAGTTAAAAGACAGGATAGCAACGACGTACGTAACAGTACAGTCAATAAAGCCAATAATGAGGTTAATGTTAAAGGGAAAGATCCTCCAGATAGTGTAGCTCGGAGGACGAACTTCGATGTACTCCAGCGTTGAATGTAGAATATCGAGATAATTAATATCTGTAACAAACAGCAATATATAATGTTAAATTACCTACCATCTGAAGGGCCTTCACAACAATGGGCAGCATTGGCCCAACCCTTTAGTTTCTGTGATCTGTGGGCCCAACAAATGATCGTCGATGTATGGCTGCCAGCGTCGATGTACGGCTGTACACATTTACCAATTATTTTATTTATTTACCAGATTATGACGAGTTTTAATATGATTCCGATTAATTCAAGTTTTTTTTTTGTTTTTAATTGGAAATCCTAACCTGATGATAATAAAAAGCAGTATAATGAGGATGAAAATTTATTCACGAACACAAATTGACATTATTCTACTCGCGTATATAAGTTCTGGTCACATAATATAATTAACTGTGCATACATAAACTTATATATTTAGAAAATTGTATGTATAGCTTAATAACACAATAATATGTATCGAACTTATGTCTGAGTTTGATTTCATTTATATATAGGTGTATGCTGCAATTTATTAGTAGTCAAAACTTAATTGACATAAAAAATTCAATGAATACAATTAGTTTTAATTAACTATAACATTATATTTATACTTTATATAAAAAAATGTTGTGTGGTTTTATGAAACCACGGTAAAAGTGAAACTTTTTTGACACTATAGACATTTAACTAAAAATTATCGTATTTGTACGATAATTATCGTACGTATCGTGCGTCACGCGACATGCGCTACACAGACCAAAAAGTTTGAGACGATGTAATAAAAGTTTCACTTTAATAAAATATCTAAAGTCAAATTACTGGTAACTGATATATTTCACATATCTAGTTATCTAGTACTTAAATGACAACATAGCAATGACGTATGTAAGCGTACAGTTAATAAAACCAATAATGAGGTTAATGTTAAAGGGAAAGATCCTCCAGATAGTGTAGCTCGGAGGACGAACTTCGATGTACTCTAGCGTTGAATAGATCACGTCGCGATAGTTCTTATCTGTAGGTAACAAATAGCAAACTACCGTTAGTTATAAGGATCCTCCATCTCCAATAATTTTTAGAATATCATTGTAATATTTTTATAACTAGCTTACCGCCCGCGGCTTCGCCCGCTTTGTCTATAACCTAATAATTTATATACTAAAACCTTCCTCTTGAATCACTATCTATTAAAAAAACCGCATCAAAATCCTTTGCGTAGTTTTAAAGATTTAAGCATACTAAGGGACATAGGGAAGAAAGCGGAGAGTTTTAAACTATGTAGTGATACCACAAAATAAGGACCGAGTAACAATACATACCATCACATTGCAAAATCTCCTGAGATAACATAACTTTGATTTTTTCATATTCATTTATAGAATTTTCTACAAAAACAGCTGCTATGAATATTAAAATTGCATCCGTAGACGAGTATATAATTAATCCTAACAACGATATGCTCATACCCTAAAATGAATAAAAATAAATTACGTAGATAAACTTAAAATAATTTAGGTGAGTCGATTACGTATATCTTAATAACTTAACTGTTTTTACTATATTGGTTATACACCAATCGATATCCAAAGTACATTTGAAAAAAACGAAGATTACATCGACTAGCATCTGAAACATAATATTACGTTTTCAGTCACAATGTCGTCACATTGATAAATCTTAAGTATTCTTCGCTCACCATAATCTGTATAATGTTACTGACACTTTCCATAATGTCCAACAACATTTTGTAAGTTTGTAGAAATATCTTCAAATGAAGTATTTTTTCGTCTACACTCAAGCTCTCATTATTGCACATTTTAAAAAGTTCCCGTTGCAGAACCGACATGCGCGCCCAGAACATTTCAAAAATAATTGAAATTGGTAAATGCGATAGGTATTCAGATATATTTAATACCGATATAACAACTACCATAGTCGTCGGTAAATTATTTAAACCCCATATACAGGTGATTGTGACATTATAAATTAGCACAATAATAGTGACATATACAGATATACGAGCATATGGGATGCGCGTATATCTGGTAAAATTATCCAGAACTTTCATCGAAGAGGAGAAATTAACAACATATTTTTGCTTGTTCCACAACGAGATGAGAAAGTTAAAAATATATTTCATAAACAATAATGTTACGTAACTAGAATCTTTGAAGCTTGAAAGAGTTTTAAAACTATCAGAATTAATTAAAAAGCCCAATGCAAAAACTAGAAGAAAAGTACAGTAGCATCTTAATAAAACATTGATACATTTTTTGGATGTAAACTCATAAAAATGCGCGAATATTAAACGAAATATTAGAACAGCATTTATCATGGAAACATCCCGTCGATAATTTTGGTTATTCATATTTTTAAAGATGTTGTTTATATCACAGGCACTACCGGAACTTCTGTCGTGGCAATGATCAATGGTGTTTGTTTAAGCTTTTGAATTAATGTTCATATATTATTATAATGATTGCTGGGCTAATCCATATAAGCAGCAATTACATTAGCGTCATTACCGTCAAATATTCCTTAGACCTCCTAGCATGTGCGTCATGAGATATCGCAACAAAGTTGATATCGACTTAAATGAAGTACCCTTACTTAATTGAAGGATAAAATTTTGAGAAAAATTTTCTTCTACCTATTTGACAATTGCGTAAGTAACTTTTAAAAATATGTATCGAGCTCAACTTCTCGACGAGTTAAATCAATGAAACCTATTAAATATCATTTCATTATCTAGTTTTTATTACTGTTCTAAATTTGTCTACGGATTCTTAAACAATTTGTGTGTCTTTAGGACATGGAGTGACAGCCTGGCCTTCTGTGTTCTAAACATTCATTTTCCCTGTTTTCTCTATTTTAGCATACAATTTCAAAATTATATCAATCTTAGCTTTGCACAAACATAACTTAACCCATTGAGCCCAAAGCGGCCCGATCGGTCCCAGACACAATGGCTTAGTCGCGTGGGCGTTAGTCGAACTCGTCGGAAAATAGCGAAAGTCAAACGATTTGTAACACAAAAACCGCCGGTACCAGCGTTCACACCATCGTTTTTCTTTTTGTCATTGCGTACTAAGACCCCTGTAGAACCGCCATCCTGTTAAAAATGACTCGAAATTTATATTCACAAATAATTGAATTCGGTAAATGCGATAAATATTCAGACATAATTATCTAAAGCTGTAATTGCAACTAATGTTCGCGGTGTTAAATATTTTAATTCTAATACAGAGATGCTTATAAGATTAATAAAAAGCACAATGGTATTGATATATAAGGATAGACGAGCATTTGGAATGCGCGTTGATTTGATAATATTATCGAAGACGAGAATGTAACAAAATATTTCTGCTTGTGCCAAAATGAAAAGAGAACATTAAGAATATACTTCGGATACACTAGTATAGTGTAACTGGAAACCAACACATAGGTGTTAAGAATAAGATACATTATTTCAGCATGTTTAGCCGTTATTCAACGGCATGCAAATATATTTTTCATGAGATATAGGTTCATTTTCATATTATGTCTTCTTAATTTTATTTTATTAAAATCAATTCATTTGTTATTCATTCACATTATTATAATTAATATAATTTAAACATTTAAACTAGTTATAAAAGTATCAGAATACAATAAATATCCTAACGCAGATACTTACAACAAAAAATATACAGTAGCACCCCAAGAGCATCTTTATACTACTTTTAGAGAAAAATTCCGAATAATGTGCGAATATTGAACGAATTATATCTATCTATATATATAAAACTCAAAGGTGACTGATATAGTGATCTATCAACGCACAGCCCAAACCACTGGACGTATCGGGCTGAAATTTGGCATGCAGGCAGATGTTAGGACGTAGGCATCCGCTAAGAAAGGATTTCCCGAAATTCTTGCGGGAACGGGGAAAAACGGGGATGCACGTACAAAGTCGTGGGCGGAAGCTAGTATTATATAAATAGGTTTCATGGAAATGTCTCGATTGAAAATGCTGTTTATCATATTGAAGTAATAGGTACTTGTTATTTTGATGCACAATATCGACTGAAATGTAGGCCCACGGTCAACAAAACCGTTGTTTACAATGTTTAGTGGTTTGTTTACTAGATCAATCATAAACTAGCAGATGCCACTGCCTATGTTTGCTAGGACTTAATTATTTATTTATACGCATTCTTACTTTTCCATGTTATTAAGCGAATATATAGACCATTTTTAAGTGATGTTTACACATTTTCTTGTGAATTTTTAATTCTCAAATTTAATTTCTCAAATCTAAATTATTTATATATATTTCCTCTAATTTAGCTGTTCTATTATGCTTCTTAATATAGTGGGCTAATTTTCAACATCAATTTTAACTTATGTTTTTACAAAAATATTTTACTTGAATTCCAACCAGTCCCATTTTTCTTCTACTATTCTAATTACTGTTTCATAACCTTCCTTAATTATTTTTTGGAAAAATGTTACGGACACACTTTTCTATCGTTTTATATATATTGATGATTAAGTATTTTGGTAATAGGAATAATAAGTATACATAAACAGCACTTAAATTTAGCTAAAATAATGAGTTTTTTAGTTCCGCCTGCTCAAGGCAAAGAGGCAGTTTTGACCTTTTTACATGTGTTCCATTGTTTATTGAAGTGAAACTTCTTTATCGGGGTTGGAAAAAAATTTTGTGTAACATTTTTTCGTTACGCGTGACATTTTCCCGTTGCGCGCTATCTTTTTCTTATCCCTACCACGCGAGATTCGACGTATTTCTGTAAAGTTGCATATAGTAAATTATTTTTGAAAAATAAGGTCATAAAGAAGTTTCACTTCTTAACATGTTTACACTAGTACACGCACTTTTTTTTTTTATTTTGATTTACTTTTTTATTACCTAGTTTTATTACAGTCTACACATAAGTTTCGATGATATGCACTTCTCCTATCAGTGTGAATAAAAAACAATTATATGAACGAAATTTTTAACTCATATCACATCTAATACTAAAACGACAGATCAGCAATAATATAAGTAGTAGTACAGTTAATAAAGCCAATAATGAGGTTAATGTTAAAGGGAAAGATCCTCCAGATAGTGTAGCTCGGAGGACGAACTTCGATGTACTCCAGCGTTGAATAGATCACGTCGCGATACTGCATATCTGTAGTAAATAAGATAAAATTGATATAAATTTTAAGTAATCCATACTAATATTATAATTGCGAAAGTAACTCTGTCTGTCTGTCTGTTTTTCAATCACGCTTTAACTACTAAACCAATGTGCATGAAATTTGTATATAGATATATTTTGATACCCGAGAAAGGACATTGGCTACTTTTTACCCCGGGAAATAGGATAGGTTTTATCCCGGAAATCCCACGGGAACGGGAACTATGCGGGTTTTTCTTTGACTGCGCGGGCGAAGCTGCGGGTGAAAAACTAGTATAATTTATATGTTTAACATTCATGTCCTATTATTATTACAAAATAGTTTCATTAGTAAAAAAAATTATGTACTTATCTACTGAATTTTACTTTACCTACTTGATTTCATTTTTTTCTGCATAATTAAAGAAAGGTTTTAAAGTATTAGGTATCTATCTCATCATCATCATTGGCCTTTACGTCTATCGCAGACGATTTATGGTGTGTTGCCTGAGCAATGTTTTTGGTGTCCAAACAATCCAATGAGTCTGATCGAAAATAATGCTTACAACTTACCCTCATAATATCGTAAATTCTCCAAAGACAAAGTAACTTTCATTTTATCATATTCGTCTTTAGACAACTCTGCGAATACGGCTGACATGAAGGTTATAATCCCGTTTATCACCGATACCACTAACAGGCCGATTGGACGTTTGTCAAAACCCTAAAATAAAGGTTTTGGATAGAACGCGTACTTAGTGCGCTAAAATGAATGACGCCGCGCTATGATGCGCTGTTTGTACCACGCGTTAACATACCGTTAAACTACAGTTAAACAGAACGCCAATGTTGCGTACTGCTAGCGCTGATACTTTATTTCGAGGTATATTATCTGGTTGTCCACGCACAGGTTTTCCTAGTTTAGGTTAACCAGGGATTTATAATTTCTGCGCACATTGGATAAAATGGTTACTTTAACTTTTCTAATTGTGAAATATATACTTTATGCATCTGAATGTACACATTATGCTATAAATAAATCAATTTTGAGTTAGAATTTGACTGTACGTCGTAGCCCGGTGTCATAGCGCGGCGTCGCGTCATTTCGCCGTACATATTATTCTATCTTACAAATCCATAAAAAAATAAAAAAAATACGCACATTCATATTGAAAAATGAACTAATTTATCGTAATTGGCCATATTAATAACTTACGGAACTTATAATATGAGCTATACCCCAGTTACAGTCCATGGAAAATTTGAAAAAAAGGAAAATGATGTCGACTAGCATCTGAAAAAAAGACATTCCTATTATAAACAAAGTACCTACACACATTAATCACTTGCAAGTATATGAAGCTCACCGTTGTCTTTGTTATTTTTATCACACAATCAAAACTATTTAACAATATCTTGTATTTTTGGAGAAATTTCTTTAAATTAAGTATTTTTTCTTCTACTCCCATGCTCTCAGTGTTGCACATTTTGTAAAGTTCCCGTTGCAGGACCGACATGCGCATCCAAAACATTTCACAAATAATAGATGTCGATAAATGCTCTAAGCATTCAGATGTATTTGCTATTGCTACTGGGAGCATCGAACTATATCCTAAATTATATATATTGAGTAAAAAGATAAATATCAAACGGAGAAAAACAGAAATGATCGTCACGTATAAAGATATACGAGGGTTTTGTACAAATTTTAATTTTGTTAAATTATTTAGAACCACCATCGATGAACAGAAATTTACAACGTATTCCTGTTTGTGCCGTAAAGAAAAGAACATGTTAGTAATATGTTTCGTAAACATTAATATTTGATAAGAGTATTCACGTATTGTAGTAACATTATACGATAAGTATCGTATAATCCCCATTAACAAAACAAGATATACAACACAGAAGCATCTCAATAAGACGTTTATGCAATTTTTGGATGAAAACTCATAATAATGCCCGAAGATTAAACGAAATATAAGAATTTTATGTATGAAACTATCTCGACAACTAATTTGATTATTCATATTTGTATAAAATGAACACTACCAGTAGGTATATCGTGTCAATGAATAATGATCGTTGGTTAAACTTTTCTATTGTATTGTTTTATATACTTCTGGGCTAATCCATGTAAGTAGCAATTACATTAGCTATCAACTATCGATATTATAAAATTTATATTAAGTTGCTTCATTGACATACTATAAATATCTAGATTAACGAGATTATGTAATTCTTTATATTTCTCTAAAGAGTTTATGTTTGTGCCAGTTTAATTTAATTTATAATGAACAAGCTTTCCACCCGCAGCTTCGCCTGCGCAGTCAAAGAAAAACCCGCATAGTTCCCGTTCTCGTGGGATTTCCGGGATAAAACCTATCCTATGTCCTTCCTCGGGTATCAAAATATCTCTATACCAAATTTCATGCAAATCGGTTCAGTTGTTAAGGCGTTATTGAGTAACAGACAGACAGACAGACAGAGTTACTTTCGAATTAATAATATTAGTATGGATTGTATTATTGTAGTAAATATAAATAAAATAAATAAATAAATAACAATCGCTTACGTTCATCTAAAATGTCGCAGCGGCGTTATATGAAACATTCATTGAAATTGGCACCTTATTTCGATGCAGTAATGTTTAAAGTCTATTGAATCGTTACAAGAAAAACTCTGCCTAATACATGCGTACGCAAAGTTTTGGTTTGGACAATTTTTAAGGAGATTACGAGTCTATGGATTCCTGATTCTGCGTCAATGGATTTCCCTTTTTTCTTTCCCTTTTTATGGTGTAAAATTAATGCAAACGTAAAATTAATGATAATGAGGTATTTTGAATGTAATAAAGATCAAACAAAATATATTTTACTAGCTGTGCCCTCCGGTTTTATCTGCATTGCTCCGCTCCTGTTGGTCTTAGCGTGATGATATACCTATATCCGTGTAGCCTTCCTCTATAAATGGGCTATCTAACACTGAAAGATTCGGACCAGTAGTTCCTAAGATTAGCGCGTTCAAACAAACAAACAAACTCTTCATCTTTATAATATTAGTATAAATTATTTTTTATGACATTATAATATATCTACTAGGTCAATAAAAACATAATCAACAGAAAACCATTTCTCATTAATATATTCATCTGAATACAATAACATCAGAGACCACCACACTGGAAGAGTGTTTAATTTAAAATTCTCATCAAGTACAGTTTTTGATGCTACTTTCATATTTTGTGTTCCTCTCAAGTCTCGAGAAATAATATACTTCCAAACATTCAAAATACTACTTAAAAATTCCTGCTTTATTGTATAGATTTAATATTTGAATGACAAAATAGCAGTGACGTATGTAACAGTACAGTTAATAAAGTTAATAATGAGGTTAATGTTAAAGGGAAAGATCCTCCATATAGTGTAGCTCGGAGGACGAACTTCGATGTACTCCAGCGTTGTATTGACCATGTCGCGACATTGCTTTCCTGTAAAAAAGCAAAACAATCTTTAGATTTTCTTTTGTATAACGTAGGTATACTGTTAAGAAATTAATGGGAGAAGCCACTGGCTCCTGAGACACAGTATTTACTAATTCAGGATCCTATGGATTCATATATAAGCTGTACCTATTTCTTTATGTCAATAAAGTTTTTATTATTATTATTTTTTATTATTTATTAGATAACTATTAACATTCAAGCGTAGAGTGAACGGGTACCTACTAGGGAAGCGCGTACCATCTTCGGCCACATCTTAACTTTCCATCAGGCAAGATTGTGGTCAAGCGCTTCCCTATCTAGAATGAAAAAAGAACATCATTTTATGCATCCTACTAATATTATAAATGCGAAAGTTTGTATGGATGTATGGATGTATGGATGTTTGTTACTCTTTCACGTAAAAACTACTGAACCGATTACAATGAAATTTAGCACACATATAGAGGGTAACTTGGATTAACACAAAGGATAGTTATTATCCCGGAAATCCCACGGGAACGGGAACTATGCGGGTTTTCCTTTGCAAACGCGGGCGAAGCCGCGGGCGGAAATCTAGTTAATAATAATTCATTATTTTACATTCATTTCGAATAGAGATTTTCGATAAATTTTAATCTACTAAAATAAACTGTAAACAAATGTTATGGAACACCAATTTTAACGGTTTACAATCGCGAGGAAGATATAATCCATACTAATATTATAAATGCGAAAGTAACTCTGTCTGTCTGTCTGTCTGTCTGTCTGTTACTCAATCACGCCTTAACTACTGAACCAATTGTCATGAAATTTGGTATGGAGATATTTTGATACCCGAGAAAGGACATAGGCTACTTTTTATCCCGGGAAAATGACGCAATCCCGGAAATCCCACGGGAGCGGGAGCTATGCGGGTTTTTCTTTGACTGCGCGGGCGAAGCCGCGGGCGGAAACCTAGTTAATAAATATAATACAATCTCTCGGCGCCATACACAACTTCTCAATAATTTCCATTACAGCATCCAGGGGCCGTATTTTGAGCTCTTTTCATATTAATAAAAATTCATATTATGATTGAAATAACCATGGCTGGTTGTTGCGATTAAATATAAATTTCCCAGCCAGTTCAATTCACGGCGTAATCTGCCTTGGTCTAAGAGCCCGTGGGAGATCGTACTTCACCGATCTGATAACCAGATGAGACTTATTTTTTATAAACAAATATGCCTTTAATTGCTTGCCTATCGTAAATTAGCGGTCATGGCTTTTTTTACAGTACTTTAAGAGCGATTTTTCGCAGGCAAGTATATATGACTGATTTTGAAATAAAATAATCTAAAATTTGAGAAAACTTTCAATAAGTTATCTCATCACTCAATCGATGGAGTCACGTGGTTGAGGATCTTCCTTATATATTGAAATCACACCTAATCTTGCAGCTACCAATAATTTTAAAGTATTCTTGATTTAAGAAACTTGTTATATATTGGTATCATGAATAATTAATATCTCGTGAATTGTCACTTACCATTACCATGTAAAATCTCCTCTGATAAAGTAAACTTGATTTTTTCATATTCGTTCTTAGAAAGCTCCATGAAAATAGCTGCTACGAATATTAAAATAAAATCCATCAATGAGTTTAATAATAACATAAAAGCATAAATCCATTGGTCCTAAAAAAATAAAAATAAAATTAGACGGTTAATAATAATAACGAAATGTGTCCCACAACACATTAAAATTCTCAAAAAGGGCCTCTGCGTGCTGGATCCGTGTATCCACGAAAGTCTTCCAAAAGACCGGGTACCTCTTTTTTTTTTCCAACCTGCCTTCTGGAGGTACCCGAGTATTATGGAATCGAGAAACAAATAAAGAAATGTTGTACTATCAGTTATTTATCAAAGTAACACATGGAAATAAAAATAAATAAATTTCATTAGGTAGATAACAACAACCACAAATGTATTAAATAACTCACATTACTTATAAAATGAGATATACTCAGATTGATGTCCAAAGTAATTTTGATGAAGATGAAGCTTATATTGAATATCATCTGAAAAATATTATGGTTTCAGTTTCAATATTGACCATCAATTTTAAAATTCAAATACTTTTAGCTCACCAGAATTCGTATAGTATTTATCACACTTTGCAAATTATCTAACAACATTTTGTAATTTCGAAGGAACTTCTTTAAATGAAGAATTTTTCGGTCTGCCTCCATGCTTTCAGTCTTGCACATTTTGTAAAGTTCCCGTTGCAGGACCGACATGTGCGCCCAAAACATTTCACAGATAATAGAAGTCGGTAAATGCGATAAGTACTCGGATATCTCTGATACTGTACTGGCGACCACCGCGACCGTCCTCTTGTCAATTAACGAGAATAAACTGGCTATCAAGACGACTAAGAATTTAATAAATAGTGCAATGGTAATGATATACATGGATATACGACCATTTGGAATGCGTGTTGATTTGCTAATATAAGCTAGAACTTCAATCGAATTCAAGAAATCAACAAAATATTTCTGCTTGTGCCACAATGAAAAGATAACATTTATAATATATTTCATAAATAACAGTGTAACATAAATGGAAAAAAATATACTTGAAAAAATTATATTAGCATCAAAATAGAGTATCAAACCTAATGTAAACCCAATAAGAAATATACAGTAACATTTCAACAAAACATTGAGAATATTTATTGGCGAAACCTCATAATACTGTGCAAAGATTAAACGAAATAGAAGAATAGATTTTGTGGAAATATCCCGATTGAATATTTTGTAATTCATGTTTCAGAAGGATTTTTTGAACACTTGAATGAATTGACTGGCACTACCACCGGCCCGGCACCTCTATCGTGGCAATGATCAATACTTGCTTACATTCATGTAGGTATTGTGGTTATTAATATAATGATTCTTTCTATATTAATGACAATTTTATTAACTACTAGCGGTCCACCCCGGCTTCGCCCGTGGTACATAGTCACGTTTTCTCTACATAAGAACCATCCTCGTACTTCAAGGAATATAATAAAAAAAGAGTTAGAGAAATCGGTTTAGCTGTTCTAAAGTTATGCGCTTACCAACACATTTTGGGATTCATTTTTATATTATAGATGTAGAAAGAATAGATGTAATGAATTTTCTATCCACCTAATATATGCGGCCATGTGAAAACTTTGTTGATTCTATTTGTCGTGTTTAAAAATATGTTTTATACACCGCTTGGGTTCTCAGTCGTTCGACAAGAATACATATTTTGTTTTTAATCGAGCATTTTTTATTTTCTCCTGATAGTACTCGAAATGATATCCCAAATGAGAATAAAAATATAATTTGCAGCCTATTCCAACATAATATTATGTTCTTTGCAAATTATGTATCGTGCGATAGTTGCTTTTTTTTTAAGTTAGGCTCAGGTTGTGTGTGACATTTCACTATGAGTAGTTAATTTTATTAAGTGGTTCGATTTCTCACATTGAGATTGAGAATTGTAATTTCAATAATATCTTTATAAATTTTAATGCCAGTGATTGTATATCATTAATTTGTCTCATGTTTTAAATAAAGTCTTCCATTTATTTATTTATTTAATTAAGGTCAGCCAACAGAATAATTGTTTACATCAACACATACATACAGAAACAAGAACACAAAATAACTTATATAAATGCAACAGCTACTTAAAGGCTAACACCACATGCAAGATTTATTTTAAAGAAAAGAAAAACAAAGCGGTTATGAAAACAAACACAACAAGTTAGTTTACATTGTAAGTTTAGACAAAAAAAGATTGACAAAAATAATTTTCTTAATAATCTAAATTGGATTAACATTATGACATTATGAATGAATTATATAATAGAAGCTCAATGATTTTGAATTAAATTAATAAAGTGTTCGTAGATTTAATTCAGGAACAATCTATGACTATCAAAATTAATATCTGTTACATCACTACACTCACTACATTTATTTCATACTTATACAATATCTCTCCCATAATACATTATGAACTACAATTTAAGATCGTATATAGAAAAAAACTAACAAACTTTAATCTATATTTTAGAAATCTAGTATTTAAAAGACAAAATAGCAATGACGTATGTAAGCGTACAGTCAATAAAGCCAATAATGAGGTTAATGTTAAAGGGAAAGATCCTCCAGATAGTGTAGCACGGAGGACGAACTTCGATGTACTCCAACACGGAATAGATCACGTCACGATAGTGCTTATCTGTAAAAAAACAAAAAAATATAAAATTACTCTAAAATTTATTGAAAAATTATTTTTTTATATATTTAGGCAACAGAGCAGACGCGTCACCTTATGGTAAGTGTACAGCGTCGCCCATACGCACCAACAATATAAAAATAAAAATCAATAACAATATGAACATTGTTTGTTTGATCGCGTAAATCTCAGAAACTACTGGTCCGATTTGAAAAATTCTTTCGGTGTTTTCCATTCATCGAAGAAGGCTACAGGCTAATGCTATATATCATCACGCTAAAACCAACAGGAGCGGAGCCACGCGGGTGAAATCGCGAAGCGCAGCTAGTGTTCTGTAACTAGATAGGTTAGGACTTAGGTTCCTTTTTATGTTTATTTTTATAAGGATAATGTATGTCACGGTTTATCTTTCTCTTGCAATATGACTGAATCTGTTTTTGTATTTTATGCAAAGTTTGAAATAAAAATTAGGTATTATTTTGTTTTCAATAAAATCCGATAAGATCTAGCGCCCGCCTATTCAAGTTGACATTTCGAGGCAATATGAATTCAACTCCAATATTAAGATTGTTTTTATGGTTGGCCACTATTAATTTTACTGTCGATACTGTGGTCGATACTTACCATTACAATTTAAAATCTCATCCGATAAAGTTAACTTGATTTTATCGTATTCGTTTTTAGAAAGCTCCAGGAAAGTAGCTGCTATGAATATTAAAGTTGCATCTGTCAATGAGGTTAAGAATAAGCCCAGCGAAAACATCCCTAGACCCTGAAATATTTAAAAAATGCGCAATAAAATAATTATTGTATAATGATAAGTCAATATATGTAAAACTAGAGGTCCGCCCCGGCTTCGCCCGTGATACATATTTCGCAATAAAAGGTAGCCTATGTCCTTTCTCGGGTATCAAAATATCTCCATACCAAATTTCATGCAAATTGGTTCAGTAGTTTAGGCGTGATTGAGTAACAGACAGACAGACAGAGTTACTTTCGCATTTATAATATTAGTATGGATGTAGACGCATAAAATAATTACATAATTTATCGTAAAATAAATGTAAATAGGTAAACGACTAGATATGTAAGCGACTTACTTCACTAATTAAATAAGTTACAGTCAAATGAATGTCCAAAGTAAATTTAATAAAGATAAATATCACATCAACAAGAATCTGAAAAAAGTGTTCTTTTAATCATATTATTCATACATTAAAAAAATGTGTGCGTGTACTAGTGTACACACGTAAGAAGTGAAACTTCTTTATGAACTTATTTTTCAAAAAATAATTTACATGCTACTTTTCGTCGGTCGAATCACGCGTGGCGCAAGAAAAAGATGACGCGTAACGGAAAAATGTCACGCGAAACGAAAAAATGTTACATTTTTTTTCAATTTTTTTTTCATTTTTTTTCCAACCCCGATAAAGAAGTTTCACTTCAAAAATTTAAGTATTCTTAGCTCACCAAAATCCTTATAATATTAATCACACTTTCAATGTTATCCAACAACATTTTGTAATTGCGGAGCAACTTCTTCAAATGAAGTATTTTTCGGTCTACACACATAATCTCAGTGTTACACATTTCGTAGAGTTCCTGTTGCAGGTACGATAGTCGCATCCAAAACATTTCAAAAATAATAGAAATTGGCAAATGACATATACATTCAGATATGCCTGATACCAACGTGACGACTATCATAATCTTTTCAAGATAATGCGTACCGAATATAAAGAAAAATAATAATTTAACAACAAGTGCAATAATAAGTAAATATACAGATACACGAACATTTGAAATACGTGTCGATTTGGTGATCACAATATTATCAAAAACTTCAATCGAAGACGAATAATAAAAAAAATATTCCTGCTTGTGCCACAAGGAAAGAACAATATTAACCATATATTTTGTAAACACAAACATAACATAACTGTTAACAAATAAACTAGAAAGAATTATAGAACTCAGAGAATAGATAACCAAGCTTATTGTACAAACAACAGATACTATACAATAAAATTTCAATAGCACGTTAATTAAGGTAAACGCAGCTATCAACGACCCATCGAAAATCTGAAGGTATTACCGACCTATAAAAGTAATTCGAAATTTATACGTTTCCAGAACTATTCTAGCTATAGGTAGGCAAAGTTATACACGAATATATTACTTGAGCATCGTATACTTTAACGTTAGAGTGAGTAACTAAGCAAAAAAGAGTTAAAATGCGTAAGTTGCTGCGGGGTAGCGTGGAAGCAGGACGTGTCGTACTGTTCCGTTGTTCCTTCGGGTAAGTACTGTGAGTATCTTTTTAAGACATTTACAAACAAATGACATCTATACTTTAATTTATATTACTAAATGGCAATGCATTTAAGTGTCAACTTTTCATTTCTTACAACATTTTATTAATAAAAAGTAATTTGAAACGATAAAACTTAAAATTAAAATGGGACGGTGTTAGCTTCACCAGTTTAAGTCGTGGCAGGTATCAACGACCCGTAAGTCGGCAATGGCAGCAACGTAACTTTTTGTTTTATTTTCTTTTATGTTATTATATCACACTAACACAAGTGGTTTTATGGACCAGTTTAAATCTAAGCTATGAGTCTTCATAAAAATCTATTAGCGACTAAACTTTTTTGTCTAGTGTTGTGTCTTTTAGCGTTGTCAATTTATACAAAGTTATGATATTTTCGAGGATCCCTATCGAATAGTTACAGTAGTAAATCATTGTTTTTTTTTTGTTTAAACAATATGCATTTGTTCATATTTTGTATGACATCAATCAATTATAATCTATTTTATAGTCTGATGGTCAAATGAATTAAAATAACCATTTTTTATGGGTCGGTAATACAATTTAGGTTTATACTTACATACTTTAATACCGACCCATGTGGGTCGGCAATAGCAACTATAGGAAGCTATTACCGATCGAATATAGATTGTTTAGTTTCTCATCTACAAATTTAAATTCAAATTGCTTTATTTGCAGAATGTAGAATAAAGATTTTTGTATAAACAGATAATATTGATCCTTAAACATTCTGCTCGTAATTGAGCGTGCAAATATATTTTTATTACTTTTATGACATAATAGGTGCCTATTAAAAATTATATTTTTTTTAGGTTCAATTAACATAAAACATATAATTAGGTATATTTTTTTTTTCAGAAATATGGAGCCACGAAAGCGGCGTAAAGTATTCAGTAAAACACAACTCGCCGAAGCAATCAATCAAATAGCATAACGAAATATCCTAGAGTTTGAAATCCTTAATTTAATATATGTGCATAATATATTAATAGTATTATGTTGATTAATTTAAAAGTTTATAATTATTTATTTCATTACTAAAAAGTACTCATTTGTTTTATTAAAAATAACTACAATAAAAAAATACGAATATATTTGCATTTTTATTTCATTTTATTAAGATCGGTAATCATAATCATCACTAGCTTCTATACATTCCATTGCTGGAAAAAGGCCTCCTCTCACATACGATCGGGAATAATAAAAATAAATAAATAAAAAAAAATAAAAATAAAAAAAAAATAAAAAAAAAAAATAAAAAATAAAAAATAAAAAAGCCTTTTTATTTCCTTAATTAAATATATAGTTTTACAAAAGTTTTACATTTATAGTGTTCAAGTAGTTTATTTTAAGTTAAACAGTAAATACATAGCTTTTTATATTATTTGTTCAAGTAAATTATTCTAAGTTAAACAGTAGTACATAGCTTTTTATATTATTTGTTCAAGTAAATTATTCTAAGTTAAACAGTAAATACATAGTTTTTTATATTATTTGTTCAAGTAAATTATTCTAAGTTACACAGTAAATACATAGTTTTTTATATTATTTGTTCAAGTAAATTATTCTAAGTTAAACAGCATAAGCATAAGTTTAAGTTAACGATCGGGAATAGCTGCATAAAAATCGTTAATAGCTTCACAGCCGTTTTTATGGGTCGGTAATAGCAACAATCGACTAAGTCACATTGTAAATTATTTTTTACAAGATAATCCTTTATTAGAATGTATTTGCTTCAATAAATACATTTTTTAAACATAACACTAGCATATAAAATGAAATTATAAATCTTTAGAAGAACCAGTATACTTAAAAAATATGGTTGATTTTGAAATTGCCTTAGAGGGGTCGTTAATACCTGCGTTTACCCTATATTTTTCGACGAAGCCTCACAATAATGTCCAAATATTAAACGTAATATAAGAAAAAATTTGATAGAAATATCGTGATTAGAAGTATTAAAATTCATATTTTAGAAGGATGTTTCTGAACACAATATCGATTGTATTGCAGGTAGTAACCACCAGCATATCTATCGGGGCAATGATTAATAGTCGTATTCTTGAATTATAGGTTTGTTAGTTTAATGATTCATTCTACATTACATACAAAGTAACTAAAATAATGAGTTTTCTACATTCCACCCACATAGCATGCGGTCCATGACACAATTGGTATGTTTAACGGACGGCCTTAAAAACTTAGGTTCTCATATTATGATTTATGGTGTCTTTTTTTTCAAAATTTCAAGTCGCGTCATGGCAATACCGTCACGTCATGCATTAAAGTGACGAATTTGCTTTTTTCGAATCTTGCTAAAGAAGTTTCACTTCTGACACGTGTGCTCGGCACACACGCTCTTTTTTATATTTTACTAGCTGTCCTGGCAAACGTTATTCTGCCTTACTCTTATCACTTAGGGGTATGAAAAATAGATGTTGGCCGATTCTCAGACCTACCCGATATGCACAGAAAATTTCATTAGAATCGGTCCAGTCGTTTTGGAGGAGTATGGTAACTAACATTGTGACACGGTAATTTTATATATAAGATAGGTTTTAGAATAGTAGTGGTACCTAAATACAAAAAGAAATAGTGAAACTTGTTCTTTCGAAATAAAGTTGTGTTTATCAATAACCTGGCGTGGTTGTTAAATTTAATTGGAGGTAGGTTTATCGTATAATCTATACTAATATTATAAAGCTGAAGAGTTTGTTTGTATGTTTGTTTGTTTGTTTGAACGCGCTAATCTCAGGTCCGATTTGAAAAATTCTTTCGGTGTTGGATAGCCCATTTGTCGAGGAAGGCTATGGGCTATAGGTATATCATCACGTTATGGCCAACAGGAGCGGACCAATGCGGGTAAAACCGCAGGGCACAGCTAGTAACTGATAAGTATTAAATGGAAAATGGTGATAGTCAACAAGTAATGAACAATTAGTAATCTAAATTTTCCAGCAAAAAAAGGCAAAAACTGGTTCCAATAATGGGTTTCATTCAGTTGGTTACGGATCAAAAGACCGACAGAATAATGGTTGATAGTTTTGCGTCTTGAATTGAGTTAAATATTAGCTGAGTTAAATTTTAATCTCAGGCATCAATTTTGGGAATGTATTTGATATTTTTTATTTGTATTAGAATTATATTATAAACAATTTTCACTACCTACTCACTTCGTTAGTATAATATACTTTCAATTTTAATATTATAGTCTAACATCTAACATTCTAACATTCTAACATTCTAACATTCTAACATTCTAACATTCTATTCTAACATATTATATTATAAAGGCGAAAGTTTGTATGGATGTATGGATGTTTGTTACTCTTTCACGTAAAAACTACTGAATGGATTTGAATGAAATTTAGCACATATATAGAGGGTAACTTGGATTTACACATAGGATAGGTTTCATCCCGGAAATCGCACGGGAACGGGAACTATGCGGGTTTTTCTTTGAAAACGCGGGCGAAGCCGCGGGCGGAAAGCTAGATATGTATAATGTATATAGTATGTAAGACCACTTAAGATAAGATTCATAAAATTTTATTAGGTTAGTAACTGCTCTATATAAAATAATTAAAATATTGAATATCAAATTCAAATCTGTTATATTTATAAGTACATATAAAATCTAATAATATAATATGAACTCTTTATAAATAAAATATTGCTATATTAAATTATCACTTACTTAATAGTATACTTTACAGATCTAAAAATTAAAAGACAGAAGAGCAATGACATAAGTAACAGAACAATTAATAAAACCAATAACGAGGTTAATGTTAAAGGGAAAGATCTTCCAGATAGTGTAGCTCGGAGGACGAACTTCGATGTACTCCAGTGTGGAATAGACCACGTCGCGATACTGCACATCTGGAAAGACAAATTAGTAAACAATAATTGAGCATAGCAGAATTATAATGTATTTAAAATTCATTAAGAAAAAATAGTTTGACGAAAAAAAAGCTAAATTTAATGAGAAATACGCTGTATCCCAGCAGTAGGAACATATTTTATGGGCTGATGATAACTGATGATAATGATGCTAGTGTTGATTTAATTATTTTTTCGCCGATAATTTATGATTATGTAAAATGACAAACAAGATAAGAATTTATTCTTTAAAATAATGATTGAGCATCTTTTTAGGAGGCACAAAAAATGTTTTACAATGATCACGTGTTGTGGTCACAGTAAAACATATTTTGTGGCTTAAGATCTGTTTTTCCATTTAATGGACGAATTCTCTCCTTCTCTCCATCCTCATTTTCTCAATCAATTAAATTCATATAAGGCCGGTTGTAGAGTTTCATTGCATGTATGGAAAAACGCGTGCGTATGGTCGGTCTAGCTATGAAGAAGGTATGAGCGGTTTTATGAATTTCCATACATATGACGAGCGCGACTGACGTACGCACTGATGGTCGGTGAAGCTCTGCAACCGGCCTAACTTAAAAGTTCCAGTGCGTTCAAAGGACACTTTCTTAAAAAATAATATGAAAATACCGGCCTAACTTAAAAGTTCCAGTGCGTTCAAAGGACACTTTCTTAAAAAATAATATGAAAATAATAATTCTTTGGGCAAAATATTCCCTTACACTTACCATTACATTTTAAAATCTCCCCTGATAAAACAACTTTTATTTTGTCATATTCATTTTTAGTTAACTCCATGAATACAGCTGATAAAAATATTGAAATTGCATCTACTAATGAGGACATTATTAGAGTGAAAGATTCTCCGCTAAGACCCTAAAATAAAAAGAATTTGATATTAAACTAGGGAATGGTTTTTAGTAAATTGTAATTGATAGTATGTGAATTCTGATTTGAATTTTTTGTGAATTTTGCTTTAGGAACTAAATTTAGTAAGTGAATAATAAAAGGACTGAGTAACTTAACCCTAAGGTAGTCGCGTATCTAAAAGTGCCGTGTGAGGACGCGTGGTCTACAATTTTTAAAACAAGAAAAAGTACACAAACAAATTAAAAAGTCAGTTTATTTATTTGTAAATCTTCATTAATATATATTTTCTATTTAAAATAATCAACACAACTATATATTTTATGATTATAAAAAACAACTAAGTACAACAAAAAATACCTCTTTTTCAGTCGTAATATCACATAATTCACAATAAATAATTCATGAGATCAAAAAAAATATATACATAAAAACATAGTCTAATCAGTATTTTGCAAAAAAATAAGCATACAATTTCAAAATGGTCAGAACATAATATAAACTTTTTACACGTACTGCACACATTTTGTGTGTTTCAATTACGGGCATGCAGTCATGGTACCGACCAAAATAATTTCTTCGAATTGGTCCTGCTGTCGATGGTCGGGTTTCTTCATTCTTGGTGTGGAAGAACTAAGAAATCTTTTATTTTGAGGGAAATGATTCTTGGCAATCTCTTGTCTGATCTTTTGGCGCATCCACACATGCTGCCGTCTTATGCCGCCGGGTATCAGACCATTTTGCCGCTGAATGCAGGCCGCCGGTTTTATACATGCATAGCACATTGAAGGCAATGAGGTAGTTCAGATAATAGAACACAAGCCATCTTCTTGAATTTCTGGACGTGAACAATATAAGAGAGTAACAATACAGAATTTTATCATCCAGATCCACTTGATACTTGTGCGATTATATAGAGATATTATTTCCGATTTCAATTTATCTCCAGTATAGGCATCTACTGTTGCTTCTCTACATGGTCTTCTTTACCATCTAAACTTGACTAGTCGCCACCAAGATCAGTTAGTCTCTTTCGTATCAGTCTCTTTCGTATGTTGTCTATAACTATCTAAATAACCTGCAAATATAAATAAAATATAAATACATTATAAAATTAATAATTTATATATAATTTATAAATCTGTAACATTATTTTAAAATCACAATATAATATTTGTAATAAATAAATGAAACAGTCACAACAAAAAACTTACGTAGTTGGTCGCGTGGCAAACGTACTTAGAACGCGAATTTTGCGGAGCTCCTGTTGCACAACCACGCGCACGACTCTTCGCACTGCACTGAGTGCATGCGGTAATTATTCGACTTAGAGTACACGAAGGATGAAATAACTGGAGCTATTAGATTTTTAGAACTTTGCAATTTTCCATCACTGGTTTACAGGTATAGACCACGCGACTATAACTGTAGGGAATCTTAAACCAATATAATAAATTAGTTATATGAATAATATGAAAACTCACATTGTCTATTATTGCACCTACACCCCAGTTGATGTCCAATATAAATTTGAAAAAAATGTAGATTACGTCAATGAGCATCTGAAAAATACAGACGCTTTCAATCACAATAATATAATATCTATCGATATATATTAATTACATAGCCTACCTAAATTCACGTATTGCTTACCAATATCCTTACAATTTGTAACACATTACCCATATTGTCCAACAACATTTTGTAATTTCGAAGAAACTTCTTCAAATGTAGTATTTTTCCGTCTACACCCATGCTCTCATTGTTGCACATTTTGTAAAGTTCCCGTTGCAGGAACGACATGCGTATCCAAAACAATTCAGAAATAATAGAAGTTGGTAAATGAGATAAATATTCAGATACTTCTAGAGCTGATACTAGGATAATTATTGTGTTATTACCGTATGAAAGGATTAGACAATATAATATGTAAAGAAGATATAACGATATAGTAAAAACATTGACATATATGGATATACGAGCATTAGGAGAAACCGTTGTTTTGGATTTATTAAGAACTACAATAGATGAGTAGAAATTTAAAATGTGTTTCTGCTTGTACCACAAACCTAGGATTATATTAACAATATGTTTTATACACACTATTGTTACATAACTGGAACCAATTACACTTGTAAATACATACATATTAAGAGATGTAAGTAATGCACTTAATAGAATTATAATTAATAATACACAATAGCATCTGGATAACATATTAATTAGATTTATGGACGAAAATTCGTAATAATGGGCGAATATTATACGAAATATAAGAACATATTTAATGGTCATGTCTAGATTGTAATTTTTAGAATACATTATTGTTGTTGCTTACAAATGTAAATGAAAACATCTACTACAACACAATTTTGATCAATACACGCTCCAAACTACTTTAATTTTGTGTTATGAATGTCGTAATATTGGAAAGTAATACACTTCGCCGACAATTACTTAAGTTGTTTGATTATATAGTTTTAATAAGAATGGTTAGTTAATTTTTAAGTATGTTTCATATTTTTACAATATAGTTAGAGCAGTGCTGATGAAATATGTTTGAAAAATAGTATCTAATGGGATAGAATATTCGATTAGTGTTTTAATGTACACATAAAGTGAATGCATGTAATGAAATGCCATTTCATCAATATTCAAATTTGCCGCGATTCGTGCGTTCACGTTATCTGTGGCGCGGATTGACGTAGCGGTAAGAAAAAATGGCGAGAAAGGATTAAAGTATTGTGTGCTGGTGTGCAACGCAATTTATAATAAAACTGAAAGATAGAAGGGATATAATTGGGGATTTATTATATGTGGACTTTAAATGTCGTTTCTTTTAATTTACAGGTGAGATTACATATGTTAAGTTGTTGTAGTAACAAACTATTTGTATGTTAAACTATTGTGAAAACTATTAAAATAAAACTTTTAATTTACAGAGAAACAAATTGGTTTCCTTGAAAATCCTCAATAATATATCTTATAAAACGACATTTTCGTTAACTAAAAGAAGATGGACCGGTTGCAGTTTGAGTTTACGATGATAGCTTCAAATGATGGCAAATCCAATGTGTTAGCCATAACCTCAATTACTACAGAAGAAGGAAAATGTTATGTCTTACCTGATGATCTGAAACCGGTCATTCACCATACATGTATTGTTAAAATGAGTACATTCTCGAAAATAAAAAACAGCATAAAGAAGAGGCATCAAAGCCGAAAAATTTGGATAAAATTAAATGAGGATCAAAAGAAAACATATACAGATGAGGAAGGTAATATGCAATTTTTGGATCAATACTTGGAAGAAATTAGCATCATACAACCAAAAGACAAAGATAGTAATTTACAAAATATATTAGAAAAATTAATTGAAACTACCACGAATAAAGAAAATCAACATAACCTAAGACATGTCTCGGAGAAATTTATTATTGAAAAATTCACAAGTAAGAATTGTAATGCATTGCAATGGATAGAGAATTTTGAAAAAGAGTGTGACCGCTTCAGTATTACAAAAGATGAAACAAAAATTGAAATATTGAGATTGTTTTTAGAAAAATCTTGTTTGGATTGGTATAGCTCGATGGCCATCAAACTAACAGTAACTTCTGAATGGAAGGAATGGAAAAACAATTTTTTGGAAACGTTTAAAAACCAAGGATGGGACATGGTCTCATATGCCTTTTCATTCAAGTATAAAGAAGGATTATTAATTGATTATGCAATAAAAAAAGAACGACTCATACTAGACATAAACAAATCAGTAGACTCCAAAACAATAATAGATCTTATTGCAACAGGCTTACCTGGGTTTATCTTAAACAAATTAAACAGGGATGAACTCAACAACACTACTGATTTGTTCAACGAGTTAAGAAAATATGAAGGTATGATGTACAAGAAGAACTCACCTTTGGTAAGAAGTGCTACTTTTCTTCATAGAAATAAAATTAATGAGAAGAAGCCGTGTAAGACGTGTGAATCTTTAGACAAAGGAATAAGATACCATCCAGAAGAGTTGTGTTGGTTCAAGAAAAATAAAAATGAATCTGAAAGGGGTACCAAAGCCAGAACTGTGAACAATAATTCAATTATTGAAGTAGATATAAATACTAATAAAAAAAACGAGTAAGTACACCATTAATCAAAATCAAGCTTTTGTTAGAAAATAAAATAGAAGTAAGCGGAATTTATGATTCAGGCTCACAGATCTCTTTGATAAATTCAAGACTAATAAAAGTAAAAGAAAATAAAGATAATGTTAATGTTGCATATATGAAAACGGTTAATGGTGTGAAGAAAACAGATGGCTTGATAACAATAAAAATAAAAATATTTGATATGGAAGAAGAAGTGGATGTATATGTTGTAGAAAATGAAGATTTTGATGATTTTATAATCGGATTGGATATGATACAGAAATTCAGACTTACTCAAAATGAAAACTTGCAGATAGAACAAAAGAAAATAGTAAATAAAAAAGACAGAATACCTAAAGAAAACGAAAATATAAAAAAATATAAAAATACTTTTGCAATAAACTTCAATGAACATATAGAAACAGAGGAATTTATAAGTATGATTGAACACTTAGATACTGAAAAGAAAATTGAGATAGAGAAAATTATAAAGGAATTTAAAACAATTTTTGCTAAAGACAAGTATGATATAGGATCAGTTAGAAATTATGAAGCTCACATAGACTTATTAGTCAATAAATACTGTAGTAAAAGACCGTATAGATGTACAATAGAAGATAAATTAGAAATTGAAAAGCAAATATCCATGTTACTAAAGAATAATATAATAGAAGAATCTTACAGTCCTTTCGCTGCTCCAGTGACAATGGCATTTAAAAAAGGTGAAAATAAAAAATCCCGCTTATGCATAGATTTCAGAGAGTTGAATAAAATTGTTGTACCGCAAGCTCAACCTTTCCCATTAATAGATGATTTAATTATTAAAACTAGAAATTGTAAATATTTTACTACACTGGACATAAATTCAGCATTTTGGGCAATACCACTAAGGGTGGAAGATAGAAGTAAAACAGGATTTGTCACACAGGAGGGCCACTACCAGTGGACCTGCCTCCCTTTTGGCCTGAAAACCTCACCAGCAATTTTTCAGAGAATTTTAAGCAATATTCTAAGAAAGCACAATCTTACAGGATATGCAGTAAACTTCATTGACGATATTTTGATATACTCGTCCAACTTTGAAGAACATTTGAGACACATTAGAGATGTATTAGAGGCAATAATAAAAGAAGGCTTTAGATTGAAGTTGCAGAAGTGTACCTTTGCTTCAGACTCGGTAAAGTACCTAGGACATGTAATTCAGCACAATTCGGTAAGACCACTTAAAGACAATCTGATCTCAATAAAACATTTTCCAACCCCTAAGACACAAAAGAACATTAGACAATTTTTGGGTAAAATCAACTTCTACCACGAATACATACCAAGAAGTGCAATTATTTTAGACCCATTACATAATTTATTAAGAAAAAATGAAAAATTTGTGTGGTCAGAGAAGTGTGAAGAATCATTTAATCAAATAAAAAATTATTTATGCTCTCAACCTGTATTGGAAATATTTGATAATGACTTACCAATTAAAATTTTTACAGATGCATCTTTAGGGGGTATTGGGGCAATACTAAAACAGACACAACTAGACGGCAAAGACAAGCCGGTGGCATATTTCTCAAAGAAACTGAATGAAACTCAAAAACGGAAAAAAGCAATATATTTGGAATGTCTTGCAATTAAAGAAGCAGTCAAGTATTGGCAACACTGGCTCATTGGAAAACAATTCACTATTTATTCTGACCACAAACCTCTAGAGAACATGAATATTAAATGCAGGACGGATGAAGAATTGGGAGACCTTACATATTACCTATCTCAGTATGACTTTACAATAAAATATATACCCGGCAAAGAAAATGTTGAAGCTGACTGTTTGAGTCGAAACCCAGTATTAGAATCAGAAGATAACAAAGAGGACCTATTGAAAATAGTTAATTTAATACAGATAAAAGATGTAATTGAAGATCAAAAGAAAAATGCAATAATAATAGAAAATAAACAAAATCTTATACACAAAAATGAAATATACTACAAAAGAATAAAGAAAGATGAAAAGATTATCCTCTCAGAAGAATTCAGTAAAAAACTTATTAAAAAGGTGCATGAAGATTTATGCCATATTGGTATCAGACAATTGCAGAAAAAGATAAGCCCTGTATATACAGCTAAAAATCTAACAAAAAATATCATAAATATTTGTAAAACATGTGAAATATGTATAAAAAATAAATCAAGATGTCAAGGAAAATTTGGACTAATGTCACAACTGGGACCAGCAACAAAACCGTTTGAGATAATGTCAATAGATACTATCGGTGGCTTTGGAGGATCTAGGTCAACAAAAAAATATTTACACCTTTTAGTAGACCACTACACCAGGTATGCATTTATTGTAACTTCTAAAACACAGAATGCAAGTGACTTTATTAAACTAACAAAGAAAGTTCTCGAGACAGATGAGATTGGAATAATTCTAACAGATCAATACCCGGGCATCAACTCCAGAGAATTTAAACAATATTTACAGGACAACAATATTACATTAATATTTACAGCGGTCAATACACCATTCTCGAATGGCTTGAACGAAAGATTAAATCAAACAATAGTAAATAAAATAAGATGCAGAATAAATGAAAAAAATAACAAAAAATCATGGACAACAGTCGCAAGAGAATGTATACAGAAATATAATGAAACGGAACACTCTGTTACAGGATTTGCACCAAAATACTTACTTGATGGTACAAATGTCACTATTCTACCAAACGAAATTAAAACAATACAAAACGAAGACAAGTGGATTGCAGACAGAAGATTAGCATTAGAGAATACAATAAAATCCCACAATTACAACAAGAAACAAGAAAATATTTGACAGAAATAGAAAACCGCTAGAATTACAAATAGGGAGTGATGTATACGTGGAGAATGGAAACAGATTAAATAGGAAAAAATTAGACGAACTATTAATAGGCCCTTTCAAGATTTTGGAGAAAATATCAAACTCCATATATAGGATTGACACTGGAAACAGAAAAACAGAATCATCACTATTTCACATAACTAAATTACAACCAGTAACAGCAGAATATGAAGATTACGTTTAGGATATAGATATATTATTTAGAATTTTCTCTTTTGGGGGGGGAGATGTAATGAAATGCCATTTCATCAATATTCAAATTTGCCGCGATTCGTGCGTTCACGTTATCTGTGGCGCGGATTGACGTAGCGGTAAGAAAAAATGGCGAGAAAGGATTAAAGTATTGTGTGCTGGTGTGCAACGCAATTTATAATAAAACTGAAAGATAGAAGGGATATAATTGGGGATTTATTATATGTGGACTTTAAATGTCGTTTCTTTTAATTTACAGGTGAGATTACATATGTTAAGTTGTTGTAGTAACAAACTATTTGTATGTTAAACTATTGTGAAAACTATTAAAATAAAACTTTTAATTTACAGAGAAACAAATTGGTTTCCTTGAAAATCCTCAATAATATATCTTATATGCATAAACAATTAAACATTAGAAAATGATGAAGTTATTTTTTCAAATCACATATTACATGACATACTATATATCTGTCTGAGGAATAAGAATAAATCAATGAATTATTATTTATGCGGTATTTTATTTATTTATACAGTTATGGATATAATATAGTGCCATATTAATATATTTAAATTGCCTTTCTCACAATGAACTTGTACATTTAAAACTCAAACGATAGGAGAGCAATTATGTAAGTTAAAGACCATGTAGAAAAACCTACAATTAGTCTAATATTCATAGGAAAAATTCGCCAAAGAGAGAAGCTTGGTGGACGCCGTTCAATGAACTCTAATGTAGCATATATAACATCTCGATGATTTTTATCTGTAAGAAGATAAGGTAATTAAAAAAATAAACAGCATCATAATTCGTAATCTATAATATAAAAATGAATCCCAAAATGTGTTGGTAAGCGCATCTTGAGAACGGCTTAACCGATTTCGTTAATTCTTTTTTTATAATATTCCTTGAAGTTCGAGGATGGTTCTTATGTAGAGAAAACGTGAATATGTACCACGGGCAAAGCCGGGGCGGACCGCTAGTATTAAATATAATTTTCGAAACTTTAAAATATATATCATTTATAGGAATTACAGTTTGAAATCTCTTAAATGATCTATTAATGCCAAAATGCTAATCATCTGAAAAATTTGACGTCATTTCACTAAAAGCATGTTATATTCCAAAGACTATACGCACACCTTGATGATATTCTATTCATACAAAATTATGTGAGATAAAACGTTGTAGAAAAAATAAAAAATTTAATAAAATATATTACCAGTACAGTATAAGAGTTCCATGGACAAAGCCGTCTTTATTTTGTCATATTCATACATGGCCAATTCCAGAAATACAGCTGGTAAGAAGATAAGATAAGTATCTACCAATGTATGAATCATTAAATTTATAGTAAACTTGTCGATTCCCTTAAAAATAAAAAGAACATAATCTATCTAACATCCGTCAAATCCGTCCGTCAATAAATAGAACTACACTATAACTATGTATTTATATAATATCACAACCATACTTGTGAAGTAAGGGGTATGGTCATAGGTGTTAGAAAATGGAGACAAGGCAAATTTTATGTTCTTCTTCTCTTTCCCATATTTAAGATAAAAATTATACAAAAACATGTGCAGTGGTGACGACCTCGGACTTCAAATCGATAAGTCGGGGATTCGAGACCAGGCGAGCGCGGGAAATAAACTGATTTTTCGATTTTTCTGCACATGTTGATAACATCACCACTGCTCAAACGGTGAAGGAAAACATCGTGAGGAAACGGACATGTCGAAGAATCAAAAGTTCGACGATGACGTCGCCAACCCGCATTTGGCCAGCGTGGTGGATCATAGTATGAACCCTTACAGGAGGCCCGTGTCCCAGCAGTGGGAACGTATATGGGCTCGTGATGGTGGAGTGAAAGAAACTGATATGGACGAAACGAAGTAGCGGTTAGTAATAAATGCTTGCATACAATACCTACGATTTTCTTGTAATTAAAAAAAAATTGCAAATAAAATTTTCACTTACGTCGTGAATTAGACTTGATATTCCCCAAGTGATGTCAAAGTTCACTTTAATGAAAATATACACGACATCAACGAACATCTGAAATATTTGAACAGATAATATAGAGTTTTTATATTATACTTTATTTATTTATTTATTCATTTATTGAAACATTCATTGTACTAACAGTTAAAATACCAAAGCATACATTGAATGATTATATACATAGTTATAAATTATAATACGTTAACAAAAATTAAAATCAAAACGAACACACTATGAACGGCTAAATACATCCAAGCACCTGCTAAAGTGGTGCAGGACAGAACTTGCACCGCCAGCAAAAATATCAATTGTGGCATCAGAGGCCAGCACACGATTCAGCAGATGATACTTACTCATTTCTATTTACTTTTGCGATGTCATTACTCACCAACAATTTTATAAAACTTATAGATTCTTGCGCTACATCTAGCAATGTTTTATACATATATAAAAATTTCTTTAAACGATACACTCTTATATCGGAATCCAATTCTTCGGGACAAGCCGTATCGGTAATATACCGGTGGAGAGATAACATACGACTCCATAGTAGTTCAAAAAAAATTGAAGCAGGTAAATGTGAAACCAACTCAGTTGCTTCTAGAAGCCTTATAGCGATAATGTATTCAACAAATGTTTCAACTGAAAAGCTTAAGATTGTAAGCACAACATAAACGCTAAGTATCAAAAGAGAAAATAGTATTGAAATATGTCCACAACAGTAGTGTATATCAGATTTCATAATATTATCCATAACAGCAATGCAGGAGGAAAATTTAAAAATAAATTCTTGCTTATACCATAGCACGATCGCCAAATTGAAAACGAATTTTCCAATCACGACATATCCATAGAAATAATCGAAAAAGTCGCTACACATAAAATCAACGTAGGATATTAAAAAGTATGTATTGATAATAAGGTATGATACACAATAGCATCTGAACAGCACATTTATTATCTTGTTTGAGGTAAACTCGTAATAATAACCGAAAATAATTTGAAAATATATGAAGTTCTTTATAGAAAATATATCTTTAAACAATTTTTTATACATATTGACTTAACAAAAGTTGGAACAAGCGATATATGCGGCGCAATGATCAATACACGTAACTGCTTCAAGTGTATTTTTTATTAAAATGATTCATGAGGTAATACATTAGTAGCAATTACATTACGGATTTTGAATGATAAGTTTTATTCTGAATTTGATATTTTTGGTTTTACGGAATTCAAATGCTTTATAAATATAATTTTATAAATAAAATGAAAAATTTGATCACGAGGCGGGACCCGAACCAGCATCCTTTCGCGCCAAACCGGGGCGGATGCCTAACCGAGTCAAGTTTTATTCTTTCAGGACTGTGACGGAGCACAGTAGAATAGGTAGTGAATTATACAATATATAATATTAGAAATATAATATAAATATCTTATACTGTTTGGCGGGTCAAATAAAAGTAAATTCAAAAACACCTTATCAACAATCATCATCAAACTAGGCCAGACCACACGTCTTAATGATCATTGAGCCTAAGGAATAGAAAAAAAAACCACATTTTTACGTAAAAATAAAAAAAATCTTTTCTGAAAAAATACTTCTAACGCTATTGTTGTGTTTTCATAGATTTACCTTATTTATGTTTGTAGGTGGATGGTTATGTAACATTATTAAAAAGATATAATTTTATAACAATATCCTAAAGAAAAATAAAACATAAAACAATTCGTGTAAATAAGTTTAAATAGGAAACTACGTACATACTCAGACCCTAATCAAACTGGTGTAAAATCTGAAAAATTCATGAGAGTACTGATGGTGAATATGCCATTGACACCGAGACACACAGTCGTAGAGAATGAGGAACATTACGAAAATATCCCAACACCAATTCATTTTTAACATTTAAGACCTGAATAATATTTCTTATACCCTGGCTATCCTGGTTATTATTATATTTTTTTGAGATTCATAAGAAATAATAAGTCTTACCACTAATAATACTTTTATACGGTCTTTATGAAATACCTATCTCTTTTTCCGCCCCTATATATACAAATTTCATCCAAACTATTATATTCCGACGTTAATTACAAATTAATAGCTTGAACACTATATTAAAAAGCTGCACCGCTATCTCATTTAAAGTCTTGGCTACCTTCCTTGTTCTACTATGAAAATTGCTACGCTTACAAGTAAAATAAAAAAAGACCTTTGATTTTTGATTCGACACAAATCATACCTACTAAGTTTCCCAAATAAATAAACTATTAACGTAAACGTTCGATTGCCTGTCGATTTTTCTATTATTTTCTTCTTCATCAATATTATTGCTCGATGTTTCAAAAAGCTTTTCAGTAAGGCCCTTAAATTTTCTTTATCATCACAAACCATGCCTATTAAGTTTCTCAAATTAATCTAATATAAACGTAAACGTTTGTAGATTTGTCTATTTCATCAGTATTTTTGCTCGACGTTCTCAAAGTTTGTACGTTACACGCTCCCGTAGCACCATTAAAACACGCAGGATCAGTTGAATCTTGCCATTCGCCGGGATTTTATAACTTGAATACATAATTTATGACCGGAGCCAGCTCAGTGAGGAAACTAGTGCCTTCATAACCCTTACGTTGCTAGAGAATAAAAGATGGCGCTGCTCTGAGTTATTTGAATTAGGGCTTAACTTTATTCCCGTAGTTTTTGCTCGCTGCATTCTTATGTAAATCGCTTGGCGTATGTTAATAATTTTATGAGTAAAAGAAGTAGTATCTTCTATACTATTGTCTAAAATAAAACTATTTGATGGGTTTTTAACTAGTTTTCTTTGTGTTTTTCAGGTGCAGGGTCCAACTAAAATCTGGATTTATATTTGGATGAAGAAACAACTGAACAAAGCAATGTATATTTTTTGTTTATGCAAGAGTTAAACTATACGTATAGTTATTTATTTCTCCTAATATGTCAATAATAGGTATGCAGCGTTATTTTATAGAAAAGGTAACAGAATCATGATAAAATGCGAAGTTTCTTTCAATTCAAATTATATTTATTTGCAAGAATGTAGTTACAAATTATAGATGTTTTAATTACAATATTATGTGGCTAATACATTCTACCCATTCATTGGGTGTGCAATGATTTAGGTTTAAGGATAATCTTGTAAATTAATTTATAAATATTTAATTTATTACAATCAACTATCAACTTGTAACCTATATATGAAACTAGGTTTCCGCCCGCGGCTTCTCCCGCGCAGTGAAAGAAAAACCCACATAGTTCCCGTTCCCGTGGGATTTCCGGGATTGCGTCATTTCTCGAGATAAAAAGTAGCCTATGTCCTTTCTCGGGTATCAAAATATTTCCATACCAAATTTCATGAAAATTGGTTCAGTATTTTAGGCGTGATTGAGTAACAGACAGACAGAGTTACCTACTTTCGCATTTTAATATTAGTATGGATATAGCTTTTCATCGAAACAGTGATACGCTTTTTTATTGTCACTCAAAAATACATTAAAAACGCAATTTACATGACATACACGAAAACAAATTAAGTCATCGCTCGCAAATTGTGAATAATGCGACACCGTGACAAGCGAAGCGAAAATGTATGAAATAATATGAATAATTCATACTCAGCTTTTCGATAGATACGGAACCAGTATAGCAAGACCCGTGAAAGTGCGTTTTTCTTTTAATAAAGGAATTATAAATCTAGAACTAAAGTAGCTTATAACTTGTTACCTAGTTTATGTTATGAAAATAAACAATACAGTTTTCATTATTTTAAAGATAATAATCAAATTGTGTACAAAATGTTTCAACCTTCAACAAGCAAATAACAAAATTTTAGAGCAATTTACAAATCTGTTTTTATTCTAATCTGATTGCAGGCAACAACAACAAAAGGCAGAACAACGTTTGTCCATATCGGCATAGCATATGCTGAGCGGCCTTAGGTCGCCACTCGCCAGTCGCCACACAAATTATATTCTTAATTTAAATTTTTTTGTTTGTTATTTTTAAGAGTGTATTTTGATATTATTTTTTTTGTGTTGGTAATTTGGTGTGCCTAATAAAATTTATTTTATTCTTATTCTTTATTCTTCATATAATTATCAACCTTTCCTGAAAGAAAACATTTTTAAATTCATTTAATAATGAGCTAAAGTAATGAATTTTGAGAGCGCTCTACGCGCTCCTAGAGAGACTCAATTAAACTTTCTGGATAAGATAGTGTAAGTAGTGTTTCATCTTAGAAATGGCGTTTATGTTTTTTGTGTCATACTGATCACCGGCTTTGCTCTCAATGTAATCAAAATAATATATTTTTAATAATTTCAATTTAAAAATATAACTATTAACTACCTACTTACGTCATTAATAAATAACAATTTTTTTGGATAGGTCACCAAAATGATCATTGCAGTGAATTTAATCTGATGTTTTATTTCATCCCTCTTATCTCATGCTATATTCAATGTTTTTTAACATACGTCCATGTAGCATATTTGATGACGAAGGTCAACATAATATACTGGTCGTTGTTTTGTATTACAGTAATGGATACATCAATCTTATTGAGATTACTCGCTTGACGTTTTGAATCAGTGAGGAATTTGGGGATGAAATAAATTCTTTTATGTTTGATAAATGCTATTGTAAAATATGTTATCTAAAATGATAACTAACATGCATCTTGTACACTTTACGAAAATAAAATGTTACAAATACCAAGATCCATTCTTTCATTTTTTAGGTACCATAATGTATTATTAATTTATTTTCATCCCATTGGTTGTGCTTGTTTTCCGTATTCGTAATGACATAAATAGTTAAAAGTTATAGAGAAAACTGTACTAGTTAAGTAACTTTGTGTCGAGAAAAAGCAGATGAAGCAGCAAAAGACAGTCACAAAGCGTCCTTTATTATTTAAAATTAAATACATAAATAGTTGATATATTCAAATATTATTAAATAACAGAAAACACAACGTAACGGTTGTTCAATATTTCCAATTACAGACCCTCTAACGTAATAAACAATAAAATTTCCAAAGAACAATAACTCGGATTGTATTATTAAACAAATAAAATTCCGTAAGTCGCCATTAAAATATTTTATATCTTATGAATATAATCCTCGTTTTATGGCTATCTTAAATTTGAACAATTTTAAGGGCAATAATAAAGAAGGTATAAAATCGTAAGAAGCCCTTAAAGGATTATCTCTGTCAGCTACGCATTTTTTTATTTGCAGGGGGTAATTGCAGCGCGTATTTATGTTGTATTTAATCTAAAAATTACATAAATCCAGTTGCCCTTTTGAAATGTTTTCAGTATTCAAACATCTTAATGGGTTATTGTACAGTGTACACGTAAAGCCTTGTCGACTTCCACTTGAGCATGCTCGGGCAAATGAGCCGCTCATTCGCCTGAGCATGCTCAGAGGAACAAAATGAATGTTTTGGTCGAACGAGGTCAACATTGTGTGCTGTGCTCAGGCTGATCAGTATATGCTCGGCTCAGTCATGTCTTCACGTGTCCGTGTAATGAATGTGTATGAAAACTCGGGGAATTCGACGCGCTCGTCTCAAACACAAAAATAACCGTCCACACTGAGCGCCGAGCGAATGCTGAGCGCCTTTGAGCACGGACAAAAACCGACAGATGACAGACACAGGCCGGCTCGCCCTGAGCGAGCTCGGATTTGCTCGGGTCGAGCGTGCTCAGGCGTCTATACTTGAGCGGCTCGGCCAAATGAGCCGCTTATTCGCCTGAGCACGCTCAAGTGGATACAAGGCTTTAAATAAATAAATGTTTCTGGTGGGTTATCTTTTGGGTTAACTTGAAATTTTCGCATGGATTTATCTTCAAGGTACAATTCAATTGTTTAATGTAAATCCTGTCTAAGGGAATTCTACTAATATTATAAATGCGAAAGTTTGTGAGGATGTGTGTGTGTGTGTGTTTGTTACTCTTTCACGCAAATACTACTGAACCGATTACAATGAAATTTATCACACATATAGAGGGTAACTTGGATTAACACATAGGATAGGTTTCATCCCGGAAATCCCACTGTTACTCAATCACACCTTAACTACTGAACCAATTTGCATGAAATTTGGTATAGAGATATTTTGATACCCGAGAAAGGATATAAGCTAATTTTTACCCCGGGACGTAGGATAGGTTTTATCCCGGAAATCCCACGGGAACGGGAATTAGGCGGGTTTTACTTTGACTGCGCGGGCGAAGCCGAGGGTGGAAAGCTAGTATTATAATAAACAATTGCCAGAACACCTATAAAATTCTCAAATTCTAGTGACAAGATGAAATTTGAAGCATCAATCATCCCGTGTCCCCTGAGTCCAGAGTTCGCAACTTAAATTGAGTACGGTTTATTGTTTGGCTCTAAATCGAAACTTGGTGGAAATTGAAAATTTACGACTGTATCTAATGAAAGAATTTGCATATTATTCACAGTGGACTTGTTTATTTATATATTTTTAATCAGTGTAACAAAATAATAGCTTTCACTCATAATAAAAATTCTCTATCTAATCAAGGAAACGGTGTTTTAGAAGAACTCTAATTTCTGAGATACGGAATAAAATATATGATAGCTTAAGAGTCGCAAAATATTAGATCTAATAGAGAAGACATATTATTTAATAAAACTAGCTTCCGCCCACGACTTTGTACGTGCATCCCCGTTTTTCCCCGTTCCCGCAAGAATTTCGGGAAATCCTTTCTTAGCGGATGCCTACGTCCTAACATCTACCTGCAAGCCAAATTTCAGCCCGATACGTCCAGTGGTTTGGGCTGTGCGTTGATAGATCACTATATCAGTCACCTTTGAGTTTTATATAATATATGTATATAGATTTATAAGATTTAATTGAATTTGAATTTCAATGAAAATTTTGAATAAAATCGGACCAGTAGTTCCTGGGATTAGCGCGTTCAAACAAACAAACAAACTCTTCAGCTTTATTTTTATAGTATAGATTTTTATACCAATTATGTAACTCAAAAATACAAGTTTGATACAACAATATTTACTAGGTAAAAACGAGACAAATATCAGCTACTAAAATGTCGCGACAAACACGAATTAATACGAAATTATTCAAAATTAAACTGAGTCCGCGTGTGGCCATAAATTGTTATTGAGTTACCAGTAATTCCACTAGACACCTCCACGCTGAATTCGATATGTAGATCTATTAAACTATAGACCAGACAAAATATTTATATACCTAAAATATCGATAGTTGTAAATAAGGGTGTATGTTATGATGGTTTTCATTACAATGATAAGTAACATTCTACTATAAACTAAATTAGGGCAGTTTTCAATATTTTGATATCGTGAACATATAATCAAAATTAAGCAAATATTTTGACTCATCATAATATCATCATAATATTCATTTAGTATAGATAAGTTAAAAAAGTAAAGTACAAAATAATACTTACGAATGTATGTACTTTTTACCTTACTTCAAAATGTTGAGCGTCCTATCAAAAGCTCTCATGTAGAGGGCATGTCTAAACGTACATAACTCTTCAAAGTTATTAATAAAGAGCTTAAAGCGAACAGTGATACATCGACAGCGGGACAAACAAATGTTCTTACTAATTTATACCGGCATTTTGTGTTTCCGAATTGAGTAATGGATAAAAAAATTTCTCTTTTTGTATGTATGTTTTTGAAATACCTCTACTATAATGGTATAGTGGTCAGTGCCACAGAGAGAGTTCTGAGTTCGATCTTTGGCTTTATGTAGTATCAATAGTAAAAAAATGGTATGATCCGGTAAGACGCTGAAATAAAAAGAAAATTGCAGCTTCAAAATGAAGAGTTTAAAACATGATTACGATTAATTATAATTTTAATTACTTATCTCCACTAGTATTTTGTTCGATAAACGCGATAACCATTATTCTGTAATTTTTACGCGATTGCGACAGAAGAACAGATTGCGGACAAGTTTTTTGTTTTTATTAGAATTATTTTTAAAAGGCACTTTCAATAGTATCTCAATTATTAGCATTCCTATTTGGTTTACTAACTTGGTTATAATCTAGAATATACATGTCCTGTCAATACAAACATCATGATTTACGGCGGCCTGTGATTTACTACCACTTCATTACCCGCTGCCGACGAACTGTATTCAACTGTTACATAAATCAATTACTTACTATTAGATTAATGCCTTGATATTATATCTATGGTAAAATGATTAACATTACAATACAATAATACATATTATAAAACAGTCCATCGTCGCGTCTGTTTGTCTTTTGGCAAAAATCTCAAAACTATTCACCGTTTTTCATTATATTTTCACCAAGTGATAGCGTGGTTCCTGATTCTTCTTTCTTTGTAAAAGGACAAACTTTTCTTTAAATAATATAATTGTAACAAGAACATTTATTCACATACCATACAAATTGGTTTCTATATTAGTAAACTTACCAGCTTAGCGAATAAAGATATAAAATACCGTACAAATTGATAGAAATACATATTTATAGAGAATTCACAAAAGAAGCCATCCAATTTGTTAGTATATCGCTTTCAATTGTATCCCTTCTATTCAAACGTTGCTATTTACATAAGTTACCTTATTTGCTAGCTATTTCGTGGAAATAATCTTTTGAAAGCAACGCATAGAATAAGAGCTGGCTGTATTTGTATGAACATTATTTTGAAGGTTGGATTTAATTTGCTTGTCTCTTAATGGGTTTCCTATGTATTATGAATGTTCTTAAAACGTTTGTTTTTAAAATAATCAGGCTAAATTATGTACTCTTGCAATTATAGTAATCAAGAGACACTTATTTAAGAACATTTAGAATATGGTACGGGAGCTACCAACGTTTTAAAAAAAGTCATTTTAGTATAGTTTGGTTTTTGATATGCTGTTTCTCTTGCTATTTCGGTTAGAGTCCGGGCTGTCTGGCTGGCGGTAGTGGTTGCGTTTATTAGTGCGCATCTTATCCTCACAGGACGATATACTTAACTTTAGTCTTTTTTTAACGCGTAATTTTTAACCTTTTGCCTTTAGATAGATCCATCAGACATAATTTTTTATTGCAAGACGTTTTATTCGTTGTTAAATGGATGCCATACGCAATTTTTTATTTAAAATAATTAAAATGTCATCGAAATAAGTGAAATTACATTAACATCATTTTATTTTGATATTGTGTGTGTATAATGTGTCAGGGATATAAATTATAAAAATTATGTTAACTATAAGTTTAAAATATTTGGCTCTTACGCTAAATCAATGGGATATCTGAAATGGTACACAAATATATTTCCGTTGTTAAAATACAAATATTTTGAACGAGAAAGCTTTATAATGTTAATACATGTTAGGCCTTCTTTTGATGTTGACTATAATTTGTGTATTTAGTTAACGTTAGATAGTTTATTCATGTAAAATGTTATTGACTAAGCTTATGAATAAAATACTTGTTCGCAGTTCTAATTTCGTTATAATCAGTAAAATACATTCAATTGTTTTATACCAATAAAATACAATAAATAGTTTATTTTGAAAACTGTATATAATATTCTCATGTAAGTACAAACGAAGTATGCCTGACTAGAAGCACTTTCACTACAAAAAATAATTTAAAAACATGTCTCGATCCATAATGACAAACATAAGATGGAGATATAATATAGAATTTAGATAAATTCTAAAGAACTTACATAGACATAAATTACAAGTACAATGTTTAACAATCATAAAAGCTAAGCAG
Organism: Colias croceus; assembly: GCF_905220415.1. NCBI lineage: Eukaryota > Metazoa > Arthropoda > Insecta > Lepidoptera > Pieridae > Colias > Colias croceus. The sequence continues at coordinate 7,635,739 of NC_059556.1, read as the reverse complement.
TTATGTATTAATCATTAAATAAAATATAATATTATAATCACATAATTACGTAAATAGCCAAAGTAAATAAGACAAAATCAACAAGCCGTGTACGTTACAAAACCATTGATATTAACATACATATTTTAAAAACGCTCCTTTTAAACACTCACTCAGAAAGGACCGCTAGATTATCCCCAGTCACATCATTATCTCGATCCAAAAAGGTCAAAGAAAATAATTTTTTCCCAAATTCTCTGCCACAAGACCTATTCTTAACCCTGTGGTATCGTGACAAAAACACCCCTGAGCCTGTAAATTTCTTTAAATGCTTCTCATTATTTGCAATGGCCACATAACAGTTTAACCCTTCAAAACAGATGGGTCCGTTTAGACCCCGGGAAAAGTTGGTTTTACACTTGTAGCGATAATATGGATTATAGCTTGGAGAAACTTGTACGTGTTATTTTGTAAAGATAATTATAGAAATAATTTTAAAGCTTTATAATGATTGTTTGAAAATGAGAATAGTTAGTAAATAATGGTTATTCTACCGTATACCGTTACATATGCATTTCAATTAAATAAAACAGTCGTGATTTTTATAAATGAATATCTTCACTTAGGTACTTTAAATAATTTGCAGTTAAAATTTCTGAGTCGTTAGTTGTCTTCAATAGAATCACTCAATTTAATTAAAATACATTTTATAACATAAAAAATAGCGCTAATTTCTACACAACGATTTAGCTTACTATAATTTACCCTAAACTGCTACATGCCGCAAACGAACCATGGCTTAATATCCTCCAAAAAATACGACGCAAATTATGGCATATCTCTAACTGTGTTACTACCCTTATCGCCTCAAAATCATCAAACGGTATCGTTCCATCACTCCACATTTCATTGTATTAGGTTTTGACAGATATTGCTAAACGTCACATAAAACGCACGCATTACACCCGCGGGGAACCGAACCGGGGATTATTCCGTTAATTTAATCATATATTTCGTGTAATAAGGCAAGGGTGATGTGATTTGAAAGTTTTAATGTAAACAAAGTTGAAAATTTGGTGACATATTTGTTGTTTTAATGAGGAAAAACAATAAATTTCGAACTGTTTAGTGTTTAAGTAAAATATTTGTTTTTATTGTTGTCAAAAATTAACAAACGTGAACAGTCTACATTAATTGTTAATTCACCACACAATGTGCATACAAATTAACTTTTTTAACCGATTTCGAATAAAGGAGGAGATTCTTAACTCGGCCTGTATATTTTAGTTCAGTTTTGAGGTAATAGAATAATTAGTACATATTATTATGAATTATTATAAGACAAATATAAATAAAAACGTGACTAACAAAACTTGAATAAATAATAAAAAGTAGTTTACATGAAAATACTACATTGTTAAACACATTTACACTTTACAAAACCTTTTGTGTTGAGTAGCAAATACCGCGGGTGGTCGTTTAATATGAAAACTATTTCACAGTATAAAGTAGATTGGATAAAATTAGACTCTATGTCCTTGTATTACAATCTATATTTCTTTCTGTAAAAACATACAATTTCAACATTGTGAAAATGATAGTGTAAAATTATACCATGATTGTATATTATTATTTCACAGTTACTTATTTATATTAAAAAGATTCCCAAAATAAACTTCCTTAGAATCATAGACAGAATGATAATTTTCAAAAACATTTATCGTGATAAAATGTTAGGTATAGTTATATCTTAAATACTTTAATCTGATAAAAAAAATATTAAAAACATTAATTCAACGAAACAAAAGCACCGAATCAAATTTAATTAAAATTCATTAAGCAGAACTTTATTTTTTTAATCATATAATTATATTACACGTCTCATTTAACGCATAAGTTCATTATTTATTTAAATGATAGCGATAATTAAAATTTAAAGTAGTATCCACCCGCAAATTAAATTGTTCCAGGGACCCAGATGCATTTAAGGGTTAACTCGTCACTGAGTCGACGTTTAAAGAAATAACTGAGTTATCCCTAATTTGATTATGAGCAAGTCGTAGTATTGCTTCAATGGTTTGTCATTTAACCCTTTATTGCGGGCTTAATAAAGGGACATTGTGGACCCGCGCATTTTGTTTTTGTTTTACCGATTAGAATTCTGAGTGACTGGTTTTGTAGGAAATAAATTTATAATTTATTTTATTACTTAGTAACGTTCTTATCTTATTTTATTATTTTCTCATAAAGAATTTTAAGTGCAATTTTATTTAATTGTCAAGATCAATCAAAAAATCATGTCTTCTTACCTAGGTATATATTATTGGTGTAACCCAATAGTAGTAATATAAAGTAACTAATGATGTGCTATTAGTCAGTTCAATAAAGAAACGAATCTTCAATGGCGGCCAAAGCTGACTTTGACAGATGGTAGGATCAGAAAAAAGAAAATAAAAATAACGTAAATTGATAATTATTTTATTAATTATTTCAAATTGTTTGTTGACAAACTTTTTTGTTATTGTATTTGTGTATTTATATGAATTATCATATTTACGTATACAGAATGTAATAAAATCCCCATAATACTTGTAATAAGCCCATAAAACTGAACAACTTTTCCCAAAGAACATATTTTGTCAAATTCCAATAAAACATTATTTACTTTCGCAAATGCATAATTGTCATTGTAAATTTATGATAAAAACGAATATAGGGAAAATCAAATACATTTTAGTGATTTTATTTTTCCCTTTTTTTTGCATACCGTACGGCCGTGTGTGAGCGAGAGGGAATGATAAGCGCCGCCATTGAAGATTCGTTTCTTTAAAGAACTGACTAATATAAACATTAACATAACTCTAAATCGATATTCTTAAATAATTAAAATATATAAATCGTCGAATTATAATATCTCACTCGATTCAAACACAAATACAGACTAAAAAACGACAAGCCAACCCTCGTTCCATATTTGAATTTTTCAAAGGTCCAATCTACATTATCTGTGCAAATATAAAACCATAGACAGCGGAAATGCTTTAATATTTGTCAACGTCACATCCCCATTGCTTGCTTTGGAATAATATAGAAAAAAATGGCTACATTTTTTTTCGCAAATGAACCGTGTCGTTTCTGGCTCCTCTTATTAGATTAACAGGTCGATTTGGAATTCTGTATGTGGATGTTTATTTTACGGAAATGAATCGCATTTGTAGGGTTGGATATTGTTGACTCAGCGTAATGTATTTATATTTAATGTGTATCATAGCACATTTGGATTGATACATCATATTGTGTGTGTTGTATATTTTCAATGTTGTTGTATACCTAAGTAATTAATGTACGTTTTTAATTCATAGAATCAGTTATTAGTTTACTCTTTTAGAGGTTGAAACCTATAGAAAACGTATATTATGAAAGAATTATAATATAAGAATAGAGATAATTATATATCTTAATATATATAAATCTCGTGTCACAATGTTTGTCCTCAATGGACTCCTAAACCACTTAACCGAATATAATAAAATTCGCACACCATGTGCAGTTCGATCCAACTTGAGAGATAGGATAGTTTAAATCTCAAATCGTTTTAGAGAAAGCGGGCGAAGCTGCGGGCGGTAAGCTAGTATTATATAAGAAAAGATATAGAAGAAATATAAAAAGAATTATATGCACTAAACATATTTAAATATTGTGCATCTTTCAAATTGTAAATTTTACGCCGCAAGCTTAGCTCTAAATCGCGACAAGCTATGAGTCCAATACACAGATTTAAGTCCTTCCAAGAGCAGATCAAGTAAAACAATAAAAGCCTTCCCAGCTTCACAATACATTGAATCCTTAATAACATTGTATTGTTATAACGTGACGGACTTTAAACTTCATTACAGTATGAGTCTAATCCCGCCACACATTAACAACGCGTCTGTTGCCGACAGTATTGTGCTCGACCAAACATTCATGGGAATCACTTTGGCAGTTTTGGGTAGACTTGCGACTTACGTGCGATTATTTGTCGTGGCTGTTGATTTGAATTGACACATATTGTGACGCTGTAAAACGTTTAAAATTTAATACATAATTACGATAGTAAGTTCCGTTTCGTGTTTATATTTAAACAGTGTGTACGTCATCTTTTTTTAATCATTGAAATGTGGTTATCTATTGACATAACCGTTATCGGTAATCATTGTGTTGTGGCAGAATGCTAGTTCATTATACAATGCTATTTTTCATCTATAGATTAGAAAGAGCGCTACTATCCACGCTATCAGATTACTTATGTAACGATACTATTTTTAAATTAAAGGCTTATTGTTATTTTTTATACACAAGCTGATAATTGAAATGAAATATTTTTGCAACATTTTTATGCATTGAAACTTCTTTTCGCGTTGAAAGTAAAATTTCGCGGTCGTTTCATGGCAATACCGTGACGTCATTGAGTAATATGACGATTTTGATGACTTTTAATATTTCCAAAGAAGTTTCACTTCTGACATGTGTGCTCGGCACACACACTCATAGAACTCATTCGAACCAACAATTCCCGGAAATGAATGACAAAATGAATATTTTTATATTACAAATATGTACAATTTATTCACCTATTGTTTTTTTATCACCTAAATATGATCAATGATCATCTACTGACATCGCTATAGAACGTGATAAAAATATTAGGTACCTAATCATTATTCATAATTAGACATCGGATTATATGCATTTGCATATTTGCATATGCAAATGCATAAAACTCTCTAATTACGGCGTTAGTGCATATTTTAGCCTTTTTCCCCAATCGTGCATATTTCGTGCATAAATCGTTAAGTAGCGGGAGTTTTGATTGGTCGACTAACCTTTATTAGCCAATCAGAACGCTCAGCGAGTAAACAAACCCTATTTTGGCATGGCAAAATGGCAAAAAATTACAAAATGTGCTCCATTTTAAGTAAATTTTGAGCCATTCAAAATAGGGATTCTATCCCTTTTGGGGCTAAAAACGTAAAACACGGGTTGAATTCCAAAAAAGGGCTAGATTTAGCCCGGAAAGGTCTAAGGTGGCAACACTGGGCTCGCGGGTGACAAACGTCACAAATTTGCGCTCGAAAATTTGGTAAAAATGCTTAATTGTATGTTGGCACAAAAACTATACTCAATTTCAAGAAAATTTCAATGTTTTTGTACAATCTTTCATTTAAATATATAAAAATAATAAAGGTTTTTTTTATTTATATGTGCATATTTTAGGCATATCAGTCGTTTTTAGTGCATATTTCGGCCTTTTTTAGTGCATATTTGCATGCATATTTTGGCATTTTGTTAGTGCATATAATCCGATGTCTATTCATAATTATCATTGTTCATAATGAGGTAAACAGATAGTAAAATAGTCGAGAAGTTATTAAAATGGAAGACATTGCTAAACTCTTCGCATTAACTACGTAACTTGTGAAAAAACTTTTTATTTTCACCGAAGGTTTAAAATATTGACGTCAATAAATATAAAAAATATATTTATGTACGTTTTTAAATTAAACACAAAATAGTATTTCGGTCGCACGTTTACTCCGCATCTTCAAATATCAGCCAACGTCTTAGGCCAGCGTCTTGTTGCAAGTTCATATTAAATTAAACAGGCACCCAAAGTCATTAAGACCCGTCGAACGCATTTACACGGTTGGATCGCAATTTCGTATGTGGTCAATGTATTAAATGGTTGCCGTAATATTAGTTTATATTGTTCATTTTGATTATCGTTTATCCTTATTTATTTATTTTACAAACAAGAAACGACAAAGCAGAAAATGAACAATATTACAAAAAGGTATCATTTGTACAACAGGCGGCAGCCTTATTGCTGAACAGCAATCTCTACTTTTTCTTGCCGGTTCTTCTCCGTAGATACTGCTTTCCGAATCGGTGGTAAATGTTAAAATATGTACCTAATGACGTTTCAAAAGTGCTTCTAAAAGAAGTCTAATTGAATAAATAAATGTTTGAGTTTGAGTCTACCAGCCAACCAAGGGCGGATCCAGCTTTAGTGCCAGGGGGGGTCACATAGTCGTCGTCAAGTTACAAAAGCTATATTTTGATAAATTTAATTGATACGTAGATAGTACATTAAAAAAAACCGGCCAAGTGCGAGTCGGATTCGCGCACCAAGAGTTCCATACAAATATTTTTATATGTTTTAACTTTAAATTTATGGTTTTTGTAATTTTTCCTTTATCTGTGCTATAAGACAGTGTGCTTCCTACAAAATTTCAAGATTTTCTGTTCACGGGAAGTATATATACCCTGTAGGTTTTGATTACTGCCGAGTGGCGACACTTGCGAATGGCGAAAATTTTCAGCATAAACGGCTGTATCTTTTTCAATGCGTTTGCTAGTATTTTCATTTATTCACAACTGCATGGGACAATAGAGTTGAGTATACAATATAAATTTCAGCATAATCGCTCAATGCGTTCATGAGAAAATGGGTTCTAGAAAGGGTAAGAGGAGGCAATTTCGAAAACAATCCCTTGACGTTGATCTCTTTTTTCACCTAAGTATTAATATTAATAATTTTAATTTAACGCTGCCTCTGAACGGTATTTTAAGGTTTCCAACGGTGCGCTTAAAAAAAATTTACTCCTGTACGACAGTTCGTGTAGCGTTGAAAATTGTAAAAAAAAACATTTAATTATAGAAGGTTGAAATGCTTATGCTTATGAAATCAAACCGGCTGAGTGCGAGTCGGACACGCGCACCGAGGGTTCCGAACAAACCTATTTTTTATATTATGATGTATTTTAAAATTCATGTTTTTCGTAATTTTTTCCTATATCTGTGTGTACCAACTTTCAAGATTAAGTGTTGATGAGAAGACGTACGATAATTTGCAGCATAAATCTTCTGTATCTTTTGATTGCGTAGATTTGAGTATATGCAATGATATTTTATGTATAGATACGTTATATACTCACAAGATATCCAAAAAAAATGCTTCCTATGCAGTGTCAGGCACACACAAATACAAGTTTCATTTTACTTAATTTATTACATTGACAGACTGTATAAGAGAGATGGCTCTAATAAAATGATATAAACAAAAAAGACAAAGATAGTTTGTCACTTCCGCGCAGGTGTAAGCAAAAGTCACAAGAATTCACCAATTAAATATAAATAAACAAATAGTTGCCATGGCAATTGGCATAGACTAACGACACAGAAGGTTCAATGTTATAGATGTTACGTTTCCTGCACACGTAAACAAATGTGACAATTTCATTTACTATTTAATTATTATTATGAAGTTGTATTAAAATGAATGAATGAAAAGAGCAGTGGTGGCTCAGTGGTGAGACCTCGGACTTCGAATCGATAAGTCTGGGGTTCGAGACCAGGCGAGCGCGCAGGAATTAAATTGATTTTTCAATTTATCTGCGCATGTTGTAACATCACCACTGCTCGAACGGTGAAGGAAAACATCGTGAGGAAACCGACATGTCGAAGAATTAAAAAGTTCGACGACATGTGTCATCCGCCAACACGCACTTGGCCAGCGCGGTGGATTATGGCCTGTACCCTCATAGGAGGCCCGTGTCCCAGCAGTGGGAACGTATATGGGCTGATGATGATGATGATGATGATGATTAAAATGAAAAAAAACTTTTTTGGAGATATAACTGTATTAAGCATTTATTACTAGCTGTGGTGTTCGTTTTCGGTCATCATCATTTCACCCGATAAACACCCACTGCTGAGCATAGTCCTCCTTATAGAACTCCATACGGACCGATCTTACGCTATTCGTTTCAAGGCAGTTCCCGGAACCCGTACATGGTCATCACTCCAACTTGTAGGATATAATAATAGTGGTGCCTAGATGAAAAAAAGTATGAAATAAAAGAAAGGATGAAGTATAAGCCTTTTTTATCTAAAACACAAATAAAATGTATGTTCAATAGCTATTTACAGAAAAGCAAATAGCATTTTTCGTCAGTCTGTAGCGATAATCTTTTCTTTAATGTATACGTATATTCAACATCATTTTTGCAAACAAACATTTTTGCCATCACGATTTCATTGTATATAATAAATAGATATATTTGTTAATTACATGCACTGTGTGGATTTAAATATTAAAATAATCAAGTATTTACCCAAATCAAAATTAATAAAATAGCCGTTCTATTTTCAATAATCGTATCTGCATGATAATCTTTGAACACAGTGTGCGCTAGCTTTGTCACACTAGTGATTGAAGCAATGTTATATCCCTTTCATTATTTCAATACAAGTGTCAAGCAAGTGTCATTCATTAATAATTGCAAATTGTTATTTTTGCTCTAAAATTATAATATTTTAATACATTTACCTGTGATATGATATTCCTCTATCTTTCTTTATTTTACTATCGTAATTTGTGCACTTTCTGAATACACAAGAAGGCATTATTGATAATTTTAACGTTTATATCAGCATGTACGTTCGCTGTCACAAGTCACAATCTGACTGATTCCACTGGTCCCAATTAGGACCAATTCACGGTTTACGTTTTGGTGCGTTGGTAACGTATCTACCTCTGGTTTCTATATATAATATCATTGAGTATATGATATAAATTTCAAATTTTCGTTTTCATCCGCGCGTTTCTGAGAAAAAAGGTATGTTTTTTTGCCATTATTCTTGTATCTCTACTATAAGATTTTGCTTCGTACCAAATTTCAAAATTCTGAGTTTACGGGAACTACCCTAGGTTTTGATTTCCTTGCGAATGTCAAAATTTGCAAAAAAAAATAATTCTATCTGTTTGTTTGTCCCTTTTACTCAGGAACGCGTAGAGGTAACAAGTTGAAATTTATATCGATTACTTTAATCTACGGCCCCTTGATGCTGTGAAAAAATCAAACGTATAAGCCAATGTAATCAGAAGATACAGTCGTTTATACTGCAAATTATCGCAAATTTCGACATTCGCAAGGGAATCAAAACCTGAGAGGAACTTCCCGCCTTGCTTCCCGTTAACACAGTCTTGTAATTTAGCAAAAAGTATCGTCTTATAGCACAGATATAGGAATAATTACGAAAAAAATGATTTTTTAAATTACATATTTTAATGAAAAATATATTTTTTAATAATTAATTTTAAACCTACAATCCACACCGGGAACGAATCTTGAAATTTGGTTTTATAGCACAGTTAAAGAAAAAAATGCTTAAAACAAAATGTAAAGATACTATTATTTAAAGATATTTAAAAAAAATTGGTTTGTTCGGACTTCAGAGCCCTCGGTGCGCGAGTCCGACTCGCACTCAACCGGGTTTTTGCCCTAATTTTACTGTATTTTCTTTTGTTATTTACCATTTATTGAACCTGATATCTGAACTGTATCTGTAGCCTTGTTTAATAAAAAAATTTTTTTCTATTTTATGTCGTATCCACGAACGAACTGGGATATTTTGATATTTGAGGTTTTTTTGAGAAAAGTGTAATCAGCAAAAGTTGAAGAAAATATTTTAATTACCTACAACTTTAATTCCGCAGTTACAGACTTTTTTCGAAAATCGAGAAAATTTGTTTTTTTTTCCTTAAATCGCGACCCCAGGTCACTTTTCCTCTAATTTTTGTTATATTTTCTAACGTTTGTAATTACTTTAATTGTTCTATATTACTTTACGTTTCAAAAGTTAACAATAACATCATGTTAAACAATATTCATTTGTTAATTTAAAAAAGTTAATATTAAATTAGTGATCCGCTTAGGTCGTGGACCTAGCCCAAGGGGGGGTCATGACCCCATGACCCCCCCCCCCCTGGATCCGCGCTTGCAGCCAACTTGGTAGGATTTATTAAAAATCCGAAAATTTGTTGTGTATGTCTTTCTTTCACATCGCATCGGACTGATTAGTTATTTTATGGTTTAATTTTTTGACTGGAGATGATATATTATGATGATTGACGTTCCATGTACCCGGACAAAGTGGTTCGGATCGTCATTCTTTATTCGAACCGCTAGGGACTGGAACCTGCTTCCTGAATCTGTGTGTGAGTACAATATGGAGGTCTTCAAGAGGTGAGTGAACAGGTACAATCTAGGGCAGCGTGCTCCATCTTAGGCCACATCTCAGCTTACCATCAGGCGAGATGTGGCCAAGCGCTCCCCTATTTTAGTATAAAAAAATATTGACTATAAATAATTAATAAAATGACATAATAGATTTTATTAAACATTCTATAGATTGTATTTTTATATGTAAATAATATGTATTATCATCTTCTTCTATACATATACATATAATAAATCTGTAGAAGGGTCAATTCTGAACATTGAAAATATTGAAAAAATAAATAGCAGGGGGTGTTACTGGATCGATACCAAACCCAAATATGTGATTAAAAAAAATTTTGTCTGTCTGTCTGTCTGTCTGTCTGTCTGTCTGTATGTGAAGGCATCACGTGAAAACTAGCGGTTCGATTTCGATGAAACTTGGTATAATTATACCTTATTATCCTGGGCGTAAAATAGGATACTTTTTATCCTGAAAAAATACGTAGAAAAAAATTAATCTTAATTTTTCAGTTTTATCCATACATATACGTTGTTCCGTAGAACCGCGAACACACGTTGCGTATTATTATAGGCCTAGCGGTATTTGGGAATTGGGTCCAATAGATATTTATAAGATTTTATTGTCAGAGGTACCTACTCAAAATGGAGAAATAAACCATCCACGCGAAGACCGACATCCGCGCGGACGGAGTCGCGGGCGGAAGCTAGTTTATAATAAAGATCTTGCATGTGGTGTTAGCCTATAAGTAGCTGTTATATATAAGTTATTTTGTGTTCTTGTTTCTGTATGTATGTGATGATGTAAACAACTGTTGGCTGACCTTAATTAAATAAATAAATAATATAACGATAATCTACATAATGATAAAATCATAATAAATAAGCGGATTCATTATGTATGTACACATAAGCCAATTTAAAAGTCAATTTAATCAGCATAGCAGCATCGCAGTAAAATATACTTGGTATGAAAAAACTAAGAGTAATATAATATGATATATTATGTATTTAGATATAAGTTACATATTATGTAATATCGACATGATTTTAAAAGAGCAACTATGGAGTTTCTTGCCGGTTCTTCTCCATAGATCACTGCTTTCCGAATCGGTGGTAAATGTTAAAAATAATTATGTAATGACGATTCGAAAGTGCTACTAAATAGTAGTCTAATTGAATAAATGAATGTTTGAGTTTGAGTTTAATAAAGATAATGAATAAACAGATTGATAGATTACCTAAATAAATAATTTAACAAATTACATAGGTACTCAGTTTTCTCAAAATATTATTTCAGTTATTGATTAAATTATAATAACCATTTCTTATTTCTATTGTAACCTATGCAACGTATCAAACGTTGCATTGGTCCTTTATATATAATACATACATATAAAAAACTGTTTATATGTATGTATGATATATATATAGGACCAATGCATTACATATTATCGATTTCTCACTAATCCATGTTTCATTGGTGTTTCTGTACATCTGTTGTCGATTTGCGACCTGTAATTTGTGGACATTAGTAACATTGGTTTCAAATTAGTTTCATACGTCTTCATTGCATTCATTTTTAATTTAAACGCTTTTTGATTATTGGTTGAACGGTAGTGGGTATTGATTAATCACATGTGTTAGTTTTTATGTTCAACTGTACTATGTATCTACACTAATAATAATATTATAAGGAGGAAAACTTTGTTTGTTTGTTTGTAATGAATAGGCTCATAAACTACTGGACCGATTTTGATGAAATTTTGCACAGACAATCTTTAGACCCTGAGAAAGAAAAGCTACCTTTTATTGCGAAATATGTACCACGGGCAAAGCCGGGGCGGACCGCTTGTTGGGTATAAATTTTGTTGCATAGTAAGTAGTTAATTATGTACATTTCGAAGAATTTTTAATATTATGATGACTTACAAGTTACAACACATGAATTATAACATGAAAGTTTAAAAACATTTTATTTATTTTGAACATAAAAAGTAATTCTAAGGTTGTATTTGTTTGTTATTTAATCCACCTCACGATCAAATGATTACCTACAATGCACAACCGTACAATTACTTCGATCTTATTCAAATCGAACGCTATAAAACATAGTTTATTAAAATCAATTTACTAAGGTTGATAAAATTTTACATTTAACCCGCAGGTGTTTCTTACGCTAATGTAATCTGAACATCTGGTGCTTATGCAATATGCAATCTACGTGGTATTAGGGAAATTGAAGGTATGAAAAACTTCTGGAACTCTGAATGACTAACTTGGAAAATTTGATTAGAACTTTCTCGAATGTTACGTGTGACGTCATGGGAATTGGGAGTGCATACTAATGTTTGTTTGAAGTATTCATTTAGTATTAAATGTAGTAATTTATACATAGTTTGGCAATTCAGAATCTCCATTTGAGAGATATTACCCGCCCGAGGTGTTGCCTCCCTGTAAGTACTTGCATACTAGCCAAATCCTTCCACTTGTATTACTTTTTTTTGTTCTCGGTCGATGTTTCGCTCTCATTATAAAACTCGGAAATCCTTTGCACATGATCACGGGCACAAAGCTTACCGACGAACGATTCAAAACGACCACTATAACATATCTTATATGGTAGGTACATCCCTTCATATCGAATTATAGGTAATAATAGCTGTGTAGTATGTATGACGTATGCTGCACAAAAAGAAAAGAGAACCATAATGCATTGAGATAATTTTACTACGTATGGAGGAGACACCACGAACAAAATCTGTGCGCCATTTTTTTTGCTCTAAATTTTAAAAATTATTATCTAGTTAGGTACTTACCGATGAAAGTTATTCCTTTGCACTTTTCCGTATTATTTGTGCAATATCGTAACACACACGAAGGCATATTTTATGCGTTTCACTTTAAAACAAATAAAAAATGAGCGTGCAGTTACGCCATATGGCGTATGTTGAGCGGAACATAAGTGATGTAGGCGGTGTCGTCTCCATATGTATATCTCAATGCCATAATGGTAAGAAATTTGTATATAATTTATAAGTTAACTTAACCTAGCTAACTGCGTCTGTCAAGCCAAAAAAAAATATTATCCTGTCTACTTTTATGAATTTCTTATTAAACAGTAATAAACACGTTTAATTGTGACATCATCTTTATCCATTCCAAAATTACAAAAGAGTTAAACAATACTAAAGATTAATCATTCCAAACAATTGAAAAATGAGTTCTACGCCTTTACAGATACGAAATCAATCTGCACATCAAAAACAAAGCCTAATGGATAAGTCGATTTGATGGTAATTAATGATGTTAGAGATTAATAATAAGTCAAAAAGCGTAGAAGCAAGTGAGTGGGAGGGGAAATGAAGATGTCACGCCGTAATCGGATGGTCGGAGGAGACGTGACTTTGATAAATAGCCGTCAATGTAGGGAAACACGGGTGGTGCAAGTTAGAGGTGAGGCGAAGAGCGCTTCGAATTGGTAGCTCTGACAGCACGGCTGTATGGTCAAAATAATTGTGAGTAAAATGGAATCACAATTAAAGAAAAATTAGTGAGTTTTGCCTTTAGAACAAGTATTTCTTCTTATTTATCATGATTTATATTTACATTTTACACATATCAAAATAAGAAAATCAATATTATTTTTTAACAAATAAGTGCAAAAAATACTTTGTTGACAGCCTATTCACAATCTTAAAATAAGAAAATCAATATTATATAAACCATAAAAATACTTTGAATTTTTAGCAACTGAGAATTATGAATTCCCGTTAAAGGTGTTAATTTTCTCTATATGCATAAGCATAGATATTATTATGCATTTAAATACTGACCTGCATTTATTTCATCCCTCAATCGCCTAATCGTTATTATTTCAAACTAGCTTACCCCCCTCGGCTTCGCCCGCTTTGTCTAAAACCTAATAAATTATATACTAAAACCTTCCTGTTGAATCACTCTATCTATTAAAAAAAACCGCATCAAAATCCGTTGCGTAGTTTTAAAGATTTAAGCATACAAAGGGACACAGGGACAGAGAAAGCGACTTTGTTTTATACTATGTAGTGATAATAATCAGGCGATTGATAAACTGAGCCGCGCGACTTCCAATGTACAAAAGTAAGTACATATTTCTATAGCATATTCGTTATTCGGATACACGCGATACACTACCAAGTATCAACAAAATATTTTTTTCCTGAAAGAGAAACATATTCCGCATTAATCCTACTGCACTTCACGCAAAAACTGATGAATCGATTTTCATGAAATCACACACATAATGGATAACTTATATGTACACATAGAATAATTTTTTATCTCAGTAATCCCACAGGAACGGAAACTATGCGAGTCTTTCTTTGAAACGGGGGCGAAGTATTTTATACTATTAGAAGTATTCTGTATCTCTTGTGACTTGTAGCCCATCTTAAGCTAAGAAGACGTCGCGCTTACAAATAGGCTCAACAACAATTCCGCTACATCCACTCCGATTAATTGATTTAGATAAACGAAATGTTTTTATTAATGAAATTAAGGAAATTGTGTTCTGTTTAATTTATAAATCTTTCTAGTCTTACTGTCTACTTATAATATGTATAATGTAAAACTTTGGAAGCCCAATAATTGTAAATTAGCTGAATATTAAGCTAACCATGCATTAATTATATGTGTTTTACCTTTTTGGAGCATGCGAAATATGTTTATGTAAACATATTCCGCATTAATCCTACTGCACTACACGCAAAAACTGATGAATCGATTTTCATGAAATCACACACATAATGGATAACTTATATGTACACGTATAGAATAATTTTTTATCTCAGTAATCCCAAACATACTATGGTACTTACAATTTTTACGTAATATGATATTCGATCGCGAAGCTGTTACTTTTCTATTAATAAAATTATTAACATACTTACCATGTTCGTAGGCTATTGCAAGACATTCACAAATGTTTACATCACCATAATAAATACACCTATTAAGCTCGTTTCATAAACGCTATTATTTTTAGAAATATCGTCCGCATTGTACATTCACCCTAATCATTCTGCATATGAAAGTTAATATGAAGCGTTTATGCAAATACATTTTTTGCTATATCCAAGTAAATTTGCATTCATTTGAGGCCTCGTTTTTTGTTCAATGGCCCGTACTGGGCACAAATATTGTCTTTGTTTTTGGTATTTTACATAATGCCCTGGGTCTATGCAACGTTTTGAAAAATTAATACATTAATTTTTAATTCGCATTACATTTGAACGCTGGACCCTTTGTAAATTGAATTTTTTTGCGTGGAATATTTTTTGTTTACACCAGAGTTTAGAAAGATGATTTTTTATAAGCTTACTAAATGTGCATAGCAATTTTTCTTATCGCACTACAAATAAACACATATTGTGTGACGGTAACCTCATTTAGTTTAATATAGTAGGTACCTATAGGATAAACTAGTAATAAAATTAAAGTTTGACCCACACTTAACGTATGAAACCAATTAAATAACTATTAACTTCATAAAAATATCAAATCGATTTACAATCTGTTTCTCCTCAGCCGAGTGACTAGAGAGAAAGAAAGAGAAACAGTCATTTGAATACTCATTGCTAACTACTACTATTATATGATGCGTCTACCATACTACAATACCTTTTAACCCCCAACAAACCCACACTTCAAGGCAAACCACGGATAAATACGTCTTTGACACCCCTACCCTTATATGCACTACTGACCTATATGTATCCATGCTTAGGGCTTTCAATTATTTAAAGTGTAGGGTAGGGTTAAAAAGGTGTAAAGTATAGCTATGTTGTAGGGTAAAGGGTCTCTGTAAATCGCGACTTACGCACATCCGCAAAGTTCTGTTATTATAAAAAGTATTAAGATTTAAAAAAAAGTATTTAATATTACAAAAAAAAAAATTCCACATTGTGTCGGTTTACACTAGTTTCGACTACATCTCGATGTTTGATTGTTTTACGGAATATTTAAATTATTTTACTACATAAGAAATTCTTGATAAAACTCTATCTGACTTAAGTAAAGAATTGTAAGTTTTGTATTTTATTTTATTCTCTCATTAGGCGCTGAAAATTAATATTTGAAGAGGATTTGACGAAATCATAATTGTATCTTATCTCAATACTATATTATATCATAACCTATTCTAGAACAATCTCTTCTAGTCTGCCTTCTATTTTATTTAAACTTGAGTCACACCCCGGACACTCCATACAAAATTATCGTTTTGACAGTCATACTGTACAGACTGCAAATGTGTGTGTTAACGCTTTATGGTTGGCACATCTGTGACTTTTTTTTTTTTTTTTTTTTTTTTTTTTTTTTTTTTTTTTTTTTTTTTTTTTTTTTTTTATTATTATATACTGCTTCATGGCAATCTGTTGATCACAACAATAAGCCACTTTTTTGTGTGATATTTATCTGTTGGGTTTTTTTTTTTTTTTGCTTAGAAGGACACATCTCAAATGGATGTATCATTCCATCCTTACAAATCTGCCCTGTAGTGTTGGCACACTGTGTCTTTTTAGCCTTCTGTACTGAAGGCCTTGATCTCCGCTTAATTTAAAGGCTAGCTCATTTTTATGATTTGAAAGTCTTTTCTGGTAGGCGTCACTAAATTTAGTTATCTCCTGTTTGACAGTGGGTAGCTTTAAGTCTAAGTATATGATCCTATTACTGATGTATGATGGGATGTTAAATATAGTCCTTAAAGTTTTTGTTTGGAAGCGCTCCAGTATCTCTATATTACTATTACTAGCTGTGCCCCATAGTTGGATGCCATAGGTCCATATGGGTTTCAAGATGGCTTTATATACTGCTAATTTGCTTTCTGTCCTCATTTGTGAATGGCGTCCAATTAACCAGTAAAGACTACGAAGTTTCAAGTCCAGTTGCTTCCGTTTTGTCCAAATATGTTTTCGCCATGTTAGCCTTCTATCCAAGTGCATGCCTAAGTATTTAGCATTATCCTCTTGAGGAATGTAATCATTGTTCAATTTAACTGGTGGACATGTGTCTCTCCTGAGTGTGAATGTAACATGTTTTGATTTACTCTGATTTGCATGTATTCTCCAGTTTTTAAGCCATTCCTCTATTTTATAAATGTGATTTTGCAGGTGATCTGAGGCTATTATTGGATTTGAGTGAGTGGATAACAAGGCTGTGTCGTCCGCGTATGTTGCGACTATGGTGTTGTCTGAAGTTGGAAGGTCGGCTGTGTAAATAATGTAGAGAATCGGTCCCAGTATGCTTCCCTGTGGAACTCCTGATTTGATCTCATACAGTTCTGATGTCACTTCATGAAACTTTACTTCAAAACAACGTTTGTAGAGATAAGATTTGATAATGTGTAGGAATGAGTGAGGGAGCATCTTTTTAACTTTGAATAATAAACCGTCATGCCACACTTTATCAAAGGCCTGGCTAATATCTAGAAATACTGCTGAACAGTATTTCTTTTCCTCCAAAGATCTGCTTATAACGTCTACAATACGATGAATTTGCTCAATTGTTCCGTGATTCTCCCTGAATCCAAATTGGTGGTCCGGGGTGATGTCGTTAAGATGTACTTTCAACCTGTTTAGTATGATCTTTTCGAAAAGTTTACCCATTAACGGTAGAAGACTTATGGGCCGATATGATGCAACTTCATTTGGTATCTTATCAGGTTTGAGTAACATTATTATTTGTGCTATCTTCCAGTGACCTGGAAAGTAATTCAATCTTAAGCAGGCATTAAAGATGTTGACGATTGCTACTATACCCTTTTTTGGTAAGTTTTTCAAGAGAACGCTATCTATGCTATCGAATCCTGGTGATTTTCCATCCTTAAGGTTTCGTATTTCATCCGCTACTTCGGAAGGGCTAGTGTATTTTAATGGAGGACACATTTGATCTGCGCTTTCCAAATAACTACGTATCTCAGAGCTATGCTCCGGTCTCAATTCTGGAAATGGTTGAAAAACGTTGCACAAGTGTTCACCAAATATTGTAGCCTTTTCCTGGTCTGATCTCGCCCACATCCCATTGGCTTTTCTGATGGGAGGGATCTGTTTTCTAGGACGATTTAGTTTTTGTGTTGCTTTCCACAACGAATAGTCTGTGTCCGGACTCGGGGTTAGGTTAGATAAAAATTCTTGCAAATTATTGTTGGTATAACTTTTTATTAGTTCCTTGAGTTCGTTAGAAGATTTATTTATTTATTTTTTTTTTTTTTAATCTCCTCTAAACCTGCAATCTGCCTTATTAAGCATTAAGCTGGTGGTTAAAAGTTTTAATGTTGGCATGCATGGCAAACGCCCAGTGGCATCTCCATATAATATTTTCTATGATCAAGGTGAGTCTGATTCTACGGTGGAAGGAGGTCTTGAGGAGCTCTCCGTTTTATGCGCTTAAAAGTGCGAGTGGGCTCCATCATGTTCCAGACAAGTACGTTGGGATGATTTTTTATACGGCTTTTATATGTCTTAAGTTTCTTGAGAATTTCCTCTCTAACAGTTGGAATAAACAAGTCACGGTGAAGATGGCAATTGCTAATGAACCACGGGGCCCCAGATATGATACGAAGTATTTTTGACTGGAAACGTTGTATAATTTCCAGATTAGAGTGAGCTGCGGTGCCCCAAAGTTCAACTCCATATGACCAAATTGGTTTGAGGATAGACTTGTATAAAAGAAGTTTGTTGTTCAGTGAAAGGCCAGAGTTACGTGCCAAGAGCCAGTACAATTTGCGAAACTGTACACTAAGAGCTTTCCTTTTTGTGAATATATGTTTCTTCCATGTAAGACGTCTGTCCAAGTATATACCCAAGTAACGCACATCTTCTGACTGAGGAATTGTTATTCCGTTAAGTTGAACGGGTGGACAAGTATCGCGTCTAAGGGTAAATGTCACTTGCACCGACTTCGTTTCGTTGGCTTTTATTCTCCAGTCTTTAAGCCAAACTGAGACATCATTTAAGCTTTGCTGTAACATTTCCGAGGCAGATACAGGATCCTCATGCATTGCGATGAGAGCAGTATCGTCAGCAAATGTTCCAACGAGGACATTTTCTTTAGTCGGTAAGTCATAAGTATATATTAGATATAATACAGGACCCATTACGCTGCCCTGTGGAACACCAGCCTTAATTTCGTAGAGATTTGTTCTGTCGTCTCCATGCTTAACATAGAAGTGTCGTTGTTGAAGATATGACTTTATGATTAGGTAGTAGTTTATAGGTAAAGCTTGGAATATTTTATAAAGAAGACCCTCATGCCATACACGATCGAATGCCTGCGAAATGTCCAAAAATGCTGCTGAACAATATTTTTTGTGTTCGAATGCGTTATTAATCATCTCGACCAAACGATGGACTTGTTCAATCGTGCCGTGACCTTTGCGGAAGCCAAATTGATGGGTCGGTATTAAATCAGATTTGGCTAGCAGTGGAGTCAGGCGTTTCAGAATGAGAATTTCCAAGATCTTTGAGGCAACGGGTAGTAGACTTATGGGGCGGTAGGAGGACACGTTTTCTGGAGCCTTTCCTGGTTTGGGAATAAGTATGATTTCAGCCACTTTCCACTGAGGAGGTATGTATTCTCTTCGCAGTATAGCGTTATATATAGCAGTTAGTAAGGCAATGGCTACGGAAGGAAGTTCCTTCATGGCTTTAGTTGTTATTAAGTCATAACCAGGAGCTTTGTTTAAGCTAAGATTCTTGATTGTGGAGCGAACTTCACTTGCCGTGAACTTTTTTATGGGAGGTGAAAGCTGATGCGGTATCGATAGAGCTTCTGTTACTTCAGGTATCTTACTAGAGCCGTCAGCAGAGTTCGGCGTGAACACTCGCGAAAGGTGCTGAGCAAACAAGATTGATTTTTCAGCGTCACTTTTGGCCCACGTGCCATCATCCCGTCGAAGTGGTGATTGGAAAGATATTGGGCTTTTTAAAGATTTAGTTGTCTTCCACAAAGAGTAATCTGTTGCAGAGGTGGCATCTAAGCTGTGCAAGCGATTCTCTATTTCTATGTTCCTAATGTCTTCTAGAGTGTTCTTAACTTTCGCTAGTTTGTTAAATTTTTTCTTATCTTCTGGATGTCTAGAGGTATGCCACTGTTTTCTTGCCTGTCTCTTTTTAAGTATTAATTCGGTTGCTATTTGTGGATACATGGGTATGATCTTAATATCTCTGTGTTTGGGCGTAGCTTTCCAGGCAGCAGTCTGAATGCAATTGTTAAAACTCTCGACAGCTGTGGTTATATCGTCATCTGATTTCAAGTTTATGTGTTTATCTATTGTGCTGACTATAATTTCTCGAAAGTATTCCCAGTTAGTTCTACGAGAATGAATCCTGCAAGGTTTTGTTACTTCCACAGGCTCATTATACAGTACGGCTATGACAGGTGTGTGATCAGACGATAGGTCGTATGTAGATTTGCAATGTAGGGAAGAGATAGGAAGACCTTTCGTTACGAAAAAATCGACCAGGTCAGGATTCTTCTTTGGATCGGAAGGCCAATATGTCGGTTTTCCAGTAGATGTAACGCATAGGTTAAGTTGCTCGACAGCTTTCTTTAGTTCTAGACCCTTCGTAGTAGTTGTTCTTGCGCCCCAGTCAGTATGTTTGGCGTTATAGTCCCCCGCTGCAATGAATCTATTGCCGAGTTGATTAAAGAATGACATATATTGTTCAGCTTTTAGGTTGTGCTTTGGGGGTATGTAAAGCGCTGAGACCAGTATTGGGCCACTTGCACTCTCAATAGAGATGGTAGTGGCTTGAATTTCGTTAGTGCATATTGGATTGTGGACATAGTGTTTGACATTAAGATTTATTGAACACAGTTTTGTCTGAGGGATATCTGGTTCTATGCCATATTTTACGTAAATTACGGCGTTCGAGTATTTTGTCTCTAATGGCTTTTGGGTATTCGTTGTTCATCAGTGGTAACCTTTTTCGTTGTTTCGTGGATATCGCTGCTGCCTCATGAATTGTTTTATTGAGGTTTTCAATGGCTTCTTCTATGCTTTCAATAGTTTTGAACGGGTGTATGAGCTGAATTCTGCTAGTGATTGCGTCCTGGAACATCTTCCAGTTAGTTCTTTTGTTGTACAATCGTTCTGCTGGCTTCACCTATTGTTGTATTAAAATTCAATGTTACTGGCGTATGGTCTGAAGATAGATCCGTGCAAGTTTCAACAGTCAAGTAATTGCGGCTTACACTTTTGGTTATATAAAAGTCGAGGAGATCAGGAATTCGATTGTAATCTGTTGGCCAATACGTCGGCTCCTGAGGGGCGATACACGCTAGTTTTAAATCCTGTATAGTACTATATAGTTGCCTTCCACGGTGTGTGATTAATCGAGAACCCCAGTGGGTATGTTTTGCGTTCCAATCCCCACCGCAAATAAATCTGGAGCCGAGATTGGAGAAATACTCTATGTAGTCATTCTTGGTTATCGTGTGTCTTGGTGGGCAATACACTGCAGAAAAAGTTGTTTCAGCTTTTTCACTGATCATAACATTTATTGAAGTTGCCTGTATCTTATCTGTACGGTATTGTTCTAGTTCGTAATGTTTGATGTTGTTTTTTATTATTACTGCAGTTCCGCCGTGACTATTACCTGACGGATGGTTAGTTGTGTATACTGTGTAGTTTGGTATTTTAAAGTAAGATTTTGCAGTGAATCTTGTTTCAGAAATTAATGCTATATCGATTTTTTCTGTTTTAAGAAATGCTTGAAATTCGCGACGGCGTTCAGTTAAGCCGTTGGCATTCCAAGTGACTATTCGGATGGAATTAATCATTTTGTTATTAGGCTTGACACTAGCTGGATCATACGATCCATCATATTGTCCATCATGCTAAGCATGATTTGTTGGAATTTAGCGAACATTTGTTCTAGTCTGTCGGAAGGGTTTTCAATTTCAGATAAATTCTTGATTGGTCGATCTTTTGTTACATCTGCATAGCTTCTCTTCTGTCTGTAATTAAACTGTCTTGGATTAGGTCTTGGTTGTTCTTGTGTTTTTGTGTCAGTACTTGACTGGATTGGGATTTCTTTTATGTTTGATTTGGTTTTTAGTAGTCTTTCTTTATATTGTTTATATTTAATGCAGCCCTTATAGCTTGCAGGATGCTTTTCTTGACAATTCGCACAAGTGGGATCTGTTTCGGGTGTTTTAGTGCATACAGAAGTGGGATGTTCGTTGCCACATTTAACACATCTGAATGGTCTAAGGCACTGGTTTTTGGTATGTCCAAACCTTTGGCATCTTTTACATTGCATTATTTCATTTTTCTTATAGGGAGCTTCAAATGCAACTTTCATTTGGCATAAATATTTTAATTTGAATATTTCTTTATTATTTTTATTTGGTTCTAGGTCCACAAAAAATACAGGTAATGCTTTTTTGGTTGACCTATGCAAGATATTTACTATTTGTCTAACTTCATGTCCTTGCTCTCTTAATTCTTGCTTAATTAGAGAAATGTCTTCAGTAGCATGTAGTCCTCGTAATACAACTCTGTATGCTCTCTCACATTTTAATTTATAAGTGTAATGCGATATATTATTTTTGATGAAGTGTTCTCGGATAGCTTTGTAAGTTTGAACATCATTTGGCATTAACTTGATAATATGCCCTGATCTTAAAGTTGTCATGTTGTATGATTTGTTATCCACAATTGTATTTAAAGTAGCTTTTAATGCTGTGACATCCATGACTCCAGTCACGAAAATTGGTTCAGGCTTAGGTACATATTCCACGTCCTTGTCAGGTACTTCTGTTTCCTCATCAGTTAGGATGTCGTATTTGTTATGTGTAGGTACATTGATGATTGAAGACGTGTGCCTTGATTTCTTTATGTTCTCATTATCTATTGGGCTTGTTTCTTTTCGTTTTTGTCTTATGAGAGGTACTTTGTCATTCTGCCACTGAATCGAACTGATCACTGTACCTTCTCTAGTGTCTAATTTCTCATTTTCTATTTTATTGTCTCCAGTTTTATTTACTGTTGGTAAACTGTTACTACGATTTCTAAAGAAGATATTTTTATTTAATTTTTGCTGTATCATATTATTCTTAGGACTAGAATTTTTTCGGGTGGTTTCGCTCATATTGTTCCCACGAGTAAGGACGAACTAAGTAGTCACTTGAAGGGTGACGCCTATTCCTCCAAGAAGGCTCCATACAACAACGTTGGCCGGGTCCGTTGAGGTTGGCGCTATCAGCTTGCTACCTGCAAGCCATTCATCCTTTCGGCGCGTATCCCACCTTAGGATTAGGGTGAATTTTTAGAGAGGCTTTCTACCTCGTGACACGGGCGATTAAGCCAATGCCCCCGATCTCAGGACTAGACCATGAGATTGCGGGTTGAGGAGGTCATTTCCTACCCCCAACATAACTTGTTTCTTAGGCAGGTTGCATCGGGTTAGTTACCGCCGCCCGAGACTCGGCGTTGTTGCTCGTTTGGCACCACCCAGGGGAGACGTGTAGGGTGAGTCTAGGAATAGATGGTAAATCCTACGGACGCGAGCAACTTCCTCCCCCTATCTGTGACTAGCGTAAAAAAAAATTCACGTTTTTCTGATGAAATACATCCGTAAACATCACAATATCTAACCATTTTCTACGAAAAACGATAATCACTTCTTCTTCTTCTTCTCTTAAATAATGGCTTCAACGATAATCACAAATACAAAATAATAAAATTACTTTAAGTCAATTTGATTAATGTTGTCAATCTTCGTTGCGTATCGTCCCTGTAGAAAAATATGGACCATTTTATGTCTGATCGTGCGGGGTGAGGTAAGTGTTTAATTTTGGCAGGAGGCGGAGAGTGTCCGTTCTGTAGCGTTTAGCTACTATTATGTATTCTGTGCTTGAGTCATATTTATTCTTTCATCAATATGAATTTATATTCGTAACACGTATAGACGTGCTTTAAATTTCCTTTTCTTTATCATTAAAACTTACTTTAACTCAACCACAAACTCCGTATCAGAAAGTTAGAAATTAATATTTATTTTTCTCTCTCTACATTAGTTATCGTAACCTTGCTTGAATGTCACGGACATTTTAGGTCGAGTACATATTCAACCTTTTTTATTTGTCAATAATTTTTGTGTAAAATATTATCGCAAGCTAACATTGATTATCTAACAAGCTTATCTTATGAGCGTTCGATGAAGAACTGACGGTGGTTGGTGATTGTTGATTTGTGGTGATAAACTGATAACTGATCTGATTTGATCAAAGGCTATCATAATCTAATATTATGGGCTACCTATCTGTCATCAAGCTACGGCCAATATCCTTAATTTGAGGCCAGACAAGTTACATGGTCTACATAAAGCAGCGATGCCAATTATTATGCTATATTTTTTTACTGAAGCATTGAAGTAAGCAGTGTGTATGTCTAAATAAGTACATTCTATTGCATTTGCATAGCTTCTATCGCGGGCCTTGAGCGCGGGGACCGAATCGAGAAATTCCGTAACGAAAAAACCTCACGCTCCCCACTCCATCGGGCGGAGGTGTGGCTTGAAGGCATAGCATGCAATAGCTTTACCGCGGTAGTCCCCGTGTGCCACGCGTCGTTTTTTTTTTTATTTCGTCCGTTCTTCAAAGACCACCGCGCATATTTTTTCTCCAATATTATAACAAAAATAAAAACATTATAAAAACAAAAATAACAACATTATATTTCTGTGGTTGAGTAAGGAATGTACTTTTCAATACTATTGCCAAGGACAAGGACAGCTTCCTACGCGATCTTGGAAGGCTAAGTCCAAGGTTTATATCTCACCACAAAGGAAATATATTTATGTAAGAAGAAAATGAAAGCTCTCTTACGTCACAGCCTTGAACTTCACGTGTTTAACATTTTCTAAGCCATTTAATACTGACCTTGGTTCAGGATAAACAAGATCTTTAGATGTTTGAGATGGCAGTTAATTTCATTCATGAATTCATTCTGTGTTAGTTGGATTTTACCTCAAAAGTTTTCTCAAAAAGATACATTTTAGTAGCCTTTTAGAGGTGATAGAAGGTAAGACTTTAAATTTTGTTTCATGTTTGCGAGGATTTATAATAATTCTTAATTCTCATCGCAATATGTATTCAAACTGTATTCATATTATGTTTTGAGCAAATCCATGTGGATTTTTAGGTTTGTACCTACGGTATTTATTGCCTTGTATTATTTTTTGGAAACATATTATCGGCCTTTTATGTGAAATAATGTTTTGTGTATAGTCTTTTAAAAAACATAATCAAAATAATTTTAATCTGTAATTAATTCAGAGTAGTATAATTATTAAAAAAAAGAAAGTCGGTTCGGTGCATATTTGAATAAACAACGGTAAGTTAGAAAGGGGTTTAAAAAAAGAATAGGATAGGACAAACCCTTCCGGCTTCGATTGAAATATTTGCAATTTTTCCGTCCAGTCCGCTGCGTACATTTGCAAAATTACGCGGAACATCTAACAAATGAACGCGGCACAAAACGCAGACGCCCTAATGTTCTCCCATCAAAGCCTTAAATGACACACGTCATTGCAATTACAGCTCCTGCATTGCATGACCATGGAAGGGTGGTAACGCCCATTGCTGGTTTTACTCCCACACTATACTCCAAGCGCGAACAAAACACGCAATGTATGGTTGTCATAGCGATAGTTCCAATGGGCTTCGCTGATATATTGCTGGGTGCGTGCAGGAATTATGGGCCAAATCCATCTCAGGATCCAATGACGTCATTTCGCATCTGAATGACAGGGTGGCGAAAGGGCAATACACATTGTCTATACTGTTTTGTATGTTGCAGGTATTTGCTTGAAATGGACGTAACAATTAGTGGATAATTAAACTTCTCATCTTATATATCGCTATCGCTGGTAGTGTAATAATAATTAGCGTAAAAATAACAATTAATGGCCAATTTAATATTTTAAACAAAATCAGTCTTCGTCAAGTTAAATAAGAGATGTTCTATATTTTTGAGTTCGATATACATTAATCGGTTTATGGGAAATTTTGTAATCCATGAGTTTAATAATTTCATTTATTTTGTATTATATTAAATAAGAATGCCTTTCTGTTTAGTATTTTACATTAGTGATATTTATCTCTTAGATTTTGATAGGTACTTAAATTGTACATAGAGCTCAACAGTTTCAATATTTTTAACTTCATCTCATTTGATTACTTTTAAAATTAAAGTCATATTTCACATAGTACAAATACTATAATTGGTACCCATACAATATTTTTATGATATTTTCTATAGTGACAACAATTCCCATTTCCAGTCATTTTCTAATCAGCTCAAGTTTAAACATTACCTGTACCTGTATAACGTAATTTGTGACGTTTCGGCAGCTTTCACATTCCGCCTGTCTCTTTGCACTTCCATTAGGAAATTATATCGGAATTATGTGCAATCCAGGCTTGGAAACGGAACAATACAGAACTGTAGATCATAATTCTTTAGGAAATTATTTAGTAGGTACTACGTGAGAGATAATATAATACTTGTAGTACCATAATTTAGTATTGTGAACCCATTGAGCCCGAGCGGCCCGATCGGTCCACGACACAATAGATTTTCTTTTGTGTCTGTGATTCCGGGGCGAGTTATTAGACAACTACGTGAACAGCTTTATATGCTGTCAAATTATTGAGTTAGGTTAGACTCGTGGATTCAACAGTTATTTGTTAGGTGCTTAGGTGCTAAATTATAACCTAACATTACTGACATTTGTTTAAAAAAATGTGGGATTTGCAGGATGTGCTAAATTATAACTTAACATTACTGATATTTGTTTTAAAAAAAATGTGGGATTTGCAGGATTTTGTTACTACTAATAATTTTATTTCTCCGTACGCTTTGTCCAATTTCGCAAAATTAATTAACTTCGGTTTTACAAGTGTTATACAGTGATGTTTCTAATTAGCTTGCAATTTTAAATTAATAGTAATCTGGAAATCCGTAATATCCCCAGAATGTTGCTTATTTCGGAAATCATAGAACTGAAAAAAATTGCATCTATTTAAAAATCCTATTACTGGCAGCAATATACATAAATATATAATTAACTTTTTTTTATTTTAGAGACATTCACGAAGTTAGGAAGGCATAAGAAATTTACTAAAACTGTAACTGCAAAAAAGCACCTCGGCCAAGCATTTAAATTTTATTGAAGCATTAATATTACCATATTTTCATAGAAATTCTCGAAAGCGCTAATCTCAAGGCAATGACCTCGCGTTTAAACTTCCACGTTAGTAAATTACAAATACATTATTATGAAGATTAACTTAAAATAAAATTAGTGTTCGGCCAGCGCAGCGGTCACGAAAGCATGAAAATATGTTTTATTACAAAGAACGCTGACTCAGTCGAATTTACCTTGGTTTGAAGACAAAGGTAGTATGTCTGATTTTTAAGGGACAAAACGCAAAACAACAATCCCACAATTATTTTTAGAATAACTGCCAATACCTGTAAACTATTACCTAAATAAATAAGGACAAATATTATAATAATAAAATAAGACTAGACAAATACAATATTAGTTACCACATGCTTAAAATTATTAAACAACATCTTGAACATTGTTACATATACGACAGAGATGATAATCATACTAATATTAGGTATCTAGTATATGAAATGGATTTTTGACTCTTTGCTCTAAGGCTCGTCTACGAGTGAAACCGCGCGGCATAGCTGGTTAAATATAGTACAGAACACCATAATTAAACGTGCAAACACCTCAGCAAAACATCCTTCCACCTCCTTCCACAGAGTTCTAGAGAACTGTGTCTGTGTGCTACAGGTGCTATGTGACACACACAAGCGCATTGACCTATTTATTCCCCATTTTTCTGTAATTACTCACCACTGCTTTGTTGGCCCCCACTGGGGGACTTATGCTGCTAAATACGACCACATAAACCTTGGAGATAAGCATTTTTAACGCAGATTCTGTTTATGACTTAACTACAGGCCAGTAAATTATTTTATATACGAAAGAGATATTATGAAAGAGTTATAACTTATATACGTAAAATAAAGTTAGGCTGACCAATTTGTAACCGGTAACAAAGTAATGTGAATGTAAATCTGGCAGGTATGAGTAAATTTATGTCTGTGTTATAACAGAGGTAGGTAGTATTGGATAGAATTTAAAGATCTAAACTATTTTAAAACTTATTTATATTGCTCAGTATACGCTAGGTTAAAGCATAGTTAGGCATAAACAAAGACGGTCGCGGAAGAATTCTAATCAATACCCGCGAGCGGCTCGACGGAACACAGTGGGGTTTTAGTCGGCTCCTTCCCCGGGGGCCGTGGGTATCTTTGGAAGATTTCCCCACTATTTAAAAAAAAAAGGTATAAACAAAGACAAATCCATACTAATGATCAACTGAAACCGGCAATACAATGAAACTGGAATGTATAAAAAGGACGAAGTTCAAACTATACGTTGTCAGTATTCAAAATAATCGTGGTGCATGAATCATCGTCACCTCTAGTACATAGGTATTACATAGGTACCTAGGATCTAGGTACACTTGACGTAGGGAGCGCAGTCGCCTGAAAATCATCACGTCTTCATGGTTGCAGGGGTGCTCTTAATATTGCATTAACTATTTTGTATATAAGTCTTTGGGGGAGTTCACATTATCGCCGTAGGTTAAGTTTTAATAATGTTTTTATTTTCCTACGCTTCCATATAACGCTGGAAAAATGTAGGGGATGATGCATTTTCTTTAGCATTACATTTTATAGTAAACTAACGTAGTCATATTATACGTTTGGATAAAAATCAGTACGCTGTGTATTGGTAGTTCTGTTATTTTTATATTAGTACAATGATGACATTATTATATGTATAAGTGTTCGAATAATCCTTCGTATACTAAAAATACATACCTATTTAAATTTTCTAAAATCCATTCTTACTAATAAATCAAGAGACGATTCAAAATTGCATAGGTGAATATAGTTATAGTTATATAAAATAGAATAGATACTTAGCCACATAGTATAAATGCTAAAATCATAACAAAATGATAAATTATTAACCATTCAATTGAAAATTCACCTTTTGATGTACAGAAAATTGAATGTCAATACATATCTACCATACACGGTTATTTTAATGCATTGGTGGGCCTAATGCAATAATCACTCCATCAAAATTAAACTCAGTTGCTGATGTAAAAACAAATGGAAGTGCCTTGCTAACAACATTTATCATATCTGCTATAATCTGTGTGAAGAATATCTCTTATGTTGTTTACATAATCTTTTTTTCATGAATAATGAACTTCTTTCCAAATTTTTGAAGTGAGACTTGTTTATCGGGGTTGGAAAAAAATTTAGTGTAACATTTTTTCGTTACGCGTGACATATTTCCGTTACGTGCCATCTTTTTCTTATCCCTACCACGCGTGATTCGACGTATTTCTGTAAAGTTGCATATAGTAAATTATTTTTTGAAAAATAAGGTCATAAAGAAGTTTCACTTCTTACTTGTATACACTAGTACACGCACACATTTTTTGTTTTTTTTCCTTTCATAGCTTATAGATCCTACAGCGTAACATCCAACATGACAGGGAAAAAGAGTCAGGCTTGCGAACACTATAAGTGGACCTAAAATGAACGATAATACACCACAAATTTAGTTGTATAGTTAAAACTCAACATTAAGAAGCACTACATTAGCCTTTCCTTTTTATTAACTACGTTGTCTACACGGACAACATGTCTGTTTCTCAAATGATATACTTGCAAAGTATTTCAAAGCCACATCCAGCAGTTCACACGCATTCAAACGAAACCTGTCGTCCCTTTGATCCATCGGTGCATTGAAAATTTTAATCGAAGCCCTAACCACTGACGCTTGATCGCGATAACAAGTTAATTGACCGTGTAGGAATATCAAAGGCTCCTGGTTGTGTAAATATTGTATAGTGGAAACTGTTCAAACTGTACGCTTTATTGGTAAATGGAGTGTTTGCCAACTGCACCAATATGGCTTTTCATAAGCGTTTATTTATTTACTAGCTATGCCTGTTTTACCTGCATTGAACTGCTCTTATTAGTCTTAGCGTAATAAATGAACTATGTTACACTGAAAGATTTTTTTAAATCGGACTCGTAGTTCCTGAGATAAGTGCATTCAACATAAATCTTCAGCTTAAAGTATAAGTACAGAAATGACACATTGTACTAAATAATATTATATATACGTAGAAATGCCTCTTGGGTAGTCTAAGTTATCAAATGTGTCTGTCATTTGGTATGTACACAATGAATAGAACACAAGGTTTTGGAACGTTGTAACAATTAAAGCAAAAATAATGCGTTAAATCAGAGGATTTGTAAATGTCAAGGCCAGCTTGAACTTATCTAGCTCTTCACATTTGAAGAGCTAGATAAGTTCAAGTGTTCGTCACTCATTAGTGACTTTACCAACCAAATCCGTTCAAACATTTTTGCTTGTTTCAGTATGAAATCGTTGCGTTTGGGAACGCAAAAACATTGTAGAGGCGCACACGAATCGGATTATTGTTATAATTCAAACAGATGTTATGAGTTTTATGAATAAAAAAACTTTTATTTTAAATTTTTTAATTATTCATTCATTTATTTTTCAAAATACGCTTACAACTAACTACCTACTAACATTTTTGTGAACAATAAATACTAACTCCACAAAATCGATTTGTAAGAGCAAACAAGCGTAGTGCAGCTAGTGTATCAATGAAGCATTTAAATTATATTGTTTTTAATTTCAATTATCATATTTAAAAGCCATTAAAAATAGCAATTCACAAAAAACCAAACCTAAAATTTATATTTTTTGGTTTTTATGGCATTCAAATGCTTTATAAATTGATCGAATTTTTTCTATTCTTTATAAATTTATATTTATAAAGCATTTGAATGCCATAAAAACCAAAAAATATAAATTCAAGAAAGGTCGTGTTCCATCGTTACAATATTGTATTCACTGAAAAGTGCTTCATATTGGTTGAAATGGTTGTTAAATCATCTCAATAGATGGCGCGCGGTGTGTCCCTTAAGACACATAAAACTGAAAGGATAGAATAAATTCGATTGCTCAGGCGGGTCACGAGTGGCTGAGTTGGTTAGGCATCCGCCCCGGAATGGCGCGAAGGATGCGGGTTCAAGTCCCGCCTCGTGATCGAATTTTTTCTATTCTTTATAAATTTATATTTATAAAGCATTTGAATGCCATAAAAACCAAAAAATATAAATTCAAGAAAGGTCGTGTTCCATCGTTACAATATTGTATTCACTGAAAAGTGCTTCATATTGGTTGAAATGGTTGTTAAATCATCTCAATAGATGGCGCGCGGTGTGTCCCTTAAGACACATAAAACTGAAAGGATAGAATAAATTCGATTGCTCAGGCGGGTCACGAGTGGCTGAGTTGGTTAGGCATCCGCCCCGGAATGGCGCGAAGGATGCGGGTTCAAGTCCCGCCTCGTGATCGAATTTTTTCTATTCTTTATAAATTTAAACCTAAAATTGCACAATCAATTCTTATTTTTGCACTAATGTTTCAATTTAATTTAAAATTAACCGAAAACATGTGTAAATTGAACAGTCACAAACACATAGGTGGTGATAAGGCTAAGGAACTTGATCGGCAATTTAATGTCAATTGAGATGAGGCGGCTGATAACGTATTCAAAGGGACATATATCCAAAATTCGAATCGCATCTTCTGCTTTCAAGCTGAGCTGACCTAAAATATAAAGTAAATTTTAGTATGTACATACGCGGCTTCTTCTGCTCTCAAAAGTAATACTTTTGCAACATTTTTTATTACTGATCTGGGCCGTATTACCTCTTATTTCCAGATAGATTACGCCGTGAATGGAACTGACTGGCAAATTCATATTATTATCGCAATAACCAGACATGGTTAATAATCATGGTTAGCTAGTTACCAGTTATTATTCTGTGGTATAACATGAATTTGCAAGTCAGTTCAATTCACGGCGTAAACTGACTGGGAAAGAGGTCATAATACAGCCCCTGCGCTTGTTGGAGCTATGACGTTGATACCATGATACAAAAATGATAAGTATATTATTTATTTTGCCTTTTACATTAGTAAAATCAACTTTTCAAAGAGAGATTAATGAAGCTCCATATTATGTTATTCACTAGCTTGATCAGTAGCTGATATGCTAATTTAGAGCTATCTCTATGTCCTATCGATTTTCAAGTTAATAAACATCCAATCCAATGTTTTGTAGTGTAATTAAGTTTTGTAACCTTTTAATGTTGTGAGAACCAAATAAAGATAATTTATTATTATTATTAATCGTCCATCAATCCTTGTAATTTAAAAGCAAGTAGGATAAGATTTCACAAAAAATTACCTGAATCAACTTTATACGCTTCGATGATAGTTAATTTAATTTTTTCCATCTCGACCCTTGATAGCTCCATCATGACACACGGATAGATAAATGTCATAATCTGATAGATTGATTCGAACACCATGTTATAATTTATCTGAAATTAAAAAAAAAGAGTGTGTGTACTTATGTACACGCGTTAGAAGTTATACTTCTATGGCGTATGGAAAAAAAATACTAGTATACAACTTTAATATAGTTATCAATTTTCATAACACCTAGAACTAACTTCATGCTGTTAAATTTAGGTGTCGGTGTGCGCGCGCATCGTAATAAGTAATTCACTCTCATCATTTTTCTCCATCGCGCCAAAAGAAGTATTTCAAAAATGTCATGAGTGAATAAAATACGCATTTAGCTGAGATTTAGCCTTTTCTTTTTTTTTCCAAATAAATTAACTAGGTATTGTTGTAATATGACATGATACTTTGTCATACGCTAGAACAAGATGAAGGCCCCGGCTTCACTCGTAGTACCTACCTTAATAACAAAATAGTCAAACTCAAACTCAAACATTTATTTATTCAATTAGACTTCTTTTAGAAGCACTTTCGAATCATCATTACATCGTCATCATCATCATAATATAGCAAATTTCTATGAATTAAGTATTGCATAAAAGAGATTTTTTTATATTATTGGAGGGCAAACGAGTAGACGCGATGCCCGATGTTAATAGCAAAGTGTGTCGCCCATAGACGTCCACAACATAAGTTGTGAGTGTTGCCTACCTTACAGGGGAATGGGATGGGATAAAAACGAGGTCAAAGAGATGGATGGAGCTGTCCGTGAAAATGGCGGCTTGCTTTTGGCCTTTGAGAAACAGATCATCCATCCTCGCAAACTTTAAAGTTGTTATAAGGACCAAAGATGGTATGCATCATAATACAGGGTTAGTTTTCAATGACCAGCCAAAATTTAAAACTAAGATCTAGATATTAAACCAAAGGTACATTTGAAATATTATTGTCGATTATAAAAAAATAAAATAATAGCATTCATTTGAAAATGTCTTAAAAATTTCCTAAATCGTAAACATCATCAAATTTATGTGTGTGCTTCTACCTATCTAGGTTATTGAACTGAATTGTGCTGTTGTAATGTCCACACGTTCGCTTTTTAGTGGCGGACAGGAATGAAATCTAATTAAAAAAAAACGTTTTTTTTTTCATTACATCGAAAATGTTATCAATTCTGAACCATTTCTGAAAATTCGGCCGGTCATTGAAAACTAACCCTATAATATAGCATAGTAGGTACTTACACCCTCACCCCGCGATGAGTTCGTAGCTGTTCCGACGGTAAGCATCAACACATACAACAGCGTAAAGATGAGGTCTCGAAATAACTGTAAGGTAAAATTATATTTTTTGAAACATTCAAAAATACAAGCTCTGATAATACGGTCATATTCATTTATATCATTTTAAACATTATATATGTAGAAACAGAAGAGGAAGTTAAATTATATTTGTTAGAATATTATATTCAATGAAAGAGAAAGTAGATTTGATTGTCATCAAAAATATTAGTAGGTATTCTACCTAGTTGTGAAATATATCGGTTAATTCATAAAATTAATGATACTTACAGAAATCTTCATGTAAAATCCCGTTGAATTCAAACAATCCAATAAACTGATATAAACTTTGAGGCAATCTTCAATTTCAAGTATTGTCTTTGCATCATCTTTGCATGCTAAAATATTATTTTGAAACGACACGCGCAAAGCCTTCATTCTATGCCAAATCATTTCGAAAATTACAAATCTAGTGAATGCGAACACGTGAGCATTCATTTTAATTACATACCACGCTAGTACAGTGAATGGTACATCTTTAAGAACACTCTTTACACTCTCGGAATAACTCCAAAAAATGTAAGCTTTTTCAATCAAAAGCAAAGTGAAAAACAAAATTGTCACGATCGAGTTCTTAACCTCCAACGTCGTTTCCTTCACTGCTAAGTACGTTTTTAGAAAACTGAAGAAATATTGACTTCCATAGATAAGAGCAACAGATGTACATATCAAATAGTCAATTGAATACATCAACGAAAGAACTTTATAATATGGAACTTGATATGTTAAAGAAATATATCCTCCATATAGAACAGCGATTATGACACACATACAAAATAAACGTGCGATGACGTTCAAAGAAATCCTCTTAAAATAAAACGAATAGTATCCACAAAGGAACTGCAAAATAAACAGCACACTTATGTAGATAATGAAATTATTCGCCATATTAATAACGAAATCGAAACTACGTGTAATTCAAAACTACAAGACAACCCAACCCCAATAGTTGTCATCAAAATGTAAAATATGAGTGTTGAACATAATCAATACATTTTCACTATATTGATTAATGAAAATATGACATACCTATCTATATTATTATTCTTTGTTGGAAGGACACACTTTCAGAAATTTGTTCTAATGAAATATTATCAGTACCTACCTAGTACCTACTCTATTGATATCGTATTAATTACCATTAAAAATTTTTTTAATGCAATTTCGTTTTCGTTTTCGTGCCTAAATATCAATTTTAATTTATTATTTTACTAGCTTTCATTACGTGGCTTCGTCCACATGGTCAAAGAATATACCCACGGAATGAGATATTTCACCGCAGTAAAAAAAAGCCAATGTCTATTCTCATACTAGTAACTATACTTAGACACAAAAGTCATACTATTAAATCGCTCCGTTACCACGTAAGAGAAGAACACACATACAAACTGCCGGTAGATAAATAAATTGACTATAAATTTTAAATAAGGTAAGCACAAATAAAGCAAATAAACATTGATTAATAATAACGAATTTAGTAAATTGTTAGTTATGAAATTCTATTAAAAGTAGACCTAAAAAGTATGAGCTCGGAACACAAAGATCACTTACATACTTTAATCTTTATAGCGATGATATTGCAATTATTTCGACTTAAAAGTCAATCACCGCCCCCATATTCCTATAGTTGTGGCTTTAAAAGGGATTGAGTTTTAAACCTGTCGTGAGGAGAGAAGCAATTTTCGTGTTTGATTGATGCCCGTTTTGGGTATAACAGACTATAGAGTTAGCAACTTATAGACGGATAAATTAAAAATACAAATCTAATGTATAAAAGAGATCTGTGCTAGTTATAAGTCTATTTCTAACCGATGAACTGACTTTTTTAAGATATGAGGTTAATTAATTCGTCTCCGCTGGGATAAAGATAAAATCTAAAAAAAACTCTAGATAGGAACTTTGATACTGTTTCAACATAAATTTATAATAAACACTTAGAAGAACTACAAAATTAAAATGGCATTACATATATCATCCAATTCGATTAACAGTATGTTATATGAGAATATCATCAGTGACACGCACATACATAACTAAAACGTAAACAACCGTAAAAATCTGATCGTCTTAAACTTGAGTCCTGCGTCTACCACATATAAATATTGGCAGAGTTCCAAATTATTGGGTGGAGTCATTCATTAAGAGAAAAAGAACAATCAACATTTAAAAACAAATATTATGAATTTTGCAGTCTATACATGCCTATATCTTCAACGCCGAGTCTATTGGTTTGTCAGAGGCCATAATGGGAGAGTAAACAACTGTAACACCATTTACATGACTCCTTTGTGATTTACATGCTCTGATACGAATGGTCCCAAAATTGCTTTTGAATTTAATCGATTCGCTATTAAATTGTGCCTTAAAAATTGTACAACGATATTTTTTTTTTCGTTTTTGCAAATTGTCACTCTCCATGTTATGGACTTTTTGAAAATA
Source organism: Colias croceus (assembly GCF_905220415.1). Classification (NCBI taxonomy): domain Eukaryota; kingdom Metazoa; phylum Arthropoda; class Insecta; order Lepidoptera; family Pieridae; genus Colias; species Colias croceus. The sequence goes on along the minus strand of NC_059556.1, from coordinate 7,599,403 downwards.
ATAATTATTGTCTTTTTGATGTTATTCAATAGAAATAAGTTTATGTTCGAATTTTATTGATAACAATTGATTGGACCTTATTTTATTCATTTCGTTGTAGTCGTCACATAATTATGTGTAAGTATAATTGAAAAATATTAGTTTAAAATTATATTATGTGATAAGCGTTGTTATTAACTGAGACAAATTGCACTGTTTATAAGTTAATAATAAGAGATAGGTAACACAATTATCATCATAAAAAAGATAAGAGCTGAACCAACAATGTCTATTAATATAAAACTAAATCACTGTGACCCTCTTAGTTATTAAGAATTTAAAACGGTAGAAACCGATATTTTAAATAGTGAAGCAGTAATATTTGATAGTATTTAAAAAAATATAAAGAATCCATTTTATTGTGTTTTTAGTATACAGGGTAAGTCGTGTATTTTTCTCAAAAAATCATCAACGCATAACAATAAAACAATGAAACAAACAAACCCAAAACATATTATATTTCTTAAAACACAAAAATTTTCAAACTTTATTAGTTTTAAATGTATTACTAAATTGTATAGCAACAATCAAATGGCTGATGCAAATTGTAGTATAACTCAGAGGCATAGTCGCGGTAATTCGTATAGCTCGCCAAATATAAAACTTGTATGGCCTGTGCTTTATGTATGTGTAGCTTTGACGTTTCTCACTCAGCAATCTTTCATCTGAAATTAATTGAGAGGTTTTAAGGGACATCCGGATGGAACGAAAAACAACTGACTTGCTTTCTATGAGAGAGGGAGAGAAACAGACAGAGAAACACGCGCACGCCGCGCGGCTTACAACTTTAGCAAAAAGTGTCGTTACAACTTTTGGTCTTAATTTTTTCCATCTTGCCTCTTTTCGCAATACGCGGTAAGGAACTTCGTTCCAGCCGCGGCTTTGCCAACCTTGAAAAAAGGAAAACTCGCATACATCCCGATTCCATGGGATTTCTAGGATAAAAACTATCCTATGTCCGTGTCTCAGGCCAGAGCCTACCCTATCATATCCTACTTACCTCGGCAAATAAATATTTGTTTCCATAGGATTCTTAATATTTCATCATATTCACTTCTTATAAGATCTGATAAAATTGCCGGAACAAATATCATTGTAAGCGACTGCTGCACTTTTAATATAAATGGAATTATGAATACGTAAACCTGTAATAAATATTTTAATTGAAATGATTAAAACACTTGTATCGTTACTAAATAAAGAGAAAAAGTTTTAAGTTACCAAGCATTAAATCAACTTGTTACACTAAACAAATAATCGTTATTTAGTTAATTAACTGACTTCAAAAAAAGTTTTTCTTTTAGTTTTCTACTCTATGATAGAGGAATATCTTACCCCAGCGTTGTACATTCTTACTCCGTCATATAGAAATCGCAAGATGAGTGGATAGCTCGTTACGTAGAGAACAACCATCTAAACAAAATAAAGAAAATTTTAATAACAATTCTTCAATCGATAACATTTCATATTATTCATATTTACCGCTAACTGCATTTCATTATTGGCTTCATCGAATTTATCCATTAATTTCATATAAATATCCAAAAGCTTCTTCGTATGTTCAATTTTAAATTTCACTTGATTTTCGCCGATGACTTTCAAATTATATGTATATTTAAACTCATATAATCCCCTGAGCTTTTTCATTCGGTCGTACATAATATCCAACAAAATAATACTTGGTAACGAGCTCAAATTCATCGATAAAGGGACTGATAATAATATGTGTACATTGAGTGGATAGTGAATAACCTTGTAGTAAACAACTGAGCCAAGTACCTCAAGAACAAAAAAAATCACATAGAATAACGTTAGATTGGGGATCAGAATCAACGGAGATCCCAACAAATCATCTATAGACTTAATGGACATAATAAACTTCAGAATCGTTGATTCATTGAATATAGATGTAACACCTCCGCAAAATACTTCGAATGCCACATAAAAACTGGAATCTGTTAAACAGAAGCTTAAGCAAGGAAACTGAGCGCACGAATACAAGATAAACACGACGCAGTAGATTATTTTGAGTATCTGTTTAGTTCTGGTAGTTTCAACATGATAATAATGGCCAGTCGCAAATCTCAGCAATATGATGACTTTAAATACAATTCTTTGGTAGGTTTCATTTTGAGTGAAATTACTATTCGAAGTATAGAATATCATTGTGGAGTTGTTTCAAGCAAACAACTAAGAACGTACTGAAATTGAATACTATGAATCATTATTAGTCGCATCAGATATTTTAGTTTAATAAAATATTCTGTTATCTATTGAAAAAAGAATCGATTTTTATGACATTAATTGAATACGTTTTGACCCTCAACTGTTACATATAATAACATTTATGTATAACATTTCTTTTCGAGCACTTTCTTATAATAAGATCGTTATGGAAGTAGTTAAGATATTATTTTTTTAAACGTGCCAAACGTTTGCCAAATAGAACATCGTGATTAAATGAAAACGTATATTTAGAAACAATTTTTTCTAATTTTAAGCAGTTTGAAATGAAATAAAATACGTTTAGTAGAAGCATTAAAGAGAATTTTATTTCAATTAACAGGACATCGTTTATACCGAAATATGCTGACAATAATATTCCTAGAGATAGCGATACCCTCATCAACTTTGCGTGCGAAGCAGCAGGTAATAACTAGTTTAATATTCATATGAAACACACAAATCCCAGTGCTATAATAAATACATTTAAGAAAATTTAACGCGAACATTTCTGAATTGTAAAAGTACAACCAAATGACTGATACTTATACCTATAAAGCCAATAGGCAAAGACAGATTAACAGTTATTCCTTTACATACATTGAATTGTACTGGCCGATTTTTCACATACAAATACGCATGTCGTTTTTCAAGCAAAAGATCTTTATCTGAAAATAAAAGAAAGTATACATATTGACATATTTTATTTTTTCTTCATCTATACTAATATTATAAAGCTGAAGAGTTTGTTTGAACGCGCTAATCTAGGGAACTACTGGTCCGATTTGAAAAATTCTTTTGGTGTTAGATAGCCCACTTATCGAGAAAGGTTATAGGCTATATTATATCATCACGCTACGACCAACAGGAATGGGGCTACGGGGGTGAAACCGCGCGGAGCAGCTAGTTAGATATATACAGAGTTAAGTAATATATAACATTTAAAAGTTTGTATTTATATTTTAAAGAAGCCGCTGTTCGCGGAATGCAAATAGCTCAAAAAATCTTTCTATTGGTGAAAAATTTTTGAAATCGGTTGTGTAGTTCTTGAGTTAAACCGTTACAAAAAAAACTATCCTGTGTCATTTATCTCAGGACTATATTTCTACAAAATTTCATCCAAATCGATTCAGTAGATGATTCGTGATTAAAAGACGGACAAATAGTTAATTTCGCATTTATACTATTCGTAAGGATGTCTCACCATTGCAAAACAGCGTCTGTTTCCACAGAATCTTCAAAATCTTCTCGTACTCAGTATTAATGGATTCCGATAAATACGCCGGCACAAAGAGCATGAACAGAGTGTCTTTTATTTGCATTAGAAATGGTATGGTTCCTACTAAACCCTGAAAACGTTTCATTTATCATAAATTGTCTATAGTATCCACAATATATAATGGCGCGAAATTCCCATAGAGAATAAATTTTTTAATGATTCATTTATATTTTCCATATTTAAAATAGCTTACAGTCTTATGCATAAAAAGTAACTTATTACTTAGTATATGCAAGAAGTTCAATAATGTTTTCAAAATTTAACAAACATGACGAAATTTTTAACTTTTTCAAACAATCATATATTTATGGTTGTAAGGTATTTGGGTGTTAATTATTCAAATTCATTTTATTTAGTCATTCTTACTAATTCATTTTTTATATGTCCAACATATCCCTTTGTCAAAACTTACACTCTTTAAGAAAAAAGCAACTGCCGTATAAACCGAAAACAAGCCCTTGGGATAACATTGTAGCAAGAGTATCATTATCTGTAAATAAAACAAAATTATTACCTTATCCTTAAATGATAGATCCAAAAAGAAATATAATAATAGATGTGCCGCGCGGTTTCATCCGCAGGCAAAATCAAGTATTTCTATAACTCGTGTGTTAGTCTCATTTATAACTAATTACGCATATTGCTGCAAAGTAACATTCGAATCCATCCAGTTTCGTGGAAGGGTAACATACATCCTTACTTACAAGCTTTTGCATTTATAATATTACTAGATTTCCGCCCGCGACTTCGCCCGCGTTTGCAAAGAAAAACCCGCATAGTTCCCGTTCCCGTGGGATTTCCGGGATAAAAACTATCCTATGTGTTAATCCAAGTTACCCTCTATATGTATGCTAAATTTCATTGTAATCGGTTCAGTAGTTTTTACTTGAAAGAGTAACAAACATCCATACATCCATACTTACAAACTTTCGCCTTTATCATAATATTGAGATTAGGCCTTACCCAAATCTGTTGATCTCTGCTGGTTTTAGAGAACTCATTTAGCAGCATCTCATAAATCAACACGCTCTTCCTGACGTGTATAATTTTGAATTTTATTTGATCTTTTCCAATCACATAACAGTTTATATATTTTCGTTCGAACAGCTTCCTCAAGGTTCTCAGACGATGTTGCATCACGTCAAGTAAAATAATATTTGGAATATAACTGGATGATAACGACATCATAATAACAGCAGCTATAAATTTATGTTCCAAATCGAACGTCAATTGAAGGACATAAATAGTTACAAGTATATCTACCGGGACAATTAAAATAATGTAAACAATCATACGTTTCGATATTATATCAGATTGGGTTCCCAATAACTCATCTATCTTTTTAATAGATACAAAAAATCTTAATACAGAGTCTCGAAAGAACATCGATGTAATCACACCACAAGAAAACTCAATCGGAGTGTAAAAATATGGACTCAAATAGTCAGAGGTCGACATTTTCGAAGCATAAATGGTTAGAATGATAGACACTGTTACACAATATATCATTCGTAATATTTTTCTTGTTATCGACTTATCTGAGTAGTAATGACCGGCGAAAAGTCTAAAGGTCATCAATATTTTGTAGAGATCGCAACGCTTTTTAGAAATTCGCTCCCAAAAACTGTAATCCAGTTGTGGTATCTCCATTTTGTTCAAACTTCAAACCTTCCGTCTAATAATACCGAACACAATAATGTTGTCGAGTCATTGTATCTCATTATGTTAAGTGAACATTACTAGTGTTATTATAAAAAATGTTGTCGTAATTATGTATGACAAAGGACATGAAAGACATTGTGTTCGTTTTATTACAATGTTTTTAACAATTAATTGTTTAATTATATATTTTAATTACGTAAATTTTTTTATGGAAAATGCATTTAAAGCAAATACTGAAGTCTGAAAATATTCACATAGATTATTCTCCAAACAATCAATCATTTGGTGGTTTGAATTTCTATTTCTAAATAAATGTTTCTTTCTTTCCATTTCAATAATTGGAAGGTAAGTAAAACTAAACATTAAAATGTCAAGCTATGAACCCTCACTGAAACCATTTTAATATAAGTAACGTATTACGTGTACGGAAAAAGCCTCTCCAGTGAATAATAACGTAAAAGTTCATATAACAAAGAAGTCGTTATAGTTTTACATGACAACAGCCTTACTCAAGTTGAAAAGCCAATATGCATATTCTGTATTGTTTCGAAATGACTATCCACGAGTGCATATTTGTCGAACAATCATCATCCCAGATTCACTTGCGCATAAATACGTTGCAGGAGAACCGCTCTTGTGTTATAAAGGCTACGTGCTAGAATCGCGTGGTGTTTTGTTGTTTTACTGGCAGCATTTTGGGATGGTGTAATTCTGTAACAGCTTTGGGCTCTGTACGTTAATGGACTTCAAGCGCAACATTGTTTTCGGATACATCAAAACAAATGGATATCGGACATTCGCAATCGAGGGTTTTTATGGGATAATGCATAGCAGTGGATGAATCAAACAGTCCGGGTAAATAAACGGATAGACATACTGTTGATTTGTTAGTTTGTTTGTCCTGTTAAAACATTGTAAATTGATTAAATGTGAATAAATATTCTTAATGTTATCTAATGTAATATACATACCATATTATATTCTGGCTATTTTTCAGCAACGAGAACTAATAAGATTTTTAGTGATGATAATTGTATTGGGCCCCAGTCAGTTTTTACAATTTAGTATAAACCTTACCTACAATAAAAGAAAAATCTAAAAATTTTGAATTCAGCTCACTTGCAATAGCGTTTTGTTAGATGTAAAATTTTCGTATCTATATACTATATAGTGTGAGAAGAAATTTTCACTTTATTTGCAAATAAAGTACTGACAGTATACTTTGTCGGAACTAATTTAATATTTTGCTCGCATTCTCTGATCAGAATTAACGTAGGAGCTGCTAATTATTCTTACAAGCTCGACACTTGATCCCTCTTTTACGATCTCAACGTATTTTAGGGTTCCTACAACTTTTCTTTAAATTATAGAAGTATTATTAGGATATTTTTGTTAGATAATAAACTGCAAAGAAGCCTAATGATGACTTTTTTTGCCTTGCTTTATCTGTGAATACAGGAGTGAAATGAACAAGTAAAATTTAAAACAGAATCAAGGTTTCGAATGAGAGTTACTTTCAAGTTAACACTACAACACCCAGTATAAAATAATTGTATACCAAAGTTGTTTTACAGTTTATTTTTGTATGTACAAAGAAAATCTCAAAATATAAAATAATTTAAAAATAAATGCGTTTCTCATTGTAATTAAAAAACACGATTAGAACGCATATGTTAGTGCATCACTTTCCACATTATTCAGTTGTACTTTGTTTTATTTTAAAATCATTCAGCCAGAAAAAGGCTGACGTACGTACAATGCACGTAAAAAATGCATAGCAATTCTCACTTATTTAAAGTCAAGTACACCAAGATGTTTTTCTAAAACATTTTAATCTTCTAAGTACGGAACCCATTAACATAAGGACCGCTCTTACATTTTGTTTTTGCTCCTTTTAGCGCTGCACTATCTTGAAATGAATGCTCGCTTTCCGTGTAGACTAATTATGTAATTTTCCCCGTTTCATATTCCATAGCTGAAACAAGGAGCGTTTTTCTTTTGTTAAAACAGATAACTCTATCTCGCAAAATATGAAGGTTTTAATTTATTCCGCTGAGGTATTGTTGGGAAATGCTCTTTTTGGTTACATTGAAAATAATTTAATTAATTGGAAAAATACTTTTATACTTGAGTTGTGCTTGAAATATATTTTTTCAGTTCTGTAGCAAAACGGAAAAACGATAAACAATTTCAGAAACGCTATTCTCCAAACCATCTAGCATGTACAAATTAACATACATACAGTACATAAACAACCACCATACATACATAGAATTAAGAACGCATAGAGATCACACCGTCACCAACGCACAATCGCTAGCCTCAGGAGGGGTGGATCAAGGGATTCAGTAAAAAATACTCAGATGAATGAACACGGGTTCAATGCACTGCACTGCAAAGGACCCTCTATTGTGTGTTAGTGTGTCACTGACGTCTTGGTGTTTAGATCTCGGGAGGGATAGCGCCGTGATATAGTATAGTCGGGGTGGTGGATAATGCTAGAACGTACAATGGTAGATATCATTGCAGTTTTTTTTTTCTTTTTGTGTGTGGTTATACGGATGTTTGTCCTGGGAGAATTGTTAGGTAAGGTAAATGTACGCAGAATGTCTATTTATTAAACAGAGATAAGATTAATGACAATTCGAGAAATGGTATTTATTTTCATGGCAAATAATATTGAATAGTGTGACTTTCTCGACTTTAATGACAATAGGATCGAGGTATAAACCTATTGCTGCCACGCTGTTCTCTCTGGAGATATAATTGGTATATACAAATAATTTGGAATTCTGAATAATTTCTATAAACAGCAAACTTTGTAGATTACAATAAATAACTTTTTACGTACCGATAACGGAAATTAAAACTTCATATATCCAACATGACTTTGATGTGCTTACTTAACTTTAACATAATGTACTTAATAATCTTTCACTCAACTTAATGAGAGGGATGGACTCTTAAATATTCGTTAAACTGGTAATTGACTTTACTACCGTGTTGCTAGTAAAACAAAATGGATATCTCCATTACCAGAACTTTGACAAAACGCAGAAAAGATTCGCACATACTTTATATGTTTTAATGCTTTTAACCTCCTGGGGCCTGCGGTCATATATATATTACATAGACAATAAAAAAATATTTCAACGCCATCTTTTGCGTATATGCGAGAATAATACCTCAAATCGATGTAGTGGTATGTCATCCGCTATTCTAAACGGTTTTTGGTTTTATAAGTGACAGTGATTTGAAGTAGACTAATTTCGAAGTTGTCGGTGGCTGTGCGACGGCAAACACGTGGTCAGTAATCTTACATTTCTAGTAGAACCATTAGTATATTGCAGTATATCTTTGTCTAACTAAATATAATAGATATTATTTCTGCAACCGCAATAGTTATTTTGTAAGATAAATCTAAAACTTGTGAAAAATATGAACGTTTTCTTTTATGTCATACTGTTAAGACATTTGGTCTCAATTCTTGCCAAATTGGTATTGGTTACAAGGACCCCATGTATTACCTTTATGACATTCTTTAGTTAATGTTTCAGATTTTATTATAATTTTCAAGGATTATAAGATACTAAGATCTACCAACACCTGGATGAGTCAAATATTGACCTATATGATGGACCTATGGAGTTTCTTGCCGATTCTTCTCAATAGATACTGCTTTCCGAATCGGTGGTAAATGTTAATACTGTTATGACGATTCAAAGGTGCTTTTAGACGAAGTCTAATTGAATAAATAAATGTTTGAGATGAAGATAATCCCCCAAATGATACCGATGAAGCCGCCCAAATACCAGAAACTGATTCTTCTTCCATTCGTCCAATGAGTATGAGTCATGTCAGAATAGAATCGTTACTATGTATGTCATCTTCAGTTGTTGGCAGACCATCTCAGAGACGCACATGACATGGACCAACATTAGAGGAGGCTCACAGAGAGGATGGATTGGAAATAAGACCTAGGGGTGGACGTGACAATATAAATACACCGCCGCGCCGGTGCAAAATACTTGAACTGGTCGTTTCTCAACCTTAAAAATATCTATCTTTGAACCATGGTACAAAAATAGACACAGAACAATGAATAGAATAATGAATATTTAGATTCAAGTTTGAAAATATGTAATAACTAAGAAAACACGTAGTTTTTCTTCATTTTCATAAACTTATTACACTTGGAACTGGGACCCCCTGTAATATATATATGACATAAAGAAAATCCAAGTTTTCCACGAAAGATTTTTTTTTCCATTTTTTTGAATATCTATAATTGCATTAGAACAGATACAGCTAATTTTTATTAGAAAGGAAAGAAAAAAAAATCCTGGGTCTCAGGAGGTTAAGATTGTTCACAGGCCATTACTATGAGTGTGAAACGTCCAAATTAATTAAACTATTAAAACTAGCATATTGTTTGGGCTATTTCAGTGTAGTTGGTACAGCTTATATTAGGTATGCGACGTCATCTAGTATAGATCTCAGAGTTTTTGCGGCAGTGGAATTCTTCTCCGGCATGTTCACTTCCCTGTTTTATGAAAACTCCATTCTCAAGTTCATATAACATCAAACGTATCTCTCATGTAACCGTAAATACTTTTTTTTATATTTTCTTAATTTCTTGTGTGTACTATAAGCGCTTTCATCCATTCATATTTTTATGTATTTATTAGAGCAAATATTGTTATCCTATTTAAAATTTTAGGACTACATAAAAGCGTTCCCGCCATTTATTAAAATCATCCAAACTCTACAATAACTTCCGGTCGCACCAGCCATTATTTCGGAATTGACAGGGTAATGAATATAAGCAAAATCTTAAAATCTCTGTGGAGGCCATTGAGATAATATTACTACGTATGGAGGAGACACCACTAACAAAATCTGTACGCCATTTTTTTGCTCTAACTAAGTTTTAAAAATTATAATCTCGTTATGTACTTACCGATGAAAGTTATTCCTTTGCACTTTTCCGTATTATTTGTATTATTTGTGCAATATCGTAACACATACGAGGGTATATTTGATGCGTTTCACTTTAAAACAAATAAAAAATGAGTGTGCAGTTAAGCCAAATGGCGTATGTTGAGCGGAACATAAGTGATGTAGGCGGTGTCGTCTCCATATGTATATCTCGATGGTGGAAGCAAATATTGTTGTGTACAGGTGAGTTCCCTTTTTTATAGAAATTAATCTTACAGATGAAAGTGGTGGGTGTGACACCTCGTTAAGAGTAAAATGTAATTTAATCAACCCTACATTATTTCATCGAAACGTAAACCTGGTTTAATTTAAGATCTTAAAACACTGTGTTATAAATACAGTCTGAAATAAAAGCTATATATCATTTACTACGCTAAGAAACGTAAATAAAATTGTTGTTGTTAAATTAAATTGTTTGAAATAAAATTGCATTATGAAAATATGGACCTTAAATTTTCTAATTTGTTACGCAAATTATTTTATGTTTTAAAATTTTCGGACGAAACACTGCTACGGGAGACCCGGCAAGCGTGCCTGTATATGAAATTGCGACCGTTCGAGATCACAATTTGGCGAGCGATTCGTCTCAACCTCTCCATGCCCATTAATTAGAAGTGTTTGCGTTAGCCACTTGATTGTAGACGTACAGTTCACCAATGTCCATAAAACTATTAATGTGTGTCTGTTATACGGCACCTATCCATAGATTTTATCTCAATTCATCTTCTACCTCCTCCAATATTATATTAATTATAACTAGGTTTAAGTCTGTATTTGAAGCTAGACTTCAGAGAAATTTGATTGTTGCGCGTAAACTATAAAAATGTACTATAAAAGAATTATTCTATGTGTCGACTGATTACTAAAATTATGTTGTACAAGTGCAGAAATTGAATACCTAAAGGTACTTTTATTTTGTCTACATTTCTATCAAAATAAATATTTCCTACATAATATTGCATGTACAATTAATTATTAAAAATCACATCTTCGTCCATTATCCATTTGCATCATTAATGATTCAAGCCATTTTCATAAGTTAAGGCTAAGAGATCTGATTATTAAATTTTTTGATGATTTAGTTATATAAGAAACTAGCGGTCCGCCCCGGCTTCGCCCGTGGTACATATTCACGTTTTCTCTACATAGGTGGTAAATGTTAAAATATGTAATGACGTTTCAAAAGTGCTTCTAAAAGAAGTCTAATTGAATAAATAAATGTTTGAGTTTGCGTTTGAGTTTAGGAAGCATCCTCGTACTTCAAGGAATATAATACAAAAAGAATTGAAGAAATCGGTTCAGCTGTTCTAAAGTTATGCGCTTACCAACACATTTTGGGATTCATTTTTATATTATAGATAAACTTAATAAAAAGTGTTCCCAATGTAGAACCCTGTGGCACTTTAGGTGATATTTTTAAACAGAGGTAAAGGCAAATTCTATAAATACAATCAAATTATTTAGTGTACAATATAAATTTTCCTTCAAATATTCATTAATTCAAATTACAATTTGTAAAACATTGACTTGGAGTACTAAGGTCAGGATACGATCAAAACATTAATTTCTATAAAGTGTGCGGGTAACATCAACCCATAATGTAAAACCACTATCGTATTGGGAAACTGTAATGTTAGTGTGTTTTTGAATAAATAAATAAATAATAGAGAAGAGAGAAATAGTATATAAAAATGAAACCCGTTTTCCTTGGTCACGGCATCACGCGTGAACGGGTGGACCGATTTCGATCTTATGGAAAGAGAACATAAAAATGTATACCACGGGCGAAGCCCGGTCGTACTCCTAATTTATCAATAAATAAAATATTACATATGTAGATAAGGTTTACAAAAAATATGTATATTGTACGCATAATAATGCGTTTTCTGTCTTTCAATTTCTATATTCAGACATATTAATTTAAACTTCATATCAAGATAATTGCGTACATCCATGAATCTTTGCACGCAATTCAGTGGATAAACAATTCCGATAACAGAAATAATAACATCAAAAACCAGCATTACTTTGTTGCCCATATCTTTAAAACACGCCTTATTATTTGAATTGTCCACAATATTTATGATTATTTCAATCTTCCACTCAACTTAATAAGGTCGGTGAAGTCATGTACCTACAATAAAAATTATTTTAGAACATTATTATTACCTTTTACTTTAGTATTGAGTTGCTTGTCAGTGTAACACGATGGTCCCTTCAAATAATAATACTTTAAACGAACGTAGAAAAAATTCAACTATACTTTTCAATATTTTAATGTTCTTTAGATTATTGGCGGGCCATTACTATGAGAGCGAAACATCGAATTTGTGTAAATTATCAAAAATAACGTATTGCTTGGCATATTCAATTGTAATTTTATGGGCTTATATTGATTACTTTACATTTTATTCTATAGACTCTAATATATGCTATGCAATCCAACTCTTTTGCGGTATATTCACGTCTATGTTCTTTGAGAACTCTATTCTCCAATTTATTACATCTATCCACAAGATAGATTATCTACTAGGTTGTAAAACTGAACTTGTATCGAATCGAACCATATTTATATTGATCTTATTGATATTTTATAACACTGCTGCAATAATATTCTTCTACATTGCTAATGACTGGATTGAAGCTCTATTGTTCGCAATTCCAATAGCTTCAGCAGAGGCTTCTGCTTGTTTACCACATATTATTTTACTGGACATTATATACATGCGTATGAAATCCCTGAGAAGATTATTTAAACGAAAATTCAGTAAACTCAACGTAATTGGCAACGAACAAGTGAAATTTAAAATTATCAATATGAAAACTTGTTTGTTGATTTATAAGACGATATTAAATAATTTTACTGAAGCCAGCAAGGAGATACAACTTGGGGTAATACATTTGTATTTCTAGGGTATTAATCTTTGCTAATACTATAAAGAAACAAATTTTTTAGTTTCATGATTATGAATATTCCTTCACTAACAGAAAGCTGCAGTATTCTAGAGTATATACCGGGATAAACGACTAATTAATTATAAATATTGTTTTATAAAACTAAGTTAACTTTTATTTCAGTTTATGATTATTGTACTGACATGCTATCCTCAGATGTTATTTCTCGTTTATGAAGTGATAGAGTTTATTTCTAATCAAGTAAGTATTATCCAACTGCGAAAAATATTAATGAATTTCATTTGTACTTTTTCCCTAACGTAGAGGTAAATTTTCTAAAAAAATGAAAGGAACTAAACACCTTCGTTCCTAAATTTCCTGAACCAAAGACAATTTTTTGCACCAGCGAACCCTATTTCACAGCCGAGGTGGGTTGGTTGGTGTGGTCAGTGTTGTCTGCGCGCCAAAAGATCTTTGTACCTTTTTTTTATAATAAATAGACGTTTGACCGCTATCCTACCTGATGTAAAGCAGTGATGCGATCTATTTAGGAGCACGTCTACCCAGAAGAAGCCTATTCAATCTGGACTTGAAGAGCTGGATATTGTAATCCACGGGGAACACCGACGATGGAAGAGAATCCCATTCCTTCGCAGTACGCACCTGAACTAAATACACAAATTTTGCATTTATTATAATCTTAAATACTCTCTAATATAAAAATTAAATGAAAAATCTAATGAATACTCTCTAAATACTCTTTTAAATTTCAGGACTACTTGAACGCATTACGGTTGATTATGAAAATAAATCAAGTTCTTGCATTACTTTTTGCACCAGCAATCATTTCTGAATTGATAAGTTATGAATATGAGCAAATCTTAAAATCTCTGTGGAAGCAAATATTGTTTTGCACAGGTAAGTGTAACCCCTTGTTGTAGAAATTAACGCATTAACGGTGTCACCGAAATGTATGGCTTAACCCCTAGCCAAGATTTCAATCGTTCCTATCCTTGTATGAGGTTTAAAAATATTTTGAATAACTCAACAATCCTCAAATGCTCCAATTATGTCATTTTAACTTGTGATTAAATGAAAAATCTAATGAAGTTGTAAAGTTAACACTCGGTCTAAATCCCGTACCCAATAAAATTTATAAAATGATTTGTTTGTATTATTGAAAAATTTTCAGATAAAGCACTGCTAAGGGAGACCCGGCAAGCGTACATGTATATGAAATTGCGACCGTTCGAGATCACAATTTGGCGAGCGATTCGGCTCAACCTCTCCATGCCCATTAGTTACATTAGTGTTTGCGTTAGCCACTTGATTGTGTTCATACAATTCACTAATGTTCATAAAGCTCTTAATTAATCACACGGCATTGATTGTATCTCACTCAATTTTTCTGCTACCGCATTAAATGTTGTTATGAACTATGTCGTTGTCTTTATTTTAATCACTTTAGAGCGGACACTTAGACGCCGCACCAGTGTCTTTTTTTGCACATCTATACTATTATTATAAAGCCTCTTCAGCTTTTTTTGTTTGATCGTTTGTTTGTTTGTTTGAACGCGTTAATCTCGGGAACTATTGCTCCGATTTGAAAAATTCTTTCAGTGTTAGATAGTCCATTTATCGAGGAAGGCTATAGGCTATATATTATCACGATAAGACTAACAGGAGCAGAGCAATGCGGGTGAAACCGCGGGGAGCAGCTAGTAAAAAAATATCGGGAACTGGACTCATCAACGTCGAAATTGATTGTAAATTAATAACTGCAAATAATTTATTTACACTATACAATAGCATAGACCCTCTATTGGATGTATAGAGAAGAAAAACCATTTCTTTATTTTTAACATTCAAGTTGCCAGTTTTTGTATTTTTTTAATTCTGATTTTGATGAGTCTTATTTTTTTTGACAAATAATTATAGAAAATTCGAAATACTGTTCAATTGAATTTTGTTTTATCAGAGATGAAAAATTAAAGTCAACCCAATATAGAACCCTGTGGCACACCAAATGATATGAGTTTCCAAATAGTAGTAAATTCACATACAAAGCTCGTGTCAGATCATGTACGACGACGTATTACATGTATTCTATCTTAAATAATTTATATAAGAGCACCTTGTGACCGACCGAACACATTTGCTGTAGCCTGTATAGATCTGATAACTTAATAGGGAGTTTGCATGTATCTATCATGAATAAAAACTAGCAAGTTTTTTTTAAAGCATAGAGTAAACGCATAAGCGAACCTCTCCATAGTTAAAAAAATACTAGCTTTCCGCTCGCGGCTTCGCCCGCGTTTTTAAAGAAAAACCCGCATAGTTCCCGTTCCCGTGGGATTTCCGGGATGAAACCTATGTGTTAATCCAAATTACCATATATGTGTGCTAAATTTCATATTAATTGGTTCAGTAGTATTTGCGTGAAAGAGTAACAAACACACACATACACATCCTCACAAATTTTCGCATTTATAATATGAGCACAGAATACATAATAGTAGCTAAACGCTACAGAACGGACACTCTCCGCCTCCCGCCAAAATTAAACAATTACCTCACCCCGCACGATCAGCCTGAAAATGGTCCGCATTTGTCTGCAAGGACGATACGCAACGAAGATTGGCAACATTAATCATATTGACTTAAAGTAATTTTATTATTTTGGATTTGTGATTATCGTTTTTCGTAGAAAATGGTTAGATATTGTGCTGTTTACGGATGTATTTCATCAGAAAAACGCTAATTTTTTTTTACGCTAGTCACAAATGTGCCAACCATAAAGCGTTAACACACACATTTACAGTTTCTACATTGTGACTGTCAAAACGATAATTTTGTATGGAGTATCCGGGGTGTGATATGAGATAGGATAGTAGGAAGTAGGACAATACATGCTATGGGGCAATTAAATTTCGGTTTTATCAAAGTTGCGCTTTCGTTTATACTGTAAAATATTCGATTATATAAATAACTAGGTTTCCGCCCGCGGCTTCGCCCGCGCAGTCAAAGAAAAACCCGCATAGTTCCCGTTCCCATGGGATTTCTCGGGTAGCCTATGTCCTTTCTCGGATATCAAAACATCTCCATACCAAATTTCATGAAACTTGTAGTTTAGGCGTGATTGAGTAACAGACAGACAGAGTTACTTTCGCATTTATAATATTATAGTATATAGTATATGTAGTATATAGTTTATAGTATATAGTATGGATTAAATAATGAATTCAATTAACACGACAACAATATAATCTATAGATATCGATCTTTGGGATGCAAGTAGGCGTAACAAACCCGATAAAATTAAAAATTTATAAGTTAGCCTTACTGTGTTGCCCATATCTTTGACATATTGTGTTCAACTATTTGTGTTATCCACTTTGTTTTGTTTATTAAATCTTCCACTCAACTTAATGAGATCGGCGAAGTGATACAACAAATAATCCTTATTGAAATTACCTTTCACTTTAGTACTAAGTTGATTGTCAGCATAAAAAGATGGATTCCTTAACTAATAATACTTTGAACAAACGTACAAGAAACTCAAATATACTTTTTAACCTTCTTATGGTTTTAAGATTATTCACGGGCCATTACTACGAGAGTGAAGGGTCGAAACTATATAAACTGTTCAAAATTGTATACTGCTTGTTATTTTTAAGTGTAATTGGTACGCGTTGTGTCCTTGATTTAATGAAAGATTTTTTAAATATTAAGTTATTTCTAACAATAGAAGTCTTTTGCGGTATCTTTAAATCTATATTCTTTGAGAACAGAGTTCTCAAATTCATAACATCCATCCACAGGATAGACTATCTACTAGGTTGCCAAACTATACTTGTATCGAAAAGATCAATGCTTACATTAACATTATTCATATTTGATATAGCTTTTTCTCTTATATGCTTCGGGTTTTTTTCTTTTAATATCAAAGATCTATTGTACGCATCTGCTATAGGGTTATCACTGATTTTGAGTTATTTACCACATCTAATTTTGCTGGACATAATATATATTCGTATGGTGTCACTGAGAAGATTATTCGAACGTAAATTTATTAAATTCAACGTGATTGGTAACGACCAAGTTAAATTTAAAGTAATGAATATTAGAACCTGTCTGTTGATTTATAAGACGATCATAAACAATTTTTCTGAAGCTAGCAATGAGATACAACTGGGGGTAAATATATTCATTGATTATTCATTATAAATTATTTTTCAAAACCTTTATAAACAAATTCACATTTTTTCAGTTAATGATTATCATACTAACATGTTATCCTCAGATGTTGTTGCTCATGTATAAAGTGATATTGGTAATTTCTAAGAATGTAAGTATAGTTTATTTGTTTATTTATGAAAACTTCGCAACTAATTAAGTAAAACTGTTGAAACGTTAAATAATTGAAAAATGGGCCAATTTAAATTCCAGGTACTAGGTTTATGGAGTTTCAATTAAGTATTTTTTTTTTTTTTTTTGAGTAAGAAAGTTAACCTTTTTGGTGATAATTTAATTGAATCAATCATGACAATTAAATCTATGAGCCCTTTTCTAGTATCATTAATTGATTAACACACCAAATTAGTTTACACATTTTCTTTTTATTTCGTGTCCGAAACATTTTATTAAAAAAGTGTATTTTTTCATTCGTACGTTACATTCGCATGCATATGGACACATTTTTAATACCGAAAATGACACACTCTGTTTTTAATTTCAGAAATACGTTGAAGTGATGCCAGCATTGTTTAAAATGGCTCAAACTCTTACATTACTTTTTGCACCTTGCATTATTTCTGAATTAATAAGTAGTGAATGTAAGCAAATCTTAAAATCTCTGTGGAGGCAAATATTGTTGTGTACAGGTGAGTGTGACCCCCTAACCACTTTCGATTGTTAAATTATTGCGCTAATTTCTACAACAAAAATGTGAATTTGTTTATAAAGGTTTTGAAAAATAATTTATAATGAATAATCAAAGACTAACTGATTATTTATGTAAGTTCTCGATATTGAAGCATGAACAAAACGGCTTTCAAAAGGGAAAGTCTACAATACTAGCAGCATACCAACTTATACGGAGCATTTTAGAAAATATTGATAGTGGTACTAGCGCAACGGTCATATTCTTTGATATGAGTAGAGCCTTTGATTGTGTAAACCATAATATCCTTCTAAATAAGTGTGATATGTATGGAATAAGAGGACCATCATTAAATTGGATAAAATCCTACCTCGCCAATCGTGTGCAGTGCGTCGAGATTGCATATAGTCGACATGGTTCTGACATAAAAACTGTACGATCAAACTCCAGGCTCAACAGTACAGGTGTCCCTCAGGGAAGCGTGCTTGGACCGCTTCTCTTCTTACTCTATATTAACGACTTACCAAACGTAACAAACTACAAATGCACACTTTATGCTGATGACATTTCTGTGACTATACCTAATGTGACTTCGGATCTGACATGTAATTATAATTTAAATTTGACATTGAATAGAATAATTGACTGGCTAAAAATAAACAACTTGACGGCTAACTTAGCAAAGACGAAAGTAATGCAGTTTCATAATTATAAACAAAGAAAGTATAACATTAATTTAATTTACAAAGACATTATATTGGAAGAAGTCGATGAAATAAAATTTTTAGGTATAATGTTAGACAGCAATTGCAATTGGAAATCCCATATAAATCATTTATGTTCGCGTATCAACAAATTTGTGTTCGCCTTACGTCGTTTAAGGGCCATAAGTTCTGAAAAAACTGCTCTTACTGCATACCATGGTTATGTGTCATCTATTTTAAGATATGGACTAATATTATGGGGCAATTCGACAAGTGTTAACAGAGCATTCCTAGCTCAAAAAAAATGTATTAGAGCCATTTGCGGGGTTGGACCGTTAGAAAGCTGTCGGCCACTATTTCGAAAATTAAACGCCCTGACTCTGACTTCCATGTACATACTGGAGAGCTGTATCTTCGTAAAAAAACACCCCCAATATTTCACAAGGGCGGCTAACGTGAGCATTATTCCCTCTAGAGACCCTGATAAACTTAGTATGCCACGTTGTAAAACTGCGCTTTACTCTAAAAGTGGGCCTATCATGCTCATAAAAATATTTAACCGTATTCCTAAATGTATACGAAACCAAACATTTAATGTATATAAAAATAAACTAAAGAAATGGTTGATCTTAAATTGTTTTTATAGCTTAAAAGAATTTTTTGACCATAAATGTTAATTATTATAATTGTATTTATAGCCTTTAAATGTAATTATTGTGGAATGATATTTGTCAATTGCAAAGTGATTAATTTCAATATTGTATTTAATATAAATTGAGACAGTATTTGCATGCTTTAGACTAAGCAAAACATGATGAACAATCGAAATATTTTGACATCTCTCTGTACCATGTTTTAAGCAAATAAATATTATTTTATTTTATTTTATTTTTATTTTAACAAGGAGGTGAAAGATACTAACCATTTTATATTATATTTATTTTTAATTCTTTATTTAACACACACATAGGTACAGAAGATAAGAAAAAGAAAAGAGAAAAACATATAAGATAGGTAGACATGTTAAATAGGCGGCCTTATCGCTTTCAAGCGATCTCTTCCAGGCAACCTTTGGATAAACTTAGATTTAAGCAAAAGAATGAGATAGGTGGTGTTTAAATTAAATAAAATTAAAAGACAACGGACAAAAAAAATGATATAGGTAAGAATAATGAAAGAAAGAAAAAATAACTTTTTGTTAACTTATTGCATTTCACCTATAACTACATATTTAATTTAAAAACATTTTGTATACTTAAATATTTATAGAGACTACGTTCAGCAGCGTTGAAACGCATCCCATAAGACATAATAGTTCAAGAAAATACTTACCTTAGCGTAATAACCAGCATATTCTTCAATATCAAATGTGTCATATTTTTAATTTTCAGATGAAACACTGCAACGGGAGACACGGCAAGCGTACCTGTATATGAAACTACGACCGTTCGAGATCACAATTTGGCGAGCGATTCGGCTCAACCTCTCCATGCCCATTAGTTACATTAGTGTTTGCGTTAGCCACTTGATTGTAGTCGTACAGTTCACCAATGTTTATAAAGCTCTTAATCAATAACTCATATGTATCTACACAATTTCAAATTCATCTTAAAACTTTAGTCTATGTATCGATGATAATTAGATCTCCAAATACTTATTTGTATCTTCACTTGTACTTCAGAACTATAAAGGTATCGGTTATTCAAGCTTTCATAATTCATTTGTTATGCTATTTGCCTTTATGTTGAGCTAATTCAATAATTATCTCCGGTCAAATAAGACATTTGGAACAACGATAATTCCCAGAAAGTTAGCTTTCCGGGAATTATTTTGGTGGATAGATGAAGTGTATTCCATAACAAATTAAGTTATGAAAAATACCCATCGATCCCATTTATGCAAAAAAAGTTATTCGGGGTCAAAGATTAAATTTGAATTTTTTTCTTTTTACGAAAATGATGGGGACGAAGAAATTTTTTTATGTATGGAACACATATCATATTATATTTATAAAATAAATGAGTACAAAATGTTTAAATTGAAGCAATAATAAAACATACATACAGACTACAGTATACACTAAAGTACCGCTACATTATTATCAACCATTTAGGTATTCATTATTAATAATTAGTAAAATAATTCGCATATCAATAATCATCGATCTTTAGACGAATGCATTCGATACACAAGTCATTTCCGTGAAACACCAAACCATTTTAGGTATAGATTTTAGAATAATTACTACACTTCGATAAAAGAAATTAAAACATCAAACACCAACATTTATTTGTTCATCACCACTTTACTTATCTTCCACTCAACTTAATGAGATACGCGAAGTCAAACAATAACATTATATTAATTATTATAATAAATTGTCTCTAACTTTAGTAGAAAGTGGTCGTGAGCAAAATGCATAGTTTCAATACACATACTTTGAACGAAGAAAGAAAAGATTCAAATTTACTTTTTACTATTATGATGTTCTTTAGATTATTAACGGGCCATTACTATGAGTGTGAAACTTCGAAATTGTACAAGTTTTTAAAAATATCATATTGTTTGGGATATTCCTGTTTAATTGCACTTGCTTATGTTATATATTGGATGGCAACTCCTTTAGACGGTCGATTGTTTCTAACAGTGGAGTTATTTTGCGGAACAATAACATCTATGTTTTTTGAGACGTCTATTCTCAAATCCATTACATCAATTCACAAAATAGATCACCTCCTAGGTTGTAAAACTGTACTTGTATCAAATCGTATTGTATTCATATGGTTATTGTTTATATTTTATATAGCTGTTACCATATTACTCTTCTACATAAATAATTACCCAAGTATTATTGTATTATGCTCAACACCGGTATCTTTAACATTGGTTTTTAGTTATTTACCACACATAATTTTACTGGACCTTATTTATATCCGTATGAAGTCACTGAGGTTGTTATTTGAACGTAAATTTATAAAATTCAACGTGATTGGCAACGAGCAAGTAAAAATAAAAATTAAGAATACCAAAAACTGTTTGTTGGTTTATAAGAAGATATTGAATAATTTTTGTAAAGCCAGCAAGGAGATACAACTTGGGGTACCTAAATATGAACATATACATTTGTAGTTAATAATATGTGAGAAACATTTTACAAAACTCATATTAAACTTAATTTACAATTTTTCCAGTTGATGATAATCTTACTGACGTGCTATCCTCAGATGATATATTTCGTTTATGAGACAATGAAGCTGTGTTTTAAGCATGTAAGTATCATAAAAATGTTTCAAAATGTGTAGTAGGTACGTTTATAGGTACTAAAACATTTTTTGGTTTGGTACCATACGTTATTAGGTGCAGTTATTTATTATAAGAGTGTATCACAAAATTGCTAAAATGTGTATCGATTGTAAATAGTAAAAACAATTTTCCTCGATAGGTGCAGTGTTTATAGATTACCAAACTAACCTTACAATAAATAAAATACACGTTAAAATTTCTTTCTTTCTTTCTTCTTTCTTTCGTCGTCGAACGCCGTCATTTGTATAAATATAAACCGCCGTCCCCGGAGAATAAAATGATAATCGCCATTACCATAGTTTTATTGTTTTTCGATATTTGAAGCCTACGTAGCCTAATACATCTATACAATTTTTTTTGTATTTTTTCTCCTGTAATCCACAAAGTTATAATATATTACAATAATATTCACTGCTTTTTCCCACAACATATTCGTACTAGAAAAAAAAGATAGTACTATGATAGCGAAAAAGTTTCTTCACTCTTTATGTGGTAATAACTTTTACAATAATATTCTCGGAAGAAAGAAACGGCGAAATAATGACGAACGCCTATTATCATTTTATTCTCGTAAAAATATGTTTTGGCGCCATACGTATGACCATGTACATTATGATCACGATGATGATCAGGAAGACTGATTTTTATTACTTTTTATCGTCTTCATTTTTTATGTAATAATAGTTGATTACTCTAATATTGTTTAAAAAAAAAAACAGAATAAAAGTTCATTGGATATTATCCATTAATGCATATGTCCAATATAAACGAGAATAAAATGATAAGTGTGTATTAGTAAATTTACATTTCAGTCAAGTGCTACTAACTTTTTAAATTTTAATTATCTTCAGTTCTCTTAAAGTTATTAAAAATATTTTGAAACATAATAAAAGGTTAAAAAATTAGCTACCTCTGAGCCTTTTTTTATCTCTCTACGTCTATTGCTTTGCGAGATAAAGACAAGTATTGGTTTTTTATTTCTCCTGAAAAGTTATGTTTTTGCTATTATCATTTTATTCTCCGGGGACGGCGAAACTATATGTTTATATTGATTTCAATTTCAGGACTACCTAAAAGCAATACAACGCTGTATCAAAATAATTCAAACTCTAACATTACTGTTTATACCAGCGATTATTTCTGAATTGATAAATAACGAATATGAGCAAATCCTAAAATCTCTGTGGAAGCAAATATTGTCTTGCACAGGTGAGTATAACCCACTTGAAAGTGATGGAGATAACCTCATTTTAAAAATAAATAATTACTTTCTGTGATAATTTGTGCAGTTCATATTCTATGAAAATTTAATTTAATTTAATAATCACATACCTGTATGTACTAAAAAACGTGTACCTACTACTTTATTTTTACTATATTATTTTTATTTAGTATGTCTAATTGTATTAAGAAACTGCACTACAGTTATAAAACTTCAATGAAATGTCTAAAGAAAAAGAAAATTGATATCATTCTGCAATCAAAGGTGAAATGCACCCGAACCTCACAATAGTCGAAGAATATAAACTATATACAAATTTGAAATAATAAAAAAGTTCTAAAGGTATTAAAAAAAACTTAAATTCTCATCAATTCATCTTCTTTTAATTTACAGATGAAAAATTGCTCCTGGAGACACGGCAAGCGTACCTGTATATGAAGCTTCGGCCGTTCAAGATCACAATATGGCGAGCGATTCGGCTCAACCTCTCCATGCCCATTAGTTACATTAGTGTTTGCATTAGCCATTTAATTGTGGTCATACAATTTACCCATGCTCATAAGATTCTTAATCAATAACATTATTTGGTGTTGTGACAATTGCACTTAAATGGTACTCATCAAACTTAACCTAATATATAATTAAATGATAATACAGGGTGGCCCGTTTACAGTGGTCCAAAAATTTTTTTCAGCTTGAGAGCATCATGAGTAATCATTTAAAACAAACTTTAGTTAAGCGAAAACTTATGGTTTAGAAATTATGAATTTTTTTTTTAAATAATCCGAAGTTTCAATGTTTTTGTCACAAAACTACTCTGATATGAAAACTACTGGACCGAATTAAATGAAATTTGGTATAGGTATAGCGCAATAACCTACCTATCGCGCTATAGGCTCATCTTGTGTAAATAATTACACTGCATTTTTTTATTTTAACTTTTTCTGTAGTTTTTTGAATTTCTCGGCAAAATGTCGATTTTTCGAAAAAATCCTGTGAAAAAAAAATGTACCACCAAGGTTTTGCTGGTACTGCTAAAAACTTCCTTAACATAAGGTTATTCTTTACACAAAAAATCATAGTTGTCCTTCGATTGTAACATCTTCAAAAACAATATCATGTGCATTCAACACATGAAAATCGAAAAATTACGAAATTTACCATAATTCAATTTTAATCATTTGGCACGGCCAATTTTTGGTTAAAGAACCATTTATTGCCATAAAAGTCGTTACAAATCAGTATTCACATGGCTATAAAAGTTAAAATGAATGAAATAAAATTTTTACCTGCTAGCCAAGATAACTTTACTTTATTCTAATGTCAATTTATTGAGTTTTTTTTTTTGTTATTTAGTTTTTAGGTTTAAATCTTAATGAAAGGTTTGGAGAATCAATAAAACAACATAAATATTAATTAACATATTGTTTATTTTTAACAAAAGGTTTTCGAAATGCCGTCCGCCTTTCGCTAAACATAATCTGCATCTGCGTAAGAAAATTTATTCGCAGCCTATTAAATGGCTGCCGGCTTTCTTTAATGGCTGTTATAGCCACTTGAATTTTCCTCCAATTCTTGCTCCGATGTGCTCTCCCGTGCGTACACAATCTCCTTAATGTATCCCCAAATGAAAAAATCAACGGGGTTCAAGTCGGGTGAACAGGCTGGCCAGTGGATGGTGCCACCGCGACCGATCCTCCTCTCCGGATAGGTATGAACCTATGGTATTAAATGGTATAATACCATAAACTGGTATACAAATATGAATGAATGTATAATGTATAATGAATTTATGGTTATTTATAGGCATAAATTCAAATGGCTATAACAGCCATTAAAGAAAGCCGGCAGCCATTTAATAGGCTGCGAAGAAATTTCTTACGCAGATGCAGATTATGTTTAGCGAAAGGCGGACGGCATTTCGAAAACCTTTTGTAAAAAATAAACAATATGTTAATTAATATTTATGTTGTTTTATTGATTCTCCAAACCTTTTATTAAGATTTAAACCTAAAAACTAAATAACAAAAAAAAAACTCAATAAATTGACATTAGAATAAAGTAAAGTTATCTTGGCTAGCAGGTAAAAATTTTATTTCATTCATTTTAACTTTTATAGCCATGTGAATACTGATTTGTAACGACTTTTATGGCAATAAATGGTTCTTTAACCAAAAATTGGCCGTTCCAAATGATTAAAATTGAATTATGGTAAATTTCGTAATTTTTCGATTTTCATGTGTTAATGCACATGATATTGTTTTTGAAGATGTTACAATCGAAGGACAACTATGATTTTTTGTGTAAAGAATAACCTTATGTTAAGGAAGTTTTTAGCAGTACCAGCAAAACCTTGGTGGTACATTTTTTTTTCACAGGATTTTTTCGAAAAATCGACATTTTGCCGAGAAATTCAAAAAACTACAGAAAAAGTTAAAATAAAAAAATGCAGTGTAATTATTTACACAAGATGAGCCTATAGCGCGATAGGTAGGTTATTGCGCTATACCTATACCAAATTTCATTCAATTCGGTGCAGTAGTTTTCATAACAGAGTAGTTTTGTGTCAAAAACATTGAAACTTCGGATTATTTAAAAAAAAAATCATAATTTCTAAACCATAAGTTTTCGCTTAACTAAAGTTTGTTTTAAATGATTACTCATGATGCTCTCAAGCTGAAAAAATTTTTTGGACCACTGAAAACGGGCCACCCTGTATAACGTGGTATGATAGATGTATTTTCTTCTAGGTTATCTCAATTATTATTTTCTCACACATTCAAACTTATATTTACATGTCCAATTTTGTCCATAATTCTATGGAAACATAATTACAGTAATATCCCGGACCTCCTTTCAGAAATTGTTTACTGTATTTTCTTCAAAAGCACGTTAGGTCATCGATCCATTTACTTCAAGGATATTCGAAATACCACACATTACCTTAAAAAACCCGCTTTACAACAAACATTACAAAATAATACTGCGAACATTATTTTGTGTAGTACACACTACACACATACCATTTCTCACACATTATTTAACACTCACTCTTGGCTTCACTCCCGCGGATACAGAATAAAAAGCAGCATATAAGTATGCTGCTAAATTTCACCCAGATTCAACCATATTTTCGTTAAAGCTTAGTAAATATTCGTTCATCACAAGACCCGTGAACAAAAGCAGGCCCATATAACCAGCATTTACTTTAGATCTAATATCCATGTTAATAGCGTAGCCATTACGTATCTCATCTAAGATTAGCTATAAAGAGGTGTATTAATCACCTGCACTCCTCAATAGTGCTGAAGAGCCGAGACTAACTTTATTTTAGTCCACTCGACCCTCCAAATCCCTATTTAATGACCAGAATTTAGGTGTGTACTCTTGTTTATGATAGCGTAGTAGGTATCTTTATGCTCGGTTGAATGGCTTAAGTGGAAGATTTTTAGTTAAATTTCAAAAGTTTCGTTGTATTTAAAGACTTTTTTCAGTTTCATTTCTGTATACATTATCAAATACGACACGTTTTTAAAACTAGCTGTTGCCCGCATCTTTGTCCAATCTATCATAATGGCTATACCTATCATAATGGTTAAATAGAAGACTGAAAAATATTTACTGTCGAATTGTCCAATAATATTTTATAACAGAATTTCAGTTTTTCTTTGCTATCGTTTTGTCTAATGCTTTACACCGTAACCGATCTTGAAAGTTGAAACTACAGTCTAAATAAAACGTCACAAAATACTCCAATTACAAAACCGAACACTTTACGTAACAATTTCTTCTCGTATCAAATGCTCTGACATTACCGTAACTGCATCACACACTGTATAATTTTCACATACGTCTGTCTGTCCGCGATATACTATATTTACATTCGTCCCTTTGTTTGACGCGTAATTACTGTGTTCCGGTCCATTCCTACTGATATATTGGACGGGATTTGTCAATGCTTTCACATACGTAAGATTAGCATTCTGTACACGGCATTTATATGTGTATTGACTATTGTGTACTAAAGACATTTTAAGGAAAGGAGTTGTTATCAGATTGTAAACTTTATTTATTTATTGTATTGTGCATCCCGATTTTTATAAAGTAGTAAGTTTTATGATCGATCTATTAAACAATTTAAGTTTATTTTTGTAAAATTAAGGAACTTTGATTATTAAAAAACTTGGTAAATATTATTATAGTAAATTGCATCCTTGCGATATAGTTATTAGCTTTAAATTTACTAAAGGTAAGAATTTTCACCGTAACTCATTAATATAATCTATACATATAATAAATCTGTAGAAGGGTCAATTCTGTACATTGAAAATTTGAAAAAATAAATAGCAGGGGGTGTTACTGGATCGATACCAAACCGGTCCGCCTAAAGCAAAGGGGGCGCAGGACTTAGAACATTTTTGATGGAGTTGGTGTCATTATAACACCTATTTATTATTGTTTTATCGTAAAGATTACGCTAATATAAGCATGTTTTATAGAAAAAACTTTTTCTCTAAAATCAAAAATGGCCGAGATATTCGCCCTCAAAGATTGATTTTGCGCGTCGACGGAGCCCCGCTTCGCGGGGCTCCTATTACTGTGTAGTTTTTTTTTTTAAAAACCTAACCTAACCTAACCTAACGGCTAACCTAACCTAAACCTAACCTAACGTAACTGTTGATTAGTTGCCTACGTGCAGCTCCCTTGAAAACCATCAATCTTTGAGGGCGAATATCTCGGCCATTTTTGATTTTAGAGAAAAAGTTTTTTCTATAAAACATGCTTATACCTATTAGCGTAATCTTTACGATAAAACAATAATAAATAGGTGTTATAATGACACCAACTCCATCAAAAATTTTCTAAGTCCTGCGCCCCCTTTGCTACCTTTTTTTTTGTAAGATGTCATTGTCAGAGTTACTCAAAATGCAGAAATAAACCATCCACGCGAAGACGGACATCCGCGCGGACGGAGTCGCGGGCGGAAGCTAGTAATTTAATATAATTTAATGGTTATCAAACGAATCTAATGAATAAGAAATAAATTCTTAATTAAATGGCAAAGTTCATTATTTTAACTTTAAGCTTTCATGGAAATTTGATTAATTACACTATCTTATCTAATAAAAACATGTATAAAGAGCGAAGTCGTGGCGGATAGCTAGTGCATAAATATTAGTTATAGCGCCCGGCAAACTTCTTGGCCAAAAAGTAGCGTGGTGGGGGAAGTTTGCGCATCCAGTTTTAGAACATTTTTATATGCGCAAGCTCCCCACCGCGCTTCTTTTTGGCCAAGAAGTTTGCCGAGCGCTATACTCCACACACATGAGTTTCTTTCGTCGCTTCTCTAATATCGTAGTTAAAGTATATGTTTTAAGAAAATAATAAATTTTGCTAAAAGGAATAGCTAGCGAAATCCTAAGACCTACTCTTTATCTGTTTATAATGATTAATGTTAGTTCTCAAACACAATACCCGTCTAACTATTGTTGCCGTTAATTAATGAACCGAACTTACAATGAAATGTAATTAAATTGCTTTTTGCTTTGCTATTTTTAGTATCGCAAATTTTAAAGCTTCGAACAATAAATGAATACTTATAACAATAAGTGTAGTTTTAGTCTTAACAATATACCTACAATTAATTATTGAGAAAAAAAAGGGTTGCGTCAATTTAAATTGAAGTTCTTTAAAATATACAAAAAACATAATAAAAATGGAGAAGTAACACTGCCATGAGAATTTTATAAGAGAACTAGCTGTCCCCGCAAACGTTGTTCTGACCTACTCTTAAGGGTATCAATAGATGTTGGCCGATTCACAGACTTACCCGTATGCACACAAAATTTCATGAAAATTGTGTAAGCCGAGACGAGAACACGAGAAATTTATTTATTTATATATTATAGAGTTTTAGTATTTATAAATTTGAAACCACAATTCTATCCTTTCTATATTTATTTTCGTATATTCGCAAATAAATTATTCCATCGGTAATGCAAAGGCGTGGTTCCTGTCACTTGATATGATTTATTTGCGCCAAGCTTTCTGCTCACCATTCTCTTGAACATTGCAGATAATTAAGTACATTTCGTATTATTTTGGAAGAATATAAAAAATATTAAATACTTTATAGCCCTGCCGAACCGGGAAATTAAAGAAAAGATTAAATATTGATCTGCTATGACTAAGACACCTACTTACGTTGTTTTAATGCAGACATTTATTTGACCACTTAAAAATGCTTCAGAATATTTTGCACTAGGAATAATTTCTAGTGATCGTTTCAACTAGAACACAAAACTTACTGAAAATTGTCATAAAATAGATACAGAATTTTTTTTTCTCTGTAAATAAAGTATCTCTTTAATTAATATTTGATTTGTCTTATTACATGCATTACAATATTTCTAAGTAATTTATTTCCCTTACAAATCAATCAAGCGCGATAACTATAAAAAGGCATCATGAAATCATTGAGATATACATAATATGGAGACGACACCGCCTACATCACTTATGTTCCGCTTAACATACGCCATATGGCGTAACTGCACGCTCATTTTTTATTTGTTTTAAAGTGAAACGCATCAAATATGCCTTCGTGTGTGTTACGATATTGCACAAATAATACGGAAAAGTGCAAATGAATAACTTTCATCGGTAAGTACCTAACTAGATAATAATTTTTAAAACTTAGTTAGAGCAAAAAAATGGCGCACAGATTTTGTTCGTGGTGTCTCCTCCATACGTAGTAATATTATCTCAATGCATGGAATCAAAATCTGTCTTCATTTATGAATATATATTTTATGAGGATGTCCTCTTATAACAAAAAGTCTAACAGTTATTTATAAGGGAATTCATTTTAATCTTTTATGCATACAAATGAAGCATACGTTTTATATGTATGTTTTAATAAAGCGTGTGCTGCATATTAGCATACAAAATTAACCCGTCAGCGCGCAGCTGGTGCACATGACCACTCTACTGATTGAAATTGTACTTCATATGTAGATAATATAATATGTATTTGGTTGTATTGTACATTATGTACACGTTTTGGTTCTTAATTAATAAAGTAAAGTAGACACACGATATTTTGAATGTTCACACAAGATAAGTTAATAACTACACGAAAGATATATAAATGTTTCCAAGATTAAAACGGATAAACAGATACACACAGATCAGTTTTAACAAGATAAACTATTTGTAATGTAATTAAACTTTTTGTTAAACATCTACTTTCATCTTTATCTTTCGCAATGTTTCAAATTTCTTTTATATATCCAGCTTTCTACACTTTTAACGAATTGCTATAATTTTATATAAAAACGCATTTATTTATCATCGCATCTAGTCAACAATTTCGTAAACACATGACAGTTTAGCCCACGACATCAAAAACAATGAATTGCAAATTCATCTCAAGCTAGATTAAATTTCAGAGAGAAAGGTTTATCGTAAGAGAAATAGGTTAATATACCACTAGTGTTTATGTAGCATCCAAATGTATTGCCCTGGACCATGCAAGGCTGACAGACATTGCAGCCTTAAATTCTAAGTCTTCATGAAGGCATGTAAATCACCCCTTAGAGGCCGGGCTAGAAATATACTGAATGCGACTGGGTAAATTTAACAGACAGTTTGAATGCGTATTGTATACAAAGATATAGGGGACTGGATGCCGCAGTGGTTAGTTGTGAACAAATTTGAATGAATGAATAGACTAGCATCAGAACAAGAAACAAAACATTGATGAAAATATTTAAATATATTAACTTTAAATACTACTCAATTTTCTTTGTCACATGTTTTTTTTTATAATGATTCTATTGATGGAATTCTTTTCATTGGCGTATTGTTTAATTATTATGTAATTATTGTAAACATAGCTGTAAGGAATCAGAAATAAATAAATAAATAAATACATTATATTACTAACTAATATCTAAGAATAATTACATGGAATGATGAATACGATTTTATCTATACTTCACTATATTCACTATATCTGTGTTATACCGCATGTTTCAATAGATCAGAATGTGTGAATTTGGAGTTTAATCCTTTATCCCATGTATTGTAATTTTTAACCAAGCAATGGATCCACCAATTTATAAATGATCTTATAACATAACTATAGTAATTTTGTAAACTATGTATACTTTCATTGATTAACCCATTGAGCCCTCAGCGGACCGATCGGTCCACGACACAATAGATTTTCTATTGTGTCTATGATTCCGGGGGCTGAGTTATTCATTATTATTTTTAGCATGATATATAAATCCCTATATATTTTATTTGTTTGCAACGATTTTTAAATGTATCAGCACTGCTTTGCATAATTTTATCTAGGTATATGATAAATGCATCAATCTTAAAATGCAATCATATTCAAGCTAAATAAGGTAACAATATTGTACAGGGTTATTTGTTGAATAAATAAAACAACACACAACTTTAATTATAAATGTATTCTAACATCAACATTGTTATCTATTGCCTGTACTTAGCCATTCTGTTCACATCCTTGGAAGTATCTTGGGAATAAGCCGCTGATCCGAACTTACTTCAGCAATAAAATGTGGCTTCTCTCGAACGCCAAAGTTTCCGTTCCTAATGATATCTCTACTGCGACTCAATTTCATCTGAACTTGAGCGCAATTTGTGCAAATTGCTAAGGAGTTGAGACGTTATCGCAACTCAGAGCTCTAATGTAGTACATGTTTATACATGTCTTGGAGATATTTTAGTTAATTGGAATCGGTCTTAGCACGTTGAATAGATGTAGTTATGAATGCACCCAGCAGTTTAAATTAGTTGTATAATAATCGGAATATTCGTATACACATTTGGTGCTTTTTAATTTAGTCGTATTATCTTCGATATATTATATGGAGTTATGGTAGAGAACTAGAGCTGCTATTATATGACATGCATATTATAGACAAAAATAATATAATGAAAGATAACACAAACATAAATGGAAAAGTGGTTCACAACAGAATATCAGTAAGTAGCTGAATGATATTAGGCGCACTAAATATGTTCATTAGATGGCAGATATGGTCCAGGTTAGAGAATAATCATTTTCACCAAATAAAGTATTATTTCGATGATTTAAAGTCACAAAAAGAAATATTCAGAAATCAGTATTTTTGTGGTGATTCGGTGATCTGGTCTATAGTTATTACCTATAGTAAGTTAAAAGTTTTAAATTATTTCCAAGGTGGTAAGCCATAAAAAATGTCATTTGTTAATTGTCATGTTGAAGTAGATTTCTTGGTCCCTAAAAGGCCGGCAACACACCTGCAACCGTACAGTGTGCCTAGTGCGAGTTTTCATCGAGTACGAAACGTTACTATCGCGTCTGCGTCACAGCGAAATTTGTATGGGGAATCAAAGCTTCCCCATACGTCCGCTAGGGGCGCTGTTCGATTTCCCATACTAATTCGGCTGTGACGCAAACGCGATAGTAACGTTTCGTACTCGATGAAAACTCGCACTAGGCACACAGGTCTTGTGGGTGATGTTGGGCGGCGCCAATCATCGCATTAATCCGATGACGCGCCAGCTCGTTTGCCCGCTATTGGCTAATACATAAAAAAAAAAAACTAAAATAGGTAACCCATCAATTGCATTATAAATACCTACAATTAACAAAACAAATAAGACGACGTTCTGTATTCATTGTAAGAACCACAGATAAATAATATTATAATAGTGTAAGAATACATAATATTAGTCACGTAATGTACATAATATATTTATATACTTTCTTAATGGGCGTACTTCTAACGAATGTTATTTTCCTTGTGTTCTTACTTTACATTATATTATATATATAAATATAATTATAGTAAAAATTAATACATGTAAACCTTATAAAATAAAACATAGCTCCAATAGTAATTTATAGATACTCTTATCAACTAATCTATACTAATATTATAACGCTGAAAAGTAATTTTGTTAAGTTGAACACGCTAATCTCCGAAACTACATGTCCGATTTGGAAAATTATTTCAGTGTTATATAGCCCATTTATTCAGGAAGGCTATAGACTAATATATCATCACGCTAAGACCAACAGGAGCGGAGACACGCGGGTGAAACCGCGGAGCGCAGCTAGTATACTAATATTAATAAAACTTTAAGCTTGTTTGTTTAATTGAACGCGCTAATACTATATCATCACACTAAGGGCCGATTTTTCAATCCTTGGTTAAAACTTATCCATCCAATAAAGTATTACACGATAATATTAAAATGTCACCTGTAAACTGTCAAATACAGGTAATTAGAATACATTTTTGAAATGGTAGTTTAATACGTTATTCAACGAATAACATTTAACCAAGGATTGAAAAATCAGCCCTAAGACCAATAATAGCGGAACAATGCGTGTAAAACTGCAGAGCATAGCTTGTATATTATAGAGCCGGGAAGAACGGCTTGTCGTTTATAACATGGACCGCATTCTGTGGTGTAAACAAACAATATGCTAATTTGTTGACACTGATGATCTGATAATCATTTGATTTGTCATGCATCGCTGCTAAACTCTATATTATTATTACATTAGCCTTACCATTAGCCAATATTATGAATACCTTTTGCTTAAAGTAAACTTTAGTTAATTTGTGCTGTCAATCAAATGATATATTGGTATGAATCTAGTTCGAGGCACATAATACAATATTGTTCTTATTTAAAATGTTCTACTTAACATTAATAAATAATAAATAAATAAATAAATAAATAAATATTATGGGACAATTTTCACACACGGCACGATCTGATCCCATACTGAGCTTTCGCTTGTGTTATGGAAACCAGATGGCTGATTAAACACCCAGACACAGAGCAAACATCTATGTTCATCACACAAACATTTGCCCCGGGTGGGAATCGAACCCACGACCTCTGGCTTGGAAGGCAGGGCCACTACCAACCAAGTCAACCGGTCAGTCGGTCATTACATTTAAAAATATGAATACCAAAAATTTTAAAATATTAAACTGCATTATCTGTAAAATGGTGCGCAGATTTAGGATATAACGTGGATTAATCGTGTAGTTAATAAAATAGTAGCAGAACCAAGGCAATACAATTTTTTTCGATCATAGAGCACTCGCTATTGACTCGAATTAATAAGAGTCGTGCAATATTTAGTTGTATCTGGCATTTGTCATAGATGTTAAAAAGTAAAAACATTTTATATAAAATCCTTAGACTAGAGTAGGTATTTACATTAAATAATTTTTAGAATATAATATTTACTTGTATTATTGTATGTTATTTCTGAATATTTATATATAATATTTACTTGTATTATTGTATGTTATTTCTGAACTGCGCAGCAACGATGAGGTGTGAGATACAAACGCTAACAAAGTTGATGGGTAGAGAGATATTTAAGGGAATTGTACGAAAAATATACATCTTTATGGGTTGATTGGTTATCGTGAATAGAACACGTCGTATTTCTGTGCGAAGAGTTTCGTCTGAAAATGAGATAAGTACTATATTAATCAGCAATAATTCAAGAATAAGCAGAAAGATATAGGTAACTACTTATAATATTATTTATGCTAAATATATTGTGTCTGTCTCTAGGTTTGTCTGTCTGGTTTTTTTTCACGCTTAAACGACTGCACCGATTTGGATGAAATTTGCTGCAACGATAGATCTGAGAAAGGATTTCATGGAAATCTCGCTAGAACGTGCTAGAATATGCGTGGTTTTCTTATGACAACGTGGGCGAAGCCGTGCGCGCTTAGTATATTATAACTTTATCTTGTTCTTCTTTGGTATAGTATAGGTACAAGGTTCGATTTCTGCCAACACTGAAATGAATTATTAATATAACTCATAATTTCATAATTTATACCTTTCCAAAAGACTGCCTGATGCATTAAAATCTTGATAATCCGCTCACATTCACCATTAATTAGTTCTGCTATAATTGCCGGTACAAATAACAATACTATCATAAGAAGGGCTGAACAGACCAAAAATATCACGTCATTTATTGGCCAGATCTAAAGGAAACATAAGGAGTGTTGACAAAAATTATTATCAGTTACAAATAAAGTAAAAATTATTAATAGTTACATTTACTTCGAATTAGGTTATAAAATTGAAACTATCTTATAAAAGACAATAAAATGAAATCTACTTACTGGGTTTCCAAATAGTAAGATGGTTTCCCAAAGTTGCGATAAAGTTTCAGGATAATTAACGAGTATAGAAATAAATAACTGAAAGGGAATACAAAATTAATTGGAAGTAGGTAATTGAAAAGATATCTCGAAATTAACATTAATCAATAAAATTTGCATTTTTCAGCCAACTCAAAAAAGTTTCTTAATTCAATTGTTTTTTTGGGATTGTTGACCCAGACCTTTCGACTGGGTGAACCGATTTGGATGACTGTTGAGATTTTAAGTACTTATTAAAAGTTACCTAATTAAATAGTATATTCATTTCAACTTACCGTTACATTTACATCTCTCTCCACAAGATGCATGTTATTTATCAAACTTTCGTAAACTCGCAAGCACTTTCTTAAATTCTGTTTCCTGTATTCAATCATATCTCGACCAATAACGTTTACAGAAAAAAACTTACAAGTGAAGAATTTCCTTAGCTTCTTTATGCGATTGTGCATAACATCTATTTCTATTATTTGTGGCATATAACTCAAAGATATCGACAAAGATATCAGAAACACGAAACATGACTTATCCGAGTCAATAATAAACAGCGCGATCTGTATTATAATTATACCAAACAACATAACGTAGATTTTCGTATTAACTATCCTCGAATTGAAATCCAAAATCTTATCGGAATCGAGCATTCGAAAGAAGAAAAAAATAATTTTTTTTTCAAAGAAAAACGACTTCATTATAGTGAGATAAAATTCAATTCCTGTATACAAAAAGGGGTTTGTCACATCGAAACTAATGCAATGGAATAAAAACAAGCTTGTGACAATGATATAAGATGTACAGTAAATCCTTTTCAATAGATTGTATCGTTTTGCAGATTGGAAATCGTAATAATGCCCAAAGAGCATTCGGAGAAACATCAATTGAGTTAAAGTATTAATATATTTTGTCTCACTTTTACTTTTATAAAAAATCATGTCGATATTAAAACAATTTTATTGCACACGTGTGCTGAGTACGCCGCCGTTCGATGCTATTAATTTATTTAATTGAAATATTGAACAATATTTTTCAAATGCTTTTAGGAATGTAATTAATGAAACAAACATAAAGGTAATAAAAACAACGCAGTATAATAATTACATTTATAATCTATTTTTACTTTACATTGCTAAATTACCTACATTTTAGTAAGTACACAGTTAAAAAATATATACCTTAAAATATGTAGGTACATATAACAATACGTGAAGTTTAAAATAAGTTGCCTTATTACATCATGGATTGTATTTATAAAACAAGCTTTCGACTCGCGTAGTCAAATACAAAGTAAATTCATATATTTAGTCATTCTCAAGATTCTAGACACAAAAATCCAGAGTCAATTTGGATTATATCCAGACATAAAAGAGCCATAAAAGAAAACGCTCCATGGCGAGAGACAGAAAGATTGACAAACAAACAAACTTTCTTATTTATAATATAGCAAGATGTGATTCGAATGAGAAAAATAAAAAAAATCTTAAATGCTATTAACACGTATTAATAAATAAAAAGTTGCCTGAACCTAGTATCACAGCTAGTATAGTAGGTATTATATTATCTGTGCCTGAACTTAAATTTTATTATGTGGTTTGACGGTTGACAATGCGCGCCAAAGAAGCTAAAGCAATAGAAAGGGACAGACTGATATAAAAAGCTCTTTATTATTATAGTAACCTAAATAATAGAGAATGATTAATGAAGCGTTTTATGAACATTGGTGAACTGTACGACCACAATCAAGTGACTAACGCAAACACTAATGTAACTGATGGGCATGGAGAGGTTGAGTCGAATCGCTCGCCATATTGTGATCTTGAATGGCCGAAGCTTCATATAAACATACGCTTGCCGTGTCTCCCGTAGCAGTGTTTCATCTGTAAAAAAAATAATTAATGAGAATTTAAGTATTATTAATATGTATGTCACTTTCAAGGGTTACACTCACCTGTGCAAAACAATATTTGCCTCCACAGAGATTTTAAAATCTGCTCGTATTCGTTATTTATCAATTCGGAAATAATCGATGGTATAAAAAGTAATGTTAGAGTTTGAATTATTTTAATAAGTCCTGGAATAATTTTTGTGTAGTACTGAAATATATAAAACGATTGTAGAAAATAATTAAAAAAAATTATGGACACGCATGCAAATATTAAAAATGAGGAATGAAAATTTTAATTCTACTTATAAATTTCAGTTAGAAATAAAAATTAGAAGTTTTATAATATTCTCGTAATGAAATTGATTGCGTTTATCTTAGTTGTTATAAAAAGATGGGTTTGGCAAAGCTTATGTATAATATCTAATACATGTACATATTTTACAGTTGTATAATACTTACACTGTTCGAATATAACATTATAATTTCATTCACGAAGTATATCATCTGAGGATAACTTGTCAATATAATCATCATCAACTGAAATTGGAAAATAGAGGTTGTTTTACCTTTATAATTTTCCTGCTAACCTTTTTTTTTATAGTGGGGAAATCTTCCAAAGATACCCACTGCCCCCGGGGAAGGAGCCGTGGGTTATGTCGGATTCCTACCGACTAAAACCCCACTGTGTTCCGTCGAGCCGCTTTAATGATGGGGCCGCGGGTATTGGTTGGAATTCTTTTCCTGCTAACCTGCGCAACTTAGCCTGTTTTGAGGAGGAATATATTTCCATGGTTTCAAATTGCAGCTCTGAAGTCGTAGCATTATGTTACGTACCTACGTAGTCTAACTTTCCTCGTTATATAAACTATCCAACGCAAAAATAATATTGTTTTTCAACTCGATACAGAAGTTTCTGAGATTACCATCTTCAACCAACCACCACCACAATATTAATAGAGATTACTAATGGACATATGAATGTAGATATTTACCCCAAGTTGTATCTCCTTGCTAGCTTCAGAAAATTTGTTTATGATCGTCTTATATATAAACAGACAGGTTCTGATATTAATAATTTTAAATTTAACTTGTTCGTTACCAATCACGTTGAACTTGATACATTTACGTTCAAATAATTTTCTCAGCGACTTCATACGGACATAAATAATGTCCAGTAAAATTATGTGTGGTAATACACTACAAACCAGTGACAAAGATACTGGGATCAAGTACAGTAAAGCCGTAATCGAGAAATAAAATATGTACAAACATGATAGTGAAGCAGCAATATAAAATATAAATAATAAACACACAAATATTATACGGTTCGATACAAGTACAGATTTACAACCAAGAAGGTAATCCATCTTGTGTATCGATGTTATGAATTTGAGAATGGAGTTCTCAAAGAAAAAAGACTTTATTACACCGCAGTAGAATTCTATTACAAAAAATAAATTAATATTGATAGATGTAGCCGTAAAGAAATTAATATAACCCACACTCATAACACAGCCTAATATGAAACAATAAGTTATTTTCAATACTTTATATATGTTCGCCGTTTCGCACTCATAGTAATGGCCCGTCAATAGTCTTAAAATCATTAAAATATTAAAAAGTACATTTGAATCTTTTCTTTGTTCGTTAAAAGTGTTGGTACTCAAAGAATTCATCGTGTTATGCTGACAAGTAACTCAGTACTAAAGTAAAAGGTAATTTCTATTCATTCTATAGGAAAATTTATTATATGACTGCCGATCTCATTAAGTTGAGTGCAAGATGTTAATAATAAAATATAGTGGACAACATAAATAATTGTGTACATGTTAAAGATATGGGTAACAAAGTAACATTATTTGAAATTTTTGTGTTTATATCAGGTTATCTTAATCTTCAAATGCTTGTTATTTCATAGAAATTACTTTTTATCGACTGCATACATGTTATTAAGGATTTATTTCATTTTTTCTGATTAAGAATAATTACCATGTATACAATGTATACAAATACACAATGAAACTTCTTTGGCAAGATTCAAAGATACCAAAATCGTCGACTTATTCCATGATGTGACGGTATTGCCATAACGCGACATTGAAATTTTACTCTCAA
Source organism: Colias croceus (assembly GCF_905220415.1). Taxonomy (NCBI): domain Eukaryota; kingdom Metazoa; phylum Arthropoda; class Insecta; order Lepidoptera; family Pieridae; genus Colias; species Colias croceus. The sequence continues at coordinate 7,559,969 of NC_059556.1, read as the reverse complement.
CGCGCCTGAAGAAGTTTCACTTCAAAAGCTGAGGAAACGAGTGATGTTAACGAAAAAGGCCATCATGACGCATCAGAACTAGGAAAGGGGTAAAGCGAAGCAAAAGAAGAAAAAAGAATTCCCATACCAAAACGCTTACCTTTATACCAGTATAAATGAAATAAGAATACATGGTAAATAAGAGCCAAGTACAATATTAAAATGTTTTATCTTTACATAATAAAAATCCTAATCCTAATCTTTTCACATTCGCCATAAATTAATACAGACATTACGGTGGGGCAGGGTGGGCCAAGCTCTGACCTGGGAGGTACCTAAACAAATCTAAAAAACTGAATTATCTAGGTACTAACTACTAAACATAATATCCGTAAGAAAATTCACACTCGATTCTCGAAAGTCGTCAGTCGATAGAAAAAATGCGATCCAAACAAAGCTTGCGCACAATTTAATAATCTTCTACACTAATAATATAAAGAGGAAAACTTTGTGGGTTTGTTTGATTGTAATGAATAGGCTCATAAACTACTGGACCGATTTTAAAAATTCTTTCACCATTCGAAAGCTACATTATCCACGAGTAATATAGGCTATATATATTATCACGGTAAGACCAATAGGAGCTGTGCCACGCGGGTGAAACCGCGTGGCACAGCTAGTTATTTATAAAGTGAATGTTACTGTCGGAAACGCATAGTTTATGACTAAGAGCAATAAGTGAAAAAAGTCCAAAATTTTGCGTGGTGCGTAGCGAGCACTACTTTTTCGAAGTTGCAAATTGATATTTACATCACCCTAACTAATCCAAACAACATACCAAAAAAGCAACACTATCAAGCTTTGCGAATTTAATGTTAATTTCCACCGGCCTATCACGCGTTCTTGAGAAAAAAGGTCTTGTTAGACAGACAGCTGATGGACAACAAAGTGATCCTGTAAGGGTTTTCTTTTTTCCTTTTGAGGTTCAAAGACCGGGATAAGACTTCGGTTATAGTTGCTGGTTACATATTATTTTTTATTGTTGCCCCACCCTGAGCCCATGGCTAGCTACGCTCATGAATTCAGATATAATAATTTACAATTAATCTGATGTTAACTGGCCAGATTTAAAACTCTTAAATCAATACATAATTTCGTCTCAAGAAGATGCTAAAATTTAGATTACATAAAAATTTTTACTTAGTTATATACTACCATGTTATCAAAGAATAAAACCATACTTTCTAATATAATAAGTGGGAAAGTGTGTATTTGACTTCCTGTAAACTGGCAAAAAGTTATTGATTATTAGTTTTATGAACATTGGTGAACTGTACTATTACAATCAAGTGACTAACGCAAACACTAATGTAACTAATGGGCATGGAGAGGTTGAGCCGAATCGCTCGCCAAATTGTGATCTCGAACGGTCGCAGTTTCACATACAGGTACGCTTGCCGTGTCTCTCGTAGCAATACTTCATCTGAAAAATTTAAACCTAGATGACATAATTAAGAAAATAGGTCCCTGTTTTCAATATATCATATAATGTTTATGTAGATTTGTAGGATTGTCTACATGTTTCCAAAAAACTTTTGGCTTCACCATTAATTTGCTTATTTCTCCAACTCATGTCTTTTGGCATTAATTTCTCCAATACGGGAATACACTCACCTGTGCACGACGATATTTGCCTCCACAGAGATTTAAGGATTTGCTCATATTCATAATTAATCAATTCAGAAATAATGGCTGGTGCCAAAAATAATAAGAGAGTAAGGATTATTTTAGCCAATGGTGGTATAGCGCCTATGTAGTCCTGAAATTTAAATCATGCAAATTAAAAATATCCTTATCCCAACAAATGTTTAAATTGTTTACTTATTGACAATCGTAACGGAACCGTGCTTTTCCACCAGAGATGTGCTAGGATGCGTAACGAGGGATGTGTTTGTAAAGAACCAAAAGTATCGCTTCAAATGTGTTTGAAGCAAAATAATGTCTATGGTAAATCAATGATGTAATAGTTAAATTAAAATAATTTTTCATGACCTTTGTGTTATAATAAAACATAATCAACAACAATTGTGATACTTACATTCTTAAAATAACACGTTATTGTTCGGTACACGAAAAACATCATTTGAGGATAGCACGTGAGTAACATTATCGTCAACTGGAATCATTTTAAATATATTTTTTTTTTATTATGAATATGTGATATTTAAATAAATTAATAAATCCATTTACCCCAAATTGTATCTGATTGCTAGCTTCAGAATAATTATTTATCATCTTCTTATAAATCAACAGAGAGGTTTTGATATTAATAATTTTAAGTTTAACTTGTTCATCGCCTATCACATTGAATTTTATAAATTCACGTTGAAATAAACATCTAAGAGACTTCATACGAATATAAATAATGTCAAGTAAAATTATATGTGGTAAATGACTAAAAACGCGTGATGTCGTTATTGGAATTTGGTACAATACGAATGTAATACCAAAATTATTGATGTAGAAGAATATTATGCTAACAACGATATAAAATAATAATAACAATTTCATAAATATCATACGACTCGATACAAGTACAGTTTTACAACCTAAAACATAATCAATTTTGTAAATAGATGTTATGAATTTGAGAATAGAGTTTTCAAAAAACATCGACGCTAATGTGCCGCAGAAGAATTCTATTGTCATCAAGAATCTAACGTCTATAGAATTTGACATCCAATACGAAATATAAGCGACGGCAACGACACTAGAAAAACCCAAACAATATGCTATTTTTAACATCTTATACAATTTCGATGTTTCACACTCATAGTAATGGCCGGCGAACAATCTAAAAATAATTACAATATTAAAAAGGGTATTTGATTCTTTGGAAAGTTCGGGCAAAGCGTTAGCACTCAAATAATCCATTTTGTTATGCTGACAGACAACTCAGTACTACAGTAAAATGATATTTTTCTATGAAAGAATATTGTATGACTTCGACGCTCTAATTAAGTTGAGTGAAATATTGAAACAATAAAATAATGTGGTGAATAACAATGAATTTAAAATTAACGAGCACACGTTACAGATATGAACATCGAATTAATTTTGGTTATTGTGTTACTGTAATCTACAGGTTTGGTACGTCATGGAAATAACTTGTGATGTAAATGATATTTATTTGTATTTATAACGTAATAATTCAATTACATTTAAATGTTGAATATACTTCAGCTTCTTCTGGACCACAAGTGACGGTACTATGTAATTTTATTGCAGTAGGAATGACATAAATTCTAAAACAGCTTACAGCAAAGGCAAACGTTTATTACAATGACTAAATTGGTTATCTTACTATAACTACCTCACTATTACTTTATTAGGCTTAGTTTAATGAGTAACAAGTTTGTCAAAAAGCCAAAAATTAGTTAAGAGTTTTATTAATATTGGTGAACTGTACTATTACAATCAAGTGGCTAACGCAAACACTAATGTAACTAATGGGCATGGAGAGGTTGAGCCGAATCGCTCGCCAAATTGTGATCTCGAACGGTCGCAGTTTCATATACAGGTACGCTTGCCGTGTCTCCCGTCGAAGGACTTCGTCTGTTAAATTAATAAGAAATTAATATATTTTCTTTGAAAAACTTAGTACCAAATAAAATTTTGTTCAACGATCTATTTTCTTGTCTCATTGTGGGTTTCTCTATGAGTTTTTTTGACATGTTGTATAAATTTTAACTTCAATAACATTATATCTACGTTTTGCAGTTAACGTAGACTATAAGTTATTTTTGCATAAGTACATGACACTTTACCAATTTAATAATTTAGGGTCACACAAAATGATATTTCTTAACAAATATTCAAATCAATGTTATATTTTATTTTGTTTGAACAGGGGGTCAAACCCATAACTTTCGGTTGCAAGGTGCAACCGAAAGTCCATAACAAGAGGATTATACTCACCTTTGCAAAACAATATTTGCCTCCACAGAGATTTTAAGATCTTCTCGTATTCGTTACGTATCAATTCAGAAATAATGGCCGGTGCAAAAAGTAATATAAGAGTTTGATTTACTTCAAGAAGTGATATTATTGCGTTAAGGTAGTCCTGAAAGTTACTTTTAACTTAGTTTATTAGGCAATTAGGACAAAAAGGGTGGATTTGCTTGTGAACTAAACAAAGTTTAGTTCTCAGTTTCTGTATACAGGGTAGGTACTAAGAAATAATATCACTTTTGTCTTCAGTTTATACATACATATTATTAAGTGCAATTACATCAAACTTACATTATTAGAATAAAAGAATAGTATTTCATACACGAAAATTAACATCCGAGGATAGCACGCCAGTATGACAGTCATCAACTGAAATCATTGTAGGTACATTTAATTCTATTAAAACTGTGTCAAACCATATTTATTATTATTTATGTACTAATAAATAATATTTCTACATTTACCCCGAGTTGTATCTCATTACTAGCTTCACAAAAATTATTTAACATCGTCTTGTAAATCAACAGACAGGTTTTGATATTCATAATTTTAAAGTTAACTTGTTCGTTACCAATCACGTTGAATTTAATAAATTTACGTTCATATAATCTTCTTAGTGACGCCATACGGATATAAATAATGTCCAGTAAAATGATATGTGGTAAATTACTTAAAACCAAAGATAATGACATTGGGATTGAGTAGTACAATATAGCTATTTTAAGGTTATTATTCAAGGACAAGAGTGTTAGTCCAGCAGCGTTATTCAAAATTAATAGCGATGATATAAATATTGAACGATTCGATACAAGTACGGTTTTACACCCTAGTAGGTAATCTATCTTATGGATAGATGTAATCAATTTGAGGATGGAGTTCTCAAAGAACATAGATGTGAATATACCGCAAAAGAATTGTAATATAAAAAAATGATGAACAAACAAGTAATTATCAGGAATAGCCATCAAGTTATAAATACATATCCCGCCAAAGACACACATAAAGCCGAAACAATATGTTATCTTCAATATTTTATACAATTTCAACGTATCACACTCATAGTAATGCCCTGTGAATAATCTCAAGAGCATCACAAAATTAAAAAGCTTATTTGACTCCGTTCTAATTTCGTTCAAATTATTACTACTCAAAATCGACATTTTGTTATGCTGACTAGCAACTCGGTACTAAAATAAAAGGTAATTTCTATGAACCTTATCTATAGGAATATTTTTTGTACATGACTTTACCTCATTAAGTTGAGTGGAAGATTTAAAAAATAAACATAGTGGACAAGGCAAATAATTGAGTACATGTTAAAGATATGGGTAACAAAGTAGCGTTATTAGATGTTTTTTTATTTCCCTAATCAGGTTATCGTTATCTACGAAGGTTTAATATTTCATAGAAATAACTTTCAAATCGACTACATACAGATATCGATTGATTTGTTCAGTTGTGTTGAACTGAAGGTGAACGCATGAGGATGGCAAAAGTCGATGAATCGACAGGTAGGGGTAAACAAATACTTATAACTACTTTTATGAATTTACGATATATAAAAAAGGCATCGATGATGTTACGAGTATTTTTAATTAATCAGGGTTTTTTTAAAAATTACATTCGTTTAATCTTAGTACACTAAATCTGTGACATCCTTTAATAGTGTAAAAATAACCATATTTAAAACTCCTAGAAATGGTATTGGTATATTATTAGTAATGGTAATGGTAGGTACCTACTATGGAATAACAATTTTTAGTTACAGATCTCAATAACTTTGCATATGAAATTACCTAATCAAAAAAATCAGAATTGATATGTACATTGGAAAATGTTAAAATTAAGATAACAAATAGCTATTATACTTATACTTTATCTTTCAAGTGACGCAAAGAGTGATAATTAATTAAGAGCTTTATGAACATTGGTGAACTGTACTATTACAATCAAGTGGCTAACGCAAACACTAATGTAACTAATGGGCATGGAGAGGTTGAGCCGAATCGCTCGCCATATTGTGATCTCAAACGGTCGCAGTTTCATATACAGGTACGCTTGCCGTGTCTCCCGTCGAAGGACTTCGTCTGTTAAATTAATAAGAAATTAATATATTTTCTTTGAAAAACTTAGTACCAAATAAAATTTTGTTCAACGATCTATTTTCTTGTCTCATTGTGGGTTTCTCTATGAGTTTTTTTTGACATATTGTATAAATTTTAACTTCAATAACATTATATCTACGTTTTGCAGTTATTTTTGCATGCATGACACTTTACCAATTTAATAATTTAGGGTCACATAAAATGATATTTCTTAACAAATATTCAAATCAATGTTATATTTTATTTTGTTTGAACAGGGGGTCAAACCCATAACTTTCGGTTGCAAGGTGCAACCGAAAGTCCATAACAAGAGGAATTATACTCACCTTTGCAAAACAATATTTGCCTCCACAGAGATTTTAAGATCTTCTCGTATTCGTTACGTATCAATTCAGAAATCATGGCCGGTGCAAAAAGTAATGTTAGAGTTTGATTTACTTTAAGAAGTGATGATATTGCCTTAAGGTAGTCCTGAAAGTTAGGACAAAACAGGTGGATTGGCTTGTGAAGTAAATAAAGTTTAGGAATCAGATCCTATATACAGGGTAGGTATTCAGAAATAATATCACTATTATCTTGAATTTATACTAACATATTTAGTGCAATTGTATCATACTTATATACATTTATAAAGAATAAAAAAAAAATCGATCACGAGGCGGAACTCGAACCCGCATCCTTTCGCGCCAATGTGGGGCGGATGCCTGACCAACTCGGCCACTCGAACTCGTGACCCGCCAGAGCGATCGATCGATCGATCGATCAGATCGATCTATTGTATCATACTTACTTTATTAGAATAAAAACATAGAATTTCATACACAAAAATTAACATCTGAGGATAGCACGCTAGTATGACAGTCATCAACTGAAATCATTGTACATTTAGTTCGATTAAAACTGTATCAAACCATCTTTATTATTAATTAAGTATGTACTAATAAATAATATTTCTACATTTACCCCGAGTTGTATCTCATTGCTAGCTTCAGAAAAGTTGTTTAACATCGTCTTGTAAATCAACAGACAGGTTTTGATATTCATAATTTTAAAGTTAACTTGTTCGTTACCAATCACGTTGAATTTAATAAATTTACGTTCAAATAATCTTCTTAGTGACGCCATACGGATATAAATAATGTCCAGTAAAATGATATGTGGTAAATTACTTAATACCAAAGATAGTGACATTGGGATTGTGTAGTAGAATATAGCAATATTAAGGTTAATATTCAAGGACCAGAGTGTTATACCAGCAGTAATATTCAAAATTAATAGCGATGATATAAATATTGTACGATTCGATACAAGTACGGTTTTACACCCTAGTAGGTAATCTATCTTATGGATAGATGTAATCAATTTGAGGATGGAGTTCTCAAAGAACATAGATGTGAATATACCGCAAAAGAATTGTAATATAAAAAAATAATGAAAAAACAAGTAATTATCAGGAATAGCCATCAAGTTAGAAATACATATCCCGCCAAAGACACACATAAAGCCGAAACAATATGTTATCTTCAATATTTTATACAATTTCAACGTTTCACACTCATAGTAATGCCCTGTGAATAATCTCAAGAGCATCACAAAATTAAAAAGCTTATTTGACTCCGTTCTAATTTCGTTCAAATTATTACTACCCAAAATCGACATTTTGTTATGCTGACAAGCAACTCGATACTAAAGTAAAAGGTCATTTCTATGAACCTAATCTATAGAAATATTTATTATTACATGACTTCACCATCACCTCATTAAGTTGAGTGGGAGATTTAAATAATAAACATAGTGGACAAGGCAAATAATTGAGTACATGTTAAAGATATGGGTAACAAAGTAGCGTTATTAGATGTTTTTTATTTCTCTAATCAGGTTATCGTTATCTACGAGAGTTTGATATTTCATAGAAATGACTTTCAAATCGACTACATACAGATATCGATTGATTTGTTCAGTTTTGTTCGACTGTTGTGAACGCATGAGGATGGCAAAAGTCGGTGAATCGATAGGGGGTAAACAAATATGTTTAAGGGGCTGACAAGACCCAATTTTGTTAAAATTGAAGTTATTTGAGCAGCTTTTTTAAGAAAAGATATTTATTCTAGCCCATCCAAAAAAATATATGTTAATATTCATCATATTTCGAAGACCGTGGACGGACTCGATACATAATTGGACGAAATCGATAGAAAATAATTGCAAAGATTGGTCTTAAAATCATCATTCAACGATTCTATGTCTTTATTTTTTTGACGTACGGGTCTGCAATTTAAAAAACGAAGTCAACATATTCATACCTGAACCTCTAACGAGTCATATTTAGCATATGACCCACACTTTTCCTTAAATCACATATTTTCTTATTATTTTCTTTTACGACCTGCAGGCCCCGCCCAGTAACAGTGATCTTGCGCTCTCGTATGCGCACACTGTCCAATTGTATGGGAGTAAACGAGAGCGCAATCACTGTTGCTCAATCATCAATTGGGTCTTGTCAGCCCCTAAATATCTTTGGCTTTGATGGCTAATGAATAATATAGCCCACCGCTGTTACACTAGAATATATTATAGCTAGGCAATATGCTAGTTTTAATAGTTTGTATTGTTTCAACGTTTCACACTCATGGTAATGGCCTGCGAAAAACCTAAAGAACATCATGATATTGAAAAGTACATTTAAATCTCTTCTAAGTATATGCAAAGTGTGAGTACTCAATGAATTCATCCTGTTAGGCTCACAAGCAACTCGGTACTAAAGTAAAAGGTAATTTCTGTTTATTCTATATGAATAATTTACATAACTCATTAAATAGAGTGGAAGATGAAATAACAAAAATAGGTATATGTATAGTGGACAGCACATAATCAAAACGTGTTAAAACACCAAAACAACATTGGCATTTGATGTTGTTCGACTGACCGGTTGGCTTGGTTGGTAGTGGCCTTCCAAGTCAGACGTCGTGGGTTAGATTCACACCCGGGGCAAATATTTGTGTGATGAACATAGATGTTTTGCTCTTTGTCTGGGTGTTAGTAATTATCTATATAAGTATTTATTTAAAATTATATATGTATGTTTATCAGCCATCTGGTTTCAATAACACAAGCGAAAGCTTAGTATGGAATCAGATCGTGCCGTGTGTGAAAATTGTCCTGAATATTTATGTATTTATTTATTTATTGAGTGACGTTCTTAACACGATGAAGGTTTTCACCTCGTAGCAAATTATTGCTTATAATTGATATACATATGGGGATTTTAATATTTTTAAAATTGTTCCTGCTTTGATGGATAGATTCCTTTTAATAACTAAGGCCCCGGAATCACAGACACAATAGAAAATCTATTGTGTCGTGGACCGATCGGGCCGCTTGGGGCTCAATGGGATAAATTCATTTATTTATCGATTTTCCATATCTAAAATAAATTCCATCATTCGCAAAAATAATTAGAAAGCGTTTATCAGTATACCGTCTAGAAAATGCTGAGAGCGGCCTTCGTCTTCATAAGTTTTCTCTTAAGCTTACAACTCCTTATTCTGTAAAAAAATGGATAAGCTATTTTTTATTTATTGTAATAACACAGTTGATTATGCTTTTACCATCGGAATATGATGAATAGGCTTTATTTGAAGAAGTAGTTATATATAGTGATTGTATTACTTTATACGATCGTTGGTCCGTTTTATTCGCACTCAGTATTGACCGTGATATCTTTCGCTTCTGTCTTATGTAAGCTTTATTCAGTCGTTGTCTAGCTGAGGCGTCGTATGCGCGTGCGATGCCTATGCTGCGTTCGCCTACGCCCGAGACCGCTCGCGGTAAAAACAATTCCACAGTGCCTAACAGTGATATACAATGTAGTCAATGCTGCGTAGTAATAAATGAACTATTGTCCTTTATATCTAATAAAGTAGGCACCCTTCCGGAGACCGCAATTATTCAAATTTGTACCAGTGCATATGGATATGAGGAAATCGAAGCTGCAAGAACAATCGTTTACAAGTTGCTGACACCGTCGAAGAAATTAATGAGGCGAAAGGAAGGCTCGGAACAAAAAAGTTTGCAAGAAATTATCAAACTAATTAAGGAGACTGAACCTGAGTCCTTGCCATGTTTTGTTGCATAAAACTTAAATAAACTCCCACCTGTGACGTTCGACCATATCGTTGTGACGACTTTTTTAAAAGAAATGACTTTATTAAAAAATGACGTAGCCAATATGAAGGCCAAAACTACTTGTTTGAAAGAATCATCTAAACAGAACGCAGATATTGAATATTTGAGACAATATATTGTGGAAGTTAAACGTATGATTTCTTGTTTACAAGAAATTCATCAAACGTCTCAATCATTAGTCATCGAACGCAATGTGCAAAACAAAGAAGCGACCGCGAATGCATTAGCGATCTCCGTCACTCCCGTATCGCGGCCGAAGCAGGCGCCTCCTCTCGCACCGGTGTCAACAGCTGCGCCCGCGCTCTCTTCTCCACGCATGCAGACCGCCGCGCCGCTACAACGATCCCCCTCCCGCCTGTGGAACCTGCGCCCATTCAATATCTTGTAGCAAGCGATAACAACAATGTAAAAGAATTAAATCAAATACGACGCTTTGAATGTAACGAAAACAATGTTATGTCATTAAACGTGTATCCTAAGTCAATGGGCCTTAGTCAAACTGCAAAGCCGTCTTATAGTGAGGTAACAAAATCGAATGATGGTTTTACGATAGTTTCAAGTAAAAAGCGTATTAAAAATAAGTTTTATAATCGTAATGGTACCGCAGAGTTATCTAGTAAGTTGCGCGTTGCGGAATTAACCTCTGCTGTCTATGTGTCACGAGCTAGTAAAACAACTACAGCTCGTGACATAATGGAATATATAAATGACATGGGCGAGGAGTGTTTAAGGGTCTCAGCACACATATGGGATCGGAAAGGGATCGTAACCGTATCGCCTCGAGCCGTTCAGAATGGTTTGTATTAAACTCCCTACTGCAACGCACACTAATCGGAATAGTAACGTAATCGCCTCCCCTCGGAACAGGCTCCGAACTTGCAATTGCAGCGCTAACGGCTCATCGTCCCCGCGCTTACGTCTCTCCGTCCCCGCGCTTACGTCTCCCCGTCCGCGCTTACGTCTCTGCCTGCTACGACTTGCCGTATTTGTCATTTTTAGGCGTAACGCCGGTGTCGCCTAGCCGTAGCCGAGTTGACGTACAGGCGCTGCTGATACGCTTTCGTCACGTGCATACGGTAGGTTGACGCCTGGTTGACAGCGAGGCGAAAGGCGTTACGGTTACGATCCCTTTCCGATCCCATATGTGTGCTGAGACCTTAAATTATAATTATTTAAAAAAAAGTAAATTATTTGTTTAAGATAATGCCACACCTGACAATACGATATCATATCTTTATTGTAAATATGCGGCATTTTTTGCAGTATAGCATGTTTTCTTCTCTTGTTTCGCGCAGCCGGCATATACGGCTTCGCTAATGTGAGCATTTTGTCTATGAAAACATAATCTTAGACGATAGCTCACGTACCGGTGGCAAAATAGGGCGGGTTGCTTGTTAGGGGTGTACACATAGAGGTAGAATTTTAAGAATTCAACTATTTAAAAAAAATGCGTCTGGAATTTTATAATTACTTTTTACGTACTCAGCATATGGAAAACTATAAACAAAACTATATATTCTTTGAGCTTAGTATACCGACCGACGGTGGGACACCCTGTATAATGATTGAAATACTTTCCAAACAGTACCTTGAAGACTACCAGTATAAATTCAAACAACAGAACCGTGTAACTCTTTTTCCTAAAATAGAACAAACACTATGATAAAAACGTAAACCAAACAATAAACTATTCAATACACGCATGTATATTGTATACTATTATTGCTGACTGCACGATGATGAAGTATAATTTACGAACAAACATGCCTATGATGCACTTGCTTATTAAAAAGTACCCATGGCTGTTTTTATTTAATTAACTTTAGTCGAGTTTCTTTCATCACCTCCATTTTTTTGATAACCAATTTAATTTAAATTCTGTAGTTTTTAATACACAGAATATACTGTGTGTTTAAAGCACTGTCCCTTCTACAAGCACCATAGATCTTTGGAAATAGAATTGGCATGTTTTTTGACGAATTAATTTATTCATGGATTTGATTTTTCATATCTATCCCATCTTTCCGTGAAGTGTATTGAAAGTGTTTATCAATATACTGAATAGAAAAGGTTGAGAGTCACCTTTATCTATTTTTATAACCCCTGATTCTGCTCTTGTCATATTCTATGTTATGTTGATAAGACAATTTTTTCCGGAACCGAATACACGTTCACAATATACGACACATACACGTATATATATTTTATACATTATTTCAAGTATACATTCAATAGTTATTTTCTGAAATTTCTGACCTAAATTATTACAAATATTGTCATCAATAAAATGAGTTTTTTTTTATATTTTAAATCTAATAGTCTCACTTGCAGATCCTAAAAGCTACATTTTTATTTATTTATTTAGCCCTTATAATCCATGACATTTAGATACAGTTTACAAAAGATACATAATACATGAAAATATTAATAATGCAGTTAGGTTAAATGCCCTGGCCCCTTTCGGGTATAGGCCTCCTCCAACTGTCCCCATTTCCTCCTGTTTCCAGCTGCCTTCATCTAGTATCCTGCCCGTCAATTGTAGAATATCATCAGCCCAGCGAGCCCTTGGTCTGCCTTTCTGTCTCTTGGATCCTGGACCTATCCATTTCGTGACCCTTTTTGGCCATCTATCTTCGGAGTAGCGGGCGATATGTCCAGCCCATTTCTACTAATATGAATTTTTAGGACATTGAAAATAATAATATAATAAAGATTAAAAAAATCCTTTGTTTGCTTATTACCAACGTTACCCGAAAGCGAAAAATGTATCAAGAGTCATTAAATTACTGTAAGTATGAGTACTTTATAATATCTTTTATTAAACTGAACATTAATATGTTTGTATGTCGCTGTTCTATTGATTAAACATCAATCGCAGTCAGTTGCTCACTTAGTAATTCTAAAACCCCAATTAATTCTTTCTGCAGATATTTCCATGTACCACAATATGTACTGTATAAAATGTGATAAGTCATTCATTTTAAATTTCGATTACCATAAATTTAATATCTAGGTGGTAGTTTTAATTTTCTGCATATTTCCATTGTTTAATTAATATAATAAAAGGTAGGTTAATATATTTTTAATTTAATTCATACATCTATACATATAATAAATCTGTAGAAGGGTCAATTCTGTACATTGAAAATATTGAAAAAATAAATAGCAGGGGGTGTTACTGGATCGATACCAAGACCAAATATGTGATTAAAAAATTTTTTGTCTGTCTGTCTGTCTGTATGTTCAGGCATCATGTGAAAACTAACGGTTCGATTTCGATGAAACTTGGTTTAATTATACCTTGTTATCCTGGGCATAAAATAGGATACTTTTTATCCCGAAAAAATACGTAGAAAAAAAAATCTTCATTTTTCTTAATTTTTCCGCGCGGGTGGAGTCGCGGGCGGAAGCTAGTTTTAAATAATAACGTTCTAATGCCCGGGCATATCTTAAATCCAACATATGTATATTACGTTTAAAATATGAGATAATATTAACGATATGTACAATAAAACGAAAAACGAATTTATTCAAAAGATGTGGTGTAATAGGTAAATATATGTACTTACATTACATGCATAAAAATGACCTCGGAAATAAAATTATAATTTTTGCAATGGATTTATCTGATGGTTTAGTTGTCTGTTTAGTTGTTTCGAATTTTTCAAAAGCAGTTTGCTGTTTTTATAATTGTTTTATAAAATAACATATTTAATATTAAAAATAATTAGCAAATGAAACATATTTCACAAACGGTGCTCTTTGAATAGAAAATGTATATTTATTTGAATGATAACCATCAAGCCTGGCACAACAATATTATGTCATCATAGCTTTGATTTGCGGAAGTCATTAAATACGAGTGTTAGCAGATTTAATTCCGCACTCGAGCGTTGACTGTGATAGCAGGCGCCTGTGTCTTGTGTAAGGTGTTTTTCTAGAACTAAGTTGTGTCATTATAACAATGGATTTCAAAGATAAAGTTGTTCTTATAACCGGTGCGAGCTCTGGGCTCGGAGCAGCTATCGCAATTTATATGTCAAAGCTATCAGCAAAATTGGTTTTAATCGGACGAAATGAGAAAAATTTGAAAGCCGTCGCCCAACAATGTGAAAAGTCAAAAGGAATCAAAGCTCTCCCTGTAATAGCTGATGTATCCAAAGAAGCAGATGTGGAAAGAATTGTGAAAGAAGCGATAAAACACTTCGGTAAATTGGATGTTCTTGTTAATAATGCCGGTGTGACAGAAATGGGTGGTATTAAGGACACCACATTGGCAAAATATGATAAGATAATGTCTATTAATGTTCGAGGAGTTCTCCACCTGACAATGCTTGCGGTTCCTCATCTGATCAAGACCAAAGGGAACATTGTGAATATATCCAGCATTGCTAGTACCAAAGCTTTCCCTGCTATGACGCCCTACTGCATGTCAAAAGCGGCATTGGACCACTTTACGAAGTGCATTGCTTTAGATTTAGCTGCAGACGGCGTACGCGTGAATGCAGTAAACCCCGGCCTGGTGAAAACTAATATTTTGAGTGCCATCGGTTTCTCTGATGCTGATTTTGATGCATTTGCCAAAGAAGCAGTTGAAACCACTCCATTAAAGAAGTTAACTGAAGCCGATGATATCGCAGCTATGGTGGCTTTCCTTGCTAGTGATTGTGCTAAGAGTATTACTGGATGTACGCACCCTATTGATGGTGGTAAATTGTTGGGATAATTTCATTTATAACAGTATTAAAAACATTAAATTATACGCTTGAAACCAGTGTCTTTTTCTTTTTGATAATATTAGGTATTCTTAAGACATATTTGATTGACATTCTTCATCTATTAAAGAAGGTGCATGATAATTGGATTCAATTTTTGCTATTCACTAAGACAAATTATACAAAAACTGTTTAGTATTGTGAAGTCTCAATATTCTTTAAGAGATAACACAACTATTATCATAACAAGATAAGAGCTAAAACAGAAATACCTATTCATAAAAAACTAAACGACCATGACCCTCATAGTAAGGTTAGCAAGGTTACCAAGTCAGAACCCGATAAACAGATGTTTTAGATCGTATAGAAAGTTTAGTAGTAAGAGTTAAAACACAATTAGTTTCTAATGAATCATTGTCGTGAATTGCTAGCAGATTCATAGCAATTCCCCAATTTTTTATAAGATAGCCATTTTCTCCGTCATTATAGATTACTTGCAACAATAATAAATTGAAACAGATTAATATTTTTATCACCGATAAATGAAAATTCATGAATTCCTTTTAAGTGACTTCTTCATTTCGAATCAGATTCATAAAATTATCATAATATTATGATTCACCAAAAGTCACGATTTTAGCCTAGCAGTAATTATTAGTGCTAAAATTACGCTGTGTTGTCAATTTGTTGATCATATTAAAGTTGCTTCAAGTAGTTCAATGATTAACAACTGTCCTATGTATCGATTGCTACTTATGCCACAAGAATACTTGAAATAAAACACATAATATTAATAATCATATTTCTAAAAGCACTTAAAATACCTACGTAAGATTTTACAAGAATGATAACAGAGATAAACCAATATCTACTGACTACTTAGAATAAAGAGGGAAAAAGAAACTGCTTTCCGAACCGATGGCAATTTTACTCTATTTCGATTTAATAACACTTCTAAGTCTAGTTGAAAGAATAAATGTTTGAGTTTGTTTGTGTTTTAAATATCGGCAATAACCTAACCACTTAATTTTTACTTAATAGATGCTATAATAATGAAACTAGCATTTTATGCAAATATTTCACACAGGAAGTTTATCATAATTATGTATAATATTTTTACTCATATGTGTTTACAATACTTTTTATTGACTACTGCCTAAGTCTGGAAATTGTATGCGGAATACAAAAATATTTGAATAAACTTTAACCATATTGCTCACTGATGTTTACTATTCGCAGCTTATTATTACACTCAATCTCTACCTATAATATAAAGCTGAAGAGTTTGTTTCTTTGAACACTAATCTCAGGAACTACTGGACCGATTTTGAGAAATTCTTTCACCATGAAACTTTCACTATCCAACGATATTACGTGATCCCTGAGTGCAAGCTAATTATTATGTACCACCGGACCGGAACTAATATGAAATGAAAATAGTCTTAAAATCAAGTGATAGTGTTATCACATTAGTGTTTCACATAAACATTCTCGTATTTAATGATAGAATTCAGAAAACCAAGACCAGAGCCTAAGCTCTGATGCCTTAATCAAGTAAAATAACTAACCCCACCCAACAAAACGAGTTACTTAATAAGAAAATGATTGTAAGGATTAACAAATTAGGTTGATAATAATTAAACCATTCATTATTGTCACTCATAATATTATCATCACAAAGACGCTATTTCTGTAATGTTTTGGACGACAATTAGGTAACATATTCTTTGTTGCTAGTAATTATAATATTTATATTTATGTTAATCATTCAATCAGTATATTAATTATGCCATGATATTACCTACTCACATACATACAAACAGAGTTGTTAACATACAAGCATAGATACAAAATACTACATAATTAAAGTTAGATTAGACAAGTATTAGTCTGTATGGTAGCTTGAAGTCCTAACCTTGAGATGAGTACTAATGATATATTATTAAACATACCATTTAAATAAGCACCATGACTGTGCAAAATAACTGAGATACATATCATGAAGGTCATTTAGATTAGACCTATACGTGTTCCTGTTGTAATTGGCAATCTAGATGTATTCAAGATTTATATAAATAAATATACTAGGTATTTATAATTTAAGATATTCTATATTATGCATATCATGAATTACAAAATCGCCATATGTTTGTATAAGCAGTGATTCATTTAAATCCTTGTTACTGGACAATCACTCTTTAAAATTGTATATTTTGTAAATTGAGTTTTTGAAGTGAAACTTCTTTATCGGGGTTGGACAAAAATTTAGTGTAACATTTTTGCGTTACGCCGTGCGCGTGACATTTTTGCGTTACGCGCCAACTTTTTCTTATCCCTACCACGCGTGATTTGACGTATACACCTCCAGCGGAGTAGGGATAGCGTATCGTTTTAACGTACGTCCTACCACTTTACTTGACCGTTTTTCTATTGCACTCGAATTTATTTCCAACGCTCTATAGTGACGTGATAATATTATATAGTGATCAGCAAAATCAAAGTGTTAATTTTAATTAATATAAGGTCATAAAGAAGTTTCACTTCTTACGTGTGTACTCTAGTACACGCACACATTTTTTTTATGTACATAATATTATGTACCTACTGACAAGTAAGCCTGTTTAAATAAAGGAAATAATCCTACTAAGATCCTACTATTATTATAGGTTATGTTGGTATACTTAATAAATAAACCAAAACCAAACCAAAGCCTTTGAAACTCCATCATCTTAACCTCGATTAAATTCCACTATTGGTATTCCATAATTCATAGGCCATATATCAAGGAATCACCCGTCTGCCGTTTATCGGGAGCTACCAAAGCTCATATATAATACCAAGTGATTCTGTTAAGTCGCAGTAACTCATTGCATTGGACATCTTCACTATGATGCTGTTTCGATTGTTATTTGGATGCACGGTTCATAGATTAGAATGTTCATAGGGTAGAATCACGGTAGAATAAGGCTGGTTGCAGAGCTTGACCGACCGTCAGTGCGTATCGTCGGTCCTGACGATATGCATCAACAATTATTATTGTATGACTATGACAATAATACGCATGACAATACGCGTGCGTATGGTCGGTCTAGCTATGAACGGTTTTATGAATTTCCATACATATGACAAGCGCGACTGACGTACGCACTGATGGTCGGTCAAGCTCTGCAACCAGCCTAAGTGAATTCGATTGTCAATGCGAGTGTATGAAATTTTTAAGGCAGAAGAGGCAAAGTGACAGATTGGCCACCTGATTTTAAATGGCTATAGTCGAGCCAATTTAATAGGCAACATTTGACGTCTATCAATTTTATCTTCGAAGAGAGGTAACCTGCTTAAAAACATCGATTAAAGTGAATTAATCGATATGGATTTGAAACATTTGTCAATCGAATTTATTAATTTATGATGATTTTTATTCACAAGTAATCAATGCATTCGATTCTAGATGTCAGATTTCGATTTTTAGAGTAACGTCTCTGGTATTTAAAAAGAAAAAAGGTTTATTGACACAAAATTGTAGCGACGTCAGTTCTTCAATTCAGAAATTGTTTATTATGTTTAGTATGGTTTATTAGTAAAATGAAATCTTAAAATTACTTGTATCGGTCATTATTATTATAAATATGTAATCTTAATTGAAAAAAGTTAAGCAAATGTGTAGTTCTAACAAAACGAAATATCATGCTATTCTATGTCGTCGTTACTACTTAGGTTACGTTGTTGAATTTTGTTGAACTGTCAAATGTTGCCTATTAAAACGGCTCTACTATAATAATAATGCATAGTGGAAAATAGTGTGAAAGAATAAATGTATTACTAGTACTTTACATAAATAACATATTTTATTTTTAATAAGATTCTTAAACTAACAACCTTTAGCACTGTATTACAATATATAAATATATACTTATATGATATTGTATCTGTGCCTTTAGCTTGCCAATAAAAAGTAGATAAAGCAAAAATTTATAAACATACTAAAAAACTTAAAACACATTCATACATAGAAAATAGTATAACTAAAAATTAGATAATATTAACGAGAAAATTTGATTTCCTTGCTTCCAAATCACCTTTAAAATAGCCTTCAATACAGATAATTTACAACCGTAATTTATTTCTCTACATACAACCTTGAATCAGCAATTTTACAGAGATCGTTACCGATATACACAATAGATCAGGTTTTATAGCTTTTGTAAACAATTTGCCCGTTTGAAATATAGTAAGGGTTGTGATATATACCTGTAATAAATATTTAACTTAATATTAGAACTATTGATAATACTTTATTTGTTTTGACAATAGCAAAAACAAGGCTCGCGAAACGAATGAATTTTTAGATCGATATCAAGAAAATATCCATAAATGTATATAAATATGAATTAATGAATGAATTAATAACTCTTTATTACGCTAAATACAGAATTACAAAAAAAGCAATACAAATATTATTCATGTACCTACAGAGAGAATGCTCTATGACAGAGAGCGGTCTTATCGCTATAAGCGATTTATGCCACGCAACCCGAAATATGTACCTACTTATGTATTTTTCTTAAATAAAATTAAAGTTACAAATTTCTATGCAATTGTTTTATTTCTCGATTGTTTCTTATACCCACTAGTCGTGAGATAGATAATATCTCAGTATCTACATTTATTCTCATTTAGGTACTATTTTTATGCTACTGCAGGGATACCTTGACTTATGTGAACTTAGGTCATAATTAATAAACACAATGACACGACGCAGTAGGACTTTTTTTAAGGTAAATCAGTAATCAGCCAAATCGTAACACAGAAATAATTAATAATAATGATTAACATTAATTATAAATGAGCTAGTAAATTTCCCATACAATTATGATTAAATGATAATACGTTGATTTCCTTAATTATGGCCTCCGGATACAGGGAAATCAGTAATTTGTCGCGTTCAATTAGTTTCCATAATGTACTAGACACTATTTACTATGATGATTCATTATTCAGGTCCACACAGAGCGAGCAACCTCGGGAAGCAATTGCTGTAGGAAGCTACACGCTCTGCGTGGACGTGGCTCGGCCGAGGAAAATTACGGAACCCGTTTTTCTAGCATTTGTTATTCAACAATAACTTGCAACTGTATCTAATAATCTTTTAAAAATAGTTCAAACTCAAACTCAAACATTTATTTATTCAATTAGACTTCTTTTAGAAGCACTTTTGAAACGTCATTACATAATATTTTAACATTTAATACCACTAAATTCTGCGACCTTTATGTTTGTAAAATGTTAAACAATAAAATAATGTTTCCCAATTCATATTTAGATATATTATTGTGTTTATCTGGAATCAGTTTACTAAAATAAAATCAACTACTTTTACTTTGTAATTGACACAATATGGAGCAAAATTAGTTTACAATTTTTACATAAGCTAATTTTTCGAATCCTATTTTCACGCGATACCTACAATGAGCTGAAACAAGTTATGTATTACAGAATAAATGCTCTTTAGAACATTATAACTAGTAAAAATCTACAAGCAATATTATTTGCCACACCCACATTTATAAAGGAAAGAAAACATACGAAAAATATGAAACAATTATCGTTTGAAATATAAACTGAAGTCATCCCGTCTCCGCCCGGGGCGTGTGAAATCGAGAAACGGTTAACTCGCTTGTATTTCAACTTGCTGACTCGGAGTTGCTATCTTTGTTTTATGGCTCTTACTATTTGTTCTCGAACGTACGTTGAGAGTAAAATTTCAAGATCACGTCATGGCAAAAACGTCATGTCATGGAGTATGGACGATTTTGGTATCTTTGAATCTCGCCAAAAAAGTTTCACTTCTGACACATGTGCTCGGCACATTTTTTATTTATTTATTTATTTAGCGTTTATAATCCATGACATTTAGATACAGTTTACTACAAAAGATACATAATACACGAAAATATAAAAAAATGCAGTTAGGTTAAATGTCCTGGCCCCTTTCGGGTATAGGCCTCCTCCAACTGTCCCCATTTCCTCCTGTTTCCAGCTGCCTTCATCCAGTCTTTGCCTGTCAATTGTAGAATATCATCAGCCCAGCGAGCCCTTGGTCTGCCTTTCTGTCTCTTGGATCCTGGGCCTATCCATTTCGTGACCCTTTTTGGCCATCTATCTTCGGAGTAGCGGGCGATATGTCCAGCCCATTTCCATTTTAAGCGCTGTGCATGTTGTAACACGTCTATTACTTTGGTTTTTGCTCTGATTTTTGTGCTGTTGACTTTGTCTATGGTCTTGATGCCAAGGATACTTCTTTCCATAGACCGTTGGCACGTGCGTATTTTTGACATGGTAATGTGGTTAAAGATCCAAGTTTGGGCACCATATGATAAACAAGGCAACAGGCACGAGTCCATTACTTTTTTCTTTAGCTTCATTGATAGTTTTGATTTTAGTATTTCCTTGTTACTCCAGTATTTATTCCACGTTAATTTGATTCTCCGGTCTATTTCGTCTAGATGTCTTGTCTTTTCAAATGATATTTGTTTTCCGAGGTAGATATAGCTCTCTACGTATTCAATAGGTGTTTGATTTATTCGTATAGGTTTCTTTATGCCATTGGTAGCTACTTTTGTTTTTGAGGTATTCAGTTGTAGGCCTACATTTCGCGCTTGCAGCGCTTAGTTCTGTTAGCATTCCCTCTAGTTGATTTGGTGTTTTAGCGAAAAGAACTATATCATCCGCAAATCTTAGGTTACTGAGGTTTTTTCCTTCTATGCTTATTCCTTTACCTTTTTTGTTCCATTCTAGGTCTTTCATTATATTTTGCAGTGCGTTTTTTCAGGTAAAAACGCCAGAACTATTTCTAAAAAGTATCAGGAACTCTAGAACTCAACTGCATGCGATAAGAACTCACATTATTTTTTTGATCTGCTAAAAATGCTCTGCTACGGGAAGTTGGCAGATCATTTTTTCAAATGTCGTTTTTTCAGGTAAAAACGCCAGAACTATTTCTAAAAAGTATCAGGAACTCTAGAACTCAACTGCACGCGATAAGAACTCACATTATTTTTTTGATCTGCTAAAAATTATCTAGTACGGGAAGTTGGCAGATCATTTTTTCAAATGTCGTTTTTTCAGGTAAAAACGCCAGAACTATTTCTAAAATGTATCAGGAACTCTAGAACTCAACTGCACGCGATAAGAACTCACATTATTTTTTTGATCCGCTAAAAATTATCTAGTACGGGAAGTTGGCAGATCATTTTTTCAAATGTCGTTTTTTCAGGTAAAAACGCCAGAACTATTTCTAAAAAGTATCAGGAACTCTAGAACTCAACTGCATGCGATAAGAACTCACATTATTTTTTTGATCTGCTAAAAATGCTCTGCTACGGGAAGTTGGCAGATCATTTTTTCAAATGTCGTTTTTTCAGGTAAAAATGCCAGAACTATTTCTAAAAAGTATCAGGAATTCTAGAACTCAACTGCACGCGATAAGAACTCACATTATTTTTTTGATCTGCTAAAAATGCTCTGCTACGGGAAGTTGGCAGATCATTTTTTCAAATGTCGTTTTTTCAGGTAAAAACGCCAGAACTATTTCTAAAAAGTATCAGGAACTCTAGAACTCAACTGCACGCAATAAGAACTCACATTATTTTTTTGATCTGCTAAAAATGCTCTGCTAAGTTCACGGACATTATAAGTGGGAAGATACTCAAATGAAGCCTGTAATTATTTCTGGCCTTTAGCTAGCTAGAAATAATAATTGACGAACCTTTGTACAGCACAATCATTAACCGTCTTCTGCAGGTTGTATGTATCCATTATCATGACTTTACTATTTATTTTAAAATTCTTAATGACACAACTAGTAAATAAATATAAATATTCCTTTGCATGCAAGAACATAGTAATAAGATCAACAGGTGAATTATCTTATGAATGTAATCAGTAATTATAAAATATGTATAAGAATACAAGATAGTTCAGTGCTGATAAGTATCAGCACTGACCTATCTTGTATTCGTACCGACAGTAGATCACATCTATATATGTCCGTTTTCCTTTACAAAATTGTTAAAATATACATTTGGTGGTATAATCTATAAAAAATAATCATGGCATTGATGAATACCAGATAGCCATTCAATCAACTTATTTTCGTTTGAATACTCAATATTTAAACATCTATCTTCGCTTTGCACCAAAAAATAGGTTCTATTTATTTATGATACATATATAAAAAAATGAGTATAGTTTCTTAAGTTTATCGTGGTAGTGGTAAAGCCAGCTGCAAGAGAAACATGCATTATGTATAGCATTTTATAACGGGCATCAGAAAATGCAATTTGAAACAAAGTATCAAGTTTAATGCGATTTCAGATTAAAAACATTGAAGTGATAGTGTATGAAATGATTTACGGATCTTTTCAGTTCATACATAAAACATAGATCTTTATTATGGTTAAGAGAGTTGTAAGGAAGTGTATTATTTTTCGGCTAGATTAAAATTAATATGCACAATAAATTAAGAACATTATGTTAGGTATATTCATTACTTTTCTACTAACGCAATTCGACAGTTTTTGTAGATATCCGAAAACCTTACTATAATATTATAATATACCTAGGTATGTTAGTAATTTATAATATGGATTTTCCGTCTCGTATTCGTTTTTATTATTGTTTAAATTTGAAATACCTAACACATTTTCCGCAATACATATAGGACTTTATATAAGTACCTATATCAAAAGTACACCTTTTATTTATAAATAAAATAATCAGCGTAAATAAAATATTCTGAATGCGGAACAAAATAAACATTAATCCCTAAAAGGGATACAGTCGTAAAGCTCTAATCCAAATTTTTGTAATTTGAAGACAGCTAAATTAACGGAACAAAGGAAAAAACGTTAATTAAAACTTAATCCAAGTAATTTTTATAATTGCTTTCGCTAATAATGACTCTTATAATTATTCAGAGGGATGTTTTATTGCATCTTAAATTTAAATCAGCGAAGGTAATCCGTCAGACGAAACAAAATGGCGGACGCAGGTGCAATTTTAAATGCGCATTTTAAAAAGGATTTGATGCAAACTATTTTTGAAAAAGTTAAAATAACATAAACATCATATTATTATTTATTACCTACTTATATACATAGGTACCTACAATTTAGAATTATGGAATTAAAAGATGGTGGGAACATTGGTGGGAACTGAGAAAATAATATGTCTCAAGCGCGCAAAAAAATGTGCGAAGGCACATTTCTGCTTTACCTACTGTTTTTATTTTCATTAATTTTAGATAAGGCCACAGTACTAGATAACCTCGTACTTATACTAGTAGGTATAATTTAATATTATCTGTTAGTTCCATGTATTTACACTAGTTTCAATTAAGATAATACAAACAGACAATGTCATTAATTAATAGTTGAAGAAGGTATTAATTAGGTTTATTATATAAAGCCAGAACCTTGCCTCAGGGCAAAATACATTAACCTGTGTAATATGAACCAACCTGCATTTTGTAGGTAGATAAGTTTATTAAATAAGTTAATATCCTACTAATATTATAAATGCGAAAGTTTGTGAGGGAGGATGGATGTTTGTTATTCTTTTCCGGAAATACAACTGAACGGATTACAATGAAATTTGTTATGTAGGTAGCTGCTACGACATGGCTATTTTTATGCCGGAAATCCCACAGGAACGCGAACTATGCGGGTTTTTCTTTGAAAACGCGGGTGGAAATCTAGTGCATTCATAAATTAATATGTGAATCACTGCATAAAATAAATCAAAGTCGCTATAGCTGTTCATCTATCCCTATGTGCGCATGTATATCTTTAAAACTACGCTACAGATTTTGTTTTGTTCACTTGATTTAGCTTTCTTTACTAACTAACTTTGCTAACTTACCCAAATCTATTCAGCTCAAGCCGCGTCGAACATCATCTTTATAGTTTAAGTAACCTCCATTTACAGTAAAAAGCTTGCAATCGTTATAAAACGTTTTAAAAAGCACATTAATTACCAAGAATCTTCCTTAGCCAAGTAAACATGATCCTCAAACATGGTTATTGGTTACGTCAAATAGTTAGCCCGAGGCCACAATTACATTAACGGAACATTAGCAAAGGATTTGTTATGCGGTAATATCGCTAAAATGTTTACATAGTAATACGATACTTTGTGGAAATTCAAATATTAATATGGGGTTTACATGTAAACTAAGCAAAATCCATTGCAAAATCACGTATTTTTTTTTTGTCTATTTTTAAATCAGATTGAAATTTCCCGCCTTTTATTGGTGTTCGGATTTTTTTTTTTCTTTACGTTTCAGCCAGTTTCAGCTGTCAGCATTTTATATTTTTTTTTAGTAGGTATATGCAATAAAGTGTGAATAAAGTTTTATAAAAATAAAGTCCAATGTTACCATAAACACAGAAACTATATGAATAATAGTGACCAAATAGTGACCAAATAGTGACAAACAGAATGAGTAGGTATAATAGACAATGCTCGTCAAATAAATGGCAGCCATCAATCGACACCCGGTGAAATGAAAATGTAATGCGCATAGTCACATTTGCACACTCAATTCAATTTGCACTGTGAGTTATGAAATGATAACATTATTTTATCTATACTAATATTACAAGGAGGTAACATTTTTTTTATTTACACATAAATACACTTATCATATCATAATATCGTATGTGTGTTAAAATGCTACATCTTTACTAAATAACACAATCCAAATATATTTTTAATACGGGTTCAATCCGGGCAATGCCAAATATGTACCTTATATAATAAGCCTTACATAATATGTACTTTGTAGATATTTAGCGTGTCTACGCTGCTACGTGGCGAGGGTATTTTAGTCTTAATGCTGCTACGTATCGGATGATGATGTCTTTTTTTGACATATTATATTTTTTTGACATAAGCCTACTACTGAAACAAACTGTGGACCTATTTATTCATGATCTAAAACACACATACACAGAAATTTCTTTAAGTAAAAAAACACGAATGATACCAAAAAAAATTGAACCTTTATAATGAATGTTTCAAGATAATGTTAAATTCCCAAAAATCATAACTTACCTTAGTACGTAATGCAATATTTACACGGAATTTCTTAAGAATCAATTAAACAGGTATTATATTTTAGACATTGCTATCTCTGTAACGAATGATTATTTTTTTCTCTTTTTCCCTCTTTCAAACTGCCGCATCCATAATTGACTTTCGTTTAGCACATCCTCTAACATATTTATGCAAAACAAATAACTCTGCATCCATCTGAAGTGAATGTATCGCTAAATTATATTATTTGCGCAATAATATTTTACACTTTATCACCCTTTATCTTTTACTCAGCTGCTGTATGTGATATGTCGAAAAGAGTCTTAATAAATAAAAGTGTATTGGAATTGCGAATAATTTATTCTATAATTTCTTTCACATATTTAAGTGATATTGATATAATTGAAAATTAATAATTAATGTATGTCTGTTTCGTTTTGTATTGTTATGGTATTGTATTAAATGTAAAGGTACTTGTATGATGTATCGTCAGAAACAGAAGAAGTACAATTAAAAAAAATGCTAACACCCACAAAGAAAATAATCTTTAAAAATAATATGAAAGATACCAACATTTTATTTCTGTTCCTAATACCTATATGTGTTTGCATACAGCCTATTAATTTTCCTAATTTTGAATAAGCATCTGAAAAAAATAAATTTCACATTAGCGTATTTTTATTAAATAACATCTAACTTCGCATTCTATATTATCAGAAAGCAGGTATGTAAAAATAACATAAATAATTTATGAGTTGATGACATCAAATGATATATTTGCTTCGCTTGCGCTCCCGACCCGATTGCTCTGTACGTGTTTCATACGTGAAAATGTATAGGGGATGCTCGGGAGTAACGAGCTTTTAAAAATATATATTTTCTCTTACTCGTTAGCAAGATTAATAAAATACTGGATTTTTTGCAGTTTTCTTTTTCAAGAACATAATATTTTTTTAATGACACATATCCTACATACACCTACATAATTATCACACCAATGTGAGAAAACATATTTTGCTGCATCGATATTAGACTCCGATAAAGCTTTCATTTTGTAACCGTTGTAACCGAAATGAAGTCGATACCAGACTGAAAATGAAATCCCGGTATCGTATTAAATTAAAAAAGGAACATTCTGTATAAAGCGATTTTGCTGACAAAAAGCCGGTTGTATGAAGCGGATCTGTCGCCTCCGGCGTCGCCTAATATGCTAATGCCGGTCCCAAATAACTGAAAACGAAGCTGCGTAAACTTACATGACAGGGTTTGAAAATGGAACGTTATGAAAAATTGAGCGGGATTATTCCTGGCTGTATAGAGAAAATCCTTTGCCATTTTATTTTTAAATCTAATGAACATTTTAATTGCGTTCTATTTCAATGTTTTAAATTTATGTAAGCAGTGTTGTGGTTATTATGTGCATGTGTTGTAAAGAATTGAATAATAATATTGTGCTATCCAGTTATTTTACACTTACCTCAGTTTTACCTACTTAGGTATGTAAATATTATAGTACCTACCTATCTATATTCTATGTCATAGTCTTAAGTTAGTCAATTAGTTAATAGGTATCTAAAGTTTTTGATTGAGATGGCGATTTCATGTTTTACATAATACATATTATAATATGTTATTGTAGATATAACCATTTCTTAATTTTGAAGGAGTATAATAGGAATACAAAAAAAAACTTTTATTTTCTTTCAAATCTCTTTGTAGAATTGATCTGATGAAAATTTATTATATCAAGTACCTAACAATTATTAGATATAAAGCCAAAAATATAACTCGTGAATCAAATAACAAAAGACTCCCCTATGACTCCCTAATAATATGCGAAAGTAAATAAAAAATAATACGGCCAATTGAGAGTGAATCGCCGCAAGGCTTTGCTTTATCGGGGCTTTATAAAAATGATTGCGTCGAAAATATCTCCCTGAATCTATCTTTACTTGCTATAATGATAAAATATTAACCCCAACGCCTTTTAGGATTTATTTTGTGAGACCAAATTATGTGCGATCTATAAATGAAGAGTTACATCTACATTATAGATAGATGAGTAGTCAGACAACTTCTTAGGCAAGATTCAAAGATACCAAAATCATCGCCTTACTCCATGACGCGACGGCGTTGCCATGACGCCACGTCGAATTTTACTCTCAACGCGCCTAAAGAAAGTTCACTTCAAAAATTGGTAAGTTTTATTAAGTAGATAATTCTGGATATCCTAGCTTATTAAAAAGCTTGTTGCTTCTATAGGTTCGGTTCTTGTTACAAATAACTTTAAATACTTACCTAATTGCCGTTGTGTCATGCATTAAAAATATTCGTTTCAAAACCAAATTATATATTTTCAATATACCTATTACAAAGTGTCTTGTCTAAAATTCACAACTCATCATGTAGGTACACCCATAAGCCCCCATATACAATGCTCGGCAAATTTCCAATTATTCACTTCGTTTTCAAATAAAATAGCAATAAAGAATAAACAAGGAAAATCGCTCATACGATCGTCGTAACGGGGATATAAAATCCACATGAATGGTATCCATCCGATACGTTTGAAAAATTTTTAAACTTTACGATCTCAACTTGAATAGGATTTTTATGATTGTTTTAGTGCAGCACCGTTTATACCTGAATTTAAATATTGGTTTAATTGTCTGTGAATAACATTGGATTGATCTAAATTATTGCAAGAGCGTTAAAAACATTATTAGAAAATATTGAAAAATTAAAAAGCTGCTGGGTAAGGAAAATGAACTTTTTTTTAGTGCACAGCGTAACGTTAACGTTAGTGTTTTCCATAATATGTTTTCGAATAGGTAGGTACATAATCTGCTCATAAATCATTCTAAATCCGCCATTTTTAATTCAACATTTACTGAACAACAACACAAGAATTAATAAAATTGTAAACAACCGTCAAACTATTGTGCAAACAACGTGATTTATATTCCGTTTCTTTATACGAAATATTAATATTAAAATTAGTTTTCATTTAAGCGGGGTTAGCCGTGACGGGCGGACGGTTAAAGACACTGAAAAATGGCTTACCGCCATGTCTAAGATATTTTTCAATCTAGTATGAAAAACGTAGAGAAATAAAAATGTTAAATTATTTATCTACGATATATTTGTTGTATAAATTAATTGTTTGTTGAAATTTGACGGCATAATATTATATTGTAACGTTTATTGCGACTTGCGAGCCTGTGGCAAAGAAATTCAGTCAGTTGAAATAAAATGATGATGAATTTTAGCATCTTAGCTTTAAAGCAAAACATAACTTTAAGGACTACAAAGAATCCTGCATTTTCTTTAAAATGAATACTCTCGAAGACAGACGTACTCTTTCAGATATTATGTTTCTTTATGATCTCCTGAACAACAAACTAGACTGCCCCCAAATAACAGAAAATATATATTTTAACACCCCTCTAACTCGAACACGTAATACTCCTTTATTATTTATACCACGTACAAAAAATCAATATATGAAGAACTCACTCTTTAATCGCCTACCTTCGATATACAATGAAAAATTTTCTACTCTTGACATATTTAACAGTCCTCGCAATCGTTTTAAATCCAATGTATCTAAAATATTATCAAACGTACCTAACACATTTTAATCATCCACACGCACACACATACATACACACAAACACACCCAAACGCACTCACCCACACACACAACTCACCACTCTTTAATAAGTTACTGTTTTGAATATACATATAATTGGTAATAATTGTAAAACTCGTAATTGGCGTATTGTATCATAGATATAAGTAGATTAAGTCAAACTGTAAGCTGTGTAGTTTTCGAATAAATAAATAAATAAATAAATAAATAAATTTCCAAAACCATGTGTTTTATAAATGCCCTATACACTTCCTCCCTCAAATATTGATATATGTATTTCGCATTATATGAGGTTTCGCGTTATTTTAAGCTTTGCGTTAGGTAAGTTGTGGCGTTATAAGTTTCACTTTAGCTTAGGTATTGATTGTAAAACGTGGAAAGTTTTAAAACTGAGTTGTCTTCCAGGCAATATATTATAGAACTCAATTACCAAACTTCAAGAGATATTAGCAAAGGCTTTGTCGAATAGAACTTGGCCTTAAACTTATTTTTTAGTTATCCCTGTTATATGTGTACCTAACATACCGACTGCTGCTTTCTTCGACCGAGCTATGTCCACAGAGACAGCTCAGCAATTGCTTCGTGAGGTTGCTCGGTCTGTTTGAAAACACCTTAGTCGTATCTTAGCGGAGCCATGGTAGTCTTTCTAGCTTACTATCTCGTCAAAAAAGACAAACATTTGGTCATTGGAACAACTAAAACGACAAAGCAAAACCCAGACAGTGAATGTGACTTTCACATGCTATGATATCGACTAAGTTTTGTATTTTTGGTAGACCTAATTAAAATCAGTAAATAACATGACATTTATTTCTTTCCCAGTTTTTCAGATTTCAATAAAACACAAAAACCTTTTAAAATATATCTTTATTCACATACATACTGACATTTTCGCTAACATATAACAAAATTGAACTAAAATATAACTACAGAGGCTAAAATAATAATACTAAATAACAAAATAGAAAATAATATTGAACGTGACTAACCGACATTATTGTAAAACTGATAAAACGTTTAAACTGCGCTTTAAAATCATGCCTTCTCGCTTTAACTGAGTAAATAAGAGCCAAGTAAGAAAGAGAGGACATGGTTAAGTACTAACTTTGATGTTATTCCCTAAATATATCTAAAAAAAATCAGTACTGTTTGAACTTCGAAGGTAGGTTGGAAATAGTTAAAATACAATATTATATATTTATCAATAGACACTATTAAACATAATGAATAGCGCCCGGCAAACTTCTTGGCCAAAAAAGAAGCTTGCGCATATAAAAATGTACTAAAACTTGATGCGCAAACTTCCCCACCACGCTACTTTTTGGCCAAGAAGTTTGCCGAGCGCTATTAAACTAAAACGTATGGAAAATAGAAATAGGATCGTTTTATAAGCATTCACCACTCTTTCTTACCTACTGTTTAACATTAAATGGGCGGGAATATTTAAAATGAAAATATTTTTGTGCAACATGCTACAAAAATCATTTAAAATTTATGTTTATTTCCATGCAAGAAAACGGAATAAGCGTTGGTGGACATTAAAATAAAAATGAACTGTATAAAACAACGGACGACAAATTTTAAGTAAACAGTCAGTAATCGATTTAATTTGATATTAAAACTTAACTACATATAAGAAATAACGCTATTTACATCTACAGGTACATAAATATAAAAATATCTAACTAATATTTACAGTTTATAAAATGGAGGAAACAATATTATTATTTTAATTATTGTTGCTTGAAACGGGAAGATTATGAAAAATCAACCATTTAGATAAAAAGACGAGACGAAGACATTTATTACAAAATAAAATTGTTTAAAATATGGTAAGAAGTTATATATTGCATCTTTTTCACACATTAGCAATTTTTTTTGCTAATTGTGCTTATGCTATCCCGGTTGAACTGATGAAACAGATAATTGAAATCCTTGTTTCTATAAATAATTATAAAAATTCCGTTACTTGTTTCTAGATATTATTATCTATTGTCAATTTTTAAGTGATCAATTAAAATAAGTAAATTAATTACTGTACAAAAATGTACAAATGGGGCAGGACAATTTTTTCTAATTTAAGCAGTGTTTGGTTTCATTTAAATGCCGCTTTCATTTAATTTCATCAAAAAATATTCACGTACGTATATATAAATTCATGACTACTCATAAAATCTTTGAAATCGATTTGATAAAAAATATACTAATAGTTTACATAATTATTGGAATATTATCATGTCTTGAATATCCAATTATTATCAGTTTTAAGTATCCAATATGTATAAAAAAAATAACACAGAAGAAAAGTAAAAATTTATACAGTATAGACATTATACTCGATTAAGTATAAATAATTGCCTCCCAAAAACCGCGTACCTTACAAATAACCAAACCCTATTTAATATTATTTGCAAATTTAATTATATTCGAGATCATTATTATCAACGGGCGGGCGTGGATTGTTTACAACCGCTTCAGGATTCACCGAATGTACGGGAGCCGGATTCATAATTCTGTTTCTAGAAGATTCCGGAAACCGCATGACGTAATCTTGATCTAATCTATCCATTTGCAACCGTCTCTCGGACCACGGAATGGCGCGAAATTCGGAATTCGAAGTCGACGGAACCGCGTGAAGGCGCGGAATCCGTTGCGCCAAATTTCGAATTCTAGAACTTTCCGGATTACGTTCGGGAACAAAGTTCTGGACTGTTCTAGAATCTTGGCGCGTGAACATGTGTTGATATCTCGCTATTTCGCACGGGAGCAATGGCCGCGCGTCCCTGCCTATTCTTTGTATGGATATCTGTTTTGTGTTTTGTGTGTCTGTTGTGGGGTGTATTAGAATGCTGTTTTGTTGAACTCGTGTAGGTGAAGGGAAGTTTAGTGCGAGGAAATCCGGTAACGGTACGCAGTATACGCCGAGTTCTTCCTGAAATTGAGCAAAGGTGGTTTTTATTTGACGTTATTATAAACACACTACAAAAATCTTACATAATAATTATGAATATTTCAGTTATTATAGATATAGGGAATTATTAAAAAATATCATGTAATAAATAAAAAAAAAATGCTTTTGAAAATTAACTTTATCAAATACATGCTCATGAATTTGTTATGTATTTAGACTGTTTTTTTTTTTATATATTCTGTAAATCTTAGAGTAGACCATCTGTTCAAGTAGACCTGATTATAATGAAACCATTACGCTAATCTAAAACCATACTTCAAGATTCAAACCGGCACATTCTCGTGCGCTACAAAAACAACTTAAAAAAAAGGAATAGATTTTTTTAAAAAAAAGGTAATTATATAAGTAACTAGCTTTCCACCCGCGGCATCGCCCGCGCAGTCAAAGAAAAACCCGCATAGTTACCGTTCCCGTGGGATTTCCGGGATAAAACCTATCCTATGTTAAATTCCATGCAAATTGGTTCAGTAGTTAAGGCGTGATTGAGTAACAGACAGACAGACAGAGTTACTTTCGCATTTATAATATTAGTATGGATTTAAATTATTTATACTCACACTAGACGGACTCCTCTCCCCCTCCAGCGGGAAGGCCAGTTTCTTTTCCACCTCTGGCTCCTTTTCCTTTCCCTTATCCTCCTCTAGCGGTATATCTGGTACAACTTGCAAGTCTTCGGGAGGGTTTGGCACAATTATGTAGCTTGCTATTATACTCGATAATTGGTCTAAGACCTGGAATTTTAGGTATGTGTATAAGATTGTAGTTCTGTGTAATAATGTGTCGGTAGTTTATTTATAAAGCATTTTTTTTTTATTTTTACTTTAAATTAAAGAGAGATAGAGAATAAGAAAAAAATTGACTATAATTATTATAAATTATAATATTATGGCTGTAGTTAAGATTGACACTTTTGTAGCATTTTTTCTCATATTGATGTGTTATTAATTTACTTTTTGGTTACATTTTACAAATTGATATGTTTGTTGTAATATCAATATTCGTAAAAACATTTACGTGTCTTTCACATAATTATAATATGAACTAACTTACCTGATCAGCAACTAGTCTATGCTTAGGATCTTTCACCAAGAGCCGCTGTATAAGAAATACTGTATTATCGGAAACATGTACTGGATTGCCGTCCCTGTAATTTTTTTTATTTTTAAACGTATAAAAGAAAGAGTATAAAATACTACAAAATAATTGTTGCAGTAACCTTTGATGGTTTGGCCTTGATAGACCAACAGAGAGACTTTCCCTAATAACTACTTCGCTAATATTAAAACGTTATATTTAAATTTTGAATTAAAGTAAATTAATAAAAGGTAAGTTATTTCTTTAAATGGAATAACAATGAAAAGACTGATTATTTAAAAGAATACACACATATTTATAATATTACAAATCAAACTATACAACAAAAAGAGTGTTGTTTCATTTATCAGACCTTATTAAACGTTTTATAATAAGCATAACCTTAAATTCTGTTTTGTATTTAAGTATGTACTCAAAAATTTCTGAACTGATTTTAACAATTATTTCAGTAAGTATATAACTCTTCAGCTTTATAATATTATAAGTTAGTTATAAGTTATATAAGTTAGTTATAGTTATAGTTTGTTTGTTTGAACGCGCGAATCTCGGGAACTACTGGTCCGATTTAAAAAAAAATTTCTGTGTTAGATATCTTATTTATCGAGGAAGGCTATAGGCTTTATATCATCTCGCTACGGCCAACAGGAGTGGAGCCACGGGGGTGAAACCGCGCGGAGCAGCTAGTTTAAAATATCTGAACAGAAATTACAACTAGTAAAAAAAACTCACGGTGGTATATTATAATTAGCGGCTTGTATACGACTAAACAGCTGCGCGAGGCTTGTGTCACAGAACGGGAACTGTCCATACAGCATTGTGTACAGGACAACCCCCAACGCCCACATGTCTGACGGCTTGCCAAGGTACGGCTTGCATAGTAATACGTCTGGTGATATATAGGCTGGTGAACCTGTAAGAATTAAATAGGTATTAAGCATGATGTTTAGTTTTATAGCTTTCAAATGCTTTATAAATGAGAAATCTATATAAAAAAATTTGAACCCCCATGTTGCCATGCGGGTTCAAATCCCGTTCTTTAACACTATTTATAGATTTTGAAGTAAATAATTACTATACAATGAAAGTATGAGGCGAGTTTTATAATTTTGTTTGCGAAATTTGTAGGTGATCTTAAGAAGTATGTAACTGTTCATGTCAATTATTTCCAAAACAGAAAATAAAATTGCATTTGAAGAATAATAAGGAAAATTAACCTAAAACTAAACTGATTAAGTAAAATTATTAATTACTAGATTTCCGCCCGCGGCTTCGCCCGCGTTTGTAAAGGAAAACCCGCATAGTTCCCGTTCCCGTGGGATTTCCGGGATAAAAACTATCCTATGTGTTAATCCAAGTTACCCTCTATATGTGTGCTAAATTTCATTGTAATCGGTTCAGTAGTTTTTACGTTAAAGCGTAAAAAACATCCATACATACATACATCCATACAAACTTTCGCATTTATAATATTAGTAGGATAGTAGGATTCAATAGTAAAAAAAATATTATCTTTTAAAGTATTTACCTCTTTGATCCTTCAATAAATCTCTATCGCTGCCTAGATGTGTCCCCAGGCAGAAATTAGTTAACACAACCCTTCCAGTCCTTTGGTTTAACACTATGTTCCCTAATTTAAGATCCCTGTGTACTATATTTCTCTGGAAAAATATTTATTTTGTCAGATTTACTTAATATTGAATTTTGAAAATGAAATGATAGGAAATTAAATGAAATTAAATGCAATGAAATGAAATATAACGAAACAAATCGAAACACAACGAAATGAAATTAACTAATATTCTCATTTCATCTTTAAAACATTACTGAAAAATAAAGAGACTTTGAATGAAAATATTAATTTTGAACGAACAAGGAAAACTTAACTTTCTTAAATACACAGGCAGTCCTTTATATTAAAGAAAGTACAAATATTGGCGAATAATGACGTCTTGCCCTTGTAATAATAACCTTCTGTATAATTTCAAATTTGTTGCAACAGAACAACAATTGGGTAACATAGCAAATTTTGATTACAGTCGGGGCTTTAAAAACTATGTATCTACCAGAATTTTATGAACAAAGAAATGTGAGCAATTTAAAACTGTATTTAACGCTTTATAGTTTATACTAGCTGTGCTCCGCAGTTTCATCCACATTGCTCCGCTCATGTTGGTCATAGGGTGATAATATTATATTATAGCCTTTCACAATAACTGGGCTATCTAACACGGAATTTTTTTCCACTCGGACCAGTAGTTACTGATAATAGCGCCTTCAAACAAACAAACTCTTCAGCTTTATAATAGTTAGTTCTGAAGTATAAATAAGCGACTTAAACCAGAATACAGTATACTTAACCTTACAATATTGTAAAATAATATATTATAATAAATACCTAGATAATAGTAAATACAAACCTTATGTAAATTAGCAACTACCCTCACTATATCATAGAATATCAAAATGGCCTCTTTTTCAGGTACTTTCTTTACTTTAGTTACATATTGCTGCAAGTTTATCAACTCGCTACCTTTTTCACTAAATTGGTGTGCACTAACACAGTCTAACACTAGAAATAGTCTTTGTCTAACTCTGCCAGTGTATATAAAACCTGGACCGTTGGGATTTGGGGCTTCTTCTAGAGCATGATCCTGAAAGCATAGGAATTATTTTATTCTTATCATCAACAAATTTCATGAACATTTTATGATGTTAATGTTCATATTATTTGTGTGATTACATTGACATTTCATTGATGCGAAGTTTGCACTATATAAACTATCAATGTATAGAGATGCCTGCATAAGACATGTTACTTTTAAAGATAAGATTAAAGTTAATAAATATATAGTAATATAATAAACAGAAAACAAATTAAGTCTCCACAAGCAGATAAACCATTCTATGTTTGTTTTTGTCCAGACGCATAATTCCTTTCAAGCTTATCTTAAGGCATTTCCAATACATTACACACACACACACACATGTAAATAAGGTACTTATCGTAATTTTGGTTATGATCTACTATAATGGATAGCTCAATTAAGCAATAATTACGACATTTACATATGGATATAAGTCATAATGATTTCCGAGTAATCATTAATTATATTGACATGTAACACTTACCTTAAACAACCCGTGATGGTGTACAACACCATCTTGATCTTCTAACAAGGATAGCAAAGAATATTCAGTATGTAATAGCATTTTCCCTTGCCTATCATCTTGTGTTTCTGGCTGGCCCTCATTTTTTAATGTTAGTATTTTGATCTGATAGAAATCATCTGTTTTCTCTTTACGAGCTAAACACTGAACTATACTTTTAACAGGGCTAGGCCCTAACTTGGGACCAAGTAAATAGGGACCAGCTTTTCGTACAAGTTTATCTGGGACAGGAGTGCCAGGTGGTGGGACATCGCTTTTGTTATACAACACTTTAAGTTTACGAGGTGAATTCGGCGACAATTTCTTTGAATTTTTGAGCATAGAACTTGACGTGGAATTTGCATAGGCTGACAATCTTGCAATCTTCGGGCTGGGTTGGAGTAACAAAGGTCGTGATCTCTTTCCATGGCTAAGACTACTCGTACTTTCAGGTTTTTCTTGATCCATAACTATAGAAGATTGTAACGGTCACTATATTTCACTATTTAAAATTGAGCATCAGACTTATAATACTATAGTAATTAAGTTTAGTGTAAATCTAAAATTCGTTAGATCATACAGCTGTAAAATTTCACTGCTTTTATTTACTTGGTCAAATGTTCATTGCAGTGTTACCCGTTCTGGAAATAATTATTCAATTTTATTTTTCCCTGGTAATTTGTATAGGTAAACCCTGTGGGTAAACCGATCCATCGCATGCCTTCAAGCCACACCTCCGTGCCCGTCGGAGTGGGGAGCGTGAGGTTTTTTCGTTACGGAATTTGTGAATTGGGTCCGCCCTCAAGGCCCACGATAGAAGCTATGCAATAGCTTAAAACATAAATTACAAGCACAATAAACATAAATTTTTAAGCTATTGCAGAGCGCGGGTACCGAATCTAGAAATTCCGTAACGAAAAAACCTCACGCTCCCCACTCCGACGGGCGGAGGTGTGCCTTGAAGAATGAAGGCATGCAATAGCTTTACCGCGGCAGTCCCTGAGTGCCACACGTTTTTTCTTACAAATTTTTTCTATGATATTAATAACGCAATAAAAACATTCAGATACTGAGGCAGATCCTCATATTGTGTTGTTCGATAAAATAATATTGGTTAGCTCGTTGAAAAATTATTATCCCATAATGTCTTGTCTTCACTGCATTAAAAAATACTTGTGACCTGTGCTTGTGACTTATTGTGGAATTACTCCTGTAAATGTGTAA
Source organism: Colias croceus (assembly GCF_905220415.1). NCBI lineage: Eukaryota > Metazoa > Arthropoda > Insecta > Lepidoptera > Pieridae > Colias > Colias croceus. Next base: position 7,521,791 of record NC_059556.1, on the reverse strand, counting down.
TTCACGCAATTTTGTGCCAATTTTCCTAAATAATTGGTACATATTGCCTGGCAACCAACTGGCAACATAAAGACAGATAATAAATAACTTTATGTACAAAGATAATATAAATTTCAACAATGTTCACAGAATTTAATAAACAAATATAATATTATATTAACAATTATTTATTTTTAATTACATGTTTAATTCGAATTACTTACATCAAGTTAACTTTGTGTGTTAACATTTTGTTACACAATATTTCGTGATTTGTGTGCAAGACTCATTAGATGGAGACGGTGACGGACAGATAAGATTGACAGATATTTTTAACCATGTTTTTACTGAGACTTGAGTAGATCTTCTCGATTTTATGTGACATAATTATTATTTAGTATTGCAAAGTACTTATTTTAAACATAAATAAATTGTATATAAAAATCGAATCGAAACAGTATGTGGAAAGGTCTTAGATTAACGCAATCGCAACTATCGAAGCTCCATTTTAAAGGAAATAAACTACAATCATTAGGAGTTCCGGCGTTAGATTCTGTGTTAAACCAATGGTATGAATTCTGCAAGAAACCCCCTAAGGGGTTCGAAAAGTATTTCCAACCAGGAACTAGTAAAAAACACGAAAAGAAACCGGAAAAAGATGACGCTCCTCCACCGTCGAAATCTTCACCACCACCGTCAAAACCGAGCTCGTCTCCAGAAAAATGGAATATTAATATGTTTTCCAGTGCCCCTGGAGGAAGGGGATCTGGCCGTGGAGGTTACGATGGACAGGATCGAGAAAAATGGATGATGTTTGGTGCCATGGGTGTAGTTGCCCTAATTGCCTCAATTGCATATTTCGAACTTAAGTACAGAGAAATAAGTTGGCGAGATTTCGTTAATATGTATCTAAAAAAAGGCATTGTTGAGAAGTTAGAGGTTATAAACAAAAAATGGGTTCGTGTAAGATTACAGCCGGGCACATTTGAAGGAAAAGTTATCTGGTTTGCTATTGGCAGTGTGGACTCATTCGAGAGAAATCTAGAGAATGCGCAAATAGAAATGAATGTTGAACCTCAGAATTTCTTGCCAGTTATTTATAGAACTGAGGTGGAGGCTTCCAGTCTGACAGGAATATTACCAACATTGTTAATAATTGGATTCTTAATTTATATGATGAGAAGGTCTGCTGATATGATGGGAAGAGGCGGTCGCAAAGGTGGTGGACTTTTTGGTGGTGTGATGGAATCAACAGCCAAATTGATCAACCCATCAGACATTGGTGTTAAGTTCCAGGATGTAGCTGGTTGTGAAGAAGCTAAGATCGAAATTATGGAGTTTGTAAACTTCTTGAAGAACCCCCAACAATACATTGACTTGGGAGCTAAAATACCCAAGGGAGCTTTGCTCACTGGACCACCAGGTACTGGTAAAACTTTACTTGCCAAAGCTACAGCTGGAGAGGCCAATGTTCCTTTTTTAACTGTATCTGGTTCAGAATTCTTAGAGATGTTTGTTGGTGTTGGTCCATCTAGAGTGAGAGACATGTTTTCAATGGCTCGTAAGCATGCCCCATGTATTTTGTTCATTGATGAAATTGATGCCGTCGGTAGGAAGAGGGGTGGACGAAGCTTTGGTGGACATTCAGAGCAAGAGAACACTCTAAATCAATTGCTGGTAGAGATGGATGGTTTTAACACAACAACAAATGTTGTTGTGCTAGCTGCAACCAACAGAGTTGATATTTTGGATAAAGCTCTGTTGAGACCTGGTCGTTTTGACCGTCAGATATTTGTACCAGCTCCAGATATTAAGGGCAGGGCTTCCATTTTCAAGGTGCATTTAACTCCACTCAAAACTACACTCAATAAAGAGAATCTAGCCAGAAAAATGGCTGCTTTAACACCAGGTATGTCATAATTATGAATATTCAATTAAATATCTATAATATCGGTTATTTTTGTTTTCATGGTTCAAATTTTGTTTGTAAATATTTATTTTCTTTCTACATTTACTAACATATTTTGAAGAACAAGCATAGCAACTAATTAGATGGATAATATTAGGTATATTAAACTTATTCAATATTCTCTCATACTTATAAACTTTTAGAATTGAACAGTAAATTGTAATATATATTCAACTGAAAGTTTGGTATACAAAACTATGTACTTTAATGTTTTCTATTAATATTTCAGGTTTCACTGGAGCAGATATTGCTAATGTATGCAATGAAGCAGCACTCATTGCAGCTAGGGAGTTGTCAACTGACATAAGCATGAAAAACTTTGAACAGGCCATAGAGAGAGTAGTAGCTGGTATGGAGAAAAAATCGAATGTCCTACAACCAGAAGAGCGAAAGATCGTAGCGTATCATGAAGCTGGCCATGCTGTAGCTGGCTGGTTCCTAGAACATGCAGACCCCCTTCTCAAAGTATCTATCATACCTCGTGGAAAGGGTCTTGGATATGCACAATATCTACCAAAAGAACAATACCTATACAGTAAGGAACAATTATTTGACAGAATGTGCATGACTCTTGGTGGAAGAGTGAGTGAGGAAATATTCTTTGGTAGAATTACAACCGGTGCACAGGATGATTTGAAGAAAATTACTCAGAGTGCATACGCTCAAATTGTTCACTATGGTATGAATGCTAAAGTGGGTAATGTTTCCTTTGAAATGCCACAACCTGGAGAAATGGTTATTGACAAACCATACTCTGAAAAAACAGCTGAATTAATCGACTCTGAAGTGAGAGATTTAATCAACTCAGCACATAAACGCACAACAGACTTGTTAGTTGAACATAAGACAAACATTGAGAAGGTTGCAGAACGCTTACTGAAGCAAGAGATTCTGAGCAGGGATGATATGATTGAATTACTGGGTCCCAGACCATTCCCTGAAAAGAGTACTTATGAAGAATTTGTGGAGGGAACTGGTTCATTAGATGAAGATACAACTTTACCAGAGGGCTTGAAGGATTGGAATAAGGAAAAGCAACCAACTATTCCCCCACCAGAAAGTATACCTCCTGCCAGTAAAAATTAACTTTATTTATGTAGTTGATTGTTGAGTTTTTAGTCAGTTTATGTGTAATAAATACAATTACCTATAAGACATAAGGCTTTTTGTTTTTGTTGACACAATGTAAGAATCTGGTACATTGAAATCGGCCAAAGCAGTTTTTTACTCACTCACCTATAGTTGCGCCGTTAAAAAATTTAAAAAATTATTCAATATTGGCTTTGATTGTATAGATAGTTGCATTTTACGTATTGTATGAGCTTGTTTTAATAAATAAATTGCAGTATGTAAAATACTTTGGTAGTTTTCTTGTATGTGAAAGGTCAAAATAATGTACGACAATTTTGAGTACCAATATATTATTTAATTGGCCACTGGCTGAAATCAAAAATTTTACATTTAACCTCTCCTCCACGTTTAATGAATTTAGGACAAGCACCGTCACGCCATCTTTAGTGATCAATAGATGTCGCGGAGAGCGAGAGGCTATGCGAGATTGTGCTAGCCCTGTACATAGATCCGAAGGAACAACATTAACAAAAAAAAACAGGGTTATATTAAAATTATAATATGAAAATATTCAAATATAGGCTGAAAATACATTCAGCCTTCTTTCTGTTTATTTAAATATTCACTACATTACTTTATACATCACCAATTTCTTAAGTAAATTCAGCTTTTGTACAATATAAAAAGAATCTTATATTAAATCTATGTTTACATGCGTAATGTGTACAACACGCCCGCACTCTCATTAAACTTGATCTAACCGAGCGAACGAGAATTAAAGAAATTAACAAAAATAATTAAAATTATGGTAATTATTACAAGTACCTACACTATATTCATGTTCAACATTTTATGTCAATATTCAATTATTATCTATTCTTAAACTAGCCTATGATATTATTAACATTATAAATGATGAAAACGTATCTGCATGATATCATTCAACAATAATCCATTAACAATCGCAATCCATTTACTCGCGTCTATAAAACGGAAAATTAAAACTAATCTCAGTAACAACGAAAGTCTGTATCAATGACAGTCTCTGACTTTTTCCCCTTTTGGTTTTCGGCCCCGTTTCTTGCCCGAGGTGACGCCAGCTAGAACCATCGCAGTTCGTTTGGCGAGACATGACTTGCAGAACCAATCTTCCGTCGCTCCGGGTTCTTCCGTAATACCTACACATATCCAATGATACCACCCGTCGCAACCGTCACAACCGATCATGGGGGAACCGTTGTCGGGTCGACCACATGCCGGACAGACCCAAATTTTGTTCCCGTGTTCGTCAACATAATATGGCGTGGGTAATGTTCCACTAGGTTTTTCCGCAACAGGCGTAGCCGGCGCCGTCGGAACATCATCGATTACAGAAGCTGCTTCATCATCTAAGCTGTCCCCGTGCCCTTTTTTCGATAAAGGTTTTATTAATATCCTTCTGTACTTCGAATGACTTGACGGCGGACGATTCTTTCGTTGTGGAGAGCCTGGCGGCGACGATGAAGCTTGCGCTTCTTGTGGTTCTGCAACATGATTATGCTTCGAATGTTTCTGTTTTGGTGGTCGAGTTACCAACGCTGATATTTGCGCTAACTCAGGTGATCTACTATTTTCCCTAGATAGCGGCTCTTCTTTAACTGGCGATTCTTCTTCTCTTTTAACTGGTTTTATATTTAACTTAAATGTTTCAGGTGAACTAGGTGGCATAGGTGAATTTGAATTAGATGATCCCAATTTTAATGTTAGTTTTGGTACTAAACCATCAGCTAATTTTTCTTTTTTCTTCTCCTTCTTCTCTTTCTTAATTCTATCTTTGATTTCTTGCCTTTCATCTTTTTCTTTTTTCTTTTCAGACTTATCTTTATTCTTATCTTTTTTGTCTTTCTTCTTTTTGATCTTAATACCATCCTTATCTCTCTTTTCCTTTTTATGTGATTTATCTTTTTTCCTCTCTGAGCTATCAATATCATCTTTGGGACCTTCAGGGGTTGACATTTTAACACGTGTAGCTTCGACATTGGGTGTTGGTTCAGTATGATGGACTGGTGCAGGTGGTTCAGGGGTAGGTAATCGTACCGGTGGTGGAGCGGGAGGTTCTCTCGGCACCTCTTGTCGAACTGGTTCTGACTTTGGTGGATTTAACTCTATTGTTATGTCTGGCTGTACAGGTGGCATTTTGTATAGATTTGCTTTGTGTTCTTTACTTGATTTAGATTTTTGTTTTTGTAGAATATTTGGAATGGTTGGAGATTTGTGCTTGTCATGTCGATCTTTTTCACGGCTTGTTCCCGGCGATTTATGCATCATTCTATCGTCATCATTATCTACTGGTATAACCTCTAAACTTGGGCGTCTAAACATTGAAGGAAGTTTTACTGCAGATGATCTTGATGAATGTGAAAAGTTGCCTAGTGGCATTAGATGGTTGGGTAAACCAGGTATAAAACTAGGACCAGGTATAAGACCTGGCCCTGCTCCTAAAGCAAATGGATTGTTTAACATGTTTGGTGAAGGGAGTCCCCTTAATGCTGGATTGTTTGCTAAGCCAGCTAAGAAATCACCTCCTGGCATAAGACCTGAATTAGGAATTAAGCCTGGACCTGGCATCAAACCTCTACCAGGTGGCATTGAGTGAAAGAATGGAAAACCTGGTGGCATCTGAGGAAGTTTTGATTCATTCTTTGGTCTTCCAGTTTTAGGAGATTTTTCATTAGGAAATTTCATTTTCTTCTTGTCAGCCATTTGCACCATTTCATAAGCTAATTGTTGTTGCTGTTTCTTAAGTTTTGCTTCCAGCTTCGCAGCCTTATCTTTTTTATCTTTATGTTTCTTTTCTCTCTTTACTTTTGGACTCTCACTAGGTACATCTTTGGGGAGTGATTGTTGAAGTGCTTTGTTAATTGTGAGCCCAGATGGTTTCGGATCATATAACAATGGTCTTGACTGAGGCATTGGTAAATTATCCATGGAATCATCATCAATACTAATAACTTCATGGGCTCGTATATCAATTTCTTTAGATAAATCTACTGGACTACTATTATTGTTGTTCACAATGTTTTCATCAGACTTCAATCTACTATTTTCATGTGCAGAATTCTGCAACCTTGAGATCACACTTTCAGACTGTAATTTTTCTGATACAACCTCAGAAGAACTCTTATCTTCCTTAGATTTGTTCGATATTCTTTTAAATATATTAATTTTTGATCTATCAGGCTGTGAAGCCAATTTCTCTTCTTCGTCAATAACCTCCTTTTTAATTTCTACATCTGATATATGTGAATTTGTTGCATGTTTATTTACAGGTAAAGAATTAGAAACAAGTGGAGATTTAGAAATAGGTATTTTCCTGGGAACAGGTATTGCTTCTTCCCCGGGAATGAAATTAATTCGAGAAACAGATGGAGTTGGAAGGGTTTCAACAGGTTCTTGTTTAATTACTGGTCTCAATGGTTCAGGAACTAGTGGCGGTACCAAAGGTGTTGGTGGCGGCAAAATTGTTGGTTTAGCTTGAGGTGGTAATACCTTAGGCGCTGGCATTGTCACATGATTATGATGTGTGGGATGTACATCTTTATTTTTCTGTGTAAGATGCCCAGGTGGAAACCTGTCCAATTTACTACTATCCCTAGATTTACTACTTTCACCTTTATGACTTTTATCTTTTCTTTTACTTTTCATAATTTTACCATTCAATAATTTACTTTTCTTAGATTTCTTATCGGATTTATCTACCAATGGTGGTTTCATTGCATTTGAATGATGTGAATTAGCTTTATGTTTCTCATGATGTCTCTCTGAAACAAGCGTGGGTGGTCTAGCTTCAGGTAATTTACCTTCCCGTGCTGGAGACAAGAAACCTGACATAGTCATCATGACACTGCTGATTTCTCTTGTTCTTTCCTCCTCATCCAACCGTAATCTAGGCCTCTTACTGTTTGGCAATGACACTGGATCATTGGGTCTTTTAAATATATCTTTAGGTTTTTCTGGACTGTCTGTAACTGATATTTCCGGGCTTGCACATGAAGGATTATTATCAATACTATCAATACCATTCTGACAGATCTCCACAGTTCCTGCAACAACAGGTGTATCCCTTTCCTTTTCAGGGTACATTGGAGGCAAGTGCTCATGCACATGCATTGGCCTTGTGACAACTTCATGACTACCAGGTTTAAGAAAGTTCAAGTTTGATTCTTTTGGTTTAGGAAACTTTTCTGTTTTGACAGGAGGTGGTACTGGGGGAACACAGCGAGTGTACTCTGCCAATTCTGGCAGTTGTACATGTAAATCACGAAACACTAATCCTAAATCGTGTAAATTTGGTTCAGTCCTGTTAAACTCCTCGGCGTGCCTGTTAGCTTGGGTGCCCAATGCACAAATATACTTTTCTAAAACATGAACTAAAATGTCCAGTGGCGTTGAGTTTATTCCATTCCATCCTATAGTTTGACATATTTGCGCAACATTCCTTCGTAGTATCTCACGAGCGTACGCCTCTGACATTATGACACCAACAAAGTTATCTGGAACAAATGAATATATCAACATTAACAGAGTAAACTAACTCCAATTAGAGATATCTGCATTTTTCTGATCGAATTCAACATACTTACTATGCAACCTGATACCTGTATATATGTTAAGATAGCTAAAACAGCGAATCTCATGATTTTCATACCTGCAAGTGTCTAGTAGTACAGAGACGATATTGCGGACAAGAGAAAACTTCAAACTTAGAACACATAAGTATGCTTCTTTAGATTCTTCGCTATATAAGGGCAATTTATTATAAAACTTTTACCAATCAAAACGCAAAATAATGAAGTGTTTACGTAAAAACTTCTCAGCATTCTACAAACACAGTACCCCGTGCGCCATGATTGCATTTTGGGTTGTCAATGTTCGGTGTTGCAAGGCAATAATAAATAAAATGGCGGTCGAATAATATTGCGTTCATTTCGTTAATAAAATATTTTAGTAAAAATTTATATCTTTAAACATCTAATTTTAAAAAATATAATATAATTCTATGATAAACAAAATGAACACCTAAAACAATACCTAGTATGTTGCCGTGAAATACCTCCACGTTCCAACTGTGGTTCCAACCGTGTATAATAAGCTTTTCATATATTTTACATCTTATATTATTACGGTCTACGGGAAGTGGGACACATACCTCTGAATTTTTGTAAACATTTAAACGATAACGTTTACGCATAGCGTTTGCGTAAAAATATTTATATACTGTTCTACTCTTGAAACGAAAAGTACCTAGCCTATTTTCATTAACCTCATTCTGTTAAATAATTTTTCTTGTACAGTATTATCGGCAATTTACATTTTATTTTTTTGCTTTAACCAGTAACCACTTTTATAAAGGGGGAACTGTTGACCTTACCACATGCAATACACATTTCAGGGCACTTTACGAATGTTTGCGCTCATTTTATGCGTGCGAATGTGAGAGACCGGTATTACTTAAGTAGCCTACTCACGATTCAATTTCAGTAACAATCTGCTGACACAATCTGCAGTGAGCTGACAGATTGTGTCGTGAATAGTATAGTTGAGGGCACGTTGGGGGCGTAACCCAACATGTTGTGTATTGGATCGGCGCGGAAGCAACCCGACAAATTGTCTCAGCAGATTGTGTGCGTGTTGAATCGTGAGTATTGTGATTGCTCCAATCTCGGCTCAATCGCGCTGCGCAGTAATCGCAAAATGGCGGTTTTGAGATAAACGCGGGAAAGACATTTTTACATATTTGAGGAAGATGTTTATATTTTATAGCCGTTTATACTTTATAGCCCTTGAAATCTATCAATAAAATTGGAAAAAATACAAGCTTTACAAAGATAATTATCTTATCTCTAATATATAAAAATCAATGCCACTTTTCGTTGTAATTCCATAACTCGAGAACGGCTGAACCGATTTCGATAATTCTTTTTTTATTATATTCCTTGAAGTACGAGGATGGTTCTTATGTAGAGAAAACGTTAATATGTACCACGGGCGAAGCCGGGGCGGACCGCTAGTATTTCATAAATTAGTATATCCATTAATAATGCGTATTATTGCGTTGAGGTTTAGCATCAGGCCAGGCATCAACGTGACGTGCACACGTTGTGGCAAGCAATCGCGGAATGAAATTGTATCAGCAGATTGAGGGTTGGATGAATCGTGAGTAGAGAACGCTCAATCGCGACTTCAACAAATTGTGTCAGCAGATTGTGGGTTGTGTTGAACCGTGAGTAGGGCCTTTTACTGTAAAGTGAAATGTATAATCTTCTAATATATAAAAATCAATGCCACTTTTCGTTGTAATTCCATAACTCGAGAACGGCTGAACCGATTTCGATAATTCTTTTTTTATTATATTCCTTGAAGTACGAGGATGGTTCTTATGTAGAGAAAACGTTAATATGTACCACGGGCGAAGCCGGGGCGGACCGCTAGTTTACTATAAAATCATGTACAAATTATCTTATTTTCATATAAACAATTTTTTTTTAATTACCATAACTTAACGACACACAGCTTAATGAGTACCTCCCACAGGTACCTCCAAGTTATATTTTTTTAAAGACGCCAAAAAGCGAGGACTCTTGTAATTAACCTAAAAACTTTATGTCCATAGCCAGGCCTTGTATCATTTATTAAAAAAATGATATGTCAATTTCATTTCAGATAATTTTTGTCAAACGACTCTGTGGTCAAACGGAAGAATTCATGAAACGATTGAAGACAAATGCAAAGTTAAAACCACAACTCGAACCTAAATAATGTTGTGTAGTGCTGTTATTGTGTAAAAACGAAGTACATATTATCAAAGTAGATTTGTTTAAATGCATTGTAATAAAAATGAATTCCTTCATATATTTTTCATAAAGTTGGTGAAAATTCAGTGTCTATGCCAAGGACGAGAGAATAATTTTTTATTTGTATAAAAGTGAAGACTGAGTTGTGTTCTGTTTAGTAAATATTAAAACAGTAAAACATGACTACTTCGTCCGAGGACGTTTTACTTAGTGTAAATCATGTGAGGTACAAAAAAGGTGATGGGACTCTATACGTGATGAATCAAAGACTGGCCTGGATGCTGGAGAATCGAGACACTGTGGCTGTCTCACACAAATATGCAGATATTAAAAGTAAGACTTAGTAGTAGTAGACCAGATATAGATATTTGAATTCTTATCGTTAACTTTTATAACTCTTCATAGACTAGATGATGATATATTTTAACCAAATAATTGTACTGTACACATTTGTGCCTTTAGTTAAGGTTGATTTATGATAATGATACCTTTTGTATAATTACTCAACTTTCTGTCTATTGTGGTTGGCTCTAAGGGCCACCGACCACAGCCACTAGTCACAGCGACAGCCACTTGACACATTTTTCCATATTAATAATTCAATACTTGGTTAAATCTTATATCCTGAACTTAATACCGAATTTAATAGGTTAATTACTCAGGCCCCGGAACCACAGACACAATAGAAAATCTATTGTGTCTGGGACCGATGGGGCCGCTTGGGGCTCAATGGGTTAAACAACCATTTGCTTAATAATATGTTCTTATGGCTCCACTTTTAACTTATTAATAATCAAACTCAATAATCATAAATTATAATCAAGAATGGCAATGGCATCAGGATAATAACTGATAAAATTCAGATTTGAATTCTCTGCTAGGTATATAATATTACCTTCTGTATTTGATACAAAATTTAGCAATCCCCATCGAAGTCAATCGATACACTTGTAATTTTGTTGAACAAAAATTAAATAACGAAGCAAAAATGTAATATTTAAATATATATATTCCTACACAAGTGTACATCACATTAAAAATCGTAAATATATGATAAATGATAAAAAGAAGAGCATGGATAATATTGATAATATTGATGGCTGAACATTTTGACATACATTCTTTGAATAATAAATTATGAGTTATTCCATATTCGATTAAGAATTCTGGTACATTGGTTCAAATAATGTCAAAGAATCACTAATTCAAAAACAGCTGAATGGTTTCATTTATTTTAAAAGCCAAAGCTCAAAAGATATCTCCCGTGGTCAAACTGAAAGTGCAATTACAAGTAGTGCTCCACGATCGCATGTGTTGCACATTTCACTTTGTTAATATACACAATGTCAAGCTTATTTATCATGTACCATATTATGTACAAAGTTGTCATAAATATACAACCACCATATTTCAGCTCAAAAGATATCTCCCGCTGGCAAACCGAAAGTGCAATTACAAGTAGTCCTCCACGATGGCACGTGTTGTCAAGACTATTTTTCATGTACCATATTATGTACAAAGTTGTCATAAATATATAACCATCATATTTCAGCTCAAAAGATATCTCCCGCGGGCAAACCGAAAGTGCAATTACAAGTAGTGCTCCACGATGGCACGTGTTCGACGTTTCACTTCGTCAACCCGGCGGGGGCGGACGCGCAGGCGAAAGATCGGGATCAGGTGAAAATGTTGCTGCAGAACTTGTTGCCAAAGTTCAAACGGCAGATCGACGGGGAGTTGGAAATGAAATCTAGGTACGGTTTTGTTAATATTTGTTGTATTTAATTGTGATTTAATCAATTATGTTGTTATAATATATGAAATAATGTTGGTACATAGCACAGGAAAAGCAGCCTGATTTTAATTATTGCTAACAAAATCTTTGTATGTTGACAAAATGATTAATTAATAGTTATTTCTTGCAAAAAATTTTTTTAAATGGCTTGTATATGGCGTAGTAGTAGTAGTAGTAGTAGTAGTAAATAAATATGTAATTACTTTCAGATTATTATCATTGCATCCTATTCTAAAGCATTTATATGAAGACTTAGTTATATCAAAAGTAATTAATAGTGAAGAGTACTGGAATACACCGACTCTTAAACATTACACGGAATCTACTAATATTAAACAAGAGGCTGGTAAGAAATTTTATTATATTTATTATTTAAATATGTAACTGATAACATAATATACTATTTTTATATAATATGTTTATTAATTTTTCTGAACATGTTTTACCAAGTAATCTTTTCAACTCAAAACTCAAAACTGATATTAATAATATCAGAAGCGAACTAATAATGTCAACATCATTAGTAAATGATATTATGGTTATGTATATTTATCAAAAGTCCAGTCTCTCAGATTACAAGGATTGCTTTATTTGAGAATAGATAATTATTATTAATAATGTTTGATTTCTTTATCGAAATAATGTTATATTTGTGTAGGCATGATGATACTTTCTCTTAGGTCATTGAACTATCAATTAAAAACTGATAGCATATTTGTGAAGCTAAATATCAGACACTAGCTGCCCTCCGCGGTTTCACCTGGGTCTTAGCGTGATGATTTATAGCCTATAGCCTTCCTCGATGAATGGGCTATCTAACACCGAAGGAATTTTTCGATTTGAAAATCAGACCAGTAGTCCGAGTTCGTAGTTGAGATTAGCGCGTTCAAACAAACAAACCAAATTTAATAATCTACTTCATAGACTGAAATCATTATGGAAAATCGTCAAAAATATGATTCATAACCTTACCAAACTAAAAGTAATGTTGGTATTATAATTAGCCTTTTAGTTCTTAAATTTTAATTTGCTTTTTTCCAGGTGTTTCCGGAGCATTCTTAGCAGACATTCAACCGCAGACTGACGGCTACAACGGACTGAAATATAATCTAACTCAAGATATAATAGACGCAATATTCAAAACATATCCTGCAGTGAGAAAGAAACACATAGACTATGTGCCGAATAAAATGACAGAAGCCGAGTTTTGGACCAAGTTTTTCCAGTCACATTATTTTCATAGGTATTGTATAATTGCTTTTTGTTTATGTTATACAATTTAAGTTGCAAAACTGGATTTGTCATCAAATTAAAATAATCCAAAGATAACTTTTAAATACTTAGCTGCTTATCTTTTGAACTTTCAAAATTAAGTAATTTTTCATTGGAATATAATAACTATCGACTATGTAGTAATAGTCGATAGTTATTATATTCCTCCTCCTTAAGTCGAAATCCTCACTGCTGATAGTCGTGATCATTTTGGAGTTGTGATTTCCTAGTTAATAAATTAAATGCCTATCATTTCTTGAATAAATTATTCTATGTCCTTACTTAGGTCTCAAAATATTGTTGTACCAAATCTCATCTAAATCAGTGAGGCGTGAAGAAGAGACAGACAGACACACACAATTTTACATTTATAATATGATTAGAGATTATATACTAACATGAATATATCAATAATTTCTCTATACTTAATTCAGGGATCGCATAGCATCATCGTCAAGTAAAGATCTATTTGGTGAATGTGCAAAAATGGACGATCAAGCGATTGCATCTGCTATGAAACACACTACATTGGACCTAACGGTTTGTTTATATACTTAAAAAATGTAAGATCTAAATTCTAAATAATTAATTTCATATTTAAATTGGACTGAATATTACAACTAAATACAATAACAAAAAATTATCTATTGAATATTTATAAAACAGAGCGTGTGTACCGTGTACACGTGTCAAAAGTGAAACTTCTTTGGCAAGATTCAAAGATACCAAAATCGTTGCATTACTCCATGACGTGACGGTGAACATTTTATTCTCAACGCGCCTAAAGAAGTTTCATTTAAAAATCGAATAGTTTTTTTGTGTAGGTTGTAAATTTATATTTAAGCATTATTAAATTATTATGAACTTTTTTTTAAAAATATATTTTGTGGAAAAGTAATCACGCTTATTTGTAACTAGCTGCTCCGCGCGGTTTCACCCCATAGCTCCACTCCTATTGACCGTAGCATGATGTTATATAGCCTATAACCTTCCTCGATAAATGGGCTATCTAATACCGAAAGAATTTTTCAAATCGGACCCGTAGTTCCCGAGATTAGCGTGTTCAAACAAAAAAGAATAAATATTTTTTAAAGTCTTAAAGTTATTGTAATATATAAGTGTTTTTTAATATTTACAGGTCGACTTACCTCAATTCACGGAATCAATACCGCTACTACCTGAAGACGATACGGTCGAAAAAGAGAAGGACAGTAATTCAATACACCGCAGTATGATAAAGAGATTTAACCAACACTCAATAATGGTATATTGAATGTTTGTTTATATAAAATAGTAATTTTCCTGTATATAACTGTTTTTGTTTGAAGTGAAAACTTCTTTGGCGGCGTTGAGCACTTTTTCTGTAATGGGTATAAAATCTTAAACTGGCGTCAGGACACGTGACCTGATCGGAAAAGCGTAAGACGGATGATGGAGAGAACTCAACGTTAATAATCAAGTTTTCACTTCTGCCCGCACTCCCGGAGTGCAACCCGTCTTTTTTTCTCAATATTTTATGGTTATAAACTGCCTACTTATAGCCTTGTAATGGGTATTAGAGATTATTGTAAACTAGCTGCTCCGCGCAGTTTCACCCCCGTGGCTCCACTCCTGTTGGTCATAGCGTGATGATATATGTATAGCCTTCCTCGATAAATGAGCTATCATACACTGAAAGAATTTTTCAAATCGGACCAGTAGTTCCCGAGATTAGCGCGTTCAAACAAACAAACTCTTCAGCTTTATAATATTAGTATAAATAAAAAAAACAACAAATTAAACTACAAAGAGCAAGCATTCTGTCAATAGACTGGCTTATGTTTCATTTAAAATGAAACCTTGGTTATTATATGGTTAATTAGGGACAACGATCATAGAAACGTTAAATATGTATGTAAATTATGTATCAATAATGTATGCTTAAAATTTTGCTCAATTCCAGGTGCTAAAAGCTAGTCAAAAGGCAAACAATAGTAGTAATTCAAGTAATAAATCAACGAATAACAACAAAGTATTGGAAAACGGTGTAAAAGAGACAAACGGAGTGGACAAGAGACATGCCGATGAATCTGAACCAGTTGATAAAAAGAGAAGGATATTAGAAAAGATACATTACGAAGATCTGGATGATACGGGCGATAGTAATAGTGCGCAAGAGTTGAAATTGACTAAGGTATGTTTGTAAGCATATAACAGTGGGAACTATTGGTGTACTAAACTCAAAGGGACTAAGGTCGGTTGCAGAGCTTCACCGACCATCAGTGCGTACGTCTGTCGCGCTTGTCACATGTATGGAAATTCACAAAACCGTTCAAGATTACCACTTTTTTTGATAGACTAGAGTTTCATCACTAGCCCCTTAGAGATCTTTTGTACAAAAAAATTTGAGTATCAATTTTAATTGATGATCCTGTAAGAATTTATGCACACATTTTTGCAACCCCGCTGATATTTCAGTAGTCAAAAATCCAATATCTCAAGTAATCTATACTAATATTATAAAGCAGAAGAGTTTGTTTGTTTGTTTGTTTGTTTGAACACACTAAACTCGGGAACTACTGGTCCGATTTGAAAAATTATTTCGTTGTTAGATAGCCCATTTATCGAGGAAGGTTATAGGCTATATTTCATTACACTACGGGCAATAGGAGTGGAGCCACGGGGGTGAAACCGCGCGGAGCAGCTAGTTATTGATAATATCCTTATGGGATCTCCTGACTTTCAGTTTAAAACTGACTGCATAAGCTCAAATATTTGGTTCAAATGAAATACCAATAATGTTCATAAATAATACATTTACAGGTAGAAAGATATTTATTAGGTCCGTCATCACAAATCAGCCACTCTACTTCGAATACGAACAACCCACCGCCATTGTCAGCCTTATCTTCTATATGTCAGGTAATTTGTTATTTATTTATATTCTTAACTATACTGAGCTAAATTCGTTTATTAATATCCGTTTTAACTAAATGCAGTGTGTAAAAAGATTATAGTTGTATTTTAACTGAAATTAAGTCATTCGTGAATAAAAGAAAAAGCAATGGTCTGAGATATGATCCTGGTGGAACACCCATGGGAATTGTTTTTGCTATGTAGAATTTAGACGTATTGATACATTTCGAGAAAATTTAAATAAAAACAAATAATGATCGTTGATGTTTTGTGTTTCTAGTTACTTTTAAAAAAATATGTATTTGGAGAAAAAATTAAACAAGCCTAATAATCTATAGTTAAATATGAATGGATATTGCAATCTATACTAATATTATGAAGCGTTTGTTTGTTTGAATGCGCTAATCTCAGGACTCTACTGGTCCGATTTGAAAAATTATTTCAGTTTAGGCCATTTATCGAGGAAGGCTATAAGCTATATATCAACACGCTAGGTTTTTGTTATTGTAATATTTTTTTGACGTGACAACGTCTTATAATTCGATAGAGCCGGCTGCACGCACGAAAAAACATGACTCATGCGGCGTTACCTCGTTCTGAGGCGTTCCGTGTAGGCTTGAAGCGCAAGCGAGAGCGTGGAACGAGCGACAAAGAAGCACAATCGGCCTTAAGACGTTGTCACGTTCAACTATCGTCAGTAAAACCGACTTTACAGACAACCAATTTTTTTTACCTTTATTCATCTCAAATAATATTTTTTCCTTTATTCATTTATACATACATAATATAATAAATATGTAGAAAGGTCAATTCTGTACATTGAAAATATTGCAAAAATAAATAGCAGGGGTTGTTACTGGATCGATACCAAACCCAAATATGTGATTTAAAATGTTTTTGTCTGTCTGTCTGTATGTGAAGGCATCACGTGAAAACTAACGGTTTGATTTCGACGAAACTTGGTATAATTGTACCTTATTATCCTGGGCATAAAATAGAATACTTTTTATCCCGGAAAAATACGTAGAAAAAAAAAATTGGTTGCTTGTAAAGTAGGTTTACGATCGAGATGTTTACGTGATAACGTCTTATGATGAGATGAGACGGGAGATCGGTCAGTCTCTCTCTCGTTATACCTGCGATCGCGCTCGTAAGTTTTTGGTGTGACAAGTTTCTAACCATGTCACCCGACTATAACGATTTTAAAGACGTTATCACGTCAAAAATAAATGTTAATTTTTCTTAATTTTTCCGCGCGGACGAAGCCGCGGGCGGTAGGCTAGTCTCAAATAATATTGTATGTACCAGGCGTGGAGCAACGGGCAGCAGTGCGCGCGGCCGGTGCGGCTCGGCGCCGCGGCCGCGGTCGGCGCGCTCGGCGAGCTCAGCCCGGGCGGCGCGCTCATGCGGCACCACCACGCGGCCTGCATGGCGCGTGAGTATGTGCACCGCACCCCACCAGCACACAGCCGCACTGGGATGTACCTAATGGGATATACCAAATGGGTTATACCAAATGAATACCAAATGGGTTATACCAAATGAATACCAAATGGGTTATACCAAATGGGTTATACCAAATGGGTTATACCAAATGGGTTCTACCAAATGGGTTATACCAAATGGGTTATACATACCAAATGGGTTATACCAAATGGGTTATACCAAATAGGTTATAAAAAATGGGTTATACCAAATGGGTTATACAGAATGGGTTATACCAAATGGGTTATACCAAATGGGTTATACCAAATGGGTTATACCAAATGGGTTATACCAAATGGGTTATACCAAATGGGTTATACCAAATGGGTTATACCAAATGGGTTATACCAAATGGGTTTATATACCAAATGGGTTATACCGAATGGGTTATACCGAATGGGTTATACCGAATGGGTTATACCGAAATACCAAATGGGTTATACCAAATGGGTTAAACCAAATGGGTTATACCAAATGGGTTATACATACCAAATGGGTTATACCAAATGGGTTATACCAAATAGGTTATACCAAATGGGTTATACCGAATGGGTTATACCAAATAGGTTATACAAAATGGGTTATACCAAATGGGTTATACAGAATGGGTTATACCAAATGGGTTATACCAAATGGGTTATACCAAATGGGTTATACCAAATGGGTTATACCAAATGGGTTATACAGAATGGGTTATACCAAATGGGTTATACCAAATGGGTTATACCAAATGGGTTATACCAAATGGGTTCTACCAAATGGGTTCTACCAAATGGGTTATACCAAATGGGTTATACCAAATGGGTTATACCAAACAACAATTGCAAAATATACGATTGTTTCTTCGGATGTATAAATGGACAGAGCGCTGTCCTGCTCTACATTTTTTTCATTTTATGGGCCCTCTATATAATGGGCAGCGTTGGTCCAATAAATGATCGTCGATGTTTGCTGCCATTGCGGCAATTATCAAGAAATATCAACAATAACGGCTGAGCGCAATCACGACAGGGCCTAAAACCCTACACTATCGTGATTGCGCGCCTCACCCAATTCTCTTTCTGTAGAGGGCCAACACTTAAAATACATATAAGGGATTTTAAATTAAACGATATGTGTTTCTTCTCTGAAAAAAGATGAGACTTTATTTCAATATATTCTACACATCCAATATACACAACTTTTACATTAACATTTTAAGTTTCTTTACATACATTACAAATATACACACTCATTTCATCGTGTACAGAATTAATCCCCGCGGATGTTAAATCGGAACTGGGCCGCATATACTTGTTGGGCGGGGAACTGTTGCGCGGGGAAATGTTACTTGTACATAATGTGCTATATACAGGGTGTAATCGTTAAGTGTGCAGAGGCGATTTTTCCATAACTATTACAGATAACAAAACACTTTAAACTGATTTCGAAAGTACTTAACATAAGTTACTCATAAGAGTAAAATGGCCGTAATAAATTTTTAAAAATAAAACGGGAAATATAAAAAAAAAATATCTTAAAACCATCCCATACAATATTTATTATGACAGATTTTAGCTTTCTCTTTCTTTTTTTTGGTTTTCTGCTTTAATTACTTCGTAAATTTGAAGGGAAGTTCATATTTTAGAAACTTTAAATAGAGCTCCTCATGATATTGTACAATGAGAACGTCATTTCGAAAATCTTTTATGAATACAAAATGTATGGGAAATCAAATGTATGGGAGCGTTTAATGTAACATTTTCGGATATTTCTCGTCTTATTTTTAAAAATTTATTATGGCCATTTTACTCATTAGGTTAAGTACTTTCGATATCAGTTTAAAGTTTTTTGATATCTGCAATAGTTACTAAATATTCGCTTGTGCACACTTAACGATTACACCCTGTAAAGCAAGATCCCCTCTTTCCTCCATCGTATCCTCAAGCAATCGTATTTGCGTGTATAGAACTGATCCCCGCGGATGTTAAATCTGAGCTGAGCCGCATTTACCTATCTGGCGGCGAGCTGCTGCGTGAGCTGTGGCGCAGCTTCCCGCAGCCGGGCGGGGCGGGGGGCGGGGGGGGGCGGGGCGGGGGGGGCGGGCGGTGTGGGGGGGGACGCTGAGTGCGCGGCTAAAGCGGAGAAGTTCTATGAGGCGCTGTTGCGGTTTAGGAACGTTAAGTTACGGCCGTTTGAGGTTAGTGACAGGACTTTTAACGCTTTGTTAAATGTATTAAACACATTTTTTTTTCATAGTGAGTTTTAAATAAATATTTGATCACTAATTTTGATACGGCTAGACGGCTGATGGAAATGGAAATATTTTTACACTACTTTAAAATTTTCCAAGGGTTTTCAAGAAACAATTTTAGTGTGCATACATTTGTATAAAAAATCGTCCACGAAAATAATTATTCCATTAGTCATTTATTACTTTCGCTTGCGCATGAAAACAAACGTAAATATTACATATCTAATCTAATATATATTGTAAAGGCGAAAGTTTGTATAGATGTATGGATGTTTGTCACTCTTTCATGTAAAAACTACTGAACCGATTACAATGAAATTTAGCACACATATAGAGGGTAACTTGGATTAACATATAGGATAGGTTTTATCCCGGAAATCCCACGGGAACGGGAACTATACGGGTTTTTCTTTGAAAACGCGGGCGAAGCCGCGGGTGGAAAGCTAGTTGGTTTCATATATTTTCTTATGTAGATATTGTAATGTTTGGAAAATAAGATATTTTTAAATGTATTATTAAAAGTGTTTTTTGTTCAGTTTGGTACATTTTTTTAATATGGTAGGATTAAAAAAAACTACTCTGAAGGCGGGAAATGCAATGTTAATTTTAATTGAGCGTTGTCTTTTACAAAAAATTGTTAATCGAACTTAAGATATCACGTGCATACTTCGCCATTTATAAAATTTATACCTAGCTATGATACAAAATTTTGCCATGAACTCATTCTCATTAGTATTCATACATTTATGAACAGTGTTATAATCATCTATGTATATCATAAATGTTATTTAATAATAATTAATGCTAACAGGAAAAAATGCTCCGCGACTTGACGCCACTAGCGACATCTCTCACCCGACATATGAATCAAATGATCGACGCTGCGTGTTCCAAATACGCGCTGTGGCAACAGAGACAAGCCAAACTTAGATAGTATTCGCACAATTAAAGAACAGTTTTTTTATTTTATAAATCGTTAACAATATTGACGTATAATAAACAACTAGACTCACAAAAATTACGCAAAAAATTGTCCGAGACAAAACTCTGCCTATGAGTGTATTAGGCAGAGTTTTTTAATTGAGTTTATACAATAGACTTTGAACACTACTGCCACGAAATAAGGTGTTAATTTCAATGAATGTGTCATCTAGTTGTTTATAGTGTGTCGATGTTATCTATCAGTTCTAGCGAAGACTGCGTCCTTATTCCGTTGCATTAAGGACAATTTTTGTATAGCAAAACTGTTTACCGATTATTACCGAATTATTCTATAACAAGGAGCTTTGGGCTCATTCTATGTTAATGTAAAGCAAAAATGTATATGATTTAACATTCAAAATTAAAAAAGAAAATGCTTAAAATTATTGTTGAAACATAGAAACCATTCAATTTTATTTGCATTCGAACATTAATATCCCGTTTCTATAATATTATTTTCCTTGAAAATGTCAAAAAAATAATTTTCCTCAAGTAATGATATTTATACAGCTCCATGTAAGAAGTTTATGAGTAAATAAAGAGTGAATCATCTCAACCGTGAATTTTTCCTCAGCACAGAGTACGCTTAATATGAGCATTTACTTAAACCAAGAAGCTTATATCTAATACACTGGAGATTTCAGTATGAACATTTAACTTGTAACAAGAAAATATGACATTGAATGACGCCTGTATGTTTTTTTATCCCTTTCACACCTAACTTGGTCACCCCCACAGAAAGAGATAAAATCTGAAATCTCCAGTGTATTAGATAATATAAGCTTCTTGACTTTAACTGATCTTTTCAAAACTTGACATTGGTAGAATCCGTCCTCACTGAGAATCGGAGTTGCGTCTTGAAAAAAGAAGAAGTACTTATATTTATACATATATAGAAACGGGATATTAACTGATTATTAAAAATGAAAATAAAGTTATACAGTTGATTCATCGTTTAGCTTAAATAATGTATACTGTTCGTGGTCCCAGGGGGTGATTATGTATTATGCGATATTTTTAAATTGAGCAAAAACATGTATCACATTCTTATGAAATTAATCTCCTATGTGTTTTATAATACATATAAAAAATTCTGTTTTTGCGCTTGATGTTCTTAAAGATTAAATATAAAAATCGAATTATTGTTTATTGCATCTATTCAAGTAAATTATTTCATATCTGAAACGTACAAATATTGCTTGAAAGATCTGTGTAATATTGTCATTAATTGTCGTATAATATGTAATAGTCCCCTACATAAAGTATACATTACCTACATACTATATCAAAACATTAACATATATCTCTATACTGATAAATTGTTGCCATTGATTCGCGTTTGAAAACTCAGTCTAACCTTTAATTAATAAAAATAAAGAAATAAAACGAAAACTGCCCAATATTGTTACTTTTGGTTCATGTAAATAAATTGACAATAACTTTTAGGTTAAGTGGAAGTCAAAATTTCTCGTTACCATATTGGTTATTAAATTAGTTAAGTTTCGTTTAAATTTAACCGGATTTTGAATATCAAAGCTGTTAAGAGTACATTAACTTTTTATAATTATATCGTAAACAGTTACTCAATGTCGTTCTGTGTTTATTTAAAACTATTTATTTGTACGAAATAACTTCCTCAGACTTCTAGTTGGTGAGACTGGTACTGTATCAAATAGAATGAAATAAATTTGTACATAATATCATTTTGTTTTTTTTTTCATACCTTTCCTAATACCTATGTATATACTACATGTGTGTGTCATATTTTATACAACATATAATATCGCTATGGTAAGGCGAAGGTGGCGGGTTCGAAACCCGCCACATAACAGACATTTTCTATTCTAAAATTTTCACACTGTCTTGCCTCCCATGTCCAGACATAAAGCCCGATTTCCACTGCGGAACGGACCCATTAATGACTTCGTTAAAAATTGCAAACGCAAATTGCATACTTATTATAGTTAGTTTTAGTATTTCCACCATCAAATATTTGAACGGAAACACACATTACCACATTAGAAATACACGCATTACCAGCTCAAAACTTCAACTGAACTCGTTCTCTGTGGAAATTCACTATTCGTTTTTCATTTCTCAATTCTCATTTCCCGTTCTGTTCTCTGCTCATTTCTCTGTTTCATTTTCCAAGTCTATGCTAGTAGAGATATTATAAACATATTATTTCCCGCTCATTATCCTTTCACAGTGGAAACCGGGCTTAAAAATTGTATAATATATCATATAATGGAAAATTTATAAATAAGTAAAAGCTGAAAAAATATGTTGCTCCGAAGCTAATTTCTGAAAATTTAAATTCCAGAAATGCATGCAAGATGTGTGTCCTACCATTTCACTGTTGTCTATGTTCAGATTTTTACGATTATATTTTTTTCAAATAGATGTAGATGAATAAAGTGCGCCCTGAATTCCGGATTGAAAAAATAAAATTATGAATTAGGGCTGGCGCAGATATGGGGAGAGCAGCGCAGAGCATTTTTCATTATCAAACTATTATCGACATTGTTCTCATTAAAATAATATTCAAAAGCCGCATCACGCTACCTTTCGCTTATCACATAATATGACGCTACGATAAATTATTGTTATTTGATTAATTTAAATGCAAAAGCAATAGTGCCAGGACTCCGTCAGTATGACCTCGTGACTATAGATGAAATGACTCAGTATTCAGGCATCGCTCTCAATAATTTATTTATGCAATAAAACTTATTTTGAAGCACTATTGAATAGTCCTAGCGTCATGACATAGTTTTACCGTAGATATTATGTAACTATACTAGTTTTACCATTTACCACCGGCTCGGAAAGCAGTTTCTATAGAAAAGAGCCGACAAGATACTCTGTAGTCTGTAGTGATTCTTTTAAAATCATGTCAATTCTACATTTCTTTATGAGAACACACACAAAATTGATAGCGGGAGCTGTAACTAAGTGGTTGTAAATTTTAAGGTGAATGTATGAGACGTGATGAAACTTATCGCTAATCAGATTCTGAATTCAGATAGGCATTCCGGTGTGTCCGGAAATCTTGGGTAGATGTGGGTAGATCTAGTCTATACATATAATAAATCTGTAGAAGGGTCAATTCTGTACATTGAAAATATTGAAAAAATAAATAGCAGGGGGTGTTACTGGATCGATACCAAACCCAAATATGTGATTAAAAAAATTTTTGTCTGTCTGTCTGTCTGTATGTGAAGGCATCACGTGAAAACTAGCGGTTCGATTTCGATGAAACTTGGTATAATTATACCTTATTATCCTGGGCGTAAAATAGGATACTTTTTATCCTGGAAAAATACGTAGAAAAAAAATCTTAATTTTTCAGTTTTATCCATAGACGTTGTTCCGTAGAACCGCGAACACACGTTGCGTATTATTATAGGCCTAGCCGTATTTGGAAATTGGGTCCAATAGATATTTATAAGATGTTATTGTCAGAGGTACTCAAAATGGATAAATAAACCATCCACGCGAAGACCGACATCCGCGCGGACGGAGTCGCGGGCGGAAGCTAGTAATAAATAAAACTCAATTAAATATCCAACAAATTTATTAGTGTCAATAATTATGACAATGTGACATGCTCCTTCCTAGTACACTAAATACTGTTAAATATTTTCAATCTGTATAATATACTGTTAGACCATAGTGAATAATGGTTAAAATGGTGCATTATCTGCATATAAAAACTTACATATCTATTACAATCTAAGATAATACTTGAAAGATGTTCAATGTAGTAATAACATCAATCAAATATTTTACACTTTCATGCAGCAGAATTTTCGGAATTTTCAGCTAAAGTCTACATTTTTTATAATATCTATGGTTATATATAAGTGTATTTCATTATCAATATAATTCTACTACAAACTATATAAAAAATCTAAATACAAAATGTCTTTCCACAAAAAACTTTAGATCGGGTTTAACTTTAATCGTGGGTTCTCTGTAATCTGGTTTTGTCGTATTTCTCATAGACCACTTTTAAAGTGACAGATCCTTGGTTTAAAGTTAGACTGTGTTTAAATTGTTCTGTGGTAAGACCAAAATTGTCTAATATTTTTGTTCTGACTCAAATTTGAAAATTTCTTCTGGAAGTTCATAAATAAAAACGTTACCATATAAATACTGTAGTTGCATACAAAAGGGTAGTTATAAATAAAAAAAGGAGTATAGATATCTCTTTCCAACAACGCGACATCAAATATTTACTTCCTTGTCTAATTCCCATTATCAACACATGAACATAGGAATGTTATCATCCTTAAAACTAAAAATTAATAAATTTGAATGAAATACAATATTAATCCTTTATTATATACAATATCTACTTCATATAGGTAGGTACATTTATAAATTCAATCGATTTCAAATTTAAACAATATTAATTTAGCATTATTATTTATTTCTTACGCTTTTCAAAGATAAAAGTGAATATAATCTAATTTTTAAATCACTACGACTGTGACAAACGATTACACGAATTATAGAAAGCAATAACATATCACATATTATTAAGGCCTTAAATTAGTTTATTTTTTTAATAACACATTGGAATACACAGATAAAAAAAATTCTTATTTATATGAATGAATGAATGAATAATATTATAAAAATTCTTATTTTATGGGACTAATTGCGAAACAAAAATTATTTAAAAAAATCATAAGAGCAATATAAAAAAGTCTTTAGACTTTACAGAAATAAATAAATATCTGGCAGGATTATTCTGTAATTACGTACTATTTGACATTTTAGAGGACGTGTGTCGTTTTAAATAAATTGTATATTACAATGTTATCCCAATTGTAAATTTATTATCAACTAGAGGTCCGCCCCGGCTTCGCCCGTGGTACATATTTCGCAATAAAAGGTAGCCTATGTCCTTTCTCGGGTATCAAAATATCTCCATACCAAATTTTATGCAAATTGGTTCAGTAGTTTAGGCGTGATTGAGTAACAGACAGACAGACAGACAGAGTTACTTTCGCATTTATAATATTAGTATGGATGTATATGAGTTGCCACGGATAAAAAGCGATTAAAATTATTATAAACACATACAGACAACAAACAAATAAAATACATTTTACTAAAATAACTTAGAAATAAATAAAACAATTTAAACTCGAAATGGCGGCCTATTGTGTGGCGAGCACACGTGTCAGAAGTGAAACTTCTTTGGCAAGATTCAAAGATACTGAAATCGTCGCCTTACTCCATCACGGTACGGTACTGCCATGACATAACCTCGAAATTTTACTCTCAACGAGCTTATAGAAGTTTCACTTTAACAAAATATAAATAAGTCTTGTTTTAAATATATTTATTAAGGTAATACATAAACATTACGCGTTATTTCGAGCACTGTATAGCCAAAACATGAAAAAATATGTGTCTTAAATATTAAGTTTTTTGACACATCATAGAGACATAATTTTCATAAATAAAATAAAAACTCATTGAATTTGACATTAAAAAAAAATTGCGAAAACTGCATTATTGTACACATTATATTTAAGTAGATAAAATAATATAAGAATTTTGCTACACCAAGAGCAAAAAGAAGGCTAAGAATGACTATGATAGTAACAAATAACAATTATTTACGTATTGCACTGAAGTTTTTTTATAATTTATACATAGGTTTGATAATAATAATTTTCTTTCGGTTTATTTTTACTACGTAATTAAGTAAGAAGGCAGGTATGAAAGTATGAAAAAATCATCAATTTTATATTTTTTGTTGAACATTACGTCGCGATACACCTGATTTTTTTTTAGAAAAACCTATTTTTAATCATATTTATTTTACCTCAGAACTTCGCCCAAGATTCATATAGCAAGTACGGCTACATAGTACAAATAATTTTTTGCATTTTTTTTTTTGGAATTTTTTCAAAAAAATCGTTCATAAATTTTATCTAAACGCCTTAACAACCCACGCAATGAGTATTATAGCCAAAATAATCGCAATAGAGATGAAAAAGAACATTCTCTTCCTATATCTACGTTGTTGTTCCGCCGCTTTCGCTAATTCGTCGACTCCCGCTTCTACTGTAGCGCTTGCCGCTTCTATGTGGCTTTCTACTGTGTCTGTAAAACAAAAAACAAATTATTAATATAAATAAGTTCGCTATAGAAAAAAAAAATATACATATCCCGATTAATACGAGTTAAAAATAACCTTTGTCTATTGTCTTTAATATATAAAAAGATCATTTTCCATTGATTTTAAAAATTAAATATTAATTTTGAGGAAGTTGATCTGGGTCACAAGCTTCTCTATGGAATTGTTTATAAGCAACTTTGACTTATAGATGCAGAATTTTTGTAGCATATTTAATTTTTTGTAAAAAAATATATTTTTAAACTTGTTCGTTCAGTAGTCCTTCTTATACTAAAAAATAACTTGAAAATCTATACGAAGTAACCCAATCAGAAGTAAATAAATAATAATCTAACCCATATCCGATCTGTAAGGATTTTTTAAATAAAAATCAAAACTCACCAACAGTCTGCGCCTGCGCATTCACCATATCAGCCAACTCCTGCATTATCTGATTGACATCTAACACGTCCGCTTCTATTTTATTCATATACGCTTCTTTTTCAAGCAACATGCTCGTCTCGAATTGGACTAGACGTGCCTGGAAACAAAAAATAAAACAAAACCTTGTTAAAAAATATTATTTAAATAAAAAAAAAATGCATTTTTTTGAGATTAATGTGATAGAGCTTTTGTTATATTAAATAATTCTTAATTATACAACCATCATAATATAAACTGACATACATACATTTTTAGAAAGTTTCGCGTTTATTTATAGTAGGATAATAATATAATATTATAGTAGGACTAGCTGGTGCGTTGTGCGCGGGCTGCAAGCAGCCCGCGAGCCCCTTTTGCCCCTGGGTTGAAGCAATAGGGCAGTCATTAGAAAATGTGTTAGAATTCCCAGTCCATTTGTAATTTTCTGCTAACAGCGATTCCACAGTCAGTCGGTAATGCTTATAAATTCCCCATTCAAGTATTTTCCACTCCGGGAGGCTGTCCACCTTCGAGGGAGCGTAGTGCGCGGGCTGCAAGCAGCCCGCGAAGCATCCCAGGAAAGAAATCTTCAGTCATTTGAAAATGCATTAAAATTCCCCGTCAATTTGCTATTATCTGCAAACAGCGATTCCACAGTCAATCGGAAGTGCTTATAAATTTCAAATTCAAATATTTTCTATTCCGGGGGGCGGTTCACCTTCGAGGGTGCATGGTGCGCGAGCTGCAAGCAGCTCGCGGCTCATCCCAGGGCAGAAATCTTCAGTCATTTGAAAATGCATTCAAATTTCCTATCCATTTGTTACATCTCCTAACAGCGATTCTACAGTCAGTCGGTAATGCTTATAAATTCCCCATTCAAAATTTTCTATTCCGGGGGGCTGTCCACCTTCGAGGGTGCGTGGTGAGCGAGCTGCAAGCAGCTCGCGGCTCATCCCAGGGCAGAAATCTTCAGTCATTTGAAAATGCATTCGAATTTCCTTTCCATTTGTAACATCTGCTAACAGCGATTCTACAGTCAGTCGAAACTGCTTATAAATTACTTATTCAAATATTGTTAAATTTTTGAAACGTCTTATCGATAACGGGCAGTGACTTTTCATAATAAACTGTTCAAGAGTTAACCTAACACGCTCGTCGCTTCGCTCCTCGCTACCTATTTGAATATTTAGGCCGGCCGCTGCCGCGACTCGCTCGTTTCGCTCGCTTGGCTCGTGCGATAGGTAGTTCAAAAGTTAACCAAACACGCTCGTCGCTTCGCTCCTCGCTACCTATTTGAATATTTAGGCCGGCCGCTGCCGTGACTCGCTCGCTTCGCTCGCATGGCTCGTGTGGTAGTTTAAAAGTTAACCTTACACGCTCGTCGCTTCGCTCCTCGCTACGTAAACTGCTTATAAATTACTTATTCAAATATTGGTAAATTTTTTAAACGTCTTATCGATAGCGGGCAGTGACTTTTCATAATAAACTGTTCAAGAGTTAACCTAACACGCTCGTCGCTTCGCTCCTCGCTACCTATTTGAATATTTAGGCCGGCCGCTGCCGCAACTCGCTCGCTTCGCTCGCTTGGCTCGTGCGGTAGGTAGTTCATAAGTTAACCTAACACGCTCGTCGCTTCGCTCCTCGCTACCCATTTGACTATTTAGGCCGGCCGTTGACGCAACTCGCTCGCTTCGCTCGCTTGGCTCGTTCGGTAAGTAGTTCAAAAGTTAACCTAACACGCTCGTCGCTTCGCTCCTCGCTACCTATTTGATTATTTACGCCGGCCGTTGACGCGACTCGCTCGCTTCGCTCGCTTGGCTCGTGCGGTAAGTAGTTCAAAAGTTAACCTAACACGTTCGTCACTTCGCTCCTCGCTACCTATTTGAATATTTACGCTGGCCGCTGCCGTGACTCGCTCGCTTCGCTCGCTTGGCTCGTGCGGTAGTTCAAAAGTTAATAAATATTTTCTACTCCGGGAGGCTGTCAACCCTCGAAGTTGCGCGGTGCGCGGGCAGCAAGCAGCCCGCGGTGCCGTCTTTTGCCGATGCTATTCAATTACCCTTCCTACTATGGAAATTTCCATACAAAATTTTCGAAAAAAAAAATTTCGCTATTTAGCAAAAATTTTTATGTGCCTGGAAGCGGACCAAGTTTTTAAACATTTTTTACCTTGGTGACCCCAACCTAAGTGCCACCGGTTCAGAGAGCCGTTGAATTTCGTGATGTATGGAAAATGGAAACCGGGGGTCTGAGAGATATTCTGAGTATGCAGTTTTGTAAATCTGACCAATCAGAGCACAGAAGTCAATTTTCAGACCGATCGTCAAGTAACCGGCGCCACCATCTTGCCTCGAAAAATCGGCCATTTTTGAAAAAAAAATGGCGTCCAATTTGAAATTTCTCGATTGCCTTGGGAGCGCCCCATCTTCCTGATCAATTTTTAATTCTACACCCCCCGGCTATCTAGTGCCGTTTCGGAGAGCCGTCGAATTTCGCGTTGTATCAAACTCGGGAACCAGCGGTGGAAACTCAATTATGAGTATCCCACCTTAATGTGCGGCTCGATTAAAGCCCCTGTGCGCGATCGTTTTCAGCGCGATCGGACCAGCGACGGCCATTTTAGAATTTGTATGGCGGCGGCCATTTTTTCCGCCATTTTGAATTTTTTTCGCACTCTGTGGTAATTGCTCGAGGTCTACTACAAGTTTAGTTCGAGCACCCCAGATGCAGCTGCTACCGTTTGCGCGGGCCGTTAACCGTCTTCGCGAGATGAGGGAAAGTTTAAGATTTCGGATTTTTCTGGATATCCTGGGAGCTGGGCGAGTACGAACATGGTGTGAGTGTATTTCCGCGATGCGCCACCTCGTCTAAATTTACGTTTTTATGTTTGCGCCAAAAATGGAAAAATTCCAAAATCGAGCGTCCCACTATGGCTCCCTGGTAGCGTCCCAGGGTGGTGATCATTTTTAGTTCCGGGACCCCCAACCCAACTCGCACCGTTTCCGCAGGCCGTTGGAGTTTACGTTGTATGGAAGTTGGAAACGGGGGCCCGGAGCCACTCGAACGGGGCACCGATCGATTCGCCGGCTCGAACAGAGCACGTGTGCCAAATTTGGGACGTAAGGATTCATAAACGGCGATTTTGGCAAAGTACGGCGGCCATCTTGTTTTCGCGAAAATCCCCATTTTTCCACCACCCCTGGTAATCGCCACCAGTTCCGAGCATTTTTTGTTCAGACACCCCCCCTCCAGGTATCACCGTTTTTGCGCACCTCCAGGGGTCCACTTGGTTTTCGAAGATGATCGAGATCGCTATATTTTTCCTCTGGTCACTCGGCGCACCTCTATACGATCACGTCAAAATCCCCCCCACTTTCCACGTAGTTTCCGAGAAAACCGATGTCAGTCAGTGAGTCAGTGAGTGGTAGTGTAGCTTTATATATATATGACTAGCTGGTGCGTTGTGCGCGGGCTGCAAGCAGCCCGCGAGCCCCTCTTGCCCCTGGGTTGAAGCAATAGGGCAGTCATTTAAAAATGCATCAAAATTCCCCGTTAATTTGTTATTATCTGCTAACAGCGATTCCACAGTCAATCGGAGGTGCTTATAAATTCCCAATTCAAATATTTTCTATTCTGGAATGCTGTCGACCTTAAAGGGTGCGTTGTGCGCGGGCTGCAAGCAGCCCGCGAGCCCCTTTTGCCCCTTGGTTGAAGCAATAGGGCAGTCATTTGGAAATGCATTCGAATTTTCTGCCCATTTGTTACATCTGCTAACAGCGATTCTACAGTCAGTCAGTAATGCTTATAAATTCCCCATTCAAGTATTTTCCACTCCGGGAGGCTGTCAACTTTCGAGGGAGCGTAGTGCGCGGGCTGCAAGCAGCCCGCGATGCATCCCAGGGCAGAAATCTTCAGTCATTTGAAAATGCATCAAAATTCCCCGTCAATTTGTTGTTATCTGCTAACAGCGATTCCACAGTCAATCGGAGGTGCTTATAAATTTCTCATTCAAATATTTTCTATTCCGGGGGGCTGTCCACCTTCGAGGGTGCGTGGTGCGCGAGCTGCAAGCAGCTCGCGGTTCATCCCAGGGCAGAAATCTTCAGTCATTTGAAAATGCATTCGAATTTCCTGTCCATTTCTTACATCTGCTAACAGCGATTCTACAGTCAGTCCAAACTGCTTATAAGTCACATATTCAAATATTGGTTAAATTTTTGAAGCGTGATTCTCGAATTTCGTTAATTTGAGGTGTCTAATCGATAGCGGGCAGTGACTTTTCATAATAAACTGTTCAAGAGTTAAACTAACACGCTCGTCGCTTCGCTCCTCGCTACCTATTTGAATATTTACGTCAGCCGCTGCCGCGACTCGCTCGCTTCGCTCGCTTGGCTCGTACGGTAGGTAGTTCTAAAGTTAACCTAACACGCTCGTCGCTTCGCTCCTCGCTACCTATTTGAATATTTAGGCCTGCCGCTGCCGCGACTCGCTCGCTTCGCTCGCTTGACTCGTGCGGTAGGTAGTTCAAAAGTTAACCTAACACGCTCGTCGCTACCTATTTGAATTTTTATGCCGGCCGCTGCCGCGACTCGCTCGCTTCGCTCGCTTGGCTCGTGCGGTAGGTAGTTCAAAAGTTAACCTAACTCGCTCGTCGCTTCGCTCCTCGCTACATATTTTAATGTTTACGCCGGCCGCTGCCGTGACTCGCTCGCTTCGCTCGCTTGGCTCGTGTGGTTATTCAAAAGTTAACCTTACACGCTCGTCGCTTCGCTCCTCGCTACCTATTTGAATATTTACGCTGGCCGCTGCCGTGACTCGCTCGCTTCGCTCGCTTGGCTCGTGGGGTAGTTCAAAAGTTAATAAATATTTTCTACTCCGGGAGGCTGTCAACCCTCGAAGTTGCGCGGTGCGCGGGCAGCAAGCAGCCCGCGGTGCCGTCTTTTGCCGATGCTATTCAATTACCCTTCCTACTATGGAAATTTCCATACAAAATTTTCGAAAAAAAAATTTTCGCTTTTTAGCAAAAATTTTTATGTGCCTGGAAGCGGACCAAGTTTTTAAACATTTTTTACCTTGGTGACCCCAACCTAAGTGCCACCAGTTCAGAGAGCCGTTGAATTTCGTGATGTATGGAAAATGGAAACCGGGGGTCGGAGAGAAATTCTGAGTATGCAGTTTTGTAAATCTGACCAATCAGAACACAGAAGTCAATTTTCAGACCGATCGTGACGGAACCGGCGCCACTATCTTGCTTTGAAAAATTCGCCATTTTTTGAAAAAAAATTGCGTCCAATTTGAAATTTCTCGATTGCCCTGGTAGCACCCCATCTTCCTGATCATTTTTTAGTTCTACACCCCCCACCTATCTCGCGCCGTTTCAGAGAGCCGTCGAATTTTGCGTTGTATGAAACTCGGAAACCAGCGATGGAAACTCGATTATGAGTATGCCAACTTAATATGCGACTCAATTAAAGCCCCTGTGCCAAGTTTCAGCGCGATCGGCCCAGCGATGGCCGTTTTAGAATTTGTATGGCGGCGGCCATTTTTTCCGCCATTTTGAATTTTTTTCACTATCTGTGGTAATTGCTCGAGGTCTACTCCAAGTTTAGTTTGAGCACCCCAGATGTAGCTGCTACCGTTTGCGTGGGCCGTTGACCGTCTCCGCGGGCTGTGAGAAAGTTTAAGATTTCGTATTTTTCTGGATATCCTGGGAGCTGGGCGAGTACGAATGCATCATTGGTGTATTTCTCCGTTGCGCCACCTCGTCTAAATTTACGTTTTTATGTTTGCGCCAAAAATGGAAAAATTCCAAAATCGAGCGACCCACTATGGCTCCCTGGTAGCGTCCCAGGGTGGTGATCATTTTTAGTTCCGGGACCCCCCACCCAACTCGCACCGTTTCCGCGGGCCGTTGGATTTTACGTTGTATGGAAGTTGGAAACGGGGGCCCGGAGCCACTCGAACGGGGCACCGATCGATTCGCCGGCTCGAACAGAGCACGTGTGCCAAATTTGAGACGTAAGGATTCATAAACGGCGATTTTGGCAAAGTACGGCGGCCATCTTGTTTTCGCGAAAATCCCCATTTTTCCACCTCCCCTGGTAATCGCCACCAGTTCTGAGCATTTTTTGTTCAGACACCCCCCCTCCAAGTGGCACCGTTTCTGCGGACCTCCAGGGGTCCACTCGGTATTCGAAGGTGATCGAGATCGCTATATTTTTCCTCTGGTCACTCGGCGCACCTCTACACGATCACGCCAAAATCCCCCCCACTTTCCACGTAGTTTCCGAGAAAAGCGATGTCAGTCAGTCAGTGAATCAGTGGTAGTGTAGCTTTATATATTATAACTAGCTGGTGCGTTGTGCGCGGGCTGCAAGCAGCCCGCGAGCCCCTTTTGCCCCTGGGTTGAAGCAATAGGCAGTCATTAGAAAATGTGTTAGAATTCCCAGTCCATTTGTAATTTTCTGCTAACAGCGATTCCACAGTCAGTCGGTAATGCTTATAAATTCCCCATTCAAGTATTTTCCACTCCGGGAGGCTGTCCACCTTCGAGGGAGCGTAGTGCGCGGGCTGCAAGCAGCCCGCGAAGCATCCCAGGACAGAAATCTTCAGTCATTTGAAAATGCATTAAAATTCCCCGTCAATTTGCTATTATCTGCAAACAGCGATTCCACAGTCAATCGGAAGTGCTTATAAATTTCAAATTCAAATATTTTCTATTCCGGGGGGCGGTTCACCTTCGAGGGTGCATGGTGCGCGAGCTGCAAGCAGCTCGCGGCTCATCCCAGGGCAGAAAGCTTCAGTCATTTGAAAATGCATTCAAATTTCCTATCCATTTGTTACATCTCCTAACAGCGATTCTACAGTCAGTCGGTAATGCTTATAAATTCCCCATTCAAGTATTTTCCACTCCGGGAGGCTGTCCACCTTCGAGGGAGCGTAGTGCGCGGGCTGCAAGCAGCCCGCGAAGCATCCCAGGGCAGAAATCTTCAGTCATATGAAAATGCGTTAAAATTCCCCGTCAATTTGCTTTTATCTGCTAACAGCGATTCTACAGTCAGTCGTTAATGCTTATAAATTCCCCATTCAAGTATTTTACACTCCGGGAGGCTGTCCACCTTCGAGGGAGCGTAGTGCGCGGGCTGCAAGCAGCCCGCGAAGCATCCCAGGGCAGAAATCTTCAGTCATTTGAAAATGCATTCGAATTTCCTATCCATTTGTTACATCTCCTAACAGCGATTCTACAGTCAGTCGGTAATGCTTATAAATTCCCCATTCAAATATTTTCTATTCCGGGGGGCTGTCCACCTTCGAGGTTGCGTGGTGCGCGAGCTGCAAGCAGCTCGCGGCTCATCCCAGGGCAGAAATCTTCAGTCATTTGAAAATGCATTCGAATTTCCTTTCCATTTGTAACATCTGCTAACAGCGATTCTACAGTCAGTCGAAACTGCTTATAAATTACTTATTCAAATGTTGTTAAATTTTTGAAACGTCTTATCGATAGCGGGCAGTGACTTTTCATAATAAACTGTTCAAGAGTTAACCTAACACGCTCGTCGCTTCGCTCCTCGCTACCTATTTGAATATTTAGGCCGGCCGCTGCCGCGACTCGCTCGCTTCGCTCGCATGGCTCGTGCGATAGGTAGTTCAAAAGTTAACCTAACACGCTCGTCGCTTCGCTCCTCGCTACCTATTTGAATATTTAGGCCGGCCGCTGCCGTGACTCGCTCGCTTCGCTCGCATGGCTCGTGTGGTAGTTCAAAAGTTAACCTTACACGCTCGTCGCTTCGCTCCTCGCTACCTAAACTGCTTATAAATTACTTATTCAAATATTGGTAAAATTTTTGAAACGTCTTATCGATAGCGGGCAGTGACTTTTCATAATAAACTGTTCAAGAGTTAACCTAACACGCTCGTCGCTTCGCTCCTCGCTACCTATTTGAATATTTAGGCCGGCCGCTGCCGCAACTCGCTCGCTTCGCTCGCTTGGCTCGTGCGGTAAGTAGTTCAAAAGTTAACCTAACACGCTCGTCGCTTCGCTCCTCGCTACCTATTTGAATATTTACGCTGGCCGCTGCCGTGACTCGCTCGCTTCGCTCGCTTGGCTCGTGCGGTAGTTCAAAAGTTAATAAATATTTTCAACTCCGGGAGGCTGTCAACCCTCGAAGTTGCGCGGTGCGCGGGCAGCAAGCAGCCCGCGGTGCCGTCTTTTCCGATGCTATTCAATTACCCTTCCTACTATGGAAATTTCCATACAAAATTTTCGAAAAAAAAAATTTCGCTTTTTAGCAAAAATTTTTATGTGCCTGGAAGCGGACCAAGTTTTTAAACATTTTTTACCTTGGTGACCCCAACCTAAGTGCCACCAGTTCAGAGAGCCGTTGAATTTCGTGATGTATGGAAAATGGAAACCGGGGGTCGGAGAGAAATTCTGAGTATGCAGTTTTGTAAATCTGACCAATCAGAGCACAGAAGTCAATTTTCAGACCGATCGTGACGGAACCGGCGCCACCATCTTGTTTTGAAAAATTGGCCATTTTTTGAAAAAAAATTGCGTCCAATTTGAAATTTCTCGATTGCCCTGGTAGCACCCCATCTTCCTGATCATTTTTTAGTTCTACACCCCCCACCTATCTGGCGCCGTTTCAGAGAGCCGTCGAATTTCGCGTTGTATGAAACTCGGAAACCAGCGATGGAAACTCGATTATGAGTATGCCACCTCAATGTGCGGCTCGATTAAAGCCCCTGTGCCAAGTTTCAGCGCGATCACACCAGCGATGGCCGTTTTAGAATTTGTATGGCGGCGGCCATTTTTTCCGCCATTTTGAATTTTTTTTGCACTCTGTGGTAATTGCTCGAGGTCTACTCCAAGTTTAGTTCGAGCACCCCAGATGTAGCTGCTACCGTTTGCGCGGGCCGTTGACCGTCTCCGCGGGCTGTGAGAAAGTTTAGGATTTCGGATTTTTCTGGATATCCTGGGAGCTGGGCGAGTACAAACGTGGTAAGAGTGTATTTCTCCATTGCACCACCTAGTCTAAATTTACGTTTTTATGTTTGCGCCAAAAATGGAAAAATTCCAAAATCGAGCGTCCCACTACGGCTCCCTGGTAGCGTCCCAGGGTGGTGATCATTTTTAGTTCCGGGACCCCCCACCCAACTCGCACCGTTTCCGCGGGCCGTTGGATTTTCCAATGTATGAAAGTCGGAAACCAGGGCCCGGAGCCACTCGAACGGGGCACCGATCGATTTGCCGGCTCGAACAGAGCACGTGTGCCAAATTTGAGACGTAAGGATTCATAAACGGCGATTTTAGCAAAGTACGGCGGCCATCTTGTTTTCGCGAAAATCCCCATTTTTCCACCACCCCTGGTAATCGCCACCAGTTCCGAGCATTTTTTGTTCAGACACCCCCCCTCCAAGTGGCACCGTTTCTGCGCACCTCCAGGGGTCCACTCTCTTGTCCAGGGT
Organism: Colias croceus; assembly: GCF_905220415.1. Lineage (NCBI taxonomy): Eukaryota > Metazoa > Arthropoda > Insecta > Lepidoptera > Pieridae > Colias > Colias croceus. The sequence continues at coordinate 7,485,248 of NC_059556.1, read as the reverse complement.
GTTGGAGATGTCAATATTTTTCCGGTGGTCACTCGGCGCACCTCTACACGATCACGTCGAAATCCCCCCAACTTTCCGCGTAGTTTCCGAGAAACCCGATGTCAGTCAGTCAGTCAGTGGTAGTGTAGCTTTATATATTATAATAATAAATAATTAAATAGTCTTGATGTATTTAAAATAAATAAAGTTAAATACAGGGTGTGTGTAATAAATAGATAGCCAGTTACCAGAACTGAAGATGGAGAAATTTGTGGTGGTTCAGAAAGATAAATTTTGTGTGTATTAATTATTGTTTTCCAGATATTCGAAATTTTAACAACAACATCCTCCGTCTTCTACCAGCTTATTCATTACCGTACCGGAGCTATGGAATAGCCTACGATAAAACATTTTTTTTTACTTAAAATAAGTTATTGGTCGTCCAAAATCTTTTTTTTTAACTTAAAATAAGTTTTTGGTCCTCCAAGCCGGATCGTACCTGTGCCTGCTGGTTAGCAAGTAGACTGGCCTCTTCATCATCAGCGATCGCCTGCCGCTCCAGGAGCTCGGGGTCGTTCCTGTTGCGAGCTGCCGTCGGCATGTGGGCAGCCATCTTTTCTGATACTTGCTGTAATAAAAGGTGTTATAATGTTAAGAAAACTGTAGTGGAAGTAGGCAATTGTGGGAGAAATTTTAGTTTAATAATTAATTATAGTATATGTACTAGCTTCACTTGTGTGTATTTCAATATTTGCTGTGATTTTTATCTATTTCGATGCTAAAATTCATCCAAATCGGTGCAGTGTTATATAGTGTCAATAATAGTATTTACACTTTTAATGTAAGAATTGACCAAAACTTATTTAATTATAAAAGATGTTAATGGTAATGAGATATCATTTTTATATTGAAATTTAAAAAGCATGCTTTTTTATTCTTTTAATTTTATTCTTACAAACAAATTCTCAATCTTACCTTCTGAACAGAGGAATAATTAGCGAGGGCATCTCTAAATGCCTGCGTTAATCTCTCCACTTGCAGTTTCTGCGGCTTGTCCCCCCGTCTCACGACCACACCCAGTCTCTGGATATCTCGTGCTGTTGCGGAGACAGAACTGTTTACCTTTTGTTGTGTGTCGTGACTGGAAGAGGGTTAAAAAAATTTGAAAAAGTAGTTGTGAGGCGGAGTTTGAACAGACTTTCTGTTAGGAACTGCTTTCTGAATCAATGGAGGGTAAGAGGTAGCGCGCACGAGCAACTTTGTCTCCGCAACTATTTTGTCTCTCCCATGAGTCCCACCCATGGGCTAGTATGAAAGTGCGCGCACGTAGCGACGCAACTCCCCATACAATTGATGGGAGAGACAAAATAGTTGCGGAGACAAAGTTGCTCGTGCGTGCTGGCTCTTATTTATTTCTGCTTTTTAACCGACTTCAAAAAAAAAAGGAGGAGGTTATCAATTCGGCCGGTATATTTTTTTTTTTTTTTTTTTTTTATGTATGTACACCGATTACTCCGAGGTTTCTGAACCGATTTACGTGATTCTTTTTTTGTTCGATGCGGGATGGTGTCGAATTGGTCCCATAAAAATTTTATTCGGCTAGGCCTAGTAGTTTTTATTTTATGAGCATTTTTGTCTGTACTCGATGACTTAATTTCAATGTAGCAAGTAACTTTGATTCACTTCCCGGTAACCGATTGAGCTGAAATTTTGTATACGAATGTAAATTGGATAGCGATGAAACATTATCATGACATGGAGCTGATCTGATGATGGAATCGGAAGGTGGCCATAGGAACTCAGTAATATATTGACTCAACTTTATCGAGTTTGGGCTCGTTTGATTCGTGTTGAAAAATACACTAAAAAGTATTAAATAAAAATAACTGCGTTAAAAACAACCGACTTCAAAAACGGAAAAGTAAGAAATAAAAAAGATTTGATATTATTAATTACTACATATTATTTTTATGTGCTATTTATTAAATAGGTTTGAAGTCGGTGCCAAACACTAAGCACTTAGTATTAAGCCCATGCACCGACATCAAACCTTTTTAATAAATAGCACATAAAAATAATATGTAGTAATTAATAATATCAAATCTTTTTTATTTCTTACTTTTCCGTTTTTGAAGTCGGTTGTTTTTAACGCAGTTATTTTTATTGACGTCTAGAATAAATAATAAATAATTGAGTTTCATTTGACCGATAATATACAGGGTGTCTCATAAGTACCCAACGATTTCAAAAGTGTGTCTAGACTAGCCGGCGCCACAGAGGGGAGCGGGGAGTGCGGCATTAGCTAGCGCGTTTCAAGGATTTTTAGTTGCCGCCATGTCGTTCACGGGAGAGCAACGCGCTTTTTGCGTTCGCGCCTATTTTCAAAACAATAATTCGCTTATTCGTGTACGGCGCCTGTATCGTCTCAATTATCGATTGAGGCATATTGATGAAACGCCCAGCAACTCTACCATACTCTCATGGATCCGGAGTTTCAACACTACCGGAAACACAACAGGAAGCAAGAAATCTGGGCGTCCAAGAAGTGTAAGAACGGTTGAAAACATTGAGTTGGTGGCAAGTTCGGTGCAACGTCAACCTCAATTAAGCATAAGAAAACGGCAGTCACAATTAGGCATGTCCAGAGCGACTGTTCATCGAATTTTGCGTTCTGATTTAAATTTGAAGCCTTACAAAATTCAGATCGTACAAGAATTAAGAGAAACCGACTTTGATTTAAGACTGAATTTTGTAAACACAATGTTGGAGAAGTTTGACGATTACCAGAACATCTTCTTTAGTGACGAAGCTCACTTTCATTTGGACGGCTATGTCAATCGGCAAAATTGTCGTTTCTGGGGCAACACAAATCCAGGGCTGCTCCATCAACGACCTTTGCATAGTCCGAAGGTAACCGCATGGGTGGCTATGTCGGCGAAATGTGTCATCGGACCTTATTTTTTTGAAGACGCAAGAGGCAGAACTGTCACCGTAAATTCGGCGCGTTATGTGACCATGCTACGCAACTTTTTCGAGCCAGAGCTTCAAGAATGTGAGCATTACAATGTCCAGTCATGGTTCCAACAGGATGGAGCCACATCCCATACAACTAACAACTCAATTGAAGCCCTACACCAATTGTTTCCCGAAAAAGTCATTTCAAGAAGGGGTGACATTGAATGGCCCCCCAGAAGCCCGGATTTGACGCCACCCGATTTTTTTTTATGGGGATATCTTAAGTCAAATGTGTATGAAAATTCTCCGCAAACTTTGAACGACTTGAAGACCAACATCAGAGAAAAAATTGCGTCCATAGATAGACCGCTTCTTCAGAAAGTTTTCAGAAACTTTCACCAAAGACTCGAAGAATGTCAGCATCGTAATGGACGCCATCTCAACGATGTAATCTTCAAAAAATAAAAATTCCTTTTGTTTTCTATTAAATTTGTCAATATTATATTTTAAAACCAATAATAAGTTTAATTTTTTGCATCATGAAATCGTTGGGTACTTATGAGACACCCTGTATAAAATTCTCGTGTTTGCAAAATTTTGAAAGAAATGACAAAAAATTGTCGTGTGACGGGATTTGAAATTGTTTTTCCAATAAATCCATACTATTAATATTATAGATGCGAAAATAACTCTGTCTGTCTGTCTGTTACTGAATCTGAACCAATTTGCTTGAAATTTGGTATAGATATATTTTGATACCCGAGAAAGGACATAGGCTACTTTTTACCCCGGGAAATAGGACAGGTTTTATCCCGGAAATCCAACGGGAACGCGAACTATGCGGGTTTTTCTTTGACTGCGAGGGCGAAGCTGCGGGTGGAAAGCTAGTGTAATAATAATTAATTTCTGTATTTTGACGTCTAGATAAGTGAAGAAATGTTCGAGTTCGAGTTTCATTTCACCATCTATGCTGCTATAAATTATATTTTTTTATAAACATGTATGAATGAAATGTATTAAATTTTCCTCAATCAACAATATATATTTCCTTGTCTATTATATAAAAATAATATAATAACTAAGTGTTAATCACTCATAACTAATTAAATATAGGCTTATAAGTTATTTCATAGTTCATATTACTATAACCTGCTCTGTGAAATCATACAACTACAAACCAACAAATGGCACTGGCCTGGATATTATATTAAAAGTGTGTTGTTTCAATCATGATATTATATAGTCCAGTTTATAATAACTGCAAATTATCCATATTTGCATTATGAGTTATTTTAAGATGTCACTAAAGTTAAATGATTTGTCCTAAATATTTGAATCAGATAATCTATATTTATACTAATATTATAAAGCTTAAGAGTTTGTTTGTTTGTATGAACAGTGTTGGATAGCCCATTTATCAAGGAAGGCTTATTATTGTCATTTTACTCATTAAGTATAGTACGTTCAATATCAGTTTAAAGTTTTTTTCAATCTAACGGAAAAATCGCCTGTGCACACTTAACGATTACATCCTGTATATCATCACGCTAAGACTAACAGGAGCAGAGCAATGCGTTTGAAACCGCAGAGCACACAGTGTCGAGCCATTCCTGGGGAGTTTGACATAAGAATTTTACATTAATACATTTTAAAGATTATGACACTCACATCTTATCCCTCAACTGTACACTATCACTAGGTCCACCGATCTGCTTCATCATCTTCTCCAAGGCCCGCAGGCCACTATTAATCGTGTTCACATTATCTGCTATACCCTCACTCAGATTGTACAATTCTGTGGGACTGAAGTCCGCGAAACCCACGGAGGGTGGGGCCGCGATGGCGCCATAGTCACGACTAGATCCGCTAATTGGTTCCCGTTCTGACATGATGACTGTAAATAGATATAAAAGATTTTGCTTAGGACTTGTAGTCACACAAACACAAAATTTCACAGCCTACAATTAACAAAGTCAAACAATAATAATTCAAAATTTATGTTCGAAATAATCATTCTGTAGAAAGAACGCTCTGCAAGGAATTTCACAAACATAGGAACTTGAATTGTGAGGATACAGATTGACAAGGCTATACTAGTTTTTAGTCCTATTTTATATTTTAAGCTTTTTGCCTGGAGCATCACCTGTGTAATAAAAGCATGGAAATGATTTATTGCGTTTAAAGTAGACTGTATCACTCTCTAGCCTCTTAACTATCTCCAGGCACAAAAAATATCATAAAATTTCTGCATTGCATTGTGAAAGACAAACAAACAAATACTTAATTTTGTATTTATAATATTAGTAAAGATGATCTGCTCTTTATGGCACCAATATTTTTAATCACTTAATATTGTAAAAGAAACATAATATGTAAGAATTGAGTATTTAATCAACAAATCCACAGATTACTAATTCCATTTATGAGTTTTTGGTTTAAATATATATAAAATCTAATATAAATGTATAACAGAGTAGCATTAGATTACGTATAATATGGTAGGTAGGAAAAACTTATTATTTGACTAGCTACCCATCTGTATAAATATACTTTATTAGCTTACTGCCCGCGGCTTTGTCTAAAATCTAATAAATTATATACTAAAACCTTCCTCTTGAATCACTCTATCTATTAAAAAAACTGCATCAAAATCCGTTGCATAGTTTTAAAGATTTAAGCATACAAAGGGATATAGGGACAGAGAAAGCGACTTTGTTTTATACTATGTAGTGATGATTTGCCTCTTTTGTGTGTGTTGAATTATATGATTATGATTTTTTACTTTTACAGTGGTAAATGTTAAAAATATGTAATGACGATTAGAAAGTGCTTCAAGTGAAAAAATAAGTCTAATTGAATAAATAAATGTTTGAGTTTGAGTTTATCTGTATTATTTTCAGTAAAATGTTAATAGTTGAATCTCAATTATAGTACACTTGTCTTCTACAAAGTATTTCAATCATGAACAAAGTAATTAATAAATGTAAAGTATCAAATTATTTTTATAGCATTTAGTATGAAAGAAAAAGTTATAGATTACAAAAGGAAAAAAAATACACACATACCTAGTATAAATTTAAAATGTATTATTACCAATAGGTTATACTACATTTTTTACAGTTTAATAAAACTAATGTCAACTTTATACTGATTCCATAGGCTTAGCTTTAACTGGAACATGACCTGGACTTTTTTCTGAGAAAAACTAATCTACAGATCATATTTCTGCTAGCCTAGTAACATTACATGATATGTATGGAAACTTTAGATTTAAATAACTATAGCTCATCCCTTTTTATATGTTATGAATCATTTCCATCAAATCTTTTTCCTGATTAGATAACTATATCAGTATTGTGTTTATAAACATTGTGTTTTATTATTTTATATGACCAATATTTTATCCTTGATATTGAAACATTATATAATTCTAAAAACATATTTTCCACTGGGAATTAACGAAAAATTATCAGCAAACACCTAAGCTCTGATAAATATAAGACTATAGTTACAGTAGTATAGTAATAGAAATTCTTTTCAAATGGTCTTTAATATAACTTTCATTATAATGTTATGATATAATTAATAAGACATGCATCAACTATTTCTACGTAAGTGCTAATGTACTAGCTTATAAAAGACTTACAGACTTTTTATACGACGTAAAATAATAATTGTTGTTGCAATGATGAATCACTTTAAAATATAATAGTATATGATAAAAGTATTAGGATTAAACAATTTCGTCACACTTACATTATATTCTGTGGTTAAACCGGTTTAATAAACAGATATTTGGACTATTAAAGAATAAATTATGTCCTATCGGCTCATTAAAATATTTGAGCCCTGTTCACTTCACTTTCTTGATAAATTGTTGTTCCGTCAACAATGTCACTTTACAAAGTCAGCTGTCATATCAGATGTTGACTGTCAAATTTCCGAACAGATTAAAAATGTTTCTATTTAACAGAGTAAATATTTTATTGGAATCTTTTTTTTGGTTCGTGTTTAAAAAAAATAAGCAAGGAAGTTTAAGTTTTTATTGGATTACTTATGAATATTTTCTACGATGAGATGAGATTCCGAGTTATTAAAATTTGATTTGTTTTTGTTTAGGTATTACTGTTCTGTGGTATTACACCTTAAACTTACACGAAAACAATTAAAAAAAAAAATACCGTAAGTGATTGAATTAATCTTCTCATCATATTAGTCGCTTTATCTGTATATGCTTAAATCCTTAACACTATGCAACTGATTTTGATGCAGTTCCGCGGGTGGAAAGCTAGTTATTTATAAAAATTATAAATTTTTAAACAATGCAAAAAAAAAAATTATAAGTAGATACTGTAACAACACCGCTAGCTTCTAAAGGCATAAACAACGTATCGTTTATAATTTATACCGGAAATCCCACGGGGACAGGAATAAAGTTTTTATTTGACTAGGCGGACGAAGCCGCAGGTGTAGGTAAAGCTACTTTATTCGTATAACTATTAACTATTGACTGCATCGTGCTAACATAGTTATTTATTTTACAAAATAGTTACTATTATTTTTTAACCTTAAATCTAATAAAGAAATTAAAAAATATCCAAAATATAGTATATCTTACAGTCTGGTAACTTCCTTACCGTACTAGTTTTTATTCACTGTATAATGTTCACATTTATGTATGAATTATTATGCGCAAAGCAAATTTTTTAACACGAGCTGAATGCCAGGACACATAAAGCACTCGACACCTGCAGCGTGATTAAAAAGTGTGAATCCTTGGAAAATAAAATAGTGTGCGAGGTCGACGTCAGAAAGGAACCTTCGTAAATTGCCAAGTGAATACTAACACGCACGCGTTATTATTTATTATTTAATACGACTGTATTTAGTATTTAGCTGTCAATTTTAATTAATAATAACACGCTTTTTATAAGTGCATTATATATATACATTATAATATACACATTAATCCATACATACTAATATTATAAATGCGAAAGTAACTCTGCCTGTCTGTATGTTACTCGATCACGCCTAAACTATTAACTACTGAACCAATTTTCATGAAATTTGATATGGAGATATTTTGATACCCGAGAAAAAACATAGGCTAGGTACTTTTTATCCCGGGAAAATGACGCAATCCCGGAAATCCCACGGGAACGGGAACTGTGCGGGTTTTTCTTTGGCTGCGCGGGCGAAGCCGCGGGCGGAAACCTAGTTACATATATATACAAAAAAAAACATTTATATCCTTTTTATTGAACCTGGGATTGAAAGTCCACTTTACAAAATATAATAAAAGGCAAAAGCGTAACTCAATGAGGCGACGTGGTTTAATTTATAGATATTAATCTCCGCCTTGCAGATTAAATTATGTACTAGGTACTTGTTTTGATGTAATAAACTCATAAAGTTAATTCTCAAGCTTATGAGTGATGACAGTTTTAATAGTGATTATTTAAGATTGATAGCAATTAGCAATATCCAGCTCTTTTACCTTTAAATAAAGATTGATATACATTTGTTTACAGTTTAACAATTTAGAAAATCTGACTGTTAATTTACAAAGGCCTCAGAGGTTGTGAGGCCTGAGCTCAAGAGCTTCAAGTAATAGAAAATTTCAATACCAGGCTTCTTATCGCACATAACTTTATTATTTGATTATTTTAAGCTGTTGCATAGCTTCTATCGCGGGCCTTGAGCGCGGGGACAGAATCCAGAAATTCCGTAACGAAAAAACCTCACGCTCCCCACTCCGACGGGCACGGCTTGAAGGCATGCTAAACACCGTCATATTGGCCAACATTGCCCGCTTTTTATGAATAATTTCAATTTCCGCAAAAAAATTCTATGGCAACGTTAGTATTTTCTGTTAGCATATGTTTTTCTTAGATCGTGTGCATATAATGCTGTAGAAAATTTCATTATTCTTCAATATTTTATTCATTTTTTGTCTGTTTCTGAGGCCGGGTAAAGTTATCTGAACTTGTTGCCAACATTGCCCAAGTCGATTTTTCGTAAAATGACGTAGTCGTAAATATGACCTCTAGCCAGATTATATTAAAGTCCAATTCAAAAATGTTGGAAAAGATGTCGTTTACTTTTAAAATCAAAGCAGTATCATGAAAGGTTCCCGACTTTAGTGGCTGGGCAAAGTAACCCAGGTATTTTTTCTATTTTCATACAAATCGCATTTCGCTTTTCCAAAAGCCTAGGGTTGGTACATCTCAGTAAGATGAGCATGATTCACATACATTCCGATTTCTTTTACTGCAAATATTTCGTAGTAGGATTATGTTGTAGGCAATAAAAAGATAAAAAAGCAAAACAGAATATTGTTCAGTGACTATTTAATAAAAATAAACATATTTTTACATTTCAGTTGTGCTTAAAATTCAGCAATTTAACTTTATTTACCATGGTTCTTTCCGGGAGACCAAATTAAGCTTATTTTTCCGAAATTAACCGAATAGAAGTAATATTATTAACTATCAAATTATGTGGTAATATGAAATGTGCCAACCCTAAGCATTTTTTGATGGTGGGCAATGTTGTCAAATATAGATCGCTACATTATTGGGTAATTTTGTCCACCATTGTAACTTTTGTTTAAAACATCCTTCAGTGGTAATAATAGCATTAAAACACTCTTCAAACATTATTTTATAACATGTTATGAGTAAAAATAACCTGTGTTTTAGCCATCATGCACAAACTATCACTTGAATTTCACCATTTTTTGCCCGCAAAATCACACATGATATTCGACGAGTTACAACAAGTTGCTGATATAAGTTAGCGACACACACAATAGGCAGTGTTGTCATACATATAACCTATTTTACACCAAATACTATTAATGTTGCCAAAGTATAAAGGTATTTTTGCAATTTAAAATTTTTCTTATGAATTGATTTTTGGGCAAAGATACCCCTGTGGGCAATGTTGGCCAATATGACGGCAGTATGCAAATTGCAATAGCTTCACCGCGACAGTCCCCGGAGTGCCACACGTCTTTTTTTATTACGAATCAAGTAACTAGGTATATGTATATAGGTACGTAATATAATAATTTTCATTATCGTCTCGACCATTCGCCATTAATTATTAAGCTCTATTTAAAAGGAACCTTGTTTCGTCTCAAAAACATCAAAAATTATTTAAATCAGAATACGAATGTATCTTTTGCCACACACACCAAAGAAACACTTAGCTTATAAATAAACCAAGAAAGGCATTACATTTGAATTTTATTAACTCACACCAGCGATAAGTTATTTTAATAAAGCAACAAAAACAATTAAAGGGTCCATTAACCATCGAAGCCGGTGCGATGTAAGTACCACTATCTAGACTAGTCTAGCAAATAGCAATTTAGACTTAAGTGCTAAGTTCCTGTCTTGGTCTGGCGAGAATGGACTGACTTTTTATTTGACGATGGTTATGAGCAAGAGTGTATTTAATCTTAAAATTGTTATGTTTTATAAGCATTTTTGCGGGCTGGCGTCCTATTCTTGGAATCTTCAAGAAACTTGAATGGGTTTTTGTGACAGAGAGTTGTCGTCTATTTAAGTGTGTACCTTTAAAAATAATGTAATTGCGTTGAATAAACGAAATTTCGAAATATGCAATTAATAAAAAAATATATATATAATAACTATAGTTATGCAAAATTATAGCACTTTGTGCAGCTGGGAGAAAGTTAGACTCATAGTTTATTCTACTGTTTCGTTTAATTTTATTTCTTTACTATTGTAATAATATCTACCTACCTACTAACTAGGTACTCTTGTTATAATAAATTTAGATTATTTGCATATTAGTAGTTCGTAGATATTAGCCCTTCACACTAATAAAACAAAGAATACTGTAATAAAATTTGTGGACTTGCGGTGGAATATCTTAAATACCTATTCTAAAAAAATTATGACGACGTTAGATACAAAACTCGCAAATGCCACTGTTTCGTCAAAGCTCAAAGCATCAGACACACAGATCACAGATGATCAGCCACGTCCCACGTACCTAACATAACAATGCTTATATAATTACCACTTTTATTCTTACCACACAAAACATTAAACTAAAGGCTATTGAAAGCCTATCTCATTAAAATTCAACCCTTAACCTCAGTATGTCGAACATTCGCTAACGAAGTGTGAGTCGAGTAGGCGTCGACATTCTGTGTTGTAGCCATCATGTGCGCTACCGTCAAACAGGAAATAACCAGTAAATACAATATGACATTAAATTATTGCTGTATGGATGATTTATTAAGGTACTAGTAAGGTACCAGGGACTATGCTGCATAATTAAATTGCATCGGGATAATTGGAGAAAACAAGTCTGTGAAAAAAAAAATTAAATTTATATAGAGGTATGCGACAGAAAAAGGCATAAAATAAAATAAATAAGAAAGAATATGTAATTTATTTTTCTTTTGTATTTTGATAATATCATCTGCCTATTAACTAACTAATAGTGAGTAAATAAAATAATTTTTTTTAGTTGAAAACGTGTAACTTTATAATGATGCAGAATAAACAGTTAAAATAAATAGGTAACCAACAGCAGGCAGGCACGTTTTTATTAGGTAATTGGTCAAATGCATAAATACTTAAATGGCTTGCGCTTCCAACGCAACAATAGGGAGAATATTCTAGTATTTTCGCCTGACCATCGCAACACACTAATTGGTAAACACTGATTCTTTAAAAAGATTATTGAATTTCTTTAGCAAGTAACTAATTAGCGAGGCTTTGGAAATAGGACGTGAGCTGGCAGGAGTGGTTTGATTTATTATGATTTTATTTAATTTCTTCTTGCATCTTTATTTTTATCTTAAATATAAATAAAATAGTTTTATAAACCTGTATGAAATACTAACTAATTACACAGACAATAAACTGTATTTTAATTATTTACGCAATTTGTATCATTACACATAAAGCAGGCTAAATGTTTTTGGCTTTTCTATCCAATAATAAGCATTTCACAGAGGAAATGGCTTTTTAAAATTGTTTTAGTTTATCAGTTACAAACAAATCAAACAATCAATTTCCCCTTTATAATATTAGCGTAGGCGACAATTTATTCAGGCACAGTGACCTTCTTTATGAACCAACCGCAGAATTTAGTATAATTAACAGGCTTGTTTATAAACAAAGTTGTACCTTATAATTTATCTGTAGGATCTTTCTCAGATTCCTCAATAGATTAATCACGTATCTTAATTATTAATAGTTAACTTAAACTCATAGGAAATGTTCAGAAAAAAGTTATTGGTAGATACCTTAATCATTATATTCCCGTATGTACTTGAAAACAAAACCAGAGTGTATTTACTATTTATAATACCTACCTACTATATTTAAACACAAATAAGTACTATAAATTAGTAATAGGTAGGTAATCATAGAATAGCAGTTTAAGCTTAGAGAAAGACAATTTTTAATGCGATAGGTTTGTAGGTATTAATCATTTGAGACGAGTGAAGCATCTCTATGATTAATTATGATAACTCATCCTGTCAACGTAAGATGGCCCCCTAAGATAGTCCCTCATACGAGTAAGTACTCCTTACTTTTCCTTGGTCAATTTACCATAAAGTTATTCCCGTCGAAGCCACCCTTTCAACATATAAATAGCTGCAGAACTCACATGTTTAAATCAAGCCAATTTATGGGTATATTTGACACGTAACTAGGCGTGAATATTCATACATTTTGATCCAGAAATAAATCCAATTAGTCCTAGATAAACGCGCACGGGAATTTGAACTCTATTGACTGAAATTTGTGGAAAAATTATGTGTTCCTTGTGTGGACGTGATATCAGTTATTAATAATTCATTTTGCCGAGATTAATATGTAGAATGTTGAACAATGAGAATCTGGGTGATGATGAGGTAACTGTTTGGAATTTGGATGCGGCTTCCGAGTGGCTTGGTGTTGATGATTACAATATAATAATTAGGTAAACTCGAATATAATAGAATAATATAATATTAATAATTTTATAGCAATTGACAACTTTTATATTTTAGCGCACTTTTAAATTGATTGTGTCTCATATCGAGTAGGCGTAGACTCGATACTCGCATCCTAGCAAACTAACAATTAGGTAGTTACAACTTTCTGTTTGTACATTGACACTTCACACAAACATTCCGCCATGCTCGATTCCAACAATTCACCTATCTAATAATATGAAATATCTAACAAATACCCAATGTAGGTAGTCAATATGAAGTAGATACCTATATGCTGTTAAATTGCATCCATGCACAGCACGGCGCGCGGCGAAACAGGAAGTTTACAGGCACGCGCGCCGTTTCCTCGCAGGATGTTTTACGTACATAGCGCGGGATTCGATACGAATAGAACATGCTGCGAATTAACTCGCCGATTCTTTGGTTTACCGTAACAATTATAATGTATTAATACCTCTATATTAATAGTAGTAAAGTACCTATTAATAGTGTATACTGTATTGTTTTCATAAACATCTTTTAGAGTGTTGTAGCTACATGATTTCTCCCAGGAACCTATTACAATTTTATAATCCATATTATGTCGTTGTTTTCTTACTATCAAACAGAATTGTCGAATGTATGCATGCGTACAGTGGAAAGTCGCGCGTCGATGATAGAGAGATAAAGTTTTTAACTTTTAAATGTCTGAATGCCCTTTTATCATTTTTAATGGTTTCTTCTTGTACTATGAATTTCCGGGTTATTTCGTCCAAATTGTGGCATTCTCTCAAGTAGCCGAGGTCTTTTTAGTATCCCCATTGAAACAAATCAATGGGGTTTGCCACAATTTGGGCGAAATAACCCGGAAATTCATAGTAGCAGAAGAAACCATTAAAAATGATAAAAGGGCATTCAGACATTTAAAAGACAACTTTTTACGGTGATGTCGCACTTGCATTGAGCAACAGCGGGATTATTTTAAAAAAATTCTGGTAAATAAACACCTATTTATTGGTTTTAATTTGGTTTTAATGATAAGAAAAATATGGCGCGTAGCGGAAAAATGTCACGCGTAACGGAAAAAATGTTACTTAGGTACACTAAATTTTTTTCCAACTCCGATAAAGAAGTTTCATTTCAATAATTCTGTTTTTCCCTGCATTTGTACGAAAAACCCAAATTGTATACACGATCCATTAAACGTCGATTTGTTTTAGGTCAATAAGTACCAATTTTATATAAACGAAGCTATTTGCGTTAGACAGGTGCGTTTTGTAGCAACATTCAAGGTTAGTGCATACGAATGTTACTGATATTATGTGAATAGAAATTACGTGTTCTGAAATATTTTGAGCTAACTGGAAATATTGTAAAGCGCCAATATCTCGAACATTTGATAGGTAGGTACATATTTTTACGATGTGGGATAGGATCATAGGAATGATTGTAGATTTTTAAGAATCGATTTTAAAACATCCTAATTATCTTAGGTGATGGGTAGATCATTTTCTTTCGAACTGTTTAGAAGTTTTTATTAAATTACTCAATGTTGGACTATACTATCGATACTAAATAATATAACCTATCATTCATATAGTCTACATTAGTAAACTAGGTATACATACTGTTTCAATTGTAGAAGATTGTGCGAAAATAAAACAGTTTGTACGGCAAAATTCCCATACATTATTCTTTATAATCTCAAATATTATATTCACGGTAATTGCATCAAATTTTATTTATTTATAGCCTTTATTGCCAATATTTCAGGTTACATTTTTACTTAAAACTAAAATTAAATTGCATTGTGGGTGTTGGCGTGTCCTTGTGACACAAAGGCCTCTTCCAACTTCTTCCACTCGCCACGTTCTTTCGCCTTCCGTAACCAAAGCGGCCCCGCCACTCTCCTTATTTCATCTGACCACCTTTTTCGTTGTCTTCCTCTTTTTCTATTAGCATCTACTCTGGGAGTCCATTCGGTAATTACCCTTGTCCATCGGTTTCCCTTTTCTCTGAGCATATGCCCTACCCACCTCCATTTAATCAAATTAGCACAATAATAAAAAGTTTCATTTCACACTACCACAGATTACAAAAATAGTAAACTCATACCTACCTACTTACTACGTTATAATATTACCAAGAAAATCCGTTATCGTTCATCTAAAAATCTGTTAGCCACATAGCCATAACATAATCCCAGACGCGCGTTTGATTTTTACTTATTAATATTGATTGGTCAAATGACCAACCCCATGGCCAGTCGATGGGACAATTGTTCGCATTTCCGTCCGTTAATGACGCATAAATTAGATGCATTACACATCATTCGTCTTCATAAATTTTATCGTTTTAAAAAGTTAAGAGGGTCGTAAAATACATAACAATTGTAAGTGATTTCATTTTTAAATACAATATGGGTTGGTGGGTTACATACACTTTTTTGAATATTGTTTTATAATATGTTAATTATTAACGATTATTATTTTTAAGTTAACTGTAATTTTGCATTAATTCTAAGATAGTTAGACACTAAGGACATAGATTACCTACTAAATAGTTA
Organism: Colias croceus; assembly: GCF_905220415.1. NCBI lineage: Eukaryota > Metazoa > Arthropoda > Insecta > Lepidoptera > Pieridae > Colias > Colias croceus. The sequence goes on along the minus strand of NC_059556.1, from coordinate 7,469,775 downwards.
CTACGTCACTATCAACTATAGCCAGTAGCCACAGATACTAATATAATTTTTTAAAGGAAGTATGGAAAATAAAAGACATTTACAGGTTTTGCTATAATCTATTATAGACTGACACTTTTTAATGCACTTTGTCGGCGAAACTTAGGTAAGACATGGAGGTGATAAGATGTGGATAGGCCTCACTGTTAAAAGGTTTGCGTATTAAATGCAAATGCTTCAAACGGGTTGGGTATTAATTGATTTGCTTTATTGCATTTTAATCGTGAGCTATTCAAGAAAAGTTTTGCTTGCTTTTTAAACGTACGTTCTTTTCATCGTTCATCTATCTAGTAGCAAATAAAAATAAAAGGTGGGTTTTGATTTACGTTGTAGGTAATTTATAGCAATAAAATTAATTAAATTAAAACAAAAAATCACAAGCACAGGATAGATTCACATCTGTTACTCTATAAACCAAAACAACGTGTACCAGGCTAGCAGACATAAAGGGGAGGTAGATCCTCCCCGTCCTTGCTTGTGAGTTGTGTGTAGCCTGTGTGCAATGTCTGCCATATTATGTGCAATGTAAAGGCTTTTATGGTAACTAATGCATGTAGCTTTACGTGTTTATTTTCACTATTCTTACTAGAAATTATTTACGAATGCGATAAAATATAAGGTTACCTTTTGAGTTATTAAAATTGATAAGTTTTGTGTGATGGAAAAGGTTTTTATAACAATAGTAAAGCCACAAATTAAATATTTTTTGAATATGAAATTGATCTTACGCAAAAAATGTCAAATTATATGTCCATAGAAATTGTATCTAAGTAGCCCAATAAAATACCTATTTTCAATCACATCATTAATTAAAAATGAACTTTATAAATCGAGTCTGCGTAGAGGTATTAAAAATCAAACCGATTGAAAATATACCTAATTAAGTAATTTTATTATAGATAATTTTAAATCTAAAGAAGGACAGTGCAATATTTTTTGCTATAGATAAATAAGAATGAGATAGCTGCACAAGCCCCGCCCGTTGTTTACACAACAGTCCCGTAACCCAAAACATTGTACCAGGTTGTCAGAAATAGGGAGAGATCATGTGATAGCAGGATCCGATATTGTTTACAAACAAGCTCGAAATCCAAAACAATGTACTAGGCTTTTAGAAATTAAAAGAGCACTTTTGGTATAACTTTTTATATAAAGAATAAAAAAAGATAATATAATATGCAGAAAAAAATATATTGCAGAAATATTAATATTATGCTATGGTTTTAATTTCGTACGGTTCTCGATTTTTAAACGTTTTTTTTTGGTTTTCCTAATTTTACGATGCTCAAACCCTGATGGTTCAATTTTAAATCCTAATTACTTTGCTTCATTCAAAGTTTAAATGATCGTTTTTAAACAGAAAAAAATACGTTTTGTCCGAATATTAATGAACTAATTCATTGTTTCCAAGGGCTCTACCTTCCGGAGCATTGAACTGCCCAAGTCCGTGAAATTAGAAAACAATAGTTATGAATTATTGAATACATGTCAAAAGAAGTATTTGTAAAAATAACATATTATAGAGCTTTGTCAAGTTAACGTTTCACCACCAATTCTATATTGAATCTATCTATATGGTAGGTATTCTGTAAGATTCGTTGTTTGAAAACGCAATTTTACATATCTAACACACTTTTTCTTGTGTGATTATTTTTATATATATTCTTATTTCTTAGTAAGTTACAGACGATAAATAAATCAAACTAAACAACAATTATAAACAATCAATTATCAAATAAATATTATCAATCATGTCATTACACCTAATTAATTAATTTTATTCATATAAAAACCCGTAAATTTCAACAATAAAACACAACAGAAACATAAACAAACATCTCAATTCTAATTCTAACTCGACAATAATTGTTTGAAAATCATAATATCTATTATTGATACAGCAAATTGTGGCTATCGTAATGCAATTGAAACATTAACATAATTTATAAGCAATAAATTTAAGGGTAAGCATTGCACATAGCAATTACGCGGATCTCTTTATCAGTTATTGGTGCATTCCGCTTTGGTCTTATATCTAAGGATTTGGATTTGTAAGTCGAACCGTGTATGTACTATAAATATCGATTTTTATCAGTATCTAATGTTCTCCTTAAAGGAATCCTTTCTCTCTGCATCTGTCTATCTGCTAAAATTAATAAAATCAATTCATCCCTTTCGAGTGAAAACAGGAAAAACATTCACCATTTCGATTATGAAGTGAATGCTAAAGTTTGTACTCGTTTGTAACTTCTTCTCACGAAAACCTCTGAGCAGATTTTGTAATTTGTTGATAATTTGCAGGAATGTCGCATAAGTTGGTTTGTCTATGATATAGGCACGCATGTCTGTCACTATTGAAACTCTTCAGCACTGCTAGCTAATGGGATCATACAAGAGTCCCAAATAGATTCTCCATTCTATCTCATCCCAAGCGATACATAGTAATTAAGTCGGGCACTCAACTCCAAACCTATAAATCTAAAACTAAGCTCACCGCCTTCCGACACGATAGTAATTGAATTGTTACCTCCCAGCCGTTTAGACGATAACTCTGATAAATTATAAGTTTCTATTTACAAGATTTGTGTGTACTTTTTGATTATAAACATTGAATAAACATAGCGGTATAATTAATAAATAACTATGAACGTAAAATTTTTCTTGTGTGCTGGCTACTCTTTCCCACAATTATGTACAGTTAATTACTGTTAATTCGACCTACAGGTACGAAAGGCTAATCTATAGGTACATATAATAAATCTGTAGAAGGGTCAATTCTGTACATTGAAAATATTGAAAAAATAAATAGCAGGGGGTGTTACCTACTGGATCGATACCAAACCCAAATATGTGATTAAAAAATTTTTTGTCTGGCTGTCTGTCTGTCTGTATGTGAAGGCATCACGTGAAAACTAACGGTTCGGTTTCGATGAAACTTGGTATAATTATACCTTATTATCCTGGGCATAAAATAGGATACTTTTATCCCGGAAAAATGCGGAGTCGCGGGCGGAAGCTAGTAAAAACTAAAAGAACTGAAAGTGACGGAGCGAACGTTACCAAAAAACAAAACGCTATTTATCAAATATACCAAAAAATACTTGCATTAATAACTACCTACAGTTTTAAAATACAAAAGTTCAATATTTACCAAGCAAAGACAGCATCAATTAAACAAGAAGTAGATGCACAAAGAAAAATACCAATCAAAAACATTGAACGCACAAAAGAAAGCCACGTCAATCAATTCGTGAATGAAAGCGAAAATAGAATAACCTCAATTAACTGAAGAATCCACAAAGAAATTTACGACATTGTTCACTCCAATCAAACGGTAGCTAGGAATCAAAGTGAAACCAAACAATATACCATCAAAGGTTCCCGATCGTTGATGTAAAACTATTGTATCAGGAAGATAACAAACGTAATGCGATGTGTTGAAAGTCAGATATTAGATCAGATGTATTGTGTATCGATTAGGTATTTAAATCGTTTAGCAGTTGATCAAAACAATAACCATATATGGCTATAATTATTGTCGTAGTTTATGTGCGTTTTTGTGTTGATGATAATAATTATATTTGTGTTATAACATATAAAACCCCTGGATATGGTTACATTATACTTCTAATTCGAAATATTAACCAAATCATTAGTAATGTTAATCGCTAGTCAACAGATATATGTATTATGTAAAAGGAAGATAATTAATTATTATGTAAATTTAACTAACTGTCAATCCATATCATAACCAAATAATTAATATTTAGCCCCAACATCAGCTAGTCATAGAAATCGTACAAAAAAATTTTCACACTCCTAATTCCCAAAATTCCTACTAATAATGCTAAGTGGTTCAAACTATAGCCTACTTCCTTCTTACCACTAATTGTTATGTGTTACAACGGTTCATTAATTGTAGTTTGTAATTAGCAAGTGATTCGTAAAAGTGGGACTGTGCTCTATTTCTTATCGAATATTGTGCAAGACATGACGGTTGTTCTAAATCTGATGGAAGGTGTGAAATTTGAGTTTTTAAACGATTTTTTTTAAATAGCTGTATGTAGTACCTACGTACATTGTAATAGGTATACTTAAAATTTATAATTAATTATTAGATAATTAATAATTTTCGTAACGTGTACGCACTTTAGTATCTACTTAATTTGTAGCTAACTACGCTGAACAATACATTTTTGTTTGCTTAGAAAATTTCTGCAACCGGACATTCGGACAAAGATAAAGTGATCCAAATCTAGTGTAAATATAGTAGAATATAATATAACATCTATTTAATCGCAAGTACAATGCAAAATGAATTCATTGCAATGTTCATTAACTAATTAATTGAACGTAAGTCCGAGGTCCCACGGCATTGTACTACATGGTCAAAATAAAGTGCCATCATTGGTCTACAATACGGTCTCGTCAATTGAATAACGATTTTAATGCGCGCCGTGTGCAGGGGAAACTAAATAGTGATGTGCTGGTGTTACCTTGTTTATCGATTATTTTGTTTTTTGATTTAGAAAAAACTTGCATAGTATTCTATTTTATCAATACTGGATATTAGTGCGGCTATTGGCCTTGAAGTGGTTATATCAACAATATTTAGGAACATGGAAAATGTATTTCTAAATTCTTTTTATTGTAACCGGTAAACAAATATGTCGCTTATTTATAATTCTATGAATAAAATTTTGTCTTTAAATTAAGGTTTTTACATATTAAATTATTTGATTACAAACAAGGGCAAATATCATCTATTTTTTTATATTCCCATAACTATAAAGAAATAATTTAACAATTATTTAACCATGTACTGAATAGCAAATAAACTGAACACATGTTTCAATTACAACTTAGTAACTATCGATAAGAGCGCATCACTAACAAAGACGCACAACATAATAGCCGTTTCGAGTGGATACGGGACTCTATTGGCATTGTACTAAATCTCGGCATGATCTAGTTGCTAAGATTGCCCGTGGTCCCGATACAAACAGATCCAGAATGTATTATGAGATATATTATTTGACTTATTCTTGTGGTGCAGATATATGTAACGCTTTTAATAGCTTTTTCCAAAGCGTATTCATACAATCTTCTTCCTACGACCCCAAACCATACGCAGAGGAACCCCATTCTAACGTAATTAATTCAATTAAAATTTCAGATAAACTGATAACTAATGCTGTTAAAAAACTAGACCGTAAAAAGGGCGCAGGCTTAGACGGGATTCCTGCTATTTTTGTTAAAAAATGCGTAAACGGGCTTGCTGTTCCCTTAAAATTGATTTTTCAACGATCTTTGGATGAAGGTGTCTACCCCAAACAGTGGAAAGATGCACGTGTAATCCCCATTTTTAAAAAAGGTTCAAAAAATGAAATTACTAACTACAGGGGTATATCAATTTTAAATATTTTCGGTAAAGTTCTGGACAGTATAGTTAATGATTTTATGTATAGCTATTGCAAGCAATGTCTTCCTACATCTCAGCATGGATTTTTTAAGTCTCGGAGTGTTAACACGAACCTTTCAGAATTTACTAACTATTTACTAACTAACATAAGTGACGGCGCTCAGATTGACGTTATTTATACCGATCTCGAAAAGGCTTTCGATAGAGTAGACCATAATATTCTCGCCGGGAAACTAAATGCTGTAGGTATTAAGGGTAATCTGCTTAGATGGGTAATATCTTACATTAGAAACCGCCGTCAGGCAGTAGTCATAGGAAGTCATAAATCTAACTTCATAAACGTCACCTCAGGAGTTCCGCAAGGATCCCATATATCACCTTTACTCTTTAACATTTTCCTTTTCGATATAACACATTGTATTAAGAACTCAAATTGCTTACTGTATGCCGACGATAACAAAATTTTCCGTAAAGTAACTTGTGCCGCCGATTGTAATCTACTCCAATCTGATCTAGATAATCTCGGAGAATATTTTAAAATTAATAACATCGGTGTAAATATTCAAAAATGCCAAACCATAAGCTTTTCTCGTAAACGTAACGTTATTTTATTTGAATATAGTATCAATAATAAGTTAATTAATAGAACAACTTCAGTAATGGATCTCGGCATCCTTCTGGACGATAAATGTTTCTTCGACGCCCATATTGAGTACATGTCCAGTAAAGCCTACAAATCCCTTGGTTTCATCCTAAGAACAAGTCAACCTTTTAAAAACTCTCAGTGTTTAAAAATGCTATATAATAGTTACGTCAGAAGCATATTAGAATATGGAAGCATAATATGGCGACCATTTTTTAAAAAATATATAGACAAAATAGAAAAAATACAAAAGATATTTATGAAGCATCTTAGCTTTAAAGCAAAACATAACTTTAAGGACTACAAAGAATCCTGCATTTTCTTTAAAATGAATACTCTCGAAGACAGACGTACTCTTTCAGATATTATGTTTCTTTATGATCTCCTGAACAACAAACTAGACTGCCCCCAAATAACAGAAAATATATATTTTAACACCCCTCTAACTCGAACACGTAATACTCCTTTATTATTTATACCACGTACAAAAAATCAATATATGAAGAACTCACTCTTTAATCGCCTACCTTCGATATACAATGAAAAATTTTCTACTCTTGACATATTTAACAGTCCTCGCAATCGTTTTAAATCCAATGTAATTAAAATATTATCAAACGTACCTAACACATTTTAATCATTCACACGCACACACATACATACACACAAACACACCCAAACGCACTCACCCACACACACAACTCACCACTCTTTAATAAGTTACTGTTTTAAATATACATATAATTGATAATAATTGTAAAACTCGTAATTGGCGTATTGTATCATAGATGTAAGTAGATTAAGTCAAACTGTAAGCTGTGTAGTTTTCGAATAAATAAATAAATAAATAAATAAATAAATTAAAATTAAGGCGCGAAATGGTAGAGGGCGCCAAAGTGACAATAGGATGAAATACCTTATTCTTGATGGAGTAGGTAATTAAATAGGTGATGTTTGCTTCTGATATGAAAATTTAGTGCTCTGAGCAAGCTAGGAGCGCCAAACAACTCGCATGACTTTATGTGGCCTCCTCACCGCTGTGTTTAACTCTAATCTTTGTCATGTGTCAATACAAAATAGGCTGATAAATTGATTAAGTTATCAGTAAAAACATTAACTGTATTTAATTGTTGTTACTGTAAAACAATGTTCTACTTCGGACGTAGCCGGTAGCAATAGGGCGCCGTTCCTCTTCCTAAAGCAAAGCAGAACCAAGGAAAGCAAGGCCGGCCCTATACAAAAGCAGGAATTATGGCCATCGAAACTTATGAATTTATGTTAGTGATAGGCCTTGTTTGATTTAGTGTAAAGGAAATGCATGGATCTGTAAACTCACATAATATTCGATAAGCTGATATTTTATGTCGATAATATTTCTCGTATAACATACCTGATGGTTTAATGGTACTGCTAAAGTTGATAGAATAAACAGATAAGGACTGGAGCAATAGTATTTCAAGCTGCAAACATATTTTTTGTTATGTAACTAATATTTTATGTCTCCAATGTGAAAACCGGACTGTAGTTATCAGTATACTCCTAATATAATACCAATTTTCGATTTGAGAATTTCATAATTATTCAGTTTTTTGGTTTTTATTTTGTTCATAAAGAACTTACCTACGAAATAAATGTTGTGCTTTCTCACTTTCGTTTGAAGCCATTTATTCAAACTACTTCTATCCATCTCAATGTAAAGGATGTAAAATGTTTTCGATTGATTGAAAATACGTCAATTCTATAAAGAAACGAATAAAGAGCCTACAGTACTTAACATGACGTGAAACATTTAAATATTTCACAAATAATTTCCTATGAAATAAAAAACGGTACACTTCAGAAACATAATTCATCTTGATTGCTATCCAGTTTTACGATTCCCGAGATTTGACTCCATTACTTTTGATATCCGTGTTGCAACAGAGATTCATTCTTTTGCTACCACATTAGCGTCACCTAATCTCAGTTTTATATGCGGTTTCTATTTAAGAATACACTTTAACATTTGTATATCCTGAACCGCGGGCTCACTGCTACTAAATTATTTCTTTCCAGAGATAAAAATAACTTCGTAACATACATTGCTGTTTTTTAAAAGAGAAGATAACGTGGTTGGGACGTAGAAACGTAATGAAAAGCTCTGGAAATACAAATGTACGATATTGCCCATATTTCATATTTATTTGTCAGGTCTGATGTGGAGTTCATCATGTTAATTTATTTTATTAAAAATTAAATGCTAGATAGCGGCAAAGAATTTATTCATTCTTAGTTATAATATATTTCTGTCGTTTTCGTTTACCGACTGGTGAAGATGACTTTTGGAACGATAAATAGAAAATATTCCTGTTAATTAAGTGTTAATTATAAAATAGAAAATTAACAAGATATATTTATTTATGCGAGCGTTTGTTTATTTATTTATAATGCTATCTCTAATACAGATGTTTGCACAATATATTAAATATAAATCAGTAATACCTAATATCTAAATTAATGAAATAGGTTAGGATAGTCTATTTTCGAGTACCTATAGTATGTAGATATAGGTATGATAATCAAATAAAATTCTCCAGAATTCTAAGACCTGTTCGTAGATCAATCCTTAAAATTCTCTTCCACTATTAAGGTTTATTTTATCACTATCTATAACATAATTAATAGCTGCCTCAGAAAACGTTGTTATTCCCTATTCCGTGTTCTCTCCCCAAAAGTTCATTCCTTTGAACAAAAATCTTAAAAAAATTAGTCGAATTGATCTATAGTTTTGATCGATTTATTTGTAGATCTCCGAATTGGTCGAGTTGATCTATAGTTTTACGCCTAGCAACACATTTGGCGATTCATTTATTATATACCTATTTGGCTACACTAGCGTAAACATTAATCGTTAATCGATAATATGAACCAGCCAATATCCAGTCAGAAGTCAAGGGCCATCGGGCATCGTTCTCAGAAGTAAGAATGGCAATTGCATCTCATTAAGACGATCACAAGCCAATTGAAGATGCTGAATGGTTTTGAATCGCCACAATGTTCATATTGATGTGTAATGTGCTTATGTAATGAATGGTATGAGAAAATTTATTGATATTGCTGGTAGGGTAGATAAAGGATCTTTTAGGGAAAGGCACGTGCCATAGATATGCATTAGTATCAATTTTCATAGATTATAGTATCAATTTTCATTGGTAATTTCGGAGTGAATCATGAATAATCGTAGAATTGTTGCTATAGAAAATATTGATTGTTTCACATGATTAGTAGTGGTAGCAGGTAGTTGGTAGTTTAATAATTAACAAGATATACGGATATAGAGTGGAATGCGAGCAACATCGGAAGGGAAATAAAGATTCAAATGGGCAACGCAAGTATTTTAGAGACTATGAAAAGGAAAATAAATCCTTATTATACATATATATTAGGTGTATTAAGTGCGACACATTAAAATTGTACACTAACATTATTTCAACGTTTACCATGCGTTTACCCCGTAATAAATAACTACGTTAAAACTTGCACTTGCAACATTTACAAATACAGACAAAAATGCTCATAAAATAAAAACTACTGGTCCTATCCGAATAAAATTTTTATGGAACCAATTCGACACCATTCCGCATCGAACAAAAAAAGAATCAATCGGTTCAGAAACCTCGGAGTAATCGGTGTACATATATAAAAAAAAACATACCGGCCGAATTGATAACCTCCTCTTTTTTTTGAAGTCGGTTAAAAAGGAAAATAAAACCGTATTCTGAGCCGTATGAGTGTGAATCATAGTACTTTGATACCTATAGCTATTTAGTGCGACACATTAAAATTGTACACAAACATTATTTCAACGTTTACCCCATAATAAAAAACATTTTATGTTAAAATCACGTCAGTTTACAGCTTCTTGACAACTTTATCCGCCGCAAGGCTTGCAAATTCAAATTCTCAGATTTATTCAATTAAAATTCAAGAGAGGTACAATATTAAGGCAATATCTGCACTCGCATCTCTACAGACCGACAGATTGCGAATCGATTGAATACTAAAATCGATTACAATGGCATATCGATGTTTTAACAATTTTCGACACCGGAACCGTTTTATAACCGGACCTTTTCCATCATATTACCCATTGTTGCAATTTTAATTTTATGTTTTCGTGGAAAAGCTTTTTTATGAAATTTTTTTTGTTACAGTTGACGACGTGAAGACCTCATTGCTTTTGGAACATTTTAATAAAACATTTTCGAACATAAATTAGTTAAAAAATTCTCACTATACAAAACAGGCCGAGTAAAATTCTAGAGATGGAAAAAGAATTTAAACGTTTATTAGCATTATGGATTAATCTTGCTTTGATTAATTTTATTTGTGTTATTAAGTATGTGTTTATTAATATGAAATACATTGATATAATATTCTCCATAGTGTTTCAAAGTAAACATTGTACATAGCATGTGAATGTGATGAAATCATGACATTTGAGCGAACCCATTTTCGGTTTCCGCAATGCCAAAATAAACTTCGGTCTGGATTTAGGTATGCTGTTGTCAGAGACGATGTGACTAGAAAACATCATAGTGTTGTTAGGTTGTTACAGAGTATTTTACTAGTAAGTACTTACATAATGTCTCTGCTTTCTGTAGTTCTCAGGTCAACTTCTTAACCATATATGTTTTTGAATTTTGAAAGATAGTTTGGAAACTGTAATAAAATACGCGTTTTTTAGTTTGGTTGAATACGGACGAATCCGAACGATGAGTTTACGTCATTTAGGTAAACAAAAAATAAAAATTATTTCTTAATTGTTTTTTTTACAATTGAAATCATAACAAATACAAGATTCTAAAGTGTAATCAAGAAGATAACTAATTAATAAATTTCCCTTTAAATATTGACTCTTGTTATTCGTCAGTGTGGATTTGATCTATCGGAATTTATTGTTATAAAATGGTAATTTTTATAGAAGTGATTCATCCATACATCTTACTCATACTACAGAATTATGACCTTCTGATCGCGTTCTCAATAAAACTTACTTTTATTTTATCTGTATGCATACTAAATTCCTATAGGTACTACAACTTTTGGATATAAAACAATCATATTAAAAGATTCAAAAAAAGGGGAAACAATAGAAACGGGGTTTTAGTCTAAAAATTTTCGAAGATAATCTCTATCGTCTACGTATACATCTATAGGTACTAATTTTATAAAGAGGAAAGGTTTGTAATTATGTATGTATGTATGGTTTTCACGCATAAACTACTGGACCGATTTTGATGAAATTTGGCACAGACAATATTTAGACCCTGAGAAAGAACATAGGCTAGACCTTTTATTGCGAAATATGTACCACGGGCGAAGCCGGGGCGGACCGCTAGTAATGAATAAAGCGTACATTTATAGGAATAGTAGCATCCCAGTTTCTACGTCTATACATAAAAAGCAATGACATACCATGCATTCCTCCATGTTTTATTCTCTAGCTAATTACGATAATTAAACCCTCATAATATAGAGGCTGGATGTTGGCAAGTGTAGACAATGCATCGTCAAGGCCACGCCATAATCTCATGTAGACGAGCGCTGCATACAAAACAACTTATGCAATGTTTTTTTCTAGCTTTATATAAATACTAGTGGTCCGCCTCGGCTTCGCCCGTGGTACATATTTCGAAATTAAAGATAGCCTATGTCCTTTCTCGGTTATCAAAATATCTCCATACCAAATTTCATGCAAATTGGTTCAGTAGTTTAAGCGTGATTGAGTAACAGACAGACAGACAGACAGAGTTACTTTCGCATTTATAATATTAAGTATGGATTCTTTTGTGGTAAGGTAGGTAGAGTATGAATGTAGGTATATTATTTTAGGTTAAGTAAAAGTGTATGTGTGTTTTAACCCATTGAGCCCCGAGCGCGGCCCGTTCGGGCCACGACACAATAGATTTTCAATTGTGTCTGTGATTCCGGGGGCTGAGTTATTACAGGGAAATCAAAATTTTTTAATGTTTTTTTTTCACATAATTACACATTTAAAATATCTACGACATAATAATATTATATCGTAGATATTTTACCGTGAAAAAAAAGATACCTGTAGGCGTAGTCTCGACACTAATCGACATCGATATCGACCGAAATCGGTCGGTAACTAACGATTATCAGTAACCAATCAGTAACTATAGTATAGACCTAAAAAATTTAGTGTTCTTTTTCCAAGAAATTTAGCTTAGTTTTAGGGAATAGATAGTAAATTAAAATTAGTTATATTAATTTTCGCATTATTACAATTGCAATTGCATATAAAAAAAGCAAATTTTATGCACAAAAAAACATGGCAGTTAATTTAATTTTAATCAAATTCGATATTTTTTATATCAATCGATTAATTAATGTTCTATTAATTACATATTCATGGAATCCAAAATTCCATGTATGGCAATCTCTTTATTTACTTTTTTGACATTTGACATCAATCATCAATCATGAAAATAATATTTCTATCAAAATAAATATAAATTGTGTGTTTTCAAGAGGATAATTTTTAATTATGTTCTTAAAAGTCCTATAAATCTATTGGATAACAAATATCCTAAGAAAATATCAATCTGCGTTATGTTTTTATATAGTTAAAGCTATTAGTTTTAGTTTAGTAATATTTTGTTATTTGTGAAGTGCAATAAAATTCTAATCAAAAGACTCCAAGAGCTCTACAAGATAATTCTGCTCAATTCGAAGCCTTTTGAGAAATCTTTAAGACATCATAGAAACTGACGGAACTTAAACTAAGGACGGAACGGATAATTTGTATCACTTGTATTTTTAGCTTGTATTATTATATTATGTGCATCATTGTATATTTTATTACAGTTAATAAGCAAAGGATGCAATGCAATTGATTTAGCGGTTCACGGTTAATATTATTTATGTGTTAAATATAAATATATTTATCTATAAATTTTATATTTTACAGATGAACAAGTTACTAGAATTATTATGTTGGTGAGGGATGATGGTTTTGAGCCAAATTTTCAACTACGCTATTATAAACTGTTAAATTAAAATTTTCTAATAAATTTTTTTCGTAATTGGATCGTTTTATTTTATTTGTATTCATCTGTATAATTTTATTATCCTAGAAGTTCAGAAAGAAATTTATCGAATTTTTAGGCTGAATAAATGCAGACAGCAGTAAACTATTGTAATATTTATTTAATACTAGTCGTCCGCCCCGGCTTCGCCCGTGGTACATTTTTCGCAATAAAAGGTAGCCTATGTCCTTTCTCGGGTATCAAAATATCTCCATACCAAATTTCATGCAAATTGGTTCAGTAGAATAGGCGTGATTAAGTAACAGACAGACAGACAGAGTTACTTTCGCATTTATAATATTAGTATGGATAAGTAATATGTACATATCATAAGAGGCTTCTGAACATCTTCTTATAATATAAAAATGAATCGCAAAATGTGTTGGTAAGCGCATAACTCGAGAACGGCTGAACCGATTTCGATAATTCTTTTTTTATTATATTCCTTGAAGTACGAGGATGGTTCTTATGGAGAGAAAACGTAAACATGTACCACGGGCGAAGCCGGGGCGGACCGGTAGTTTTCAATAACATTTTGAAACCATCTTAAAAATAAAACATTATTTGTGTATTTTATTTTAATTGCAATAACATTAAATAAGAGAAAAAATTATTGCGTTTAATCATATAGCATCGGAAGTGTGAAATATCTTTTTTATTATAAAACTAGCTTCCGCCCGCGATTCCGTCCGCGCGGAAAAATTAAGAAAAATTAAGATTTCTTTTTTCTACGTATTTTTCCGGGATAAAAAGTATCCTATTTTATGCCCAGGATAATAAGGTAAAAAGGATAATAATTATAACAAATTTCATCGAAATCGAACCGTTAGTTTTTATGTGATGCCTTCACATACAGACAGATAGACAGAAAGACAGACAAAAATTTTTTTTAATCACATATCTGGGTTTGGTATCGATCCAGTAACACCCCCTGCTATTTATTTTTTCAATATTTGCAATGTACAGAATTGACACTTCTACAGATTTATTATATGTATAGATTATAATAATCTATAATTTTTCCGATATTTTCAACCGTATCTAAAAACCCACACAAACCGTAAGGCCCTTCTCCCATTACGATACGCACAGGCGATTCAAGTATCCTGCAAGTCTCGGAGACTAGTCGCCGCGGAGTAACTCACATTATCACATACATTTGTATGTAGGCTCGCACACTACGCTATCGGTATCCTACACGTCCGCGACTAGCATCGCACGACTCACCATGTTGGTCGCTTTTGCGTCACGTCTCCCGCGTATCTCTTCGGTAGAAAAATAAAAATTTCTAATCATCATGAGTTGTAGTTCTAGTGCGGCTACAAATCTCTACAATTTATTTTTATTTCAATATATGGATGAATCCAGTATTTCTTACTCTTATGTTGCCGTCTTCTATTTCTATAAAAAAGAAAAACTGCAAGAGCTTCTTCGTCACTGGAATCGCTGATTGCTCGACATAACGACCTAACTGTTGTTACAATAAATAAATGATTATTATTATTTGTTTCTTTTCTTTTATTTCTCCCTTTTCAGGGGTTTGTTTGCTAGGGGCGCGGGCTATTTAGCCAAGAGACCCTAGGTAACTTACGGTTCGATTTAAATATCGGTTACAGTAGTTTCGCTGTCACTAAGAAATTTTCGCACAATACGGCAGCTGGTATTTAATATAGCTGCCTTTTGCATTGTAATGTATGTATTTTTTGGTAGATCTAGAAGTTTCAGGCTATGGTGTAAATTAGTTGGGATAACTCCCGTACATGACAAAACTATTGGAATAATGTAAACAGTCCTAAGGTTCCATATTCGGAGGATTTCTTCTTTTAGTTCGGTGTATTTGTGAAGCTTTTCGCTAATTGATTTTTGTATGTTGTGTGTGTTGGGTACGGTGACGTCAATGAGATAAGCAGTTTTTGTGATTTTATTTACGAGGGTTATATCTGGTCTATTAAAATGAATAGTTTTATCGGTTAGAATAGCGCGGTCGAAATAGATTTTAGATGTTGGGCTATCTAATACGGGTTTTGGTTTATAATTGTAATATGGTATAAGCTTTCCTTTATTAAAATTATATTTTACAGCTAACTTTTGATGAAGATAATGAGCTACCTGGTTGTGTCGATGTGTGTAATCATTTTGTGCTAAACTAGAGCATGCTCCCGTAATGTGCTGTATGGTTTCGGGCTGTCTCTGGAATTTGCGGCATCTATCTGTTGGTATATTTTCTTTTAGTATGTATTTTTTGTAATATTATTATATAACGTCCGCCCACAAAAACGAGGCACAATAATGATGAATTTAGTCATTTTTCAGTTGCATAATATGCGATCATCGGGTAGCGAGCAAATATCTTACTAGTATTCTACTCGAGTATCGTACCTATTCTAGAAGTATCGTAAATCGTAATGGGAGAAGGGCTTTAGTTATCGAGATTGTCGAGATCAAAACGTCGGTATCATAACGATTGACAATGTCAAAGAATAATTTGTTTTGACAACATTCGAATGTGTTGCAAAGAAATGATTTTCCAAATCCATGAAATCTATATTTTATTTATTGTTCATATATTTACGGAATTGAAATAATAATGTTATTAATTTAGATAAAAATGCATTACTACAAGGCTATTATTATATAAATATTTTGACGCATAAAGGAAAGTTTTGTGAAGAATAAAAATTATAAACAAATATGTATCCATTGTATGCTTCCATCAAATTGGGGAGAGGTACTAAGCGACATCATTTTCATTGCTGAAGACGGGTCTATAAATTAGTTGTCGGTAATTACCGACTAATTTGTACAGACTACCGGTACTGATAGCTGCTAATATATTGATAGTTACTATGTATCAAGCTAGACTATCCAACAATAAATTAAAAATAAATTATACGTTTTAATAATTAAAATAAATACCTAGTGCAAACTGCAAGCCAATGGAATAAAAATAACGTCGTGTTATGTGCACCAACGGATGCAACTCAGGATTTGCGAAGGTAATCGCCTCAGATCTGATCTGTTTCAGTAAGACCCTTTCGACACCTGGAAGATAAATATTGAATTAAATTATGAATATTAAAAGGTTTAAGGCATTTTTCTTTCAGAACTGGACAATATTTCAATTGGCCCTACCAGAAGGTCGAAAGGGCTTTAAAATATAAAAATAATCATCAAAATCAGTCGGTTGAAAGTACTGAGGTTGCGTCCAACCTCCCTTTTTTTGAAGTCAGTTAAAGCATTTATTTACCCAACGCTTATTACCAATCGGATTTCCTTTGACGCAGATACTTCCTAATAATACAATTTGTCTAACATGTTGTGGATAATTCAATACATCCGGAAAATAATAGAAATTGTACTTCATTTGTTGCTAACGATTTTATAATGATCCACTATGCAACTAAGGTATTATTAGGCTGCGTTTCCATCAGAGATGTGCGAGGATGCGTAGCGAGGAATGTGTTTGTAAAGAACCAATCCTGCCGCTTATGTACCTCGCCTCGGTCAGCACAGCTCTGGTAGCAGCGATACTATTGGTTATTTACAAACACATCCCCCGCAACGCATCTTCGCACATCTCTAGTGGAAAAGCACCCTTACAGGTGAGGTAGCAAATAGTATTTTTGTAGGTGATCAATTTTGTTGACCGTACGTTGGGTAGCGTCCGCAACGCGTAACTAATGACTTCCTATGTGTGCGACTGTCTGTCTGTCACAATGTATCGGTTGCTTTTGAAGAGGTTGGTAAGTATGGATAAGAAAAAAAAATATTTTAATTATAATTAAAAAAAATATATCATTCTAAATTTTTTCACTATCAATACTGTCGTATGACATATAGTTCTGTGCGTATGACTCTAAACTTGAAGCTCAAGCCTGTCGTGTGCTGCATTAAAAGTGAACATGTAAGAATATCTTTCAAAATCACGATTTATATTCTTCAATATTGCAATGGGTGTCATCAATTGTTACTACCTATATAGGTACAGTCTGAATGACAAAATTGTTGAAAAGTAAGTATAGGTACAGATTTTAACATTTAAATTTAGTCAAACTTTTTAGAAAATTACGCATCGTATTAAACAATACAATTCTTGGATAAGTGTTACTACTTAAACAAAAGTATCCTCCACACTTAACCAACAACAGGACATCATTAAGAATCGAACTATTTCAAGCGGCGGATAGTCAAAAAATCTATATTGGGAATCGAAAAAAACTACAAACACTAGCGGATGCGCACGCGACGAACTTTAAGCGTCTTTTTAACAATTAATCGCTTCCTTAAGCCAGTATTTCCTATTCGTGTCGAGATGTCGTTGTGGAAAGATTAATATGCTACTATGTACAATGGATGAGTGAAGTGTAGCCGAATTGTTCGAAACGGTGCAGTGAGGAAAAATGTGGGGTTGCCTCTGGTACGTGCATTAACCTGTGCTGACATACAATACGTTACTATGTAATCTGTGGCAGGATGTTTTGTGGATTGGTGTAAATGTTTTCGTTTATTGTGGACTTGTAGCCTTCAGGGAGCTTTAAATGTGGCATTTTTAATTAAATTCTGTTATCTGTGTTTAATTTTACGGGAGTATATACATTAGATATTAACGACTGATTTTAAACGCGATTAGTTCATTAGGTATATGAATTAACTCGAAGTTTCGAACACTTTTCAGCCAAGCCAATGTATAATGTCCGTGACAACGTTCGCTCAAATACGTATTATGAAAGGGTAATTATACAAGTTTATATAATATGTAGATGTTTAAACTTTAAAGATTCTTCAGAAGAATTGTACATACATAAAGGATTATTACCAGTGCAGGATAATCTGCGTCTATTAACCTTAAATCAAATAAATTTATCATGATGTTCGCGTAAACTGCTCAATTTCCATAGAACTTGTTATTGTATTCAAAGATTTATTCAGTTATTTAAATGTATGAATATTAAATTCACGTAATATTCGATATTGGGATAAACGTGGGATCAATATTACAATCGTTATTTATTTCGTCTTTGTTTAGTTTACCTAGAATTTTATAATATGAACAATGAACATATTTATTCTACCTTAAATCTAAAGTGTATGCCAACAAACTAACTTCTCTAGAGCATTTAAAAGAAAATATCCGGCACGAAATGGCAGCCATCACCGTCTCTACCTGCCGAGCTGTCATAAATACTGTAATTTTACTGTTCGATTAAATGAGTGCCGTGAACGCAATGGACTGCATTTGGACGATATTATTATTTTTAAGAAATAAATTCCCATAGTATGCACTTTAATATTTAATAAACATTTTTTCAATACACCGCTTACTTTTTTTTTTTATTCATCCACAAAATATAAACTTTCTTTTGAGACATCCTGTATAATCCTATCCTATCCTATCCTACTATAATAATATTATATGTACATGCAAAAGTTTGTGAGGATGGATATATGTGTATATGTATGTATGTTTGTTAGGTACTCTTTCACGCAAATACTAATGAACCGATTACCTATAATGAAATTACATTATCATATTAATAATTATAGCACACACATAAATAATAAAGGGTTACTTGGATTAACACATACCTAGGATAGGTTTTATCCCGGAAACCCCACTGGAACGGGAACTATGCGGGTTTTTCTTTGAATACGCGGGCGAAGCCGCGGACGCAAAGCTAGTAAAATAAAACTAAAAATTAAATTAGATACTTTAATTTAAATTAAAGTTTAAAACTAATATACCGTTACGGAAAAATCTATTGTATCACAATTAGGAATACAAATAGCCAGATATATCGGAAATCCTACGCACACAATATTGAAGCTATTGTTAATAAATTTACATATTGCATATTATGTTACAGTTCAAATAGTTTAGTATAAGAAGTGTAATAAATTGTAGTGAATGAGGCATCGCTAAGGAAGCTTCGTGGGATTTGTAGACCACACATTGAGATTCAGCTATTGGAAAGATGTTATAAGTACTTACTACTTACCAAAGAATATATTCAATCCTTTTTCTTCTTTGTCTTTAATAAAAACTCATTATTATCTAGGTACTTTTAATTCAATTCAATTCTTATTTCTTTATTTAGTGGAATTTTTAAACTTACGAATCAACTTGGCTATTAGTTCGACATTAATATATTTTGTAAAAGTATGACGTTTGTTATAAAAAAAAAATCTAGCATTCGAATTTCGAATCCCGCGCGCTTCATGATCATATTTTTTTCTTTTCTATATTTTTTTTTTTAATTTGTTTAAAATGTGCATGAAATACAAAATAATTACCATTTTTAAAAATACATAGTAATTATAATTTTTACGTTTTCATAATTAAAAGTTAAGTTTTTGTAACATTAAAATTAATAAATATAATGTTGCCCTTTACATCGAAGCAAAAAACACCAATACTAAATCAATAACATCCGTTCAATAGAAGTGACGAATGCAATATATTATGTTATAATAAGCTGAAGACTGATATAATTTAAGCCACATTTATATTGGAACATAAAAATACCGCTTCCTTGCCACGTGCCTACAGGAAGCGGATACTTGAGTTTTGTGGTAAAACAAATTTGTGGAACATCGATTGATGAATGATCTTGTTATATATAGATTCTAGATGAGGCTTGTTTTGTTTTTTACTAATATTATGGTAGGTCTAAAAATTAATAATGGTAATAAGGCATTTAAGAGCTAAGAAGTCAGTGGAAAATATTTTCTAAAAATTTGTATTGTTGAAGTAACCCGATTAAAATAATTTCTTACGGATTCAATATCTTTTTTATATATTATAGTAAGTAAGACAATAGCACAGAATACTAAATACATAGTAGCTAATGCCTAACAGTACACTGTACAATATAGTAAGACATTACGGATTATAGTTACTAAATTTTAATAGATTTCGCCTGTGCTGCAGAGAAAATAGGGAAAATTTCTATTAAATGACGTAGAATGTAGATGATGTACACACTCAAGTGAATTAAAGTGATTTCTATCCCTCAGCAGGGTTTAGACTAAAGAACATAGCACTAGATATCTAATTCAAGGTGAGTTAGTAAAAGCCTTCTGTGTCGTGGTCTATATTTTTATCCTCCATAGAGTATAGAATATCCCTGGGGGACCATTTCATTCATTACTAACATTGTATATATTTTTATTAATAAACGCTGTACCTACTGGGAAAGTAGTTTATTCATAGTCTATGTAGATTGTAGTATAGACTACCTATATAATATTATGTAAAGGAAATATTGAATGGATTATCTAATATCTTTATTCTTTATTAAAAAAAAAAACAACATATTTTATAGTGAGACAGGATTCAATCTCTTGTCGACGATGCGAATGATTTTTCTTTACCAATAAAATGCAAATTATTTTTCTTTGCCAACAAAAAAAAACTTCTAAATTGTACAAAAGTAGTCTTCGCCACAGATGCTTCTTTAAAAAAAAAAATATAGCCTATGAAACTAACTATGAAAATTTGAACATCGAACGTTTACTTCGAAACATGAATCGAACAAGCAAAAAATGTTTCATCTTTTCAATTTAAGAATAGATAATATAATCGGACAGTTCTGGCAACTTTTTAACACTATATATGTATATAAATATCATGCGGCGAAATTGAATACGCATTAATAATAAGGAAGTCGGAACAAATGAGATGCCACATTAGTTGTACTAACCGTATAAATGTTCTCCGAATTGTAGGCAGAGGAAATTCATTTCCTCGCAAGAATATCGTTTCTAATAACATAATCATCTAAACATGCCGTTACGTACACATTATATAAATAGATATATGAATGAATGAATGAATACGACATTTAGTGATTGAAGAACATGTAAAATGAATATTGTACGATATATACATACTTCATCGTTTGGTGGTACTTGGTAGGTATCAATAAAATTAGTATGAACATGGAACGTAACGTTTTATTTATGAGGAGGTACCCATCACATTTCCCTAACATATCCCTTTTCGATGTTTTTTAACCTATTACCTACATACCTATAGATTTAACCATAGACACAAAACAATAGACATAAATAAAATTTTGAATTGAAAATAATAAAATGAAACGATTTATCGCAATGAAACATAAAGGCACGACACGAGGAAAAATGATTAATTATTTTGGTATTTAAATGTTTTCACAACCATCTCATTATCTAGAAATTATCTTTCTAATTCTTGTAATTAATTAAATAAGCTTTTCCGCATCTTGTAGAAATTACATGCAATTACTTTTTTAATGCAATACTTAACTCCATTAAAGCATTATACACCTACCAGTTTTCGCTTCCATGCAAACAAGAAACAATTTTATGAAGACGTAAAATCTGTGAAACCAATGCTTTTGAAATCTCGGATAGAATGCATAAAATGAAATCAGCAGTGGAAAGTAAAATAAAATTTTAATGGAGCTATATAACTGGTCTAATTTCCGAACGTCTGTCCGTTACCGCTAAATTGTTTTACAATACAAAATATGTCCAACATTAACATAACAAAACGAAAGCGTTAAAATTCGATCGATAATCAGACGACGATATAAATCACACGAATTATGTAACGGCGCGATCCGAGCGTTTTCTTTAATTTCCACTGAGACAGACAGCGTGACAGGGAGAGAGATAAAATGGAATGCATACAATAGAAAGAGATAAATATATTTAACGGCGTCAGGGACGGGGCTCACGCGCATCGCTCGGCTGAAAGCTCGCCGCTCGCGCCGTCTTCACTCTTCAGTCCTTTCTTGAGCTTTGACGTGTGTTGTTGTGTGTCAAGGCCTCAGCGTATCCTGAAAAAATACACGATTCAGAACTTGGTCGTGTTAAGTGACTCTCAGTGAATTTTTTGTTTACGTGACGTTTCATTTTGACGATATAGTGACTTGTAAGTGCGATTTTGCGCGGGATTCCTCTTCATTCTTTAGTCGGTAAGCGGATTTGTGTTATTTTAAGATATAATTAAATATAGAACGGCGGCTGTATGAAAATATAATTAGTTGAATATTTAAAATGATTCATGGTTAGCTAGAAACAGTTAGACGGTGTCGCCGGTTTGTGTTGAGAAACAGATGTTTGGGTAAATATCAGGTGCACGTTTTTATGAGCACGAAATTTGGCGGCAAAATTTTTCGCGGCAATCTTAGGTATCTTTTATAACACATAATATAATATAATTATTATATTATGATAAAAGATAAGGTATCGTCTATTCAAAATGTAAAATTATTGTTTTTATTTACATAAAGTTTTTTCTTTATTTATAATTAATACAAATGAATACTTATTCGTTATTTAGACCATTTTGCAAACGTAAAAAGTATGCTATGATATACATACATTGATGCTAAATAAAAAATTAAGTATAAATAATTAAATAACGCAATAGCATATTAATAACTTATGTACCTAAGTAGTAAAAAAAACTTCATCCATTTTACTATTTTAATTTTAAATATTATTAATTCTCTGATGATTTAAGTAGCTACATTATTACATAGACGAATACTTTAACAATAGGTATACTTAATATGAAAAAATCAGTTTAAAAAAAAATCTATCTTCACATACTAGTTACTACATAGGAAATAGTGTACTTACAAGACTACATAATGACATAAAATACCTATAAGGTACCCATACTTTATGCATAGAAGACATTCTCTAGTAAGCAAAGTCCATGTATGACCGACTACAAAGTAAATACCTACCTATACTTTATGTATTGAACAAGCTCTCTAGCAATGAATAGCCCTGTATGGTTGCAAGGCCAGAAGCTGGGCATCACCGGACCCTTAGCATTCATCCCGCGTAGCGTAACACGTGGCAAACAATATGTTTTGTAGCCATGGCACAGGGGAGGTGTGGAGTTGCTGTTGATACTACATTTACCTAGTTTATTTTTTTGAGATTTGTTTGAATGTTCTACCAATTGCATTCTGTGCTGTGGCACGCTGTGGTTAGACTATATGATAGGATACGATTCAAATAGTAAAATTACTATGAACTCATAGGTAACACACATTTTTTAAAGTGAAACTTTTATTACATCGTCTCAAACTTTTTGGTCTGTATAGCGCATGTCGCGTGACGCACGATACGAATACGATAATTTTTAGTTAAATGTCTATAGTGTGAAAAAAAGTTTCACTTTTACCGTGGTTTCATAAAACCACACAACATTTTTTTTCATACAAGGCATAGGTGTGTGCAATTGCATGTTTCTGTACTAAAAAGTATAAGAATGTTATTTTCATTGCCTATCTTATTTGACATTTGAAGAAAATATATTAGGTATACAATGTAAATCTTAAAGCATTTATACATAAATATTAAATATCAAATGAGCTATTAAGAACTGTAGATACTATAATAAATTAAAAAAAGACAAAATAATATTTTGACGGCGACTCCATTGCTTCTGTTCCTTACCTCCTGGAATGTAGTCCAAAAGCCAAAACACGTGGTAACCGCAAAAAATAGTCCCAAATGAAGATGTTCTAATGTTAAGCTATTTATTATCTGTTAACATAGGCTAGTGTTGAACAAATAGGTAATTAAATAGATATTTATATTATGTAAAAATCATATAAACTTTATATAATTATATTTATTCGTATCTTGTCTACATAATTATTTTGATTATTTCGAAAAACCATCCATGACACAGCGTAGATAATATTTTAGGACTTTTAAGTAGTTAAAATTGATTGAATCTTGTAATATATAATGCAATAACAAAATTATATTTGAAATTATTAAATATTGGAATTTTTTTTATTATAAATCCTTATTACTTTTATAGAAAAGAATCTACGAAAAGTTGATAGACATGAATGAAGGAGAAAAACACTCTTATAAAATTATATTTAGGTTAATCGTACTAAATTGAGTTTATGGTTAGTTTTACTCAGAATTTCAATGTTGTTTTTTAGTTTTTTAATTTCACTGCAGATATTTTAGTATCTCTTTGATCATTTTAACGAGCTACGCTGTTCATCATAATATAGTTATGATGATTTATTTCGAATATTACATACCAGAAACATTTGACTGACTGCAGTCTTTTTGAGGGTAGATGGTAAATTAAAGAATGTTTACACATGCATTTTCTTTAGAAGTAATTGTTGATAAAATCATATAAAACATTAAAGTTAGGAATATTCGCGATAATGAGGTCTCGCGAATCGCGAATTTTTCTATTTTTAAGATTTGTAATTGAACTTTTTACGTTTAAATCTTAAATTATATATGCGATCAAAAACATGAAATTATGTAAGATAGTACTGACCTGAAAACATAATGTGAATTATACCAACACGTCTGTATTCTGTAGGTAAAATGATCCGCCTATCAAAGGGATGAAAAAGTTAAATAATGGAAATTGAGCGTACACATTACACAAATAATAAAATAATACTCACACAATTTATTATTCACTAGGATAGACATAAGATATATAATCCAGTAATACCTTTTATACGAGAGAGATATAATTAATGGCGTAAGTATAATAAATAGGTAAATTCAAACCACATAAGTAAATATAAGATATTTCGTTTTTATTGAAAAAGAAGATTACGTCATCTTTAGATACTATAATCGCTAAAAACCCAAAGATTCCAAATTTTCATGTACAGTTAGCATTTTCCATACAATTATTTCGGCTATTTTTTACATTTAATTCCACATATCATTGTTAGCATATTATGTTTATGCTTGACGCATCTCATATAAGATACTCATAAAGTTTGCTGCCAAACCGCCGATGGTCCCAAATAATCGTCGACTATCGGAAGAGTTTATTTTAGCTGATCATGTCGTAAAACTACTGGTAAAAGCATTTTCGGGATTCTAGGGTTATAAGTGATTTCATGTATCATTTGTTTTATTTTTAACCGACTTCAAAAAAAGGAGGAGGTTATCAATTCGGCCGGTATGTTTTTTTTTTTTTTATGTATGTACACCGATTACTCCGAGGTTTCTGAACCGATTTACGTGATTCTTTTTTTGTTCGATGCGGGATGGTGTCGAATTGGTCCCATAAAAATTTTATTCGGATAGGCCCAGTAGTTTTTATTTTATGAGCATTTTTGTCTGTGCAAGTTTGAAGTCGGTTGTTTTTAACGCAGTTATTGACTTGTTATTAGATATGACTATTGTACTGTTCAATCATATTGTAATTTATAGTATGGAAATTATAAAGATAATGTCCGAATTTCGTCAGTTTGTGTAGGTTGTTTTTGAAAGCTCATTATCCGTCTATTATCAAAACTGTTTAACAATTTATGAGATAATTTGTTACAGCTTATAAGCAATATTTAAATTAATGAAATAGCTGTTTGATTTGATATACAAGCACTAGATTATTTCATATAGTTAATATATCTATCTTTTGTGTTTGAAGTGAACGCATGTTTATTATGACCGCAGTGCATCAAATATACATTTTAAAAGTTAATTATTTCTCACCACGTTGCACTTAAGTTTGAAGATAATAAAACAGTCAAATAATTACCTTATTTTCGACCGTTTTACAAGCATGGTTAGCTTACCTTTATACCTCTTTGAATATTAACGAAACAATTCATATGTGGAGTGTAAAGTTTTAGTAGTTTTTATTCCAGCGACGATTCTTCTACTCGTATTGCATAATAAATTGGTAATTTATGTATATTTTCAGCTTCAAATACTTCTATTGTAACGTCATCAAGCCCCTTCCGTGTTGTATTGACGAAAATATAATGTAATATCATAATATTATGTTTTATATAAAATATTTTATGTAAAAGTATTAGTTTGCTCTACGTTTTATTTAAGGCTTTTACATGCGCTAATAACCTTGAGCATACTTGACGGATCTCAAACCTCTCACCCTGCACCTTTTTTTTTCCTCGCATTTTGTATTTAAAAAGATACTAATCAGTGAAACAAAAAGTCTTCGTCAGGGACTGTTGTGTAACTGATAATTTATTAAACATAAAATTTTCAGAGCTCTAAGTCAGCAGGTTACGAAGTTTATAGAGTATTTGCGGAAAAATCTATGACCACGGCACATTTTTTTTCTAGAAATCTATTAACTTTGGAAAAAAGTCCTCGCGAGCAATTAAAGATCTAAGACCATCCTATTTTATACATTTTTTTCGGTATTGTGCTTTATGTTGTACCAGACTTTATAGAAGTTGAACAGCCTTAAGGACTTTTTAATTATTATTGTTGTGAAAATGTCATACCTATCTTATAATTGACTCTAGTTAAGTAGGTACCTATTAAATTTCTTAATATAAAATTTCTCCCAGATTGTGTAAGAAATTGTTTTTTTTTACATCTTTTTGTATTCATTAAACTCTCACGAAGAATCAGAGCTGCACTCAGCTCACTTTCAGAGCTTACAGAAAAGGAAAAACTGACTAACTTGGCAACAATTTTATTTTGATATAAATTGTCAATAAGTAGCTCTATCTAATTAATGGTAAATACTCAAGTTCAATAAATGATAATTTATTGTTTATTTATTTAGAACCTGTTATTGTTTATTCGGTCACAATTAAACTAGACATTCGACCTATTAATTAACTTGAACAAATATAGATTCAAAGATATAACGGCGTTTTAAAACGATCAGTAATTTGTTTAAACTATATAACGTTAGTTCTAAGTTCTAACAATTATAAACTAACAAATTAAATTAGAACATACATAATTTTCTTGTTATTAGGTAGGTACCTACATATAGTTGTATGTGTGTAACATAGAAAAAAGTTAAAGATTTTGAAGTGAAACTTCTTTAGGCGCGTTGAGAGTAAAATTTCAAGGTCGCGTCATTGCAATAGCGTTACGTTATAGAGTAAGACGACGATTTTGATATCTTTGAATCTTGCCAAAGAAGTTTCACTTCTGACACGTGTGCTCGTCACACACGCTCTTTTTGTGTTTTTTTTTAATTTGAATGTTCAAATCTTGGTTTCTGTGAGATTGAGAACAAAGTACAATAATTTCCGCCTGTCGCAGCCAGTGGCGTAGCTAAGGGGACTAGGGCCCTGGTGCATAGGGAAAGAATCGGGCCCTCCTCCCCTCTTTCCGCGTACTTTGAACTTATATTTGCCTTCAAAATTATTGATAAGAATAAGAATAGAAAACAGTAGGTAAGTGAACTTATCCCTAGTAACTAGGCTAAATCCATACGTCGTCTCTATTAGAATCTCCATGTGTTTAATAGAAGAAAAAGGGAATAAATAAACAACGACGCACATGACAATATAGAATATTTATTGTACAGATGAGATTAATTAATGAAAAAAACGATTTTTAACAGAATTCCCCTATAATTTCAATTTTTGCGAATTCGTCTATAATTTCACTCAAATCCAAGTTTGATGCCGCCTCATTTTCTATTGCAATTAACGATAAATGTCGGAGGCGATCTTGTCGAATGCTGTTTCTTAAATAATTTTTTATAATCTTCAGTTTACTGCAAGATCTTTCTACTGCCGCGGAAGTAACAGGAATTGTATGAAACAGTAGCATCACTGTATACACTTCCGTAAGGTCACATTCGAGCACGCCAAATTTTGTTATAATTTCTTTGCAAAGCTGGCGAATATTATTATCCATATACCCATCTATAGATATATCCATCCAACCATAATCATCTGTCGACCTATCGATAAAGCTATCGACAATCCTTCCGTAACTATTCAAATACACAAATACCAGTCATCATCCGTATGAATTGTTTTTTTTTATTAGAAAAAAATTTTTTTTGAAAGCTGAGGTTTGAGGGCCCCCTGAGCTCCGGGGCCCTGGTGCACTGCACCACCTGGCCATATGATAGCTACGCCACTGGTCGCAGCTTCCTCCGGACGGTGATAAGAATACTATCATTGCTTGTCACTTTCTATTGATTGACGCATCCAATATCCTTCATATTTATGATGTCCTAGTACTTCCAATTCCTTATGGACGTACTTTTTTATTTTTATATTCGAACAAATTTTCTAACACATGAAATATTTATGGTTGAGCACCTACCTAAAATCAGTATTTCATGATTATTTTAGTTTAGCGTTTATGTACCTATAGGAAAATAAATAAACAAATCTTCTATAGTAGGTACTAGGTAGGTACTTATTACCATTAGTAAAAATACAGTAAAAATCTTAAACTGGCTATAAATTTAAAAGAAAATGCACCCATAACGCAAAGGGTAATAAAGACAAAATACATTTAAGGCCGTGTACGCGGTCCGTGCGCTGTTTGGCTCAAATATGTGATTTTTCAAACCAGATTGTCCATCAACCACTTATCTTACAAACATATGAATTACTAATAATTTTAGGAAATTTTATTGTTTATATAGTTAGTTAAGAGTTTTTTTCAATTAATACAGTATTTGTGAATACCATCAAGATAACTGAGCCGATGATTACTTGATTTCACTTTTAGTGTCAATTTCGAAGCTAAAAATATCTGAAATTGCTGACAGATCTAACACACATTTTTTTTAACAAACTGCAAAAATCCTTATTAAAATAGTTAGTTAAAAGATTTTTTTATTTTGGACTCCTAACTTACGAAATTAAAATCCGAACAATGTGAATTTTTTTAGAAATTATAGTCGACAAAATGATTATTTTCACCAAGATATTTGACTTAGTTGAATATAATTTATACATATTGCAATAAAAGAACGTCTTACTTATAAGATTAAATTTAAAAAATCAACTAAGGTACCTCTATTATTTTTCTACAATTTTTTTTAAAGTACTATAAAACACAGCGCGCGACCCGATTAAAATCAGTCGGCAGCGAGCCTTCCCAGAGAGAGGACATGTTGCTCGGCGCTCTCCTGTGGACCTATGCTTTTCATAGTAAAAGGATAGCGCAAGCCGCGATCTATCGTAATAGATCGCGGAGATTTTGACTTGCGTTAAATTGAATAAGCGCTCTTAAATGCGTGTAAAATTGGAATCCAACATGGCCGCCATCAAATAGAGTGACCACAAATGGGACCGCTTCACGGTAATCATGGGACACTAATGTGACCACGCATCACGACATAGATAATATTCCCTTTTGTTCACTTGCTTTACATTTACCGACGTATATTATTCGTGAGTAACGAAATTTTAATCTCTAAGGATTTTCTAATTTGTTTGATACATGTTTGATAGTATCGTAATTGGTAGTTCTAAATGTTGACGCGTTGTGTGTGATATTAATTTGTCTTACAAAGATTAGAGAGAACAATCCATACTAATATTTTAAATGTGAAACTAAGTCTGTTTGTTACGCTTACAAACAAACAATTATATACTACTACTAAACCGATCTGAAAAGTACAGATATAGCTTGAAACCTGATAAAAGACATGGGGTTTTTCTTTTAAAAGGCGGGCAGTGCCGCGGACAGAAAGCCAGTTACTTATAAATTATAATGCTTAATTAAATTAAAAATAATCTGTTTAAGATACTTTCCATGAGATGTTTTTAAGTTTAATAAATCACAAAGAATTTAGAGAAAAAAACAAAATACTAAAGTGACACCTACATGATTTTGTTATATGGCGGAAAAGTCGTAAAGCTTGAAAGGTGCTTTCAATAAAGATAATTTTTAAGTGTTCTTTATTTATATACCTACTTATCAAAATAAAAATATATTACTGACATTACTAGAATAAGAAAGTAGTTTTTGGATGTTTGTATATTTGAAAAAATGAAATTACATAGTTAATAACTTACACGTTTTCAATAGGGAAATAAATAATAATCAAATAATCAATGAATAAAGGTATGTATATGTAACATTTAGTAAATTATGATATTTACGTATACGTAATATTATAATATTTGCATATTAGATACTATTATGACACTTATAGTAGTTTATTAGGATTAACATTATCTATGATCACAGATAATATAATATGCCACGTGACCAATATTAAAGCGAAACAAAACACGCTCGTTGTAATTCAATAAAACAAAAGCGGCCAGTGATTGTCTCAATCACATGAGAGGAACATTATCTTCGATTGTCTGACCGCTAGGGATGTACCGATGGTATCGATACTTTTATCCCGTACCGAGTGCGCACGATGATTATAATTTATCGAACTCTAACCAATAACAGCTAGTGGGTATCTTTTTGTAATTGAAAATGTATTGTTAATGATTGGAAAATGTCGAATAATTAAAAAAACGCATTTTTTTATTACAGTAAAACAAATACCTAGTAATTCTGAACATTTAATTATTATTAAATCAATTAAAAGTTTATTTGCAGTTTTGTATTAATTAGTATGTACCTACTATCTACCTTAAACAATACTAGCTTTCCACCCGCGGCATCGCCCGTGCAGTTAAAGAAAAACCCGCATAGTTCCAGTTCCCATGGGATTTCCGGAATAAAACCTATCCTATGTCCTTTCTCGGGTATCAAAATATCTCCATACCAAATTTCATGAAAATTGGTTCAATAGTTTAGGCGTGATTGAGTAACAGACAGACAGACAGAGTTACTTTCGCATTTATAATATTTGTATGGATATGATATTATTTTCTTTTCTATATAAATGTTATTATCAAAAATATATTTCATCAAAAAAACATCAATGTCATATGAGTACAACGTATTAAATTATGCCATCTCTTCATCCTATTGGAGACAAACTGTACGCTTGTCAAAACATAACACAACATGGACCCTAAGGTTAAGTGTTAGAGTTCAATTTGATTCGAATACCTTCTCAATTCAATACAGTAGTATAAATTGTAATAAATTTCAATTAATACGATGACAGGGTATTGTCTTACGAGATTTGGTAACGTTGTATCGTGCGAACTTTTTACAATGCCTTGAATTCGTTTATTATAACAAAAAGTATAGATATAGATATTATGTGCTTTATTCAATACTTACCTTTAATTTGTCGACTTGTAGTATTTTTTAAATATTGAGGTGTGTCCAGGATTAAAGCAGCTAAAAATATTAATAAATATTGCAAGCTTTCGTCGTAATTTGTACCTCCGTAAGGTACCTAAATCTTATCAAAATTGAACAAAAGCTGTAAATAAATATTGACAGTAAACAGTTTTAACAAGTAAAGTCACGTTCTATAGTATTGATATTGAAGAGTAATTTGCAAAATGTTATTCAAATGAAATTGGCGAAGAATAAAATAAAAATGTTATTTTACTGGTAATGTAGTATTTATTTAACTTTATTTCATACGCAAATACCTTACAAATGTATAGTTTACATTACAAATAACTGAAAATGAAGTAAATTTGTCCAGCAGCAAACTTTAATACTCATTGATGTTAAAAGTTACTCAATTAGGTCTTAATCTGTTAAACATCGCCTCAAAAAACACTACCAAAACACATCCCAATCAAAATTTCTTAACAGCCATTTCAACCATTAATTTACACTTAACCATATAAAAATATTTCGAAGCGAACTGTATCAATAGCTTCTGAAAAGTCCTTTTAAAATACCTAAGTGTAAAATGTTACCTAATTATACGGTTCACTGCTATTGTTTGTGTTGCGATTTATTATGATGGTGTTATGTAAAGTGCACGTGGTTCATAAGTATTGTATTTGAATGCGCTTCTTGTTTTATATTGACGCTCCTTGAATATTTTTGTAACGTAGTTAGTAGTAACACTCGTAAGTGACGTTGACATCTGAAGGTATTGGTCAAAGATCGGGTGCAAAAGATCGAGAGATAAAAGTTTAACGAAATTCCCTAAAAAAACTTGGTAAGACCATAGCACATATCATAGCACAGTATGTAATGCAGTTCATTTAGGGCTAGTAACATGTCATCTGCTTCAATGATATCTCAAATAAATGAAATATCATCCAAAAATACACATGACAAAGAAATTGAAAAAAGATGCAGAACTCTCTAAAGTAGCAAATTATGTTAAGCAACCTTCTTCAACACCTATCATTTGTATTCCATCCAACAAATCAATACAACTCATTTTAAAAGTAATGCCCTATAATCAAAACTTTTTATATGCGAAGTGCATCAGCATCTTACATCATTTCCATGCGCATTACACCCCGGGTTAAAAATCACATAACAATCCACTCGGATATGATAATGGCGAACGCTATGGATGCGATGGAATATTCAAATTTTACTTCATTTGCCGTTGAGTGAGCACGTTTAATATTTCTATACTGACATCAGAAATCATTCCCGCTTCCTCGTACGTGGAGTGCATTCTATCGACATCTGTCCTATTCGTACCTTCCTTAATTGGGAACGTGTGAAAGAGACGGTGAATGTTTGAAGAGCGTCTTATAGCAGTCAATCATCTATATTCGTGGTGGCTAGTGGAATATTATCGAAGCTTCCGGTTGTGTTAAGTCATTGACTTGAAAAAGGCTCATTGCTAGGAACATTTTTGACAAAGTAAATTCAAGTGATGATATTTTACTGTATAATCTTTTTTCATATCTTGAAATCTGTTAATCTGCTGCAGCAGAACGTGCGAAAATCGAAAATAAAACAATTAAATCGAAGTATTGTTTAAATGGGTCACTAAAGGTTCGCCTTGTGTCAATTATGCAAATAAATCCATTTAATTTACTTAAATAAGATCTGCATGGAAAAGATACCGTATTCTTATTCGATTTCTCCGCTAGTGGACACAATGGTAATTAAAAATTTTCTTCAACCAATTTGACAAAACTAAGATCGACCTATGAGTAATTTCTTTTTAAAATAGTGTGAATCCCGAGTACAAAATAAAACTTATTGCAATATTATTTCAAGATAAAGACAAAAAATATTATCAGAATTATTATAAAAAGTTGCACGTTACAAGTGGTCCAAGAATAGAACCCTGCGGAACTCCCGAAGTAACACGGCTTTGTATCGAAGGTATTTAACATGTGCAAAGACGATGAAGAACACCTTGTAAATATTAATCGCTCCCCATATAAGAGTGCGCCGTTAGTAACCGGTACCGAGCGTTTGCAGCATTGTTAATTGAATTTGTTAATTAAATGTCGTTTTAGTTATGTTTGTCTTGCTGGCTATCTAGGACCTTGTTTTGCACTCTTGTTGGTTTAATTTACTATACATAGTATTCAAATAATGTTAATGAATTCTTATCCTGATCGGGGGTAACGTTGTGAAAGGCTTAAGGGAAGTCCTTTTGTTTCCTTACGCGTCGTTACACATTTTAATTAATGAGTTAATTTTTAGATTCAGTTAATCGTCAAATTCTAATGAAGTTGCGGTTAATCTCGATGATTCCTTCATTAACATTAACGTCTTACTTGGTATTGTTCAGTCGGCTAACATAAATAAAGCTGGCGTTTGAATATAAAACGAAATTCAATGTAACGTGTACGAACTTTCACTGAATGAATAAAACGCCACACACGAGGTTTTAAAATTCGAGGCGCTATTCAGTAAACCGTTCGATTAACAAGAAAGAATTTTGTCACGACAAGATCCGAGAATTCATTACGAATGTGGGGAATGCTAATGCCTGTCACATTTGTGCTGGATTGACGGCGTGTTATTACGTTTTTGAGACCAGAATTGGGCCGCGTCTCGCATGTTTGTGGGAATTGGATCCTTGCCTGTCAGGCAACGGAAAATCTTAAAGCGAAGGGTAATTAAAGTGAATTTATTTGTTCAATTTCATCTGTTTGGACTTTTTAGTCTGTTGAATTTTTATGGCAATCCATTTCCATTTTTTATTCGTTTCTGTCTCTTTCCTTGCACGCTGACGCAGCGTGATGCATCCGACTCACAGTCTGTACTTTGTTACTATTTATTAAAAAAATATGAAATAATATAATATTAGTACCTATATGTTTAAAAACATTTATTTTTATCACATGTCCGTATAAAGTTTGAATAATTCAAAATTTTATGTCGCTTCCCATATTTCGCATTCGATATTATCACTTCTTCCTGTCGATTCGATGAAAATCAAAAAAAGGGAATTTATTAGGTGTTGCCGTATAAATAATTTCCAACGAGGTGTCGGACTTATCACCAGCTATTGTCCAATGAGATTTTATCTCAGTATTGTAATGTTTTGTCCCGGTATGGTCGTGAAATGAATCGGGAATAAGGCCGCCTTCTGAGAAATAGTTCTTTGTTAAAAAACGTAAGATCTGTGCGAGGGATGAATAGGTAAACAATATTTAATATCACGCTGTATCACATATTAATTCATTGGAGGAGCGTTTGAAATTACCGACTTTAATTATTGATACACCCAACTAAACTTGCATAATGCATACCTATAGAGAAAATTACTAAATTAAATTATTTTACAAAGTGTTAAAAATGTTTTATACCTAACATCAGACATAAAGGATCAAAACTAATTATTCTTTGAAAAATTTTATATGGTTTCAATTTCCAGAATTAAAATAAGAAGTTTATGTTAAATTTCGTCTGATCTATTTAATTTGTATGAATATAAATTATTCTAAACTATAAAAGTTTAACTATAAAATCCACCATGTACTTAGGTGCAGTAGTCCATCAGTTAAAAGTATTCGAGCACATAATAAAACGAATCACCTCAAGTGTGTCTATTCATAGCAATCTGAAGAGGTTTAGAAGTAAACATGAACTATCAAGTGAAGTAGCCGCATTTAACTAATCTATGCTGGTCCACCTACGTACGCCCCTATTGTTACGATTTTAGGGTCCCCTGGTCAATTATCTATTTTGTGTACACTTTGAGTACTAGTGGAGGTATATGGGTTAATTGTATTTTAGATATGTTGTGATCCTTGTTTTATAAAGGCTATATTTGTTTTATAACGTCAATGAAATCGATTTTTTGAACTAATACAAATATTCAAATTTTATTGAAATATTCTGTATGTTTTGTTCCTATTATGTTGTTTCTTTATCCTTTTAGCACTCTGTATAAAATAGAAAACTTATTTAATGAAGCCAATAAAAATTCCTTATTGGTACTAACTACCTATATCCGTTGGAAATAATGTAGGTATCTACAGAAAATACTTTACGATGACTTATTGCAACATGTAGAATACAGATGAATTATGTAGTAGATTGTTTTGTAGTAATTAAGGATGAATAAAGGACTATTAGCGCCATATAATCTTCCATGTATTATATAATGTTCACATAATTGTTTTAAATAACCTAAGATCCTGGTATAGACATTGGTGAAATACTTCTCTAGTTATTCTTTTCAATTACATATTTATTATTAATAGTTAATATTCTTTTAAGTAAGAACTAGTTAATTGATTGAGGTAATTAAATTGTTTTATATTTTCTATTCATAAATGTATAAAGTTATTTGACAATAGCATAGCGTAGTCAAAAGTGTGCAAATGTAATGCGCACTGCATTACATTTGATATGATTGATTAATTTCACTGCTTGAAAATATACTAGTATATATTTTATTGTTGTTAATGTTTTATCTAACTTCCCTACAGGAAACCTTACGCGTTTATGGCGCGAATACTAAAATAATCGTAGCATATTTCGAATATTATACGGAACCGCTGCATCTCCTTTAGTAACTAGGTAGTAACCTAATTTTTAATGTCTGGTTTAAAGAAAGCGTTTGGCTGATCCATTTCGCCTTTTGTTTTTAACACAAAGGATGTTATTGTTAACGATGTGTCTGTTAAATCTGGGCTTAGTCCCGTTTTATAATACGTAATTTCTTAACTAATAAATGGATTTTGTTTAAATTATGAAAAAGTAATGAGTGACTTTTATTAAATAAAATGTTTTTAAAATGCTTGTATAAGCTGTTTTAATCGAAAATATTGTACTTTAATTGGTTTTAAATTAAGTAAATGAGCATGTTATATTTCTGAATCTGGGTATACCTGAAGCCGTTGGTAAAGGACCAAAACAAAAATTTAATATTCTACTTTAAATTTACCAAAACTAATTTGATTTACAAGAAACTAGTTTAACCTGACATTTTGTTTGTAAAATAACCTCAAAGTGTAAGGATTTATGTTCAACACTTTTTGATTGCACTCAAATCTCTGTGATGTTGGCTATAAATTCATCTGATATATCCGCTTGGTGTTTATTTGTGTGTAACCAATACTTTAATATTTGCTATTATTTGGTTTAAATATTAAGAAGACTTTTGATCTGCTTTAAAAGTTGGTCTTGAAGACAAACTATGAAATATTCGTTTGGTTTCATTTAACATTACATTGGAACTTTTATTGTTAGCTTCTTGCCTAATATTCAAGTATGAATAAATGTATTATTATATTTTATTTATATTCAGATATTTTATTAGTGCATATAAACTGTCGTAATAACTCAGGCCCCGGAACCACAGACACAATAGAAAATCTATTGTGTCGTGGACCGATCGGGCCGCTTGGGGCTCAAAAACTTTTCATAAAATAAATTATTTCACAGCTTTCGCTGAAACCTTAAATGCAAATAACACATGGAACTTAGTAATTATCCGGGTGCCAAAGATTAAAAAGAATTTGACCCAAAGAGGTCTAAATTTCTATAGGGCCTCTTGCAATCAGATTAAAAAAAATCATATCAAACTAGCTACTGCTAGGTAGCGCTTAATAAATAGGTAGGTATATAGGTAGGTAGGTACCATACATTGATGTGTATACATATTATTATTTGTGTACATTTATGTCTGACAGACAAATTACGCACAATTTATGTGAGTGTAGACAGAATAACGGTTAAATAAACACATTTAATTCGTAATTAAGTCGACGCAAGTTAATTTTGTTCGCATTCATTAGTCTTGAGGTGTTGAAATAATTGCCGCGTGTGTATGTTTTATGGAATGAAAAAGGTTTTTTATGGTAGTAATAAGCTGATACAGAAATGGCAGTTTTTAGTCAGTCGATTTCAATAATGCCGTCGAAGTGAGTTCTGGCGAATTACAATAAAATATTATATTCTTTCTTAATATACTTTCGATTGAATATTTTACAGTTTCATTATATCAATATAATTTGCAAATATACTTCATATTTTTAAATAAACAACTCGTACACGTAACTATACAGTTACATGTTATCGATACAACGTACAACCCTATGATTTTATCAACACAGTTTGGCTCTGCCACAGAACTGCTGTATTTCGCAAAATTATTATCAATTTGCAAGAACAATTCACATCACGTAACGGGCACTACAATTGAATAAAGATTCGCCGCGGGTCACTATAGTGATGTCCACTTGTCGATAGCGAGGACATTTATCGATATTTATGTGACAGATTCGCAATTGCTTGTGTGCGATTTATTTATTTATTTTATTTGAATAAGAAAAAAAGTTTGTAGATAAAGATTGATTTCGAGATTTAGGTAGATGATAGTTCATAAAAATGAGAACACACAAAAACACAA
Organism: Colias croceus; assembly: GCF_905220415.1. NCBI lineage: Eukaryota > Metazoa > Arthropoda > Insecta > Lepidoptera > Pieridae > Colias > Colias croceus. The sequence goes on along the minus strand of NC_059556.1, from coordinate 7,432,156 downwards.
CAGCGAATCAGTATTCGACACAAAGATGGAAAAATATCTTTGTATCAATCATTTTCTTTTACCACCATGTTAAAGACATGTAAAAAAATCATAAACTATCTCGTATTAGTTCCCATGAAATACATCGTAAGTACATCACGTTATTTACACGAAAAAATAAACATTTACAAACCTTAAATAAAACAAGGTTATGTGAATCATCGCCGGTGTTACCCAGATTATATTGTTAAATATAGTCGATATTAAATATTATTTCGAACATCACTAGTAAATTTAGCGTTGATTTAAAAATTATTAACTTTGCGTATGGGGGGGATATTCTTTCCATAGTTTTGTATATAAACGTGTACGGAAGTTTTTTGTTACAATGATTTTATGGGGTTTCAATGGAGAATTAAATGTGTATTTATGTGTTTGTGGGAAATGGGGGTTTGTAGCGAATATTTTAGATAATAGTTTGTAATTGGAAGCAAGTTAAACGGTCAATTTGTAAAGCTCTTTGTTATTGTGTATCGTTTACAGAAATAGCATTGTTTATTAGCAAGGGTTGCAATGTATTTGATGCTGGACCGATACAAATCAAATTTTTGGTGGGTGTAGTTTCTACAATAAAGTCCAAACACTAATACAATATATATAAAGGCAAAATCGAAAAAAATATTTTATGAAATTGATCAAAATAATTTATAATTACAAAATAGTGAAAAATTAAGACAGCGTAGTAAACTGAAAGTATGTATTTGAATTTACTAAGTGTTTAGTGAAAAACTAAATATACACAGGGCTATTATCAGGTCATAACTCGGCAGTATTATTTGGGCTACGATTTTGCAGATCCCATGAACAGATTGAAAACAGCAGTTCGGTCGTTTGTTTACGCGAGTTACTTGCTACAGTGTTAGTCACTATTACACCTAATAGTTTAAAGCATTCACTGGTAGAGTAATAAGTGTACAATGATTCAGTTGCTTTACCAAAGCTAGTAATGGCCACAAATTTTAAGCTAGACAATTTTGGAAATATTTTTTTAGTTTTAATTTTGATAACCTTGTATGAAAAATAAGTTTATTTTAAATAAAATAAGTCCAGCGTGATTTCTCCTTTTACTCGGCTGAGTACATATATGACATTGAAATTGAGTTCCTAAATTGTATTTTGAAACTTATGCTATTCAAAATATGATGCAATTAAATTGGTAGAGATGGTATAATTGGAATATGTATCCCATTTAGTAATGTTCTTTACATTATCAAATCATAAACAAATCCGCTTCAGATGAATACAGTTAGTAACAGCATTACTTAGCTACTAGACGATGTAAACGAAGCACCATATTATATACAATACGAAAATAGCGTATTGCGTCCAAGATTTGACCGCGTACATAAAATTAGATGAAGATAATGCGACGTAGTTTTAATGTGACGGTAATGTATGTTTTAACCGGTTTTCCGCGATATTGTATGATATCGATATGTATCTATATTTTATATTAGGTACCTATAATATATATTTAAACTAGGTTTCCGCCCGCGGCTTCGCACGCGCAGTTAAAGAAAAACCCGCACAGTTCCCGTTCCCGTGGGATTTCCGGGATAGCGTCATTTTCCCGGGATAAAAAGTAGCCTATGTCCTTTCTCGGGTATCAAAATATCTACATACCAAATTTTATGAAAATTGGTTCAGTAGTTTAGGCGTGATTGATTACTTTCGCATTTATAATATTAGTATGAATGTACCTATTATAAAAATTACGCAGTAGGAAAGTCGCTTTCTCGTGTGTATTTTAGGGTGATCTTTCCACGTCTATCGTCACACATATCTTTTAGATGAAAATGTTTTGTTTACATGACTGTCTTATAATAGACCTTATTATATTTTATCAAGGATAAACTCAATATACACGTAAATCTATATTATATTATGAAGGTTAGAGTCATAGTGTAAATGTTCTGTTTTATGTTCAACGCAGAAGAAACCGCGGGTCAAAAACAATCTCAGGCTATGTAAATAACTACTAATCTTACTTATCAGTCATCTGATATATGCATTCGATTTACAATTCCTGTACAGCATGTGAATACTGAGTAATTTCAAAGAATGTTTTATATTTAGACGTAATGTTTCTACGTACGGATAACGTTTACTGAGATATCCATTAATTTCTTTTGAAACTAAATTATTCACATGTTCCTTATTGATTCTGTTCTGAAGACAATTTGGACGAATTCGATAAACAATACGTTTCTGCTGGGCAATTCCTTGGAAAACTATTGTTTGAATGGAAGTTTAAAATGAAAACGTCACGGATTTGTTTATTTTAGTGTTTATAAAACGTTCTAGAATTTAAACTACGTTTCTTGTATAAGATTTGGTTGGCAAATAATATAAAGTATAAAATATTTTGTATATCTAACGCTGACCGGAAAATTCTACAAATACTGGTTAGCCGAGGTTCATATAGACATCTACATCGATAATTAATGAATCGTTATTTTGAATATGTATTATGCTACTGGTACAAACGTAACTTTACATTTCTTTAAAAGATCTCACTTGAAAAATATTTTGAACAAACTCAACTCATTATCTACGACAATCTAAATGGTACACTAAGTTCAAAGTTATCAAGTAGCAATGTGTAGCACTCAAAAACACAAGCACTTTATTGAAGTACAACCCTTCTTAAATATAAATAAATCAATTGGTCTGTCCCGATGTCAATTATAGATTAATGGTTAGTGTTGTGCGTGGGTATTGTCGATACAATATGTGAAAAAACGAGTCATTTATTCATGCGGTTTGTTGTGGGTAAATAATTGTACCCATATATTAAATCAAATGTTATTAATGGTATTACCATTAGCCGGGCCGACCGGGAACTAATTTTAGTGAAAAATATATTGAAAGTATTTTTCGGAAATGCTATTATATAATAGTGTGTCATTTAATTTTTGCATTTGGAGTTTTGTAATAATAATACCAACAATTTTATTTCAACAGCAAGCGAATTTATTCATAATGTTTTTGGAATTAATTTGTTCCATGTTCATTTTCTCCAAAAAAAATGTGCATGCAAGTCTCGTTTCATTGATAAAATAAAAATAAAAAAATAGTTTTTATACGAAAGGACAGTTTCTCGTTAAAGCTGTAACATCAATATATCAATGCAAACATGAATGCGTGTTTTCGAGATAATATACGCATTGTTTATTCTCAAGAGATAAGACTACGGTCAAGGGCGGAATCGCAAGCTCAATGCAGTTTCTTGTTTTCGTATTATTTTTAGATTTACTGTAGGTATTTTGAATTTTACCTGCTTTAAATTATAAAGGAGAAAATCCATATAACTCAGGCCCCGGAACCACAGACACAATAGAAAATCTATTGTGTCTGGGACCGATAGGGCCGCTTGGGGATCAATGGGTTAATTAATAATACTAATTACTAATGATTAATAAACAATGTGTGTTAAGTTACATAATATATTTGGTAGTTGTTATGCATTAAATAATAATAAATAATTTAAAATATTACGGATATAACACCTGAACTGAATGTCTTTGAATTTTTTACTATTTATTTTTAAGATGCACCTAAGTATTGTATAAGATATAAGATGTTGTATCTACAGACTACACCCCGTTTTCCTCGATCAAATATCTCTTTTAAACTGAATTTTATAAATCCTATAAAAGGTCTACTATCTACACGTTGTAAATTAAATAAAAAAAAGTTTGATATATCAAATAAACAACGCATCCCAATTCGCGCGCATTTTATCAACTAGCATTAAAAACTAAAACTGCCGCATCCAACATACAAATACAAACGTTTTTTCGTCAAACAAAAAGGTGTGCAGGAAGTTTACAGCACGTGTTCATTGCACAGGATGTTGACTCGCTACGACTTGCGCTAGTTACTGGCTACAGTGGTTTATAAATGAACGCGTGTTTTGTGCTTTTGGATATGGTAGTTTATTTTGTGCAAAATTACACGCAAGTCGAGAATAACAAATTTGCAAATTTTGTCAATTTTATATTTGGATAGGCTTAAAATAATGTGGATTTCTTTTTCATAGTGTATATTTTTTTTAAATTGAATATAATTTTAGCTTAGTAATGGGTGCATACTGCATAACGCACATCTTAGTTGTTACTGTATACAAAATTACAAATTGAACATTATTTGCGATAAAAAATAGTAAGGTTAATACCAAACCGCAATAAGAATTACTACCTACACCTCTTCAATTGTATAATTTATTATTTAAATACGTTATTAGTATTCCAAATGCTACAAGGTATTAAAAAGAGCAATGTGATGACATTTTTATCAATGAAAAGGTATAAAAGGTGTAATTGAGGTTTTAGCGGTTTGTGGTTTTGTAATAATATATTATTGAGAATAATAAATTATAAATAATTCATTCCGACCACAAAAGTACATTCAACGTGTGATATAAGTGCAAATGATAATAATTTATTATGTTACTTAATTGTTCTAACCTTGCAAGGTTACGCTTGTAACCTTGCATCTTTACTTATAAAATAGTTTTTTGTGCGGCCTATTTCTGTGTACCTATCTACCAGCTTTAAGCAACATCTAAATATTATGTAATATGAATCAATTAGTATTTCTCGTATTAAATACCTTCCGAAAATTACACTCAGCCTAAATCATGCTGATATAACTACATAGATATACCTATCTTAATAAAAATTAAGAGACCAAATTATTAGAATAGTCGAATGAAAGAATATCTATGGTAGACATAATAATTACTTTAGCAACTGTAGAACCTCACAAAGTACATCATCACAGTATGAAATAATTAAATTAAATTAATTTATAATTAAAATGAAAACTTCAAACACCCTCTATGAGGAACAGCTCAGGAATATTAAAATAAAAACAGCCACGCCCGCCATCTGGCGGCGCGTCGGAACAACTACTTTGTTATATAATTATTGTTTATTTTACTTGCACCAATGTTCTGCGTTATGCATACAATAAAAACCAATGAACGAACTGAAGTTGATAAAAAAGTGGGGATTTTTTAGTGAGTAGAGAAACTAAACCTGATTTTGCTTGGCAGTTTTTAGTCTCTCAAAATTTTGGGAAAAAAGTTTGAAATTTTCTCGACTTTATTCTATTAACAACTTTAACAGTCAAGTCGAATATTTCATAAAATGCTCATTTTGGAAGCATGTGCAATAACTAAAAAGGAAAAATTATACGAAAAATATATAAAATTCCTCTTTCTATCACATTTCTATACTACTAAAACGTGCTATAATTCACAGATGTAGGTACTAATCGAATTAGCTTTTAACCTTTCACCCACAGAATATTTCAAACACAATATATTTCTCTATTAATAAAGGGCTATCACCGCCCTTGTACCCAATTATTTACACTTCATTTATTTATACCACATATTATAAAACACGGCACGAAAATAAATCAACTGAAAACGAATCGTTGAAAGTTCTATTTCCATTCGAGGGTAAAACAATAAAAAAGCAATGTTACCCTCAAATTCCTGGGCCATATTTAAATGGTAACCCTTCCTCGCTATGATATATGATTTTACGGCACGTGTGAACTGTAACATTGAACAGATTTTAAACTTCAAGTATCAAGCTTTGGTACTGTTACATTCATCTCATGACGATGAGAATTACTATCTTTTACCATAGATAATATGCTTTTAGCAACGGTTATTTCAAACTAACGCTAGAATATCGTAGAAAATATTATTATAGTTAATTGGATTTCATTAGATACCGTGTTTATAGTGTTTTTATAACAATATAAAAAAGTTACGAGCGAAATACCTGCGGAGTGAATGTATCTTAGCTTTAGAAGAAAAGCCTAGCTACGCAGTTAAGATTGGTTTTTCTCTGCTTTAGAGTAATATTTTTCTTAAAATTACAAAATAATACGAAAGTATATGAAAAAAGTTGAATGTATTATTTGAATAAGACCAACGGTAGATAAACCTACCCAAACTCTAAAGGGTTTCTAATTACGTACTTTTAACTGTAAAACCTTCAGCATGCCACACGTGTTGTGACTAATCCAAAATACATCATTTAATCAACCCCTTGTATGTCACTGTATCAAATGCAGCGTTATTTTATACTCTGTTTATTTAATGCTTAATTTTATACGGTGCCAATGAACTCCGGACCAGAGATTATATTTAAAATTATCCGAATGCAGAAAATGCATTAAAAATTTCCTCACAACGTCACGTACTTTTGAATCTGTCCCATTTAATGATGCACGCAATTTTATATCTTAATCAGATGAGTTTTAAGTCAAAATCATGTGAATGCGGAATCAAAATGTGTTGTGGTCATCATTAAAAATAAATACTTTAAATAACAGTTTTTTAACTGCTCGCTGGATTTAGTCGATCGTTGATGGAACATTTAGAAGTTCAGGAATCTCTGGTTATTCTGGTACTATTATCGTAATACCTACGTTTTATTGGATCATCGCTTTTGTTACTGTTGCTAATCTACGCTTCTGTTTCTACTACTTTCATAAACTGGATAGTGGAAAAGGAACGTTAGCTTATAAGCATGAGATCAGATTTATCGACGATGGAATTAGGAAAGGAAAGATTGATAAATTGCTTAACGCTTATGCACTTCATATGCGTAAAGGAAGAACTTGAAATTTACCAGTAAATTATGTACCTCAAGCCAGAAATAAAGGGATTGCGTTTTGACGGTTATTGCATTTCACGCACCCCGTATATCAGTGCTTACTGTTTTATGTCCGTTACGTTTTGAATTTTATTGCCTGGGTAAGTAGGTCTATTTTTGGACATTCACCAGATGGTCGGTAACATTGTTGCAAAACATATTTCTTAGTAGCTAACAACATATTATGACTTATTGTCTACGTTCATTTGCAGCACTCAATTTAGAAACTAATTATTCCAAGGATACAACTAATTATAGCTTCAGAGTTGAAGTAAATCCAGGATTTTAGGTAAGAATTAAATGCTACAAGCATTTGAACAATTTAGGGCCACTTGCAGCAATACTTTAAATCGAGATTTACTGAAACAAAAACTCGATTTAGGTCTACATCTGATTTAACGTCTTGCTCATTATGATTTAGCTTAAAATCTCGATTTAAATTGGCGTCAAAGTTAAACCGGCGTGTAGGTCGGTTTATAGTTGTTAAATCTCGATTTTATTGACAGATAACGTTATTGTAGATTTGTTCTTTCTTTTATTACGTGAAAATGGATTTATTAGCTTTAACAGTGGCGTACAATGATAATGATTTGTTATCAGACGATGACGAGCTAATCGTGCAATATTTAGAAACCCCGTTTTTCTCTCGAAGAGTCTATAATGGAAGTGATTTATATAGCACGTTACGAGATGACGAATTCTTGAAAAGATTCCGGTTAAGTAAACGCAGTGCAACATTCCTGCTTGATAAAATTATTCATAATTTTCCAAATACTTTCAACAGGTAAGCTGTGAATAAACATGTACCTACTAGACTAGAATCCATCCGCCTTCAACTAACCTAAATAAAATGTATGGGTAAAAATACTATTAATACCTAAAAATACCAAACGACACTCGAACCCAAACTTCATTTTATTTTTTCAGAAATGCTGTATCCCCAATGAACCAGCTTCTATGCACCCTGAGATATTATGCTACTGGTAGTCAATTAACAGCTTGTGGAGATGTTATTGGAGCTCATGAGTCCACTGCCTGTAGAATATTGCATCGAGTAACACATGCAATTGCTTCTTTATATTCAGAGTTTATTAAAATGCCTGTTACTGTTGATGAACAAAACAATGTTGTGGCAAAGTTTTATGATATAGCAAAATTTCCCCGTTGTATTGGTGCTATAGATTGTACACATATAAAAATTTTATCTCCGGGTATGTTGAAATATCTTTGTTCTGTTTTTGTTTGCATGTCTATAAATATTAAATATCCAGATTATATAATATGTAACATGTTCTCTTATCAACAGGTGGTGATTATGCTGAAATTTATAGGAATCGAAAGGGCTATTTTTCCATTAATACCCAGTGCATATGCTCGGCTAATTTACTTTTCCTAGATGTAGTGGCTCGTTGGCATGGTTCAGTACACGATGCTAACATTTGGGACAACTGTGCACAAAAGAGAAACTTTGTTCAAGTAGGTATTTTCATCCAATATTAAAAAATTAAGTGAAATATATCTGCACTATCTGGCACCACTCTCTTATTATAACATTACTTACCTAATGTATGTCAGAAATTAACATTAATAAATATTAAATACTATTGAAGTAAATTTTTATTATTCATCTAAGGAAAGTACTACAAACTGAATTTCACACGCAATTTTAAATGCTGTTACTTACTACTTTTCAGGGAGTTTACAATGAAAAATTATTGGTTGGGGATAGTGGTTATTCTCAGACCAGATACATGATGACACCACTGCCTGAAAATACACCTAGTACAAGAGGTGAAAAATTATACCAGGAGTCTCAAATAAGAACTCGAAATGTAATAGAGAGAACGTTTGGTATTTGGAAGAGAAGATTCCCTATTCTTTCAAAAGGAATAAATGTTAAATTACGAAGAGTGCCAGGTAAAACTATTTCCATACCTTAGCGGGTTGCAGACCAAGAGCTAAAATCAAATCAGCTTGGTTTGCTTAGCCGAGTTCTATACATTTGTAATTGCAGTCTGCTGCATCTATGTTACCTTGCTATACATTTTTTGACCTTTATTTATAAAATATCTCACTTATCATTTTACAGGTATCATTGTTGCTACTGCAGTTCTACATAATATTGCAATTTTACAAAAGGATTCAGAACCACCTACAGATGAAGATATACCACATATACATGATATACCAATAGCAATACCAACAAACTCCAGAACTTTGTCCAGAAGTATAGCCGGCAACATTGAACGAACATTATTAATTAATGAATATTTTGCAAGATTATAATTAGATGGATAAATACAAAACAAAATAAAAAATAAATAAATTCATTGTTTTTTATTTAATTCTAATGCATATTTTTCTTTGAGATATTCCAGCTCCATTTTATTTTTTTTCTCTTCAAATTGCAGTTTTTCTTGAGCTAATTTAATTAATATCTTCTGATGTTCAATTTGAAGTTCAGCCAGTTCTTTTTGGGCTTTCACCAGGTCCTTCTTATCCTCTGCTAACTCTTTGAAAGAATGAGATACGTTTTGCTTCTTTCCTGTAAAGTTAAAAAGACTTGTGAAAATTGTTAACAAACCACTCTCATAGAAAAACTGTCTTTAATGAGTGTTATGAAAATAATTACTCTGTAATTTTACCTTTTCTCAATGACTCCAGACTTGGGTCTACCTTCCTTTTCATAATATTTAACCTTTTTTTGTCATCATTGCCTGAAATAATATTACATATTGTTAAATTCTTTTAAAATGATGTCTGTATTCAATTCACTTAATGTATGGGTGCTAAGATTATTTGCACACTGCAAATCTATTCATCAGGGTTGATGCAGTGATAATATCAAAGAACCTTACCATTTTCTACCTGTGGTGAGTCAACTACTATCATATCTATCGGTTGCATCTCTGTATTAATGGATGCTGACTCTTGCTGCTCCTTCATAAACTCTGCATCTCCGTCATAAATAGTGTATAGCCCTTCCAGTGAGGGTCCAATTATTGTTTTGACCTTTTCAATTACAGGGTCACGGCTACCAGATGACTCTGGAGGTGGACCTCCTCCTGTAAACAACATCTTTTTGAAATTATCTGTCAACAAACAAAGCAGTATGCATCACTGCTAACAGTATTCTGAACACTTACCTGTACGATTAATTTCTTTTTTATGTAAAGCTTCTTCTCTTTTTGCATCCTTTACCAACTCCTCGAATGTATTTTTACAGTCTAAACTGCTTGCTTCTGTTGCCTGTGCAACCTGGTTCCAGTCCTGCCCATACTCTTCCACTGCATTGAGTAGCAAAGGTGCTAAAAAAATAATAGATTAATTTTAAATTGTTTATTTTTTAAGTGTATTATGGAATTAATTGGTAGGTACAACTAATGAATATCTTACCTCTGATAGCCATTTTTTCATTAGAGTGCATCTTTTTCACTTTAACTTTTTGGTTTTTGTAACAAGACAACAGTTTGTCTGCCGTTCTGGGGGAGAAATTAGTTTGGGAGTTGTACTCAGCAGTTAACCTTTGCCAAGCCATTTGCTTGTCTTTTGCTGTAGCCCCATCTGTTCTTTTATTTTCTATTATGGGGTATTTTTCTACTAGCTTTAAAAGATGCATTATTTCCGCAGTAGAAAAATTAGGTCCCCTGGATTTCTTCATCATATTGTTCATACTACAGCACAATTTGATATATGTATTTAAAAATAACACGCACACCGCACAATCGCAAACAAACTCGGAAACACAACACAGAATAACGGGAACGTTAAAACTTAAAACAAAACTGACACTGACAAGTGACAGGAAGCACGTTTTTTTGTACACGAAATCACGCTTGACATAACAACGGAACGTAAGGAATGAATGGTGAGTGAATGATGGGCTTAATCTTGATTTAGTTAAATCGAACGTAATTTTAGGACGTGCAAGACAACACCGATGAGATTTAAGTTAAACCGGGTTTAAGAACTAAATCTAGTTTTAATAGAATCAAGATTTTAAAAATTTTGCTGCAAGTGGCCCTTAGGCACAGCAAAACCTTTTTACATCGCAGACGATCTAAATTACGGCGCAAATATTCTATGAATTTCTACAGAAATAACTGCTCACAAAGCGGGTATGTGTATGAGGACAAAAAGGGTTCAAATAGCATGTTTCATTGTTTCAGAGGCTAATGGATCCCAACAAGACGAGTTGAGCTTCTGAGTGAAACATGAAGCGCGCCGCCATTGCGTTTTGGCGCGAACTGCCTATCGCTGTCACTTTGACGTTTGCCATTTTGGCAGGCGTTTCAGCCAGGGACATCGTTTTGGGTAAGTTTAAAAAGCATTTGCATATTTGCATGTTTCTATAATTTTTAATCTATATTTTATAGTTTAAAATTAGAAATTTTTAGTACTTAATTAGAATTTACTTTCTGATGTTTAATGTTTTAAAAATTTGTGATGTTTTAACGCTAAGTGGTGTTCAATTCCTAGGGTTAATAATAAAAATAAATGTAAAATTAAATTTCAACATGCTGTCATAACGAAACAATACAATAATTTGACAGTAATTGCGGTTGAAATTTTTCCAAAAACTCATCTGTATTCATATACAGCAGTTATTAAACATGCATCAACGATAATAACCGGATATAGACGTTATTGTTAGGAAGTGCTAAATCATACAAAAAGATCTGGTCGCCATTTTTAAAAATCACTAGTAAAACCAAAAAACAATGCTAACAATGGACCAAAACACTCATTGAATTTTTATTAACATTAACAATATCAATTGGGTGAATTAAATATTCTTCTAACATCCGTCTTTGATATATTAACAAAAATTTAAAGTCACGCAAAGAATTTAAAGTTTAACGTTACGATCTGCATACAAATGTCAAATCCATTTTTGAACGATGATTTTGGCATTGGAAATGGTTACGTGTGTTTGATTGTATTTGATTGTACCCTGAGTTGCAGTATGAAAATATTGCATAATAATATTTATGCAAATGCGATTGTATGCAAAATGCAACTTTCTTTACTCCGTTGCCGTGGATAGAGTTTTACGACCGAATCGTGACGGTTAAATTGAAACATAGCTAGAATTTAAACAAACATTCTTTATGTCTTCATCAATTCTAATTTCTATATTCAAAAATGTTCTATCACAGACTAAATATTTAAATAACGTTCATTAACTTTTTTCGTCATAAGGTTAAAAAAAAATCAAATTCGAAATTCAAATGATAATGGCCATAAACAAAAATCTCACAGCGGAAAATGTAATTACGTCACGGGCGCAATCGATTGTCGCATGTTCACCCTCTCATTTGGTCCTCATTAGGGCCCGGATGCATAGACAATTATATAAATGACCAATCTAACGTGGCCTTTAGTTTTCCTTCACGACGTACATATCCTTCGCTTTGATCGGAAGGGTGGGGGTCTATTCTCATTGGTCGTTACCGGACGTCATATTTATAATTTACATTGCTTGGTCCAATCAGCTTGGTTTATGTAAATTAACTTATGACATGTAAATTGTAATTTACTTAGATGTGGATTATTATAGCTATTAGTGTTTCATGAAAGGCTTTTAGATATTCATGATAATTATTTATTATTTGTATAAAATGTAATATAAATTAACAGACGATAAAATCTATAATATGTATGTGTAGGTACCTATGTAAAATGTGTATGTCTATAATCTATATTAGTATATTATGTAGTTACGGATCAGTTATTATGCGATATCAAGAAGATTATTGTTTGTTTTTATCTACATTTTTTAATCGATACAATTACCAAAAATATATCAAATCATTTTAAAAACATAGATTAGCTATGGGTCGTCACTAATCACTATTGATAGATAGATGGTTTGATGGTGTTGTTATCCTAAAAAAAAATCTTGCTATTACTTTGTATTTACAGTATTTTTTGAAAATACAAAAACCCCTAAATAAAAGAAACTATATTCCTTACTCATAATATGCTATTTCAAGATCCCCCGCAAGTTGTGTGGCATTAACTTATTTTCGTTTTACGATTCTGTGACATTAACGAGAGCTCAACAAATACTCTTTATCAAAAGTCGGTAAACATTTGCAGTGATGGCAATGTGCGAGTCATCTCGATTCGACCCTAAACAAATATGTTCTGATAAGCGTGGGTTTTTGCGAATTTGTCAATATGTATGTGGGTACTTGGTAAACATCTTGTGATAAGAATTTAGAGAGAGAAACCTTATATATATAGTGTGGGGAGCACAGTCTTAATGTATGTTGTGGTGGGGAGGTACGATGCCAGGAGGAAACTACATCATGCACATCCTATAAATTGCAATTTAAATCTCCACAATTAAAAGTAAAATATTGATAGATTTTTAGAAAGATTCTTAAACACTATCCTTATTGTATAAAAGTCGGTTTATATTACGAATTATCAGAAAGATTACGTTGTTTACTATTCACAGAAAAGCGAGGCATAAGATACAAAACAGGTGTTATTAATTCGCCAGTGCTAGAAATAACATTACTATTTGCTATCTTCAAATCTTTCCTCTTATATAATCATTATATATTGCTGCTAGCAAAGGGACTAGAATTATTTTTTAACAAAAAACTGAACAGGTTACAAATTGTCAGAACTAAACGAAATTGAAATGTGACCACATGTGAGCCGTCTTTCAAACGAAAAAAAAAATCATAATCCGTTCATCCAGTTGAAAGTTCTGACTTCTGAGGTAACAAAATCTTCATATAACAACATAATATGTTATAGATTTTATCCTGAATATTACTTTTAAAAATATAGTCGAATTATCCTCCTCCTTTTTTGAAGTCGTTGAAAATAGGATGAACGCAATAAAAACGAACTGCGATTCTACACAACCGGCCAATTGAGGTAGTTAATAAATCACAGCTATTCGCGACCATTAACTTGTTGTGGGCAGAATTAGGTGGACAGCTAGTTTCTAGGTACAATCACTGCAAAATAAGACAACTAAAAAAATTGAACAAAAGTATCTAGTCCATTGAAAACTACATTTGGGGTTGCGTTTTTTAGAGGGCGCAATTTTATTTTTTTGATTGGGGGTCAGTGTGAAGCTATCACCAAGTTTGTGGGGTCGCCACCCTTGTCCCACGGCCGCCATCTTGAAAATAGCGGTGACTGGTGAAATGGTTTTCAACTAGTAAAGTAATTACTTATTAACAAAATATATCAATTGCCAAACAAACGCTACATAATAATATATCCATTATTATTTCCATGATATTTTCTATCCGGCTTATCGAAGCTTTACTATTATTTGTACATAGCTTTACATCTGTTTTAGCGGCAATTCTTATTCAAGACTGTCTCACAATATCCTATCATAATATGATTATGGTAACGTCTCTATTAGGATGTTAACGTAAGCTATAATTTACTTGACATTGGGTAATATTCATAGAACATTTGTAAGCTTTAAGCTTGTTGTACACGAGCGTTCAGGTAATCATTTTATTTACATAGACATTTGAATATATTTGTTGCATTAAACACTGATTATTTATATTGTTATTGCATATTCTTATTGTTAAACTTGAATCTATATAAATATAACTATAAGTAAGCTTTCGTGCCGATAATTTTGTTTCCTTTTTCGACTCAATTGCTAATGTACTAGATATCGAATTATCAATTGTGATAATATTTCACGCTATGATTTTATAAGCAATCTGAAAACATTGAACATACATTTAAATAATTAGACTAATCTACTTTCTTTTTTAATATTTGCACACCCAATCAATGGGTAGAACGTATTAGCCACATAATATTGTAATTAAAACATCTTTAATTTGTAACTACAGTCTACATTCTTGCAAATAAATATAATTTGAATTTAATAAGTACATGTTTCTTTAGGTAGTAGGTATCACCTATCTAGATATTTTTGCCATTCTATCGATCATCTTTCTGTGTCTTTGTGTATTACTTGCATCGCATAAAACGCAGCGTTCACGCGCTCGTGCAGAATACAAATCAGTCGCGCTCCAACCAGCAGATGGGGAGGACGTCACGATGGGATCATCACGATCTCAACATATTGCACATGCAAACTACGTACCGATCCCAGATATATTCCATAGGATGCACTCTGGCCCTATAAAGGACACCGACTTCCGTTGATATGATGGCTATTCAATTCTAATGGTTATGTTAATCCGTTTTCAGTTTTCATTAGAAATCCATAGTACGTGATTTAGATGGAGCAATATGTTTAAAAAATACTTTTTCTATACACGTGGGAGTATTCTTAATTCTCTATAATCCGGGTATGTTGGCGTACGTGAATAAAATATATTATTTTGTAAGACGATTCAAAATAAGACACCCCTTTTTCATACTAAAATTCACCAGTCATAATCACGCTATAAAAATCAACATTAAATCACCTGCGACCATATATCTGTCATTGTATTGTTTAAAAACGAATGGTTGTAAAACTAATGTCATTTTACAACCTAATCCTTTGACACCCAATTACCCTACCGCATTTAATTGTTATTCCAAGAAACACGCAGTTAAATTCTAGTTATAGGGCATCAAAATCTTAGTGAAATGAGAAAAACAGATTCCGCGATGAGTAAGAGTATATAAGGGTGGACTTAAACGGTCGTAAAAAATTTACAGCTGATAGAAAAATAAATAGCTTCGGCGTGCTCAGTATAAGAGTTGTACAATAAAAAGTTTATATCTGGTAGGAAAATAGAGTAGATGGTCAATGTTACGCATGTTACCACGTGTAAACGAGGTGGAGATTTATTAGGCATCGTACTTCTAGTTTTTCTAGGCTATTTCGCAATAATACGAAATTTGGAGGTTATTTTTAAATACTCGTGGGTGAATATTATTTGCAATTATACAATGTTTCAATGGTAAAGGTTATTGGAAAAATGTTTCAACTTTCCTGATTGAAGACAGAGTTGTGACGCATATTTATGTGAAATCAACTTATGTTCTGAAAAATTCTTGAAATTAAGCATTTGAAATAAAGCCTAAAGGAATGGTAAAGAAAACCACAATAAAAACAATTTTCACAGCAAATCTCTGTACAAGAAAATGATGCATCGCCCAACCGATCGCATAATTCAAATCGATGTTTGTTTTCAAACAAATTCATCAAGTCACGCCCGATTTAGTATATGCCCTTGTGTATGCCATAAATTAGAATTATTTTCTCTCATTTACATGTAAATACAAACAGAGAAACATGATTTACACAACATAGGGTACAATATGTTCTCTTGATCGTTGTAAAATCGGTTTTCATGGCTTTGTGTGAAAATGATCATTCTTTGAGCTTTGTATATGGCTTTAGGATCCCCTAATCTCTGCAGACAAACAGAAGAAGAAATAAGTTGTGGAATGTAATATATTCGAATGCCAACACTTCCATTGTTTAAACTGTCTATGGATAGTTTTCTTGGTATAAGAACTTTGCCATTAAATTCAGTTAAAGTAATGATCAATTTTTACAAAATTTTGGAGAAACAAAAACATCTTGTAATATTATGTTTATGTGACAGCAAAGTTCTTTCAAAGTAAACATATACTTTGAAATGTAAACCAAGATTAAAGAAGCTATTAGTCAATAAAGCTTGTTTGGTAGTTGTGAGTTGTGACTTCAGAAGACAAATGTTATCATGGGCCGGATCGGACTACAGATTATAATTCATTCCTATATGAAGAAGCAATAAATACTTGAAATTGTCCAGTCATGTGGCTCCTGGTTCATGATTAATGTTGCGAGTACAAAATACTCCGAAGTCATATTAATGATTAATATTTTATAGCTGGGTAAATTTTATTTGGTAAATATTGATTCGTAGAGTATGTGTAGATTTTTGAGTAATCCCTAGGTAATTTGGTTGATTATGTAACGTAGAAAATGGGATAAGGTTTTTATAGATTTTTTGTTGTAGGTATTAAAAGACAGATAATAATAATCAATTCATACTATGAAGACTGCGCTAGCTTAAGGAAATGTCTATTTTTATTGCATTTATTAAAATTTACTTATTAAACTGTTTACATCTCTAAATCTATTTCCATTATCAATTATAATAATATGTGTTTATGTCAATATTTCCACGTTTATTCCAATAATTCTTTACTTTAGAGGCATGATAAGCTTGAACAAATATGCAAGCGCAAACATTTAAGTATTAATAGAACAGTGTTAAATATCATCCGGACATATTTCAAAACAGCTGCTCATTGCATTTTCAGGCACCTGCCAATAATTTGTTTAATGCACGTTCGTTTTACACAAAATTATATGGAATTAGACAAATTGACTATTGAGTGAAAGACTGGTAAATTCACGATATGATCAGATATTAAATTAATAATTTACCTGAGCTGTCTTATAATATTTTATAATGTCTGTTCTTGTACTAACTTCGTCAGTACAAAATAGAAGAATAGGCACGTGATTCTTTTCCTTCTTTTTTAACGTCTTTGATATTCTTTACCTACTTTTTCATCTATAGTCATATCATATACCATATCTTCACCAGCAATCATGAAGATTCTTACAAAGTGCGTCTATGATTCCTGTATTCATTTTCTTCTACACCACATTTACAAAGTCTACAACCATCGTTACATTCTCTAAATAGACGTCATCCAATTTACTTAGATATTTCAATTCTGACGAATATCTTTGTCTTCCATTTCTCACATAACCTAATGATGTATGGCTTTCATTACTCATTTATATTCTAGTTATAATTCAACGGAGCGAAGTTATAACGTCATCAGATAATGCAATGAGCTTGCAGTCGTCAAATATAGGTAAATTATTGCGACGTATATTTAACATCACATATTTCATGTGACGTGGCTGCTTTCATGTGCACATTCCCTAGCTTCAAGCGTGTTTTGTGGTAGGTAATAGTTATGCGTAATGTTATTTTGAAGAGATACAAAAAATCATTTTAGTATGATTATTGGTTAATATAAGTTTTGTAAAATAGTAATAATATGAGAATTGTTATTACAGCCTGTTGTTGTCTTACTGTAAAAAAATTCCATACATTTCGCTTCTTTTTTATCAAAAAATGCCCAAAAAGGTTACCCGAAATGTCAGTGAAATTTTAATTAGTCTTCCTTTGTTGTGTGTGAATGCTAATACAACTGCTAATACATTTTCAACCTCCATACACTTTTAAATAGCGCTTCTACAAAATAGAAAACGAGATCAAAATATAAGTTGCATAGTTCCATAGAATGTTCAAAGACGATGTCATTGATATACGTCCAACGGGCAGCTGCCCGCGGTAAATATTTGCTATGCCGTGATTCAGTTCATTAAACTTGTTGCTATTTGAGACTACAGGGATATCCTCAAATTAACTGTTCTGGTAACATCCACAATCTGACTAGTATTGAGTTTAGAATTAGTTGTGTGTAAAGATAGGCCAAATGTGTTAGACCTACGAGTGCTTTGGAGACTGTACTGTAGTAGCCCTGATAAATTTTTTGAACAATAAGATGATATTAATAAAAGATCTGGTTAACCCGATTTAGCAATTATCGTAAAATGGGTTCCTATTATTATTACATACTCTAGAAATTTTAAAAAGTAAATAAAAAGTTGATTTATTTCTATTCAAGAATAACGTTTTTGGAATAGAATGATTTACAAGCTGAGCAACCTATTTCTATTTTGTTCTATGGTAAGTAGTTACCTACGGCTGACATAGAAACTATTGCATGTATAATCATTTAATAATGTCGAAAGCCGTGTCAATAATATTGTAAATAATTAAATTTTACAAACTTAGGATCATCAAAGGGCAAAAAATTTCCTCGAAAACTTTTCCATCTCGCGTTAAATGGGTAACCTAAAGACCATTAGCAATGGGCCGAGCTATGTCAACGCTGGCCAAAGAAGATGATAAATTATTCAGCCAATATCATTCTACAGGAATATCAACTTTATTATCATTGTTAGACGGACGAAATTTGCCTGTTAGCATTTCTTTCATGGTATTCTTACAGGCACATGGTGTCTCCGAGTTCATTTTACAGTCTGTTGCTATTCTAGGAATATTCCACCATATTTTGATGTATTTTCGGCACAGGTGACCAGATGTCGAAGGTGGTTTGTTTCGTTTTGTCGCATGAGTCGCACATGTCCGGATTTATTGGCGGTTTTATTTGCGCTCCTAATTAACTGCTTCTGACTAATTGTTGGATACTGATTTCAGTGTCAGTGTAGGGGTTAGCTAAATTTAGTCTTTACCTAATTATGTACTATGCCCTGTTTGCAAGTCTTTTTATTAAAGGCAGTTTGTATTTATTAATCTAAAATGCCTTATAACACCATCTCATTAAAGCCTATAACATCATCTCACGTTTAAATAGAGAAGTAACTTTGTTATAAAAATTCAGCAGACTAGGATATCCAATGCAGAGTCCATTTTATTATTATAAATTGTAACGGACTACAATTCTGATGACTAATGTCTGAAAAACAGGTATCTTTTCTTTATGCATCAGTATATTTGTTTCTGTTTTTCTCTAAATCTGCCACATTATTTCCGATATCCATTTAACATCAACACATCAAAGGTGGACCGTGTTTTTGCATTTGAAAAATAATTGAAACGCATTATGTTAGTTAAATGTTTTTGCAATACAGTTGCGGCGTTTCAAAGAAACAGTATGTTTGTATATCACGATATTCTCACGAACACGTGTGCATGGAACAGAAATCCTATGCAGTTGTTTATTCGAAAGTTTTATATGGAGGCAATGGACCTATGTTTTAGTAGTCTGTTTAAGCTTATAGAGGCGTGTGGTTAGTGTTGACGTGAAAATTAATTTATGTAATAATGTTTTATTATATCATCATTGAATTATTATCAATGTTCGGTGCATTCATATCATTGAATACTTTCATAACAGTATGTTAATTTCGTCATACGAAATTAGAATATGTAGTTGAATTTAACGATCTCCTACGAAGACTCCCAATAACATTGAACATTATGAAATTTAAAATCTGGTGTTAAAAAATATCCTAACAAAATTGCATAAAAATTTAAATGCAACATACACTCAATGTATTTCTGTACCTGATTTAGCGCACAGATTTATAGCCTGTCTTTTTTTGTCAACTTTATTTACATTAAAAAACCCGAGGCGTCAAGTTGCACAAAAAATGGCGCAAAAACGTTAAAATAAAGCGTGAACTTTTGACTTTCCGTGCTTTTAAAAGTCCTCGTTTTATAAACCAACGTATCTACCCAAAAACTACGGAGGTTTTCAAGTCGTAGCATTTTTTGTGTAATTTTGACTAAATTGCATTTTTTACAGTACTTATACATATAAATTAATAACAAAATACTACATAACAACTTATTATAATTGGGTAATTTGGTATTTATAAATGTGATCATTTCAGTTAATTAGATGTGAACAAAATTCCTAGATTTTCATACCGTAACTATCCGATGAAATCAGTCAAACCATCAGTTTCGTCTATCAGCAAGACATACAAAAACGGCGTATATCCCTAAAGATTCCAAGTAAAATGAAACATTTATATTGTATCCGGAACCGTTGTTTTTAAAGCAAACAGACAAACATATCACATAACTTCTCACTCGAGTTACAATAAAAACAAGCGTTCCGCTTCTACACGTAGCAGAAGCTGTATAAGTTTAATTTATCGGTTCATTGTAAAATAATACGATTGTTATAGTATTTTTTAAGTAATGTTATACAATACAGAATACCATAAAAAAAATTATAATCATAATCTCATTGAGTTGATAGAAGAAATTATGACATGAAGATGTATTTCCATACTTACCTTGTGTACCTTACCTTTGAAACTGCAATATTATAATATTCAAAATAAGTCGGGATATTCTTACAAATAACAATGTCTCTGCAAATGTTCATGGGCGATCGCTTACTATCAGGCGATCCACCAGCTTTTGCTTTCTAGATGCTGTAGATATTGTATCCAAATACGAAAAACATTTTTATTGTATGATAGAGAAGCGCTTGACTACGATCTCGCCCACATCTCGCCTGATAGTAAGCTGAGATGTGGCCTAAGATGGAGCGCGCCCTAGAAGGTACCCGTTCACTCTTTTCTTGAAGACCATGTTACAATAATAATAATTTACTTGTTTTTTAACAATCATGATATTAAGTACTTCAATCTCCACTTAATGAATAAGTAATGAATTTAAAACCTTCGTCCAAGAGGACATCAAACTGATCATTATCTAATAAAATATTCAATAAAACATCCAGACGTCTACCATAACCACAGATATTACAAAATCTATTACGATTTTCGCGCGGCAAAACCTATAATCTTCTTGCTATCGTAATTTAGACTTTTGTACTTTTATTTAAAGGTTCAAAATGTATTATAGGTATTTGTAATTTGGTGCAATTTAAAAGGATTATAGTGCACCGTGACGCGCAAATAATCGCATAATAACTTTGATTGTTCCGCATATTTTTTATCTGTCTGCAGTGGGTAACTGTTGTTGGAGGTCATTGGAGTGGCCACAAAAAGTGAGTTTGTCCAGAAATTTGAAGTGGTCTAGCCGTCGTAGATGCATGCTGCAGGGTTACGGATACTGCAAATGATGTGTTTTTATTGGTTGTCTGACATCATTCTAAAATGTTTGTAATATTATTCGATACTCGTTAAGACTTATTTTTGAAATTATTGATATTTGCTTTCGACATTTTGAAATAATTTGAAAGGACATGAAGTTTTTATTTTAAATTATTGCATTATATTTAGCTGTATGTTTATTTTAAAATAATTGTAAGTAGGTACCTACCTAATACTTGATTTCTACCCTACTATGTCTGATTTCTATAAAAAATATTTTACCTGACACGTTTTGAGAAACGTTCTTAAAATATAAAATGAAGTGGTTAACAGCTACATTAGGTATATAATTATCTCTTAATAATATTGACAAAAATTACTAGAAAATCGATTTCGGTCTTACCTAGATAATTTAAACCATCTGTTTAGGACGATATAATTATGAATCTTAAAAGTCAACCGCTCATGCAAAAAAAAGGTCGAACTACTTCTAAATAAGGTTATCTGGTGACGATACTTATAAATATTTGATGCAAAAACACTTAATGTATGGCATTAAAATTTATCTGACCCACAAAAACATCAACAATTCTAATCATAAGGACTTTTTATAATCCCTTAAAATATGTATTTTAATATAAAATACACTCACCGGCACGGAATCTTGGCCACTGCAAAATTTTGCGTAAAATAACACTATTTCTTTTCTACTACAAAAATCAATAAAAATTTAATCAAAACTAGTTACTTTAATGTTTTAACTAACTTTTAGTAATAATTGGAAGTTTATAAGAAGTACTATCGCGTAGATATGAATTAAACAAGAATATACGCTTTTCCTGTGAAATTTAAATGATTTCTTAAAAAATGCACAAAAATTAGAAAGAACGTTTCCATAAAAAAAAATTGAATCTTTTAATATAGGGTGTTTCCTTCTCTTGCCTTAAACACTGTTTGCATCCAGTCTGGCATACTCTAGAAGACATTTTTGATGTCCACTTGAGCTATAGTGTACCAAACGGCCCCAGCTGTACTTCTAAGCTCATCTAACATTGGTGCTGGGTTGGAATCGAACTTTATGTTTCTTTTTAGCATGTCTCAGATGTGTTCTATTGGATTAAGATCCGGGCTACGAGCTGGCCACTCCAATTTTTCAATAATAACCTATTGAAGGTACTCTTATACGCATCGTACGACACGCGGACGTGCGTTATAGTGTATTAGTAGCAAATTTTATTCTCTGATAAACCTGTAATAGGGCTGAACATGTTTCTGGAGAATTTCTTCGATGTACCTGATCAAATTTAAGCCATTATCTACGATAACTAACTCCGTGCGAGCATCGAAACTTATACCTCCCCATACCATTATTGACCCTCCATGAAAAATCGCAGTTTGAGTGTGGTGATGGGTGAAAACCTCTCTTCTCGTCTCCTCTATAATGACTCTTGGCTATCAGAAGCTCGTAAAGTGCCTTAGCAGTCATCTGTGAACACCTCACGAGCGCACTGGCTGTGGGTCCAGTTTTCATGTTCTCGTGCAAAACGAAGACGTGCTTCTCTGTGATGTCTGAGGAGTTCTGGACGGCGTGCTGGTCTGCAAACCTTCAAATTAACTTCCTTCATTAGTCTTCTCACCGATTGCTCACTCACATTTATTATCCTGGTGTTTTAGAGTCGGTGGCGTATCTCAAAAACTGTCAGAAAGCCATTTCTGAGTATCTCTTGAACAATAAACGGGTCTTCTAAAGCTGATGTGCACCTCACGCCTTCATTTCCTGGTCTGCACGTGTAGCTGCCAGTCTCCTGGTATCTTCTCTATGCATAGTGCATCGCCGAACGTGGTACGTACTGTACATTAGGTACTTTATGTTGCGGCAGTCATTGGTCTAACATTGTGATGGCCTGAGCAGGTTTTTCAGATGTTAACGGCATTTTTTATTGTTTGTTATGATCATTGACTACAGTACAACAATAACAATATCTTAAAACGGCATAAACGATATCGAAAAAAGTTTAAAACGAACAATTCGTAACTTCGGCTTAACCGCACAAATCACAAATTTCGAGTAACTCTTAAAAAGTGGTAAAAGATTATTCTCAAACTTAATGATTTCTTACCATAAAATTAAACAAATAATATGTTAACATATCTGCATACAAAAAAATCGTGAAAAACACTTCAAACTTTTTTTATCGGCAAATTTGCAAGTGGCCAAGATTCCGTGCCGGTGAGTGTATCTAAAGCAGCAGTGAAAAATCGATTAAAATCATTCAGACATTTAACTCCACTCATAACCACATCTTTTTTGGATATTACACCCGAAGAACAAAGCTTCAATTAACCATGAATGTTATCTATAGAAAGCCGATTAATAGTTCTGCATACCTAAAAATACCCAATATCCCATAGTACGTGCATTAAACTCAATCTATTTCAGTGAACCCACCCCACATCTCAAGGGCATATTTACTTTGCGGCTAAATGTTTTCTTTCAGCTATTAAACGCTATATATAGTTGTGTTTGTGTTACTGCGGTTTTCTGCGAAGTTTGTATGCCTTGTTACGATACAAAGTATAGCCTATTATCCTAATAATTGTGTATAGTTTTGTAATAAACTGTGTTTTTCTGGGAGGATGTTCGCGGTTTTCTGTTTAATCGATGTTAAAATTAAACTGACTTTTCCATTGTAAGCATCTTATTCAAAGCCAAGACAAGGCCTGCAAGACTTGTAGATCAAACCCTAGATACGGATTTATGCTAAGAGATTTAAACCTTTCAAAATTTTATGACATAATTAATTATAGCAAATTGTAAGATTGAATAAAGTATACAATAATTTCACAAAATACATATTGTGTAACTTGCACAGCGTCAAAAAAGAAATAAAATTATTATTGCATCTACATAATATTATTACAAGACAAACAAATTTAAATACCAACTAATTGCACCACGTACAGCCAAGGTGCAAAGATATATTTACACGCTAAGACGTATAAGTAAAGGTAAGATACTCGATGTGGGCAATTAGCAAAGTATACAGATGTTAATACTGTTTGCCTTCCACTTCTGACAGTACTGTAGTTGACAGCTGTTGCAGTGGCGCCTATTTCTTTAGTAAAGACT
Source organism: Colias croceus (assembly GCF_905220415.1). NCBI lineage: Eukaryota > Metazoa > Arthropoda > Insecta > Lepidoptera > Pieridae > Colias > Colias croceus. The sequence continues at coordinate 7,407,672 of NC_059556.1, read as the reverse complement.
TCTTTTGTTTGATCTTTACAATATTTTAAGTCATTTTTTGTCACGTATATAAATTAACTTTATGATATAATTTTTATGTTATTTTATGTCACATATTTTAAGTTAAATTTCATTAATTTGATCATTTTTTTGAAAAAAACCTTAAGAAATAGGAATATTTCGTTCTGATTCTGCGGCAAATATTAATAAAAATTTTAACAAATGTAGGTACATATTTTTAATTTTATCTTATGAACTATATAACTATGACCATTTATTACGTTTATAAAATAAAGATAATTTATGGTGCATAAAATGTATATTAGTCGTTTACGGCATGGAAGTAAAATATAATTATACGGCCAGAAGATTTAACTTGACTAATTTTAACATATTTTATGTAACATAAATTTCGTATGAGATATTAAATTAACCTGAATTTGGTATCTAGTTGTAAGTTACTAGTTACTACTACAAAATTATTTAATTTTTACTAAAATTAACATTGGAATGAAATACTTTAACAAAAAAACTGTAGACCCAGCTATTTAATAAAAGTTAATAAAATAGTGAATACTACTTTTATACTAGAAAGTGTGTATATTAAATAGCTGTAAGTAAAACCAACTTGTAAGGTATTTTTACAACTTTACTTTAATCTTAAATTACTAAGTTTACCTGTTAGAGCTCTAACAGACGAACGGCAAGTGTGAACGGTAGAGCCTACATCAGCCGTCGCCACCTGACGACGGCAGCCGTCGACGTTTGGACTGCTGCAGCCGACACTTCGACGACTGCCTGCCGACGGTGGCTGAAGTAGCCTCTGCCGTTCACAACTTGCCGTTCGTCTGTTAGAACGCTTAGGCCTTAGACAACATTTATAGGTATACTCGCATTCACTTAATACTATAAATCCTTATAAAATCGCAATTTAAATTAATTAGGAAAAGTACTAAGTACTGATAAGGATCTTGCCAATTAACTACATCACTACGGCGTTACGATTATAAAATACTTAAAAGCATAATCTGCTTTAATGAATCAAAAGAATAAAATCAAAGGAATAAATCCAATACATAAAAAGTAAAAAAAAAAACATTCACTGAAATATAATTAATTAAGAGACTTTGCGTCACTTTCATTTTTAAAATCGCAACACATTTATCTTCTGAAGTAATTATTCGTTGAATCCTCTTTTTAATGTTCGTTTTTTTTTGTATCAACTTTTACGTTTCATTCAACAAAGAATTGTCTTCTTGATATCTTTTATGTTCGGATTTGTGATGATTATTTTTAACCGACTTCAAAAAAAAGGAGGAGGTTATCAATTCGGCCGGTATATATTTTTTTTTTATGTATGTACACCGATTACTCCGAGGTTTCTGAACCGATTTACGTGATTCTTTTTTTGTTCGATGCGGGATGGTGTCGAATTGGTCCCATAAAAATTTTATTCGGATAGGCCCAGTAGTTTTTATTTTATGAGCATTTTTGTCTGTAGGTATTTGTAAATTTTGCAAGTGCAAGTTTGAAGTCGGTTGTTTTTAACGCAGTTATCACTTGTGCATTATTCCATCTAGAAGCATCTAGTCATAAAATAGATGGATAGGTATACACAAAATAATAATGCAAACTTTTGAATTTCAACTGTAGGTGTTATTTGTATTACTTATATTTTAAGATTCATAATGAATAGGTACCTATACAACTACAAAAACCAAATTCAAAAACCACAGACAATAAAAGCTAACTGTCACACGCATTTATAATAATAATAATATAAGCTTTTATTTCCTTACTTTTACAAAAATTTACACTTTATCTTAATACTAAATACTTTATATAATAAAAAAAAATCTTAAAAGTAATATAATTATGTTTATTGTTAGTAACGTGTTAGCTATTCTATGTTAGTATTTATCTTATTCTTCTATATTGTAAGGACCGCTTTGTGCGGTGAAAGCCTCCTCCAAAATTTTCCATTTCTGTCTATCATTAGCCAGTTTTATCCATTGATTCCCCGCTACATCAACAATGTCATCTTGCCACCTTTTATAGGGTCTGCCTCTTTTTCGGCTCCTGTCCGCTAAAAACCAGTTTGTAATGATCGTTGACCATCTTTCATCCTTTTGCCTTTGGTTGTGTCCTGCCCATCTCCATTTTAATCGAAGAACATGATTACCGACGTCATTCGCTTTTGTTACTTTCCTTATTGATGTATTTTTTATATGATCTTTTAATCGAATATTCATGTAGCTTCTTTCAATTCCTCGTTGGCAGACTCTTAACGCACGTCACACGCATTTATCTGATAATAAACTCTACAATTTATGTCCAAGTTAAATCTTTCAATCCGAGTCTTAAACGTCATAAAATTAATATACAAACCTCATTAACTTATGAGTAATGCTATCTATTTGCACATGACACCGGGTGACTAAGTATAGTCTTGTTTTTCGTCTGGTCGCTGTCTCGGCTACGAGGTCATGTGATTCATTTACAAAAATATCACTTGGGGTTAATGTGACTACTAGTTTAATATTTTAGTTACTTTTATAAGCAATTTGATAAATCTATGATTTGTTATCTAATGTTATATGCATTGTCATATTGATATTGTGTGGGTTTTAACTTGAGTACATATTTATAACTAGCTGCTCCGCGCGGTTTCTCCCCCGTGGCTCCACTCCTGTTGGTCGTAGCGTAATGATATATAGCCTATAACTTTCCTCGATAAATGAGCTATCTAACACCGAAAGAATTTTTCTTATCGGACCAGTAGTTCCCGAGATTAGCTCGTTCAAACAAACAAACAAACTCTTCAGCTTTATAATATTATTAGTATAGATTTTAGATTTTAATACTTATTTGTCATGACTGCTGCATCCTATGTAAACTTAGACTGATCATTCTTCATTCTCCGAAAGATACTTTTAACTTTTAAGACCATTCTTGTCATTGGTCCAATGTATCTCAGTTCGAACATATTATAATAAATTAAAATCGAAAGTTACTGTCCCCAGTTGAATTGGCTTTAAAACAGTGCACAGTAACAAAAAACTTTTTCATTTCATTTCTTTCCATCCATATTTACACTTTCTCTCTCAAGAACAACCTTATCAATGTAAATCTTATCTACACGCAATACATATTTATTTAGACGAAACTGAAAGTATTCTCTGAGTCAGACATCAGACATTCGCGATGCGCGGGAGTACGCACGGAAATGCCTAATCTTTGCATTATATATCACACGTGCACGCTCCCCCGCTAGATGTTACACATTTTCGATGTTTATGGAAAGACAGACACACACAATAGATTCACGCATACATATTTCACACACATACATCTTTTATATATATAGGTACATAACCAAAAGCACATGCAAATAATCATTCTATGTAGGTAGTATGAAAGTGTTGATAGATAAGGTTGGTCAGTAAATGCTGAACACATATTTATATAGAGCTTCTTCTCTTTTCTCATAAGCTGTTTAAGAAAGTCATTTAGGTATAGATATTTTCATAAGCGTATAATTTAACTGACGAAATAGAATTTCATGCCACTTATGGACAGTAAATTCTTACTACCTATTCTTCTATTCAAAACAGGATTTCCGTTTATTAATAGATATCTATCATAGTCGTGATGATATTTTAAATTGCTACTTAAAATATTGTTTGACATAATACCATATAACTTCATTTATTCTTTTACACACAATTTATATGCCTAACTAAAAAGATCTACCATCGCTGTCACTATTTCTTTAAACTCCGAGCTAAATGACGGGCAAAACTTCCAGCATTTAATATATTATTCATTTCCACGATGTATAATTAACAACTTTAGCTCTAATCCGCACTTGTAGTACTAGCATAGTTTTATATTATCTGTTCTTGTAATCTTATTAAATTGACAGTTACACCTGCGCTCAAAACACAAGTATTGCATAGCTTACCAAATACGAGTACAGAATACAATGAGTCGTCTAGTACAGTTATAGAAACAAATTTGGATACATAATACGTGTCGATCGGTGTCAAATAACATGGTTATAGGCCCTTGTTGTGTGGTACATGAATATTTTTAACTATGTTATAACGGTTAGTCATTATTTTGTTGACACAATTAATAATATGTTATTTAATTATGTTATATTCATGTTTGACGTTTGCACGTATACAGAAGTTTCTAATTGAATAAATGGTTGTGGCTAAGTGCTTAGGAGCTTCCGACTCAAAGCTAAAATCAAATGAGCGTATTATTAACATTTTACATCGTCGATACTGTATTATTTGATGATGATTACAAAGTGCAACTTCTTTTTGAAAGTACTAGAAGTATTTATATGACAAAAGCATATAAAACTGTCGTTCCTGAGCCTGATTTCTCTCCGGTCCTGATAGATTAATGTAGTCCCTTTGGACTGTAAAAGTGAGGCAAATGAGTGCCCCTGTGTATTCTTACTCATCATAATATATTTAACGCTGCAATAGCTTTCATTGATACTATATATTGCTCCATCTATACCTTTGTCTTGATATTAGTAGAGTAGTGTACCTACTGAGTCTGGATTCGATGTTGTATTTAGTGGTGTCTGACCAAAGCTTCGATAAGGAATTTTCTAGAAGTATTTTGAAACGAGATAGTATATTATTATTAAAATTTTAACAAATTAATATTATAGTACCTATGGTTACATGTGGAGAATCAATGAATTACTGATACCCCGATAGCGATACTTCACAAAAGAAGAGCTTCAAATGTCTTAAAGTTCTTTTGATGATTGTTAAATCTATGAACAGTCGATAGATCAAATGCAACGATTACATAAGAATGTAACATGAGCAGACTCGGGATTAAAAACGGCGGTATATCGATTACTTTCATATCATCGGGTCATCATTAATTTAGATATAATATCATTGGCTATTATTTACATATTGTAGAATGCTGGAGGAAAATCGATCAAATGCTGATATTAACTTGACAATTTGACTGATAATTTTTTTGATGCGAAATCATGTTACTAAGAAAAAATAAATATGAAAATAGGAAAAAGAGAAATAATCTCTATTTTAATCGCGCATTTTTGGCAAAATATTCGAACTGAACATTTCAGAATGTATGTTATGAGCTATGTTTCATTATACTCATGAATCATTTACTTACCTAATTTGTTGGCCAGGGCCCTACAAAGTTAGAGCTATTTTCTAGCCAGGATCCAGGGTCCTACTATGACTGATGTACGTAGTAAATATTTATTAATCTTTGCTATTACTATTCACAATCTGCGTAGTACAACCAAATAAAGCCTGTAAACCTTTGAATATCCTGACCTGCACATGAAATGTATGTCAAACAATCGTACACACCATCTTATTGTTAATCGTGACGCATTCGCTCCAAAACTGCTTGATTCCCGCGAATTATGACGGATCAACGTATTACAATTATTTATAGATTTTCCGCTTATTTATTGAAATGAAAAATGAAATGAAATGAAATGGCGCGTTGAGAGTAAAATTTCAAGGTCGCGTCATGACAATACCATCACGTCATGGAGGCGACGATTTTGGTATGTTTGAATCTTGCTAAAGAAGTTTCACTTCTGGCACGTGTGCTCAGCGTGGACTTACACGTGGACTCGTTTTCGCTGTTATATTTTGTTTCAATCTCTCTGATATAAACTGTATAATATGTTACTCGATACTTGCTTGAAAATTTATTGAATCGATTCAATTATTATCTACTGTATACCATAAACATGACAATACCCTACCTATAAATCCATAAGCAATCATCATTAATAGGCTTAATTGTAGGCTCGCTATCGATATCTAAAGGATGTGACCACAAAGATAGAAAATCTATAGTATTTAATTGAATAGTAGATAGATCTTCTCTAATCGGTTCTGGTATCCCGACATAATCTCTTGTGCACCGCAATTATAGTATTATGTCGTTTATCTTATAGTCTTTATAATTATTGCTTTAGAGCAGCCTTTCCCAACCTTTTCCAAAGGCGGCCCCCTAGCGCCACCTTATGATTCGCGGACGCCCAAAAACATATTCGCAGTACTCCCATAGGTTAATTTTTATTAATTTAAAAATAGATTGAACTTTTACAGTGTTTTTCATCACTTGACAGATTATTCCATCCTAAAACTGAAAAATACAAAGCCTGGCCGTCAGAATAGTCATTAAAGCTTTCGTAATTTTCTTGATTTGCGGACCCCAGGTTGGGAAACGCTGCTTTAGAGGACTGCATATCCAATGAAGATTTTCGCGATAGCAGTAATTTTATGATACGGTTTGACACAGATTATATAAATTATACTTTATACAGATCATACGACCGGTTCGCAGTTGGCAAGCTATCAATTATTTCTTTCAACGATGCGAATTTCACTATCTAATTGTTATTTAGGTTGATAATTAATTAGTTTCAAGGAATTGTTGAATGCACATTGTTTTTAGCTTTAATTTAATTATTTGCTTCTAACACAAAATTTTAACTGACTTTCTTAAGAATGCCATTAATTTTAAAATTCTTATAGCTTACATTTTTAAAACGTTCCAATGAAATTACTTTGGTCCATATAAACTATTTGCCTTAGTTTAAACGTCTGAATTAAATACATTTTCCAAATTTTTGTTAATTATCTTGCCTAGTTTATAAACTTACCCGGATACCCGGACGTATGTCGGTAATGACCCGGAAAGTGCCCGTGACTAATGCTTCCTGACCGTTATTACTTATTTGGGCCGCCGACGGATAAATTAGTTGAAAGTATTGAGTTTTACTTTTAGACTAAAATAGTATCCTTTTACTATTGATTTAAAGTAGGTAAGATTTACAATTTACCTTTAGCTGCAAAATTTAGATTATTAAGGAAAAGACTAGCAATAAAAAACTTAAAAAACACAGAAAACCAAAAATGAACATGTACCTACCAAGTGAAGGATAACATTTAAAAGATCGTCGTTAATAGTCTATGTGTAGTAAAATGTATACTTACCCTATAAAATAATAATCGTTAGTTTGAAAATTCATAACCATAAAACGGAAACTTCGATTCAATAAACTGTTCTATTTAATCCGAGTTAATCGTGGCTTACAAACATGTGATTACACCAAGGTATTTACTCGAACCACATGCTATAGAAAAACAGCTTTTTCAATGAGTAATTTACATCACATGTGGCTGTGAAATTGATTTCGAACAAATCAAACTAATTGAAGGTAAGAAAACGCGGCACGCGCGTCTAAAATTAAACCAAGATGGCCGACGACCCTTCAAGGTGCAAACAAAAAATTACGTCGCTCTAACTATTAGCAGAAATGTGGTTTCGCTTGTTAAATTTAGTCATATTTAAGAATAATGAGCAGACGGAAATGAATAGGGATGGAAGCAAATTCACTGAGGCCATATTTATGCAATAACGTGGGACCCATTATTTCCAAATAACGGTATGTGGTTCCAATATTCTTTAAAATATTGTTACCATTAACAGGAATTTTCAAACGAATTTACAACGATTCATAGAATAATCGTTTTCTTTTCGCTTATGTTATAATATCTATGTTAATAGCTCATTTGTAAAGGAGACTGGATTCTAAAAGGTAAATTAAGGCATATTAAGTATTCCATTCGAATTACTATATTGGTGTACCGGAATACAAATTTAGAAAACTTTTAAAATTCGAATACCGAAACGTAACCGAAATCCGAACAGAGGAAACGGATGTGTCGTTGTCGCCTTTTTAATATTACCATTTTATTTGATATTCCGCTCGCGTCTAGCATAGTGGTGATTAAAAATAAAAATTCTTTTCATCTCGACCGCTGCTTCTTGAAAACTATTTGCTTTTGAAGTTTTCCCACTTCCCACAAATGTTCATAATTCCGTTTTTAATTTTTAATATTCTGTATTGGCGGTTAGGATTGAACTTCCAGTTTTGACAGCTGTCCACACTTCGGGAAGTCGATTGACTCGCATTAATGTGTTTTAGTTCGGAAATGGTATATTGAACGTATAAAACTTTAATTGATTGAAGAATTTTAAACCAAAATGTAGATAAAGGAAAAGTAAGACTTTAATCTTTTTTCAATTAAGTAACAATTTTGATGCAATTTTAAGGATATCTATTTATCCTCTTTTTTTTAGATTTCACCACTTCTTAATGTAATATAGCTTTAAGAGCCGAGGTAAAAAATTAAACCCTTCACAAAATTGAAGCTTGCAAAGTTTGACGTGTAATTAGAAAGGGATCGAATACTTAGATTAGTTATGACAGAAAATTACACCATCACTTGCGCAGGAAATGATGCTATTTCTAAATGTCATACGCCAAAACTGACACTGTCATTTGACTCCCTTAGGTACTATGAATACACACTATGAAATATTTTAATACTTATTGCTTTAGTAATAAGGTTGAAAATTGTGCACAGTATTTTTGAAGGGCAGCCAGTCGTTACGGTATCTATTTTGGAAATGACATCGATATTTGACGCTTCAGGTATATCGTTACCGTTCGATTTTAAATTTGGAAGAATGTCATTTTTTGCTGTATTTCTCTCTTCGCTATAATTTAAACATTTTTTTTCTGCAATTTCCCAAATCAGAATAATTTAAAAGTATTATTTGAAAATTTCCTGATATTCGGGTAAAAGCAGACTATTCATCAGTTCTTAGAAGGATATGCTACTAGAATAGAGTAAAATGAACATGAATAGGTGTTATAAAATCATCATCAGATCATCAGAATTTCACATTATAACGATCCAAATTACATTTATAAGATTCAATACCTATTCCATTAGTTCCTTTACACATACCTCCAGATAAAAACCTTATTCTCATAAAATACAACGATGTACTTATGTCAAGACATTGATTATTTTGTAAATAATCGACCCCTTCATCCGATACGGGAGCATAAAGTCCGTTCACATTAATTACTGCATTGACATTCACTTAAACAAGGGTCAACTTCATCAGTTTAATGACTTCCCAGTTAAAACGACTCCTTGCTTTTGTGGATAGCTATTTACATACAAAAAGTTCTTTAAAATTTGTCGTCGATTAGTGTGTTGGTTTCCTTCTATTGTAATTTTGTATAACATACTCATTTTATAGTATCCTTACTTTCTTTCTTTCTAATATTATAAAATGTGTTTGTATGTATTTCTTTAATGTCGTAATAGAGCGATTTTATGGTAAGATTTTGGTCTGGATGTAGTTAGGAAGCTAGAGAGTAGAGACCTTTTTAGTTTTTATTATCTAATTCCCATCGAATTTTCTGGCCGCCGCTAGCCGCTGTTAACACCTAGTTTAATTATTATAATAAATCATAAAACACATAGGGTTAGGTACTAATGTAAGAAATCTGGGTAGTATAAAGAATAAGATGAAAACTACAAATTCTCTATCAGTTAATAAATCTTCGACACGTTATTGTGGAATACCTACTTACTTGTTTTAAGTGGAGATTGCGAAAAATGTTGAAACTTCTGTTAATCTTTGCATTGTGCAATTTATAAATATGATTTGTTACTTGCATGATTGTTACTCGGGATAACTACTTTTAAAAAATATTTATAACGCCACAAAAATGCTAAAACAATCTAAAAGAAATTCTTAGATTTTTTTTTTTATTAATTCCAAGCTTACAATACAAACACCACCAAATCTCATACGTCTAAAATAAATCCACTTAAATGATTTACACATCTATCGAACACATTAATCATAGAATTTATTGAACTTGAGGTTAGCATTATTAATCCATTAAAATATTTAAAAATAAATCGATATAAAAATATACATTACTCTTATGACCATTACGTAAAAATGTTATACACTTTTCAATTTCATTTTGGCTCCCACGCGTTTTGGATTGGATCCAAGCAATCAAAAACTCATACAATGTTTGATATACAAAGGATTCGTATTTCATACGTCTTATTATAAAGAGTAATTTTAGTCAAATGATAAATAATAAAATGCTGATGTGACCGTACTTTACCCGTGTTGTGTTGTTTCACATTTCGATGCTAATTAATTTTTAAATGACAATTATTGTGTTAGATTTTCTATTATATGCTATAAAACGATTGTGTGAATTTTTAATCATTTTACATCTATATTTTTATATGCTACATTTCTCCTTATTTTATTTTTACGACTCAGAAAAACAGGCGAAGGCATATCAAAATAAAGTTAGTACCTTTTTTTTAACAAAATTGCAAGTTTCTAAAGATTACGGAACCCGCAATCGCGTGGCAGGCACATGCTTGACTGCTCCTTAATTATATTTTTGACGCTTTGCCATTTCCTTCGGATGTTCACCTTTGACGCAGTGGATGTGTCTAAATTACATGATTTATATTTCAAGAGTTGGATTTAAAATGTCAGCTCTAATGCATTACACAGAATAACTTGTTGTTGAGGTTATAAATATTTTTAAATAGTTCTCTATAGTTGTTCTATTTATTCATAATATAATCTACATAAGAAAATTGTTAACTGACTTCAAATATGGGGGAGTTTATTTTTTATGAGAGTTTTAATGAATCCATTAAATAATTATATGGATGTATCTAATGACATAGTATTATCTTTTTCTAAACCTTTTTTACAATTTAAAAATAAGCCACATCTAAAATTATATCTTCATTGTTAAAGGCTTCATTTGTTTAAAAACAAAAGACGATGACAGTTTTGATCCGATTATTAAAGAAAGCGTTGCATCGCAATTTGAATACAATCGAAAAATTGTGAAGGATGCAAGAAATTCATTGTTATTATGAAATTATATATATTTTGGTGGGCGAATAATTTGACAATTGTCTTGAGACAATAGCACATACGAGTGCTTCGTTTTGTGTTGAATCCATACTAATATTATAAATGCGAAAGTAACTCTGTCTGTCTGTCTGTCTGTTACTCAATCACGCCTAAACTACTGAACCAATTTGCATGAAATTTGGTATGGAGATATTTTGATACCCGAGAAAGCACATAGGCTACCTTTTATTGCGATATATGTACCACGGGCGAAGCCGGGGCGGTCCACTAGTATGAAATAACTGTTAATTTTAAATTTTGACTTCATAGACAAATTATTTTGTCTGATGATATAGGTACAAGTCTAGCTATATAGTTATAGGGAGGTAAATTTTGTCAAAAATTTATTCGAAGTTGGGTTGGGCATCGAAATTAAATAAACATATTCCTTCCTTATTATTATACATATTATATTATTATGTTTTACATTTACATTTCGACGACACGTGACAACCGCCAACCTGCACTTGGCCAGCGTGGTGGATTAACCTTAGGGAGGCCCATGTCCCAGCAGTGGGAACGTATGGGCTGATAATGATGATGTACTTACATTTGATTTCTTTTACGTCGTTTATGTATGTCAACATTTGACAATTTATGCAAATATTTGAAAAAAAAAAAGAATCTTATTCATAAAAATGTCACAATTTCATTAATAAAGTCGACTGGTCAATAATGAAGTATGTTCTCACGATCGTGTATTGTTTTTGAAAACAAAAATATCCAATTGAGAAAGCTTTTCGGGTCCAAGGGCGTAGGCTTGCATCTGTTCAGCACATGCACCCGAGTCGACCTAAGGCGTTCGCGAATTGAGTAGTGATGGGATCAATTTATCGATATATTACTATAGGTTAATAATAAAGGGTCTCATCATAAGAATGGAAATATTTCGTTTAAAAATATTTAATTAATCGTGAAGTAATATTCCGTCAAACATGCGTCAAAATTGATTTAAGAATGAATTATGAAAGCTATCTAATATTAACTGAATTATTACAAAATACTAAATAGTAACAATGTAACCAAAGGATAAAAACAAACTTTTCTTCACTGAAATCTCGCACTACCCTTGAAATTAATACCCGTATCGCAAATAAAGCAATCTAATTGAAACCGTGCATCAACAATATTGTATTCGCGTTAAATCAAAACGTGCAGCCAAATTACCAATCGGCCGTATCTCATCTGAAACTTCAACACCATCCATTCTATATTATCCGACTTATTTATACTTCAGCGCAACGAACTTGGTAAACAAAGGTCGCGAAACACATCCGAGTGAATTCATCGACGTTGGAAGGAACAAAGCGCATCACTGTTCAAAAGCAATATTTCACAGGCCACAAATCTGAGCGGCCGTTAATGTTTCAACCGAGCCCACTTTCAAAACAAAGAAATGCAACAGTGTCTCTCGTAAAATGGTTCGACAAAAAATGGCAGGCTTAGAAACTGTGCCATTGACTTGATATTAGTGAATCTTTGCTGATTTGGAGGATGCAAATGCTGAAAGGGCAAATGCAAATATTAATTCTCTTGAAACAATTTTGTTAACTGTATAATAATTACATTTATTTGCCTTGTCTCTATATCCTACTAAACGTAGGTACCGAGAGAGTTTATATCAAGTATGTCTTTTCGTACAATATAATAATTCCACGGATAGTCACTTTTTTGCACGGTTCTGATATTTTCGAACCAAATAATTACATGAATACAATTTTAACCCGCTAATTCTGTATATGAATACATATTAAAGTCATAAGAAACTCCGAAATATTTTTGCAACATGAGGGAAGTAATGTTATTACAAATGGTCGAAATACGTGGAACAAACACTGCAGAAAGACGATGTTTTGAAACTTGGCTAAATTAAAACATTTCTTTTGATTCTCGAGTGTTCCATAATAACATTGTAAATATTATTTGCATAAACATTTAACGGAGATTGTTCTTAAGTTGATTGCTCATAAAACATTGAAATATCGCGAAATTTAAAACGAAATGTTCAGGGAACGTGAGACGTAAAATTTGGCTTTCGCATGTGCGACACGTTTTTGTTTTTATTACTGTTGTAATTATTTTTTAACCCCGTTTTGTATGGAATATTCAAAATTTCTAAAAATATAACTACATATTAGGTTATCTACATCTAATATGAAATATACCATAGTTAATGCAGAACTAGGAACTATGTATGTCTGAACTTCATAGAGATAATGATGATTCAAAAGACTAACAGATACTGCAATTTCTAAAATATTGTAGTAATAACAATAAATAGCACAAAATGAACACAAGATTAATATACCAAAAATTGATAAGAACAGTTTTGTAGCCAATTTTTCGAGTAGCCTGTATGATTGAATCGCATTAATAATTATTATTCATATTTGTTTCAGATGACGCATACGCTGTTATAGAAGCGCCTACGAACGAGAGGCTGCGTCTAATCTGTGGCCTGAAGCCAAGAAATCAGTTACCAGCCGTGAGATGGTACTTTGATGGAAAACCAATTGATTATCAAAGTAGGACGCGGTTAGTTCAGCAGAGGCAATGGTTAGTATAATTGACTAAGAGATTTATTAATTTCACTTGAACTATGTGGCTAATGTTATCATTTAGGTATATAAATTGTTTGATTGCTACTGCATGGATATGATATTATTTGCTTGTAATACTAAAACGGAAGTCATTGACCAGTTCTCCTCCTTCTTCTTAATGTGTGATGAAATTGATGGATGATCTCTTTATATATTTTGAGAGAAAATAAATCTTTATTCGATTAATTTGTTCGATTTATTTTCACAATTCAGTTAAAAATAGTCACCAGCTTATTGCATAGATTTCTGTTTATACTCTATCACAATATGCGAAAAACCAGTAAAATATTATTGGAAGGCGTATAAAACACTCATAAAATCCACCAATAATAAAAATTCTATGAACCATGAAAACCGTGGTATATCATCCTAGAATTAGAATTCTCGAAAACGATATTGAACTAAATCTAATTTGATCAGAATTTACATCAATATTTACGCATTGCTATGTCGAATCTGAAAATACAGGCAATAAATCAAATGCAACTGGTCAAAGGCAATGAAAACAAACTGTCGATCACGATGTGTGGAATTGACTGGATAATGGTATTACATGCTTAGAGCGGGGGTTTTGGGAACATAAACATGAAAATATCACATATTTCTTGTAGCGCAGAGCTTTGCGTTCTTGTAATTTTAGAGAGATTATCCGGAGTTAAGTGGTTATAGTTAGGAATTTGACTAGACGATACTGTTTCTAAGACGATCCTATAATTTGCTACTCATAGCACATTGTTATGACTATGTAACTTATTGCAATTTTAAGATATAGGATATGGTTTTCATAGATTAATAAACAATGACATTTACTTCGCCACTTTTAAATACCTACGCATAAGAAAAAGATTTTCTGGATATTTTAGCAGACGATTTCTTTTTATAAGTATTTAAAGAATTTATCTCCGAGTTATTAACAAATAGAGAACTCAATAATATATTTCAAATCAAATGCGGTTATGTGATTATTAATCACATTCATTCATTCATTCAGCATTGCAGCTTATTATAATTGTATTAAATGTTCTACCTTAAATAATATGCATGAAAGGAATAATCCTTCATACTTTCTTCATATATCAATAAAATAATTGTTATTCACAGGTTACGAATAAAAGGATTTCGTGCAAAGGACGCCGGTGTTTACGCTTGTCAGAACGAAGAAGATAATACAAAAGAAATGAGCGTCACCATCAAACATAAGCGTGATCTGGGAGATATTGAAGGTAATTTAAAATTAATTTGAATGTTAAAAACAAACTTTAAAAAATAGACATGAATTCAAGCAAAGTTTGACAAAGTTTAAGATATTACGCATCATCAATTATTTCTAAAGATGTCGTTAGATCGGATTTAAATTGAAGGACATTAAAAGTGAACGAGATTATTGTAATTACAGCACTAATTATTTCTTGGCCAAAGTTTTTTTTACTAGAAACACTATTTTCTAGACTCGTTACGTATGTGTAGAGTTCTCTCTCTAGAGTTTTAAACGCAATTGCTACACGTGTAATATGTCTTTTGTGGAAAACGTACGTCCTTGGCGTTATTTTTATTTAAGTTAACGATGTTATTAAATAACATTAATCGTTTAATCAGCGTAAATAATTCATTAAAACTGTAAGCACGTGAACTCGTAGTAAGTCCTCAGATATTTTGATAAGATATTTAATTGGCATCTTTATTAGCTCTCCAGATGTGTAAACATAGCTGCCTGAATGCCTCTAAATTGCACCGAAGCGATGAAATATTTTGAATATAAATATGTTTTTGAACATGCGGATTTGGATTTTGTCGCATGCGTCTGGATTTCACGATTATTGTTTCCTGTACTTGAAATGCGATGTATTAAAATGTTTAGACTTAAATGGAACTATTTTTAATACAGCACGTGAATACCTTAAATATCTGAGTCAGATATGGGGGTGATACATTGAGTATTATTTTTAATTAGGATACTTCATTTAACGGTCCATGATTTCGGCATTTCGCAGTCTTTATTTATTTATTTATTCATTTATTGAAACATTCATTGTACTTACAGTTAAAATACCAAAGCATACATTGAATGATTATATATAATTATTAATTAGTTATAATACGTTAACAAAAAATAATATCAAATCGAACACACTATGAACGGCTAAATGCATCCAAGCACCTGCTAAAGAGGTGCAGGACAGAACTTGCACCGCCAGCAAAAATATCAATTGGGGCATCAGAGGCCAGCACACGATAAAATGTCATTAAAATCAATCCTTATGGCATTTAAAATGTTTAATTGTTAGAGATAAAGCGAGAGGTATATATATAGAGGTAGAGGTAGGCTAGGTATTCTGCTTTTGTCAGGTACATTCAGAATATAATACTGAAACAACCGGCTATAACTAACGTTGTTGCATAATATTCCAGAATACCAAGCAGACGACAGTCAACGACCTATGCCAGAAATATTAGCACAGCATTCAGCTCAATTAGTCGACAACAACACCATCGTAGAAACACATAGAGAATACGACGTAAAAGATGATGATCTAGACGAGAGGAATGAAAAAGAACATCTTAACTATGGACACGTGGATAACACTAAATCGAAATATTCACCGAAATTTAAGCATCCATTGAAAATGTTTAATATGGAAATGAAACCCGCTGGAAGCTCTATTCGGTTCAAATGTGCTGCTGAAGGTAAGACTAATATGTTCCATTGTTTCTTGTTTAGTTTTGTTGTAAATCATTCTTCGAAATAGTATAATAAGAAAGGAAAACGTCCTTATACAGTATAACACAATTCTTCTATCTTTCTGTTAAACTTAATCATACCTAATGTAATATTAAAATTGGCATCATTACAGAACAGATTCTCGTTCAAACTAAATAATTATGAACCATAATATTATCTCTCGTAAGACTACATTAAAACTATAACGATATGTTTACAAATAACCGCTGTTTACGCCAAGGGAGGCATTAACCCACGTTCACTAAAATGATATTCCAAACCGTAAAGCAAACAGCTGTAGTTATAAATACTTTACAACGTCGTAAACTT
Source organism: Colias croceus (assembly GCF_905220415.1). NCBI lineage: Eukaryota > Metazoa > Arthropoda > Insecta > Lepidoptera > Pieridae > Colias > Colias croceus. The sequence goes on along the minus strand of NC_059556.1, from coordinate 7,391,181 downwards.
TCACAGGTAATCCTATGCCGAACATAACGTGGTATAAAAATAATGTGACGCCGATATCCAGGAGTTACTTCAAACCATCTTATGGTAAATGGTCCATGTCGTTGGATGAACTGACCAAAGCTGACAATGGTAATTACACTTGCAAAGTTTGCAATGAATTAGGGTGTGTTCAGCATACATACTCCCTTCATATTCAAGGTAAGATTACTAATGCAACACTTACTAACATACTTTATAATATAAATTATAAAATAGAGTTAAATAAGCGCAAAGAAAGAATAGAAATCTAACTAAAAAATACTTCGTAGAACGGTATCCTTCAAGTCCGTACATTAAAGAGGGGTATCCTGGAAACATCACAGTGCTAGTAAACGATACTGTACAGCTCCAATGTCCACCAGTATCAGATCTAGAGCCTCTTGTGTACTGGCTAAGGCCATACAACACATCGTTGAAAGACGCAGAAGTCGGCCCTAGTGATGCGCCCACTCCTGTTGGCGATCGAATTGAGGTCTTTATTTTTGAATTAGGTGGAGGACTCTTCAAATCGTAACTTACTTATGTATATAAATAATTATAAATGATGGTGGAAGAATAGGATCACAGCAATTTTCATAGAAGCACTATATTATAATCAATAACTAACTGGTGACGGTTCACGGTGATGGTTCACTTTCTCATAACTCATTATTTTCTAAGGCTAAAGGTTAATCTAACTCTATGTACACTCCTTCCTGCAAGATAACGACGGTTGATGGGCAAATTTATAATCGCAATTTAGTTTCCGCAGAACGGGAATTTCGATTATTATAGATGCTCCTGTCGCGATAGATTACTTCGCCTATTTGTCTTATCAGCGAGCAATCTTCGCAGATTGTGTAGGCATTTATAAATTGGATGCATCTATCTTACGATTATTAACGTGGAGATTAATGGTATGTTGTTTGTTCCTAGAACGACTATACGCAAAACCGGTGCTAACACAAGGCGCCGTCAATCAGACGAAGCTCGTTGGCCAAACGGCGAAATTCAGCTGCGAATTCCTCTCAGACCTACATCCGTCTGTTTATTGGATGTATTTTAATAAACACGAGTACATTTATAATGAGTCTACTTCGGACCCGGCTAGCAAAGAGCTGATCGTGTATAATGATGTATCTAAAGTCGTTCTGGTGAGGGCTTGTTATTAACGCATGTGTGTGGTGTGGATGCATGATCGCTTCTAATTGTATTGTTTCAGATTTATTATATGTATTATCGTTTTCAATATCTTATTCTAATGAATATACTATAATATTACTCCTATACATATTAAGGCTTCCTGAGATACGATGCTAAATTCAAATAGGATTGTTTTATGTATAGTTTTTTATTACAAGGTGTTTTCGTGTCGCATGGAAAGCGTTTTTAATTAATATGTGATATTAATATTTTTCTTATTATTTTAGACGGAAAATCCTTCAGACATGCCAGAACAGCTAACCATTTACAATGTAACTAAAGAAGATGAAGGCTGGTATGTTTGCGTTGCATTGAATTCATTGGGCAATACTACAGCCAAAGGATATTTGACTGTTCTTGATTGTAAGTACATTTTAAGTTTTATTATATTGATTCGAGTTGCTTAGAATGAGTATCCCATATACGAGATCTAGAGATATATTTAAACTCTGGTCTCACATTTTCTAGGCATATAAACAATATTTGCAAAAAGGCTTATAAAGGAAGTTAGGTTTTATTCTGTGGCAATCGCATGAATTTAATGATATTGGAACTAGTATAACACTGTATAATCCACTAGTAAGAAGTCATATTGAATATGGTTCAGTTGTGTGAGCCTCGTACGAACAAAAATATTCGAATATGTTAGTGCGAATTCAAAATAAATTTATAAGATATTTATATATATTATGAAACTTAACGTATTATACCCATTTTACCTTTTGCAATATCGTACTATTTTTGTTCTCGCAATGATATTACAATTTAAAAGTGCGACGGGAGTGTCAACTTGCACTGCTATTGATACGTATACTACGGGACGAACAAACCACGAAACAGGCAAAATACTAAAGACCTTATCTTCCACAGCATTTCCCGTACCAGAAGCACTAGACCACGGCAAGCACACGCTGCTCATAAACATTCTAACAGCAGTACTAGGCGCAATGTTCTTCGTAGCAGCGATCATAGTGGTGATGATCTTCAAGAAGCTGAAGCAGGAAAAGCTGAAGAAGCAGTTAGCGATTGAAACAGCTCGAGCAGTGATAGTCACACACTGGACAAAGAAGGTCACGGTGGAGAAGCCGCAGATGAACGGGGAACAGGTTGCGAGTGGAGAGGGTTTGGTGAGTTTTGTTTTATTATAGTAAGTTTTGTTTAACTTTTTACCTACCTCCGATGTACTTATTTACTGTTTTTCACACAATATGTTGGTTGCCTGGAAGAGATTACTTGTTAGTAATAAGGCCGCCTTCTGTGTTGTAAGTCCTAGCTTCAGTTTTGATTGTACCTACTATTGTTATATGTGCAGCACATCACTCATTTATTCACTTCTAATAAAATATTTTGTCTCTGACATTGGGCATAATGGCTCATAAATTGATCGGTTTATTTTAATATTATAACTCGAATCATGTTAACCGTTTTCTACTGTTATACCATTAATTTACAGTTATTGTTTTAATGAGGATTAACGATTAAGTACGTTAGTAAAAGTTACGCCTACGAGTAATAACAATTAAATACGAGTGATAAAATATATCCTATTTTTCTTATTGTTGTTGAATTGTGTCTTACCATTGGTTTTTTCGCAATCTATATAATAATAGATATCTAACTAAATATGTAAGAAAGAAAAACGTTTATTCTTTACCATATTCTTAAAACAAAAACAATGACTTAAAACTAAGCAATTAATAAAATGATGTAAAAATTTAAAAGATAAATATGTACTCTTTTTCAGCTCATGCCAGTAGTCAAAATCGAAAAGCAGAAGCTGTCCCAAGTCCAAAACAATACGGAATCAATGTTGATGTCGGAATACGAGTTACCCGTGGACATAGACTGGGAGGTCCCGAGGGAATCTCTCTCTCTTGGCAAAGTGCTGGGAGAGGGAGAGTTCGGGAAAGTCGTGAAGGCAGATTGTGTGGGGATTGTGAAGCCATCTGTGCAGTCTGTGGTCGCTGTTAAGATGTTAAAAGGTTAGTTTATAAATATGACATGTTCATAATCTACGCCATACTATCACCACTATCACATAAAATATTGATATCTAAAACTGATATGAGTTATATGCTTTTAAAACAATCCATATAAATTTATATTCTCAAAATTTATATTATATTATTCATATACTTATAATAATACTAGCTTACCGCCCGCGGCTTCGCCCGCTTTCTCTAAAACGATTTGAGATTTAAACTATTCTATCTCTCAAGTTGAATCGAACTGCACATGGTGTGTAAATTTTATTATAATCGGTTAAGTGGTTTAGGAGTCCATTGAGGACAAACATTGTGACACGAGATTTATATATATTAAGATATTGTCTATTATACATATACTAATTGTCTGTTTGTTTGAACGCGCTAATCTCAGGAACTATTGGTCCGATTTGAAAAATTCTTTCGGTGTTAGATAGCCCATTTATCGAGGAAGGCTATAGGCCGTTTATTATATATCATTACGCTAAGACCAACAAAAGCGGAGCTACACGGGTGAACCCGCGAAGCGCAGCTAGTATTTAATAAAAAAAACTGTTTAGTCGTAGTTAATACAAACAGAATTTCATTTTTTTTTCGTTAACATCAAGCTCATTGTTGAATTAAGGTTGAATTACTTAATGTTCCTCTAAATTTCCAGTATTTAATGAAGTTCCAATTATTTTCCACAGAGGGCCACACGGACGCTGAAATGATGGCATTAGTGTCAGAAATGGAGATGATGAAGATGATCGGCAAACACGTGAACATCATCAACTTGCTCGGATGCTGTACACAAGACGGACCTCTATATGTTATTGTTGAATACGCTCCGAATGGCAACTTGAGAGAGTTCTTGAGGAACCACAGACCGGGCAATAGGTATGTTTGTTGTAATAGTACCATAGAAAATACATAGATGGCGCTGAAATCAAATTAGTAATTAGTTACATTAGTAGAGCAATAGATGGCGCTAGATAAAGCTTTTTCCATATAAATCACCGGTATATAGTTTTAGATAACTAATAATATGAAAATGTTTTAATTTCAGATATGAATCTCCAACTGAAGATCTGAAAGAAAAGAAAACGTTAACGCAGAAGGATTTAGTTTCATTCTCTTATCAAGTGGCGAGAGGCATGGAGTATTTAGCTTCAAGACGGGTAAGATTTTAGTGTATTTTAATTGTTAGAAAATTTTACAAAGTTCCTATTGAGTAGCTAAAAATTAATATATTTTCATGAGTAGGGAAAAATATTACCTTAATATAGGAAATTATGCTTCCATTATATTAAAATTGTAATCATAATATTTATATATATGTCGGAGACTGGCCGAGATCAGAATGATTAAGATTCATAATTCTTATAACTTTTATTAGCAATTCCTTTACAAACTATAATTTAAATAAACACAAAAGGGCAAAGGGCAAAAACGATCCGCCGAGGGAAAAACTAATTGTTCCCGAACAAAGAGACCACTGACAAGTCACGACAAGTGACAGTTCTTTTTCGCGCCTCTTCTTCGGCCCCGGCGTTCCGTCGGTACGCGACACTAGCTCCATCAAGTGTCACATCGCGTACTTTGCCAATTCCTTTTCACGCCGACACGGCCTTCCTGACAGACGCCCGGCCTCGGGCGTTAATCATCTTACGTCCGAGTCCAGCATATGCCTAGTCGTTACTCATCTGAAAAGGACCACATATTAGGAAAACACTCTCATTAAGGAATACCTCAGCAGCACCCATTCAATTCCTGCGAAACCTCTTAAAGCCATCATACCTATGGTATGAGGCACTGTAGAAGATTGCAGTTACTCATGAGAATACTGCAGCTCGATAAGTCATTAAGTATCATTGAAACCGATACATCCAGCTAGTCCCGAACACGAGACTACTGGCTATCGCTGTAATAACTCTCCCATTACTCTATGCCCAGCTAGCTTCCAACTTTAGAAACTACTGTAGCAAATTACCTTGATCATCACATATTCTCCACACATTAACCAAATCATCATCATCAATTTGATCAGCTAAACGAGTAGCTGTCGAACCTTCACCGTCGCTATCCTCATCGCAAATTCTATATAGGGATTACAGTATCATCATCATCAATTTTATCGTCCTTGCTTATTGATTGATTCACAACAACGTCACTAACTGCTGAATCATCAATTCGAACACTGTCCGCATTATCATTAGTCGCCGACACGGTATCTTCATTAAGAGCCTGTTCACAAAGCGCTTCCGCTAATTCGGTTAAGCCTGCCCTTCCTCTGGGAACTTCACGCAAGCTTTCATGGGGGTATTTATAAATTCTCTTAGAGCCATCTACATGTTGCAATTCATAACGGTCATTTTCTAAAATACTAATGATTTTAAAGGGTCCCCGAAATTTACGATCTAATTTTGTTTGGTTTCGTTCACTATTTTTCAAAAATACGAAATCACCTTGTTTAAAATGTTTGATACGTGCTTTAGTTTTATCGAAGCGTTCTTTATCATGATTCGCTACTGCTTCTATACTTTTACAGGCGTTTTCCCGAATTTCATCAAGATTCAACCGACTATCATCATTATCGCAAGAAATTTTGGATAAACCAGGAGTTAGAGCCTTCGTACCGAACATCAATTCCGTGGGCGTATACCCCGTCACTCTACATCTTGTTGTGTTCATTACTAATTGAATATCACCTAATTCATCTCGCCAAACACTATCTGTGCTGTTTTCCACAACAGTTAACATGTTTTTTAATGTTTGCATAACACGCTCAACCTGGCCGTTTGCTCTACTTGCACCAACAGCAATAAAATGTAACTCAATATTATTTTCAGAGCAAATTTGTTTAAACTCAGAGCTAATAAAGCAACGGCCTTGGTCAGCGACCACACGTTTGGGCACACCGAACAAATGTATGGCTTGTCTTAAACTTTCGACAGCACAGTTAGCGTCCAAGCGCAGAGTGTGTCGTAAAAGAACATACTTTGTAAATGCATCTATAATAACCGTCACGTATTCTTTTCTCTGACTTTTACCACTAAGTTTACCGCTTATATCAATATGGATAGTATGCCAGGGGCAAGAGACTTTGGGTATAGGATGCAATCTTATCTGAGGAGAACCGGAAGTGTTTTTACACGCTTTGCAGACCAAACACGAATCAACAAACCTTTTAACCGCTTTATTCATACCAGGAAACCAATATGAATCGTACAATTTTTCGAGCGTTTTATCGAATCCTAGGTGCTTAATTTCCGAATGAACATGGCTTATTAACGACCAAGCTAAAGACCTAGGCACAATAGGTAACCATAAGTTTTGCTTATTACGTTGAATCTTGCGGTACAGTATACCTTTACGAATATCGTATGATCCAGCTAGATCATTTGGTAGATCTCCAGTCCGCCATTTTGACATAATTTGAGATATTTCATGATCTCGTTGTTGTTCTACCACTATCCACTCCTTTTGCAGATTCAATATTTTAACGTTCTTTCTATTATGGACATTAATTGTTGCGTTTTCATGCACGTCGCAGTCAGGCAAAGGATTTCTTGACAAAAAATCGGCGTGCGACATAAACCTACCTTCTTTGTACTCGATTTTAAAGTCGTAACCCTGCAATATGGCCCACCACCTATGCACGCGCGGAGTTAAATCGCGTTTGGTCGAAGAGGATTTTAAAGCGTTGCAATCCGTTCGAACTGTAAAATGGCGACCGTATAAATAGTGGCGAAAATGTTCTACAGCCCGAACGACGGCTAATGTTTCCAGCTCGTACGAATGGTAGCGTGATTCAGCTTCTGATGTACGTCGGCTAAAATACGCAATGACGTGTGGTACTTTATTGGATCGCTGAATAAGAATTGCACCGTAACCTAATGAACTTGCGTCAGTATGAAGTTCAATATCTTTGTCGGGATCAAATATAACTAGTACAGGCTCTGAAGTTAATATGTCAACAACACGCTGGTGAATGGCACTGTGTTCCTCAGTCCACTTAATATCACCTTTGATTTGCAACAGTGAATATAGAGGCGCCATTAAAGATGAGAAATTAGGAATAAATTGCCGAAAGTATGATGCTAATCCAATAAATTGACGTACTTGACTAACATTTTGAGGAGCCGGTATCTCTACAAGAGCTTGAATTTTATTGGGATTAGGTCTTATTTCCCCAGCTTTTATTACATAACCTAGATAGGTAACTTATGATTTTAAAAATTTACATTTTTTCATATTTAAAGAGAAACCGTTACTGGTCAGCGCATTTAATATCTCATGTAACCGTTCGAAACCTTGTTCTAAAGTGACAGAGGGTATTAAGACGTCATCGATGTACACTTGAGCATAGGTACAGTTTCTCAGTGCAGCTTGAATACCTCGCTGAAATACCGATGGTGCATTTTTTAAGCCAAAGGGCATGGCCAGATATTCAAACTGACCATCTGGTGTAACAAACGCTGTACGCTCAACTGACAGCGGTTCTATGCTTATAGAATGAAAACTAGAAGTCATATCAAGAGAAGTGAAGAAATTCGCGCCATATAGTCTATCAATCTGGTCACTAATACGAGGAAGAGGATAATTATCTGCGCGAGTATTTGCATTTAATTCCCGGTAATCTACTACCATTCGATTTCCACCATCCTTCTTTTTTACAAGTAATATTGGACTAGCAAACGGGGAGTTACTCTCACGAATTACTCCAGCTTCCAATAATTCAGAGATTTTTTCCTTCACTATATCTCTTTCAGACGGCGATAACCTATAGGGACGTCTTTGAACAGTTTTATTCGGATCAATTAATTCTATTTTCATTTCAACCGTTTTAGCTCGTATCGTGGGCGTACCTTCAACGAAACTATCAGCGAATTTACTTAGTATAGCATATAGGCGTTCTTTATTAGTACCGACTAAATCTGTATCTATTTGAGTCATGATAATATTTGATTGACAAGCTTTTGTACATAACTGTAACGATTTAGATTTTAAAATAGTGACACCCTCTGAATTGATTTCTACCTGGACACCCATGTTAATAATATCACGGCCCAAGATAATTGGTTCAGTTAAATATTTATCATCTACAATATGAAAAAGAATCTCATAGTTAGCACTATGTATGTTTACCTTGCATTTAATTTGTTCCCTACATATAATATTTGTATTCCCAATGCCTATTAAAGAAACTAATTCATTAAATTTAATACCATCTACAAGTTTTGCAAGCCCTTCTTTAATGAGTGAACATTCAGACCCAGAATCAAATAGAAAATGAATAATCATACCCGCAACTTGCAGCTCACCAGTTACCGCCCGCTTGCCACACAGCTTGACTTCTTTTGTTGTCACCAAGGATGAATTTTTAGCAGGGCAGGCATTTGCTACATGACCAGGCAATCCACAGGAATAGCAAGTGACAAGACGTTTTTCTTCAGAACGAGGCTTCAATGTCTGTGAACTTTGAAATTTATTACAATTAAAGGATTTATGCCCCTGTTCTCCACAACGATGGCAATAACCAACAAAACTTGCATTGCGATTGGTTATATAGCGTGGGCGTTTATTTTCAGTGGCTGTGTTTGCATCATCAACTTGTCTTTTCAATGATACACCCCGCAGTGCCCGACATAATTCAGTTTTATTATTTATATTATTAGAATTTAATTCCTTCTTTATATTATTATCTAGACGAGATAATATAGCGATACAAAACCCTGTTATAACCTCGTTGTTCATAGTTGCATCGGGTATTGACTCAATAAGATGCCAAAGGCGCATACAAGCATCTGCAGCCGTCTCTTTGTCATTCATTTTGAATGTTATAACACGTTCAAAGTAATCTTGCATGAGCAAAGGTTTTGAAAACCTAGCAATTAAATGTTCTTTTACATTTTCCCATGTTATACAATCGGGATTCATTTTTGCAAGGCAAGTAGCAGCTCGGCCACGGAGTGCTTGCGTCAGACTTAATAGTAGGTCGGTACCTTTAGTATCCTTATGTTTTACCAACACCTCATTTATTCTACACCAACTCTCGATATCCGCTTCGGGGTCATCGGGATCGTATTTCATGAGCGTCGTTTGATTTTGCACTCCGCCATTAACCAATCCACGCATCACTCGCAAGAAAGCTTCCATATCACTTGAAATTGGTTGCGACTGCTGCTGACTTGATATTCCAGTACCAATGTTGCTGTGGGGATCCGATCCAACTTCTGATGTCGGAGGTTGGCCGAGATCAGAATGATTAAGATTCATAATTCTTATAACTTTTATTAGCAATTCCTTTACAAACTATAATTTAAATAAACACAAAAGGGCAAAGGGCAAAAACGATCCGCCGAGGGAAAAACTAATTGTTCCCGAACAAAGAGACCACTGACAAGTCACGACAAGTGACAGTTCTTTTTCGCGCCTCTTCTTCGGCCCCGGCGTTCCGTCGGTACGCGACACTAGCTCCATCAAGTGTCACATCGCGTACTTTGCCAATTCCTTTTCACGCCGACATATATATATTTTAAGATATAAATAACTAAAGAACCATAATATGACGTCATAAGCTTAAGGCCTGAAGCCTGTAGTATCCCTCGAGCAATAGCAGGGTAAAAATAGCAAGTCAATCTGCGATAGTTATACAATGTAGTTACAATATTTTCTTACAAAAGCATTAAAACTTTCTCCTTATTGTATACAAATTAGTACGCGAAATTTACAGCCACAAAATAAACTGAATGAATGGAGTTAAGATTAGAGAGAACTTGAAATTTTTATTACCTATAATGCACGCGAATTATTGGTCAGAACGTAGTTCATAATATTTTGTATAATTTTCAGAGTAATTAAAGGGGCGGGGCCCACCTAGTATTATGTTGTCATGTGGTCACCACGATCTCTAATAACACTTGTAACACAAGTGCTTGACTTTTAATGATAAATACCTACGTTCTTTTCTTGAAAGCCCTAATATCGTAGTTGTTCGGAATTCGGGAACATAATTAACATTTAATAATTAATTATCATAATCATCACCAGCCTTTTTTGTCCACTGCTGCACATAGGCCTTTCCCAATGCACGCTACTGAGCCACAGATTAGATATGGTTAGGGAGCCAGGTGCAAATTTGGTTAATTATTTCCTCTCAAGAGATAATTCGTCAGACGCATCAGAGTATAGTATTATAAAGCCTCGTGAACGTCAGCTGGCGCTCGGTTGGGGGGGGTGAGCGGTTGTAGCCTCCCACGCACGTAGGAAAAAAAAATACATTCATTCATTTCCTCTCAGCTAAAAATTTGTCAAATTGTAGCTAACCCAATATCTCAACGAAAAAAAATAATCAGCTGGTTAAAACATGGTGTATTATACGTCAGCTGGTGTCTCGAACATGAAAAAAATAAAATTATTTTCCGTGATTTCCTCTCAAACAAAAATTTACCTGATGATAGCTTATATATGTAACTGTGGATATATATATATAGGTCAGCTGGCTGTATCTTGGTGGAAAAACCGTCAGCTGATACTTTGAAAGTTATAACATAGGAGTTAGACAGAAGCATCTATTGCCAATTTATATGCATCAACTGACTAGGTTTTCTTCAACATCGGTTTGCATCAACTGACTGATATTAACAATCAGCTCAAAAATTTTCATCTGAGATGAAATGACGTATCTTTAATTATTATCGTTATTTTTTAAAATTCAAGCAACACACGCTAGCATAATATAGACATAAGGTACTTGGAGGTGGTTAGTTGTGCGCATGATCGGGGTACTACGTACATTCAGCCACATCGGTAAACATGTTTTTACAAATATTATAAACTGCATTTAAAAATAACTATCATATCATCCAATTCACATAACTACCTAAAAGTGTAGGTAACAAATATGAAATAACCCACTAAAAACATTATTTAACTATAATTATTAAGAAAATAATAGTAAAATATATAATTAATAAAGTTATTACTTATCTTTTACGGGGACTTATGTTGATGGAATTCCACGTATCTCGATGATTTTGTTAATGCCTCATTATATTCGAGACACCAGCTGACGTATAATACACCATGCTGTAACCAGCTGATTATTATTTTTCGTTGAGATATTGGGTTAGCTACAATTAGACAAATTTTTAGCTGAGAGGAAATGAATGAATATACTTTTTTTTCTTACGTGCGTGGGAGGCTACAACCGCTCACCCCCCCCAACCGAGCTCCATCTGACGTTCACGAGGCTTCATAATACTATACTTTGATGCATTTTACTAATTACCGCTTGAGAGGAACTTGGTCATAAAATCTGCTTCTGGCTCCCAGACCAATACTAGACTGAGCCTGGTCGATGGCTCTTTGCCGTCAGTTGTGGTCAGTAACTCTGCGGATGTCATTTAATAATTATTTGCCATAATTTCAGTGTATCCACCGGGACTTAGCCGCCCGTAACGTGCTAGTCTCAGACGACTGTGTGCTCAAGATCGCGGACTTCGGTCTCGCCAAGGACGTGCACAGCAACGACTACTACCGCAAGAAGACGGAGGGCCGCCTGCCCGTGCGGTGGATGGCGCCCGAGTCGCTCTACCACAAGGTGTTCACCACGCAGACTGACGTGTGAGTAGCTGCAGTAGTAGTGTAGTAGTAGTAGACAGTAGCAACACTCATGTAGGGCTCCACACAACGACTACTACCGCAAGAAGACGGAGGGCCGCCTGCCCGTGCGGTGGATGGCGCCCGAGTCGCTCTACCACAAGGTGTTCACCACGCAGACTGACGTGTGAGTAGCTGCAGTAGTAGTGTAGTAGTAGTAGACAGTAGCAACACTCATGTAGGGCTCCACACAACGACTACTACCGCAAGAAGACGGAGGGCCGCCTGCCCGTGCGGTGGATGGCGCCCGAGTCGCTCTACCACAAGGTGTTCACCACGCAGACTGACGTGTGAGTAGCTGCAGTAGTAGTGTAGTAGTAGTAGACAGTAGCAACACTCATGTAGGGCTCCACACAACGACTACTACCGCAAGAAGACGGAGGGCCGCCTGCCCGTGCGGTGGATGGCGCCCGAGTCGCTCTACCACAAGGTGTTCACCACGCAGACTGACGTGTGAGTAGCTGCAGTAGTAGTGTAGTAGTAGTAGACAGTAGCAACACTCATGTAGGGCTCCACACAACGACTACTACCGCAAGAAGACGGAGGGCCGCCTGCCCGTGCGGTGGATGGCGCCCGAGTCGCTCTACCACAAGGTGTTCACCACGCAGACTGACGTGTGAGTAGTAGTGGTCGTAGTAGAAGGTAGTAGTAGTAGTAGTAGTAACTGGATCATTTTATTTTACACAAGCAGCGCTCCGCGGTTTCACCCGCGTGGCTCCGCTCCTGTTGGTCTTAGCGTGATGATAAAATATATCTATCTAACACCGAGAGAATTTTTCAAATCGGACCAGTTCCTTAGATTAGCGCGTTCAAACAAACTCTTCAGCTTTATTATATCATGGACGCAAAGTAAAAAATTAGACTCGCATCACATTCGAAAATATTTGTCCGAAGCAAAACTATGCAAACGCGTGTTAGGCTTAGTTATTTTGTAATCTATATTAAAAAATATTATAAAGCTGAAGAGTTTGTTTCTTTGTTTGAACGCGTTAATCTCAGGAACTAAGTACTGGTCCGATTTGAAAAATTCTTTCGGTCTTAGGTAGCTCATTTACCGAGGAAGGCTATAGGCTATATTATATCATCACGCTAACACCAACAGGAACGGAGCCACGCGGGTGAGACCGCGGGGCAGGGCTAGTGAGAGATATAACTATTTTTTTTTACGATATCGTTCGGTTATAACTTGAAGATCTTTTAATAGCCCGGCGTCAAAAATGTAGGTGTAAATTAAATCAATAAATAATGGACAATACTACTTACTATTGAATTGATATTATATTACACACACATACACACATGATCAAATCATTCTATACAAAACATTATATCATCTTCTGAGTGCTTTTTTGACATTAGTCAATAATTTAAATACAATATATTTTCAGCTGGTCGTTCGGCGTGCTGCTGTGGGAGATAATGACTTTGGGCGGCACGCCGTACCCCACAGTGGCGGGGCAGTACATGTACCAGCACCTCAGCGCCGGACACCGCATGGAGAAGCCGCCCTGCTGCAGCTTGGAGATGTGAGTTGGAGCTCTTGTTGTTTGCTGGTGTCCTAATACCTTTTGAGTTGGGCATGATGCAATATTTTTTGTCTTTCCGCCCGTGAACTTAAACTCTTCGAGTTTTTTAATTTCTTTCGCTTAAAACCATAGAATTCGAGTTGTAATTCTGTTTTATAATTTTTTATTTTCGTTTTTTTGTTATATAAATCTATAAATAATAGAGTGTTTTATCAAGTTTTTCTTAGGATAATAATAGTAGGAAATCATCTCTAAATTCAACATATAGTCTATTTAATTTACAAAATTAGTAATTCATTAAAATTTGGTGTAAATTATCTTCATATCAACCCCACAGTATTTGTATCAAAATCTGCATCTTGATAGCTACATCATAAATTTTATTCTATTTCAGTTACATGTTAATGCGGGAATGCTGGTCCTTCTCTCCAGGCGACCGACCCTCCTTCACAGAACTGGTAGAAGACCTGGACAAGATCTTAACAGTCACAGCGAACCAGGAATACCTGGATCTAGGTCTCCCACAGTTAGACACCCCACCTTCAAGTTACGATGGCTCTGGGGATGAAAGTGACAGTGAATTTCCTTTTATAAAATAAACTATTGGTATAGGATTACAGGATTTTGAAGGGAACATTTCAATTTTGGAGTTGGACATTGATAATACTGGAGCATGCTCTATGAATTATTGCGTGGTTGTCTTTTGCGTATTCAAGATGGTTTACTTTCTGCGGTTATTGTGCTGGCTGGACTTGAGATAGTAACTTGTATTTCGAGTAAAGTATTGTCAATAGCAAATACTTAAGTTCAAAAGTTTAAGCGACTGAAAATACTTCTTACTTGAGCACAGAGTATTTCATATTTGTACATGACAATAAATTAATATAGTTTTTTAATGTTATATAGTAACTGATATAAGCATAATGAAATTCGATGATAGTAAAATGATAAATTATTTGAAAATGATCAATATATGTGATTGTCAAGTACGATAATCTTTTTGCTTATTGATCATTCAAGAAATTCGATTTATTTCTTTAGTTATGTACCTATACACTATTTAAATACCTCTAGCACGAAATGTAAAAAATTAAGTTCGATTTCTGATAAAAATGCGGTGAAAACATGTTTTTTCACAATAAAAATTAACTAATTAAATTGACTTCACTTCAAGTAATTTAAGCAATTAAGGGCCGATTTTTCAATCCCGAGATAAACAGTCTAATAACTACCCATCCAATAGATTTGTTCAATTGTTTATCTAACTCATAACGGCTCGCCTATTTTTCAATCGTGATTTATTTGATGAATAAACTATCTGATCAAATATTTCCATATTGGCAGCTCTGCTCTCGGAGTGGCGAAACAAACATATTAAATTAGTCAGGTTAGAGCGGGATAGAGTCAACTCTTGCAATTTGTCAACAACCGTCATTATGACTCACGTCAGGAGTGCATTTTAAGTTTATCTTGTGTTCTATGATTGTTGATTATTGTTTTGATTCGAGTAAAGAGTTTTGATTAAAATTGTGTTTAAATTTATATATTTTACGATGGAAACGACATAAAGGCAGCGTTCGGCAAAGTTTCAATGGCATGGTCATCAATACTACCAAAAACATCAATTTCAATATGATTTTAGTAGATAATAATTATATAGAAAGAGGCTTAATTGTTAATAATTCTATGCTCTATGTTATTACATACGAAAATATCCCAAATATGACGCGTCAGTTGTCAAATTAAACGCCTATCTGTCGAATAGCGCGCTATCTGGCCGTTGGAGCGGCAGATAGATTTATTCATCAAGTAACGTAGTTATTCGATAGATAAGTCTTATTCGTCTATTGAAAAATTGAATATTTTGTTAACTGAAGAATAAAGTCTATCTAGCTCTTTATCTGGGCATTGAAAAATCGGCCCTTAAAAATGTTTTTGTTTTACCTGACTGTATTTGAAGATATCGTACCTACTCGAAATAAAAATGTCACTCCTGACAAAATAATGTACGCAATTGAAAATGAGAAATGTAAAACATTTTTAAACTTTTGAAAATGCCCACCTAAAATCACGAATGGTGATTTTTACGAAAAATCTTAGAATTAAGTATACATTTACGCAAGGCGTCACATATTTATTGACTGAATAATTAACATTATTCTTTTTTTATAATTTTTTATTTATTTACTATAATATATGCGTAGGTATTGTTGTAAATATTCGTTTATTTTGTGTGCATGCGTTATTAAATTGTACATATTAAACCAAAGCTTGAACGAATCGTTGTATTATAAAAGTATTATTTTGAATCTACTATAGTCAAGTATTTTATGACTGTGAGATTGTATCACTTGTGCCTTATAAATTGGAAACAGTAACTAGGATAATAATTATTATGGTATTTTTAAATACTATTGTTATTTCATTCAAATTTTTTTTAAAGTGAAACTTTTATTACATCGTCTCAAACTTTTTGGTCTGTGTAGCGCATGTCGCGTGACGCACGATACGTACGATAATTATCGTACAAATACGATAATTTTTAGTTAAATGTCTCTAGTGTGAAAAAAAGTTTCACTTTTACCGAGGTTTCATAAAACCACACATTTTTTTTTAATTATAAATCATATATTAGTAAATTATTGACATGATATAAGCAGTACAAGTAGAGCACTTGTTTTCTTAATTTTATATTTTTAAGTGTTGTATCTCTGGAATCTCTAGTCTATGACATCACCAGTTTATGTTATTATTGCATTTCACCACCAAATTATTTTTGTACTTAACTAGATGTAAGTTTTAATTACTAAATTGATATTATATAGAAATTAATACTGTAAATATATAAGATTCACATTTATACCACAAATTATTTTTCTCTCTTTGGTAATTCAATTTTAAATCATAAAAAACTGATTTCTATCTAATAATATAATGTATGTATGTTTATATTGTCATGTAAATATAAATTACTGTATTATAAATAAATGGAGCGAATGTGAGTCCATAAAATATGCATTTAACAATAATCAGTAAATTTTAGTAAATTATATGGTTTATTGTCTATTTGTGTTTAGAAGAAAAAAGTTAAAATTGGTATTAAGAAAATATGTTTATTCGTGGAGAGACGAAATACGTACCAAATTGTTTGTATATTTGATAATTATTTTGATTGTATGTTATTTTATGTTGTATGGGACTATGATGTGAATAAAGAATGCTAGTGCAAATGATAAGTTTGTTTTCTTTTTAATCCCTGTATTTAGAATGATACATGATACATGTACATATAAGACCACCTACAGAATATTTAGTTATTACTATAACTAGCAACAAATCAAGTTTTATACATAATACGAACCGCTAGGTCTGTCCTGTCATTCGCGAATAAAACGATGGATTGATGTTATTGATTACATTACTTGTAAAATAATAAGATGAAATAAATAACAGTAGAGAAAAAAAGAAACAGAACATTTTGGGTTGACTAAATTTGAGTGCCGCGCGAGCGTGTCGGTGGCGCGGCCAGCGGCCGGCGGCGACCGAAAGCGGGTGCGCGAGGAGTATCGTATGTGACGCTTCGATGCTCCTCGGAATAAATTGTTATTTAATTTTGAATATTATTTTAATTAGGACAATGCGCTGCGCTGCGCCTCGCCAAATTATACGCCGAGTTGATTCTATGGTTGACTCAAAGTCTCAAAACCACACGTGTAATAATCGTATGAACACGTGTGCAGTGTTAACTGTGACCAGAATTATTCATTATAATTATAATTTTTTCATTCAACAAGTTTTAAATCGTCTTTATGTGTGTAATGAATCGATATTTAGAAACATTTATCAGGTCTTTCAAGTATTTTTAGTGTTTTTCTAGGTATTTAAATAGATTTTTTGTATCAGTAAATAAAACTCCATATATAATTCAATTTCATTTATTTAAGCCTCATGCAGGTCTTATTTTAGTTACAAAATATTAAAGTCATATAAATCACGATAGCATCAAAATTTGAGTCCCCTTCGAGGAAACGGTGTCAATTTACAATAATACCTTAAATATAATATGTTTTCTTTATAATTAAGTTTACAGTTCATTGACATACATTCGTGGTTTCAAATAACACAACTTCTGAAGCACGTTGACTCATTAGTATTTTAAATACCATATAACAAAATGATTTTCTTAACTAAAACAAAATTAAAATATACAATTTGAAATAATAATAATAGGTAGCTAAAATCTCCAACTTAACCTAACAGATTCGAACATAAATAATACTTTTCGTTTTTGGTATTTACTTGTAACATTAATATATATACAAATAAGCTGTTTATCAACAAATGTTAAAGTTACAAAAGACCCACAAAATTTCGGGTCATTTGTAACAGGATGGCGGTTCTACGGGGTCTTAGTACGCAATGACAAAAAGAAAAATGATGGTCAGAACGCTGATACGGGATACCTATAACGTTTTATATTAGAGAATCTTAACATAAAATATTATAGTATCTTTACCGTGTGTGACGCGCTTATTCAATGCGCAATTTTGAAAGTTAATGGCATTTGTCATGAATATAATCACTGGTATTTTGATGGTTAGAATACAAAATCCCGAGTGGTCTATGAGAAGCAACAAATTTTAAGAAAAGCAGAAATTAGATTTTATAGTTAAAAAATTTACACACTACTTAATACAATTATAATGTCATAACAAAGAAAATTGTATTAGTCATAATTACATGTAATGTCAAGTTTATTTACAAAATATAACTATTGTTCGAGATAATGTTATTACGAAATATGAAAACAATGAAGTCGCATAAACTATCACATGTGAAACAAAACAGAAGCTTAAATACTAGAAACATCTTATTCCGGCTTAAAGCTTGTTTCCTTACAGCTATACATACATTTTCCTAAACATTTTACTAAAGAAAGCGAATCGGCAACATAGGGCACTTTTCGAATACTAATTTTAATCCATTTTATATTTCACTTAAAATACAGTTCCAATGAAACAATTTGTATGTGTTCATTATCAAAGGTACAAATGCCTGGCATTTCACAATTAAAGAAATAAAGGCTAAATCACATATTGACGCAACGCAATTTCTTATCCGGAATACGTGACGCATAATACGAGCTGGGAACAACCGCTTTAGCTTCCTTCTCTTCTTGCCTTTCCCTTGGCTCTCCCATCAGAGTCTGTAACCCTATCTTCATGTCCGCTGCGAATTTCCTAACTAACCGTTCTAGAGAAAACAAATGCTCGTCCAGAGCTTCAGGCACTTCTTCCCGCATGAAGTCGGCTAATCTCAGAAGGTATTCTACATTGGAACCGGCAGAACCACGGCATTCTAGAATTTGCTTTGCGATTTCTGGAAGCGGGGCTGCACCTAGCCAATGTCGGTTTTCAGGAATTGCTATGTAGAGAATAGCGTCTTTTTTGTTATTGCTATTTCCTGGAAGGAACTGGGAAGTGCGAGGGTGGAAATTAACGGTGTAGGTCCGGTAGCCTCCGAGCTGGCACTCCCTAGTTGTGAGGTAAGGTAACGCAGCGCCGTTATCCGCAGCAACTAGGAACGCTTTTCCCCATGTGATACCCTGTAACAATAAAAACAGGTCTGTTTAAATATGTTTTGTAGGAATATAAACGTAAAAGAATTGGTCAGTTCTGCATTCAATCGATTGAACCTTGATAAGACTAGGAATGCATAAAAACTCGATTACGAGATTTGTTAGGATCAATTCAAAACGAATTATTGTTGATTTTCCGTAAACAAGATTCAGTTTAGAATTTTTTGTGGCATTACAAAGGTACTTTGGTGGTTTGATAGGTAGTATAACAAGGAAATTAGGTAACTTTCCTTTATTTCCTAGCAATAAAAAGATACGATAGCAAGGGTCGGTGATAGTTGGCTAGTGAAACACGTGGAGCTATTAACTTGCTGATAACCTCATATTAGCATCCACTGTGTACGTGTCGTAAAGTTTTCGTAACCTTAGTAAGTTAGTACTTGACGATATCGGTAAATAAAGCTATTGGTCTTAATTATTCTAATTTGCGAAATAAAGGCATTAACTAATCCTGTGTAAAATAAAATTACTGTCTATCCGAAAAATGGGTTGATTTAAATGAAATAATAGGAAGGAATTAAAATAACTCAGATGGAGCAAGTAATTAATTGTGCATTTTTCGTTATTTAAATGATACAATACATATAAAATTTACATCGTGTACTATGAATATGTGGACTATAATTCAATTTCTCTGTTACAAGAGACTTCTATGGTAAGAAAACATGAAAAATGACAACACACGTTAACATTATGTAGATATAATAACAACAATTAATATTGTAATACGGAGTGTACAGGAATTTACAAATAGCTGATATTTGGTCCGGCCAGTTTTATCAGTCTGGCCTCAATATGTGTCACGGCCTTTGTCCCGTGTTAAAAATATTAATCCGAGGTCTTTAGAATTTGGGAGCAGTTTTATTTATTTATAAATTCCCAGGAACAGAGATTTACATATTTGGATTCAATAATCGAAGTAGAGAACGATATTGATTCTAAGTTTTAACGTAGTGAATGAAATGCTACTTGCCAATAAATTTTGGAACGGTTACAAAAGTATTTTCATCGATACCTACGTATTGTATAACATTGAACTCTACTACTAGGTACTAATTTAGAATCAAAACATTATAGATATTTAAAACCTTTTCTATTATACGAACATTTTGTAAGGGCAGGGCGCGCGGAAGTGTCGTCTAAAGATAGATGAGGCCCACGATTTTCTACGGTTTATGAGAAATTTTTCATGTGTGTCATAGCATCTACGTTAAATCTTCAAAAACTTGTTATTCAAGGTGAACTTCTCAAATTGATCTTTACTACAGCTACTCTACTATTTTGATGGATCTATACTTATCACTAGATAGTATAAAACAAAGTCGCTTTCTCTTAAATCTTTAAAATTACTAAGGACAACTGATTTTGATGCGGTTTTTTTTAATAGATAGAGTGATTTAAGAGGAAGGAAGGTTTTAGTATATAATTTATTAGGTTTTAGACAAAGCGGGCGAAGCCGCGGGCGGTAAGCTAGTTATATAATAAAGCTGAAAAGTTTGATTGTTTGAACGCGCTAATCTCAGGAACTACTGGTCCGATTACTATAGGCTATATAATATAAACATACTAATATTCTTAGGTGCTGAGCCACGCGAGTGAAACCGTGGGGCTCAGCTAGTTAACAATAAGAGCGAGATTAATTACATAGAATATGCATACTATGGCCATCTATATTTGGCCTTTAGCTATCATCATAGCTATCATATAATATGATAACTAGCTATTCCCCGCGGTTTCACTCACATTGCTCCGCTCCTGTCGGTTTTAGTGGGTGGATATATTATATAGCCTTCCTCGATAAATGGGCTATCTAACACCGAAATAATTTTTCAAATCGAACCAGTATATCCTGAGATAAGCGCGTTCAAACAAACAAACAAACAAAAACAACAGCTTTATAATATTAGTATAGATTATAGTACGTCTAGTAGTCTAGACACCCAAATAGTCCCATGATAAGCGTTATCGCAGTCAACAACATAATATAAGACGTTATATAAATATACTATTAGATAATATGGATGATCTTGTTAGAAGAAAGTATGGTGCTACTGTGTTATATAAAATTCTTATTTCTACCATACCTACGTCAATACTTTAAGAAGCTTTTGAATGCAAAAACATGTTAAAATACACGCGCCAGTTTTAATCAATTTGTTGAAGACCAACAACTGAAGCTGACGCAAGCTGCTGACGAAGTATCATTTAAGGGGGCTCTAGGGATCGACCATTATTGGAAAAAATTGGTCGTCTGTAAAGTCGGTTTACTGACGATAGTTAAAAGTGACAACGTCCGATTGTGCTTCTTTGTCGCTCGTTCCGCGCTCTCACTCGCACTTCAAGCCTTACATGGAACGCCTCAAATGAGTCAGAGCGAGGTAACGCCGCATGAGTCATGTTTTTTCGTGCGTGCAGCCGGCTTTATCGAATTATAAGACGTTGTCACTTCAAAAAAGTGGTGTTTGTTACTTTAACCTGGTCTGCAAATTTAATACAACACATTGCTCCGGTTTAGACGTGAAAGCGTAACAAATAGGTAGAAAGACTTTCGCATTTTATTCGTTTGGATTAAAATTCTGATCGCCATTATGTTTTCCCCTAATCTATGTGTACAACATAGCTTTGACCTAAACATATTGTTGTTTAAAACGTTTGTACTTTGTATTATTTGTATTGAGATAACGCGTTAAGAATTAAACACGTGACGTCACAAATAGTGGCATTTTTGCGTAGAACAGTTTATTTTTGTTTCAGTGAAGACAACTGCGCAAATTTTTATCACGACGAATCTTTCGTCGAACCCAAATAAACACTAGAAATGAACCAGGTCAAGATGTTACGAATTTATCTAAACAGCTGTGCACCGCGGTTTTGTCCGAATTGCTTGAACCCCAGTTTTACCACATTGATTGATCTTAGCGTGATGTTATAATATAGCCTTCCTCCTAAATGGACTATCTAACAGTGAAATAATTTAGGCTGGCCGCTGGTTGCAGAGCTTGACCGACCGTCATTACGTACCGTCGGTCCTGACGATACGCATCAACAATTATTGTATGACTATGACACTAATACGCATGACAATACGCGTGCGTATGGTCGGTCTAGCTATGAACGGTTTTATGAATTTCCATACATATGACAAGCGCGACTGACGTACGCACTACGCACTGACGGTCGGTCAAGCTCTGCAACCAGCCTAATATAAGTATATGTATAGAAGATAAAGGATGTACCTATACATGATTCACATAAGGAGATATTGTTTTATATGTCCATTGTTCAAACAGTGTGACCTTTGTATAAAAATATGATTGTTATAGTTTCGATATCGTTTATAATAGCTATTATTGTAAGGTGCTTTGTTTGATATTACGAACGTATTGCCTCCATATGCAATATACTATGTGCATGTTCCGTTTACCTAGTTGTAATAACTTGCTGTGCATTGTAGTTTTACCCGCATTGCTCCGCTCCTGTTGGTCTTAGCGTGATGATATAGATTATAGAGCCTATTGTCTTCCTCGATAAATGGGCTATCTTTCATTGTAAGTGTTCACAAATCGGAAACGTAGTTCCGAAGATTCAAGAAAGAAACTCTTCAGCTTAATAATATAAAATATTACCTTAGCTAAGATTGTTAACTACATGGGTATATTATGTAAAAATATTATATTTACTAGCAGAGAGCACTTAGCAGAGATGCTATTATGTACATGATCTTCAAGATGAAAGATATAAAAATATTATAGATGTCATTGCATTGAGAGTAGGTACGTAAAGATACACACGCAAATATTCAGTCATCACGATGAATAGCTTAATCCAGTCTAGACACGATATTTTCCTTTAATTCATCAGAACATTTGATAAAAATATAAGCTTTTTGATAAAGAGTGATTTTGCAATACATAAAAAAATATACTTTTTAAATAGTTATGTTCGCTTTAGTTAGGCCGTTATTGATCGAGGTTTTAAATGGACATGTAAGTTAAAATTTGTAACAAAATTAAATATGAATTCGCGTTGTTTTTTTTTAGCGAATGTGCAGTTTTATATCGGTATACCTACCTAGGTGTTAGAAAATGTAGAGTTCAATTCGAGTACGTTCAAGGTATAGCAACTGACAGTAACAATTCATTTAAATACGTTACAACGTCTTCGTTATAGGATTGTATTTATCCGATAGCAAGCGACATTTATATAAATAAAACCATAACAGGATTATGTGAAGGGTCACGTGGCACGACAGCCGACACTTGCCTTCAATTCGCAAAGCACCGGATA
Organism: Colias croceus; assembly: GCF_905220415.1. Lineage (NCBI taxonomy): Eukaryota > Metazoa > Arthropoda > Insecta > Lepidoptera > Pieridae > Colias > Colias croceus. The sequence goes on along the minus strand of NC_059556.1, from coordinate 7,367,878 downwards.
CCCTTTATCGAGAGACGGAGAGATATCAAATTGGTGACGAGTTTTAGTACGCGGCTCGGAACATCGTACATTCCGATTCGCAGAAAAGAATTTTAGATATTAGCAGCCAGCAGGACGTTAGGGACCTGTGCGCACCCGCAATCGCACCTGCACCTAACTTACGAACCGCCATTAAGTTTGAATCGAACTAAAAACATTAGGAATTGTAAATCTGTGCTATTACTATAGTCGAGCCAATTTAATAGGCAACATTTGACGTCTATCAATTTTATCTTCGAAGAGAGGTAACTTGCTTAAAAACATCGATTAAAGTGTATTAATCGATACGGATTTGAAACATTTTTCAATCGAATTTATTAATTTATGGTGATTTTTATTCACAAGTACCTAATCAATGCATTCGATTCTAGATGTCAGATTTCGATTTTTAGAGTAACGTCTCTAGTATTTAAAAACAAAAAAAGGTTTATTGACACAAAATTGTAGCGACGTCAGTTCTTCAATTCAGAAATTGTTTATTATGTTTAGGATGGTTTATCAGTAAAATGAAATCTTAAAATTACTTGTATCGGTCATTATTATTAAAAATATGTAATCGTTATTGAAAAAAGTTAAGCAAATGTGCAGTTCTAACAAAACGAAATATCATGTTATTCTATGTCGTCGTTACTAGGTTACGTTGTTGAATTTTGTTGAACTGTCAAATGTTGCCTATTAAAATGGCTCTACTATAATCTAAAACTTTGTCGCTGACGAGGCGCTGTCCGTCTCACAATTAAAATATTCTAATCCTCAATCCCCATTTCTATTGCTCTATAGTAACGTTTTAAGTAGCATAGTCAGCTTATCACTATTGAATAAACATTAATATTTGAATAGCATAAATTGAAATAACTTAGACGATAACCACAATAAACAAAGGCACGTGCTACCATAGCCGCTGATAATGGAATTAAATGTATAAACAATACGCAGTTGTTTCGAAATTATTCACGGCTGATTAATTATTTACGTACTGGGCTTGTTAAATGCATAATATTGCTTTTTTTAACAACTGATTTAAAAAAGGAGGAAAAGTTCTCAATTCGTCCAATTTTTTGGGTTTGTTGCCTCAGAACTTTCGACTGGGTGAATGGATATTAAAGATTATTTTATTACTAGCTGTTCCCGCGGTTTCACTCGCATTGCTCCGCTCATGTTGGTCTTAGCATAGCGGGATGATATAGCCTTCCTCGATAAATGGGCTTTTAACCAACACCGAAAGAATTTTTTCAAATCCGACCAGTAGTTCCTGAGATTAGCGCGTTCAAACAAACAAACTTTTCAGCTATTGTTGTGTGATAATTCTACGAGAAATTTGTAATGTATCAGTGGTCAATTGAAGAACGATTGTCCACAAGTTCATTAAAATTGGATAACGGTAAGTATGGAGTAATTGGAGCACCCGAGGGTCATTCTTTATGGCATACTTAAAGGTACGGTGAGCATTATTTATTTTTCGTTTTATACGAGTAGAATAAATGTTGGTAAAAATGAACAATTAAAATCTCCATCTAGAACTAAACTATCCATTGATTAAAAGAGAATGAAATACGGTGCAGTAAAACTCGCGAACAGCCTAGTTATGAGATAATGAGGTTAAAATATTAAATCAACAAACTTATAAAACGGATGTCTCGTTAATGTTATGAATATATTGATGCAACATAAAGGGGTGAAGGTCTTCAGTCCTTGGCTCTTCTCAAGAACCCCAGTGCAGCTGCAAATATGATTGCGTCATACAAATACGTGGTATTATGATTTACGTAGTTAGGGAAAACATATCAGTAATTAATATTAATGCAAAAATAGCTCTTATAGAAATACCAAATTTACCGTTCATCAGCTGTTTAATATATTTATTATGTAGTAAGGATTCTAAAGCCTATTCAAGTAGGTATAAAGATCATAGTTTTAAGCATGTCATTAGATATACATTTGTATGTCTTAGCGCAATGAGCATGTGTTGTTCTTTGTGGTTATTTCATTGTTCTTGTGACAGATGAAGGCTTCCTTAACACCCGTGACCACATAAATAACGTAGCATACCTACATCGACTTTAACTATTTCCTAGGGTAAAATTTAATTAGAAGGCAGTTTAAGAGATTAGGCATAGAAACCACCCAATCAGTTTGACCATAAAATTGGTTAAAAATTAGAACAATTGGCAATTTTCGGTTTATTAGGAAATCCCGAATTGTGATCAAACGTTTTCGTAATGAAGCTAATTGACCGTTTGGAAATTATTTCATCAGTTAATTGAAAGTTATGGTAAATTGTATTGTTGTAATATCATTTTGTAAACTTCTATGTGAAAAGGGCTGAACTAATGGTTTAAGTTCAACGAACTATTACCTATTTTATTTATATATCTGGATGTGTAGATATTAAGATACTAAGTATAGATGAGAAATGGGTAACGAAGGTATTGCGAAGGGTCAGCACATGGTCAGCACCTAGAGTAGTTATGTATTAAGAAATGCACATAACTCGTACAGACTATGTTTAGACTATTTTTATGTCAATAAATAACCTACTTTTTGTGAAAAAAATCTACGTAAAATCGCTATTGGTCATCTATTTGTTACTATCATACGTTTATTGATTCGCAAGCAAACTTTGTACGCTGATTTTTGTCGTCTTGTAGGTATACCTAGATTGATTGATTATAATATTCAGACTACTATATTTTTCATTATTAAATCTATGTAGGATTATTACAAGATCGTTTAGAGCGCATATTAACGTAACAAAATACTTATAGGTTCCTAGTTCCTACCTACCTAGTTACGACAAAAGAATTTACACGAGAAATGAAACGCGTTACTTCTGGAAATTTGTTCTTTTCGTAAACGTCCGTGTTTAGCTAGGAAAGTTAAAACATCCTGATAACTGTTTACATGAAAAATTGCTAATTACATTGGATAATGCACATGTTTACATACCTCGTTGTCTTCGATTAAAGTTGCGACGCGGCCAGGCTGTAAAAAAATACTTTTGTAAGGAAAGTTTTTTTTATATTTTGAATATTAAAAACAAGTTCTTAACTACCTAGTTTGAAGTTTTACAATCTTAAAAAAAAAAATTAACAAAAATATTTTGAAGAGAAACTTCTTTATCGGGGTTGGAAAAAAATTTAGTGTAACATTTTTTCGTTACGCGCCATCTTTTTCTTATCCTTACCATGCGTGATTCGACGTATTTCTGTAAAGTAGTAAATTATTTTTTGAAAAATAAGGTCATAAAGAAGTTTCACTTCTTACGAGTGTACATTAGTACACGCACACATTTTTTTTTAAGTGAAACTTCGGCACGTTGAGAGTAAAATTTCAAGATCACGTCATGGGAATACCGTCACGTCATGGGAGTCAATGTAGGTACTAACTATTTGAACTTTATTTGAACAGAAATTATTATAATAAATGAATAACCTTTGTAACAATACTATTTTTTTGTTCATACTCTCATAATATAGAGTAGGGTCATTGCGCTGGTTTTCGTCCAATTATAGGAGTTGCCAACTTTGTGATACGAAATAAATATTTTGGAGCACCCTTCCTTAAGCATATAATTTTTTTTTAAGTCCTTATATAGTCTTCTTTAAGATAATATTAAGGGAAAATAAATCATTTTGATGTATCTTTTTATTTAAATTATTTTCTGCAAAAGTAGGGTAAATGCTAGTTTTCGTCCAAAAAAACTGGTTTTCGTCCTAGTGTAAGCTAGTTTTCGACCACCGTGTAGAAAAAGGAGGGTAGGTCAACTATTAAGTTTAAAATTAATTACAGGTAAATTTATACGTTTATTTAATTAACATTACAATTTCTCACTACCCAGGTTTAGTTTTACTTGTGGTTTTACTAATAATAATCAATATAACTAGTCAACACTGAGATCTATGTAGCACTTGGCAGTCCTTATAGGCGTTAGTGATGACTGTATAATCATTCGTAATAAAGAAAGGAATGCGTTCCTTACAATGTTCCCGTCCGATTAGGGCCCTTCTGGCCTCCTCCACTCAAGCGACAGCTCAAGCCGAGGTTCGTGGTCCCCGTCAAGGGGGGACGCCCTTGTGCATGTCGCTACCAGGGTGAACCTTCAGTTCACCCCCGCGTCCGCGTTAAAATGTAGAAGCCCTTCTGGCTAACATTGAGAAACACCACACAAAAAAAAAAAAAAAAAAAAAAAAAAAATCCTTACAATGTAAATGAAACAAGTAATAATTACAGGGCTAAGAAATAACATCAAAAAACAGAAATATTCATTCTAACAACAAAAATTTTCATTCTAATACTTTGTTTATCAAATGAAACGTACTATAAACACAAAGCCATAATAATAAGTTTTAGCTACAGAATCTTCAGTGTACGCAGCGTCTTTTTTTTCTAGATTTCTTAGACTCCTTCGAGGCCATCTAAAAACAATAAGATCTTTCTGAGGATACGTTGAGTAAGTATAATAAAAAAATACTGCATTGGCAAAACAGACCTAGAATAAAAGATGATACTCAAGTGAATGATAATCAAGAAAAATACAGTGTATTATGTCTGACCTACCCCCATTTATGCTACGAATAATTGACTCTACTTCACATAAGGAGAATAATACATGACTGAATGAATGACAATATTAGGTACCTACAACACTCTGGCCCTCACCAATTATTTATAAGGAAGATACTGAATAGAAAACTTTTCAATACGTAAAAATAGACGAAAAGTAATGCAAAAGAATGGCTATATTTAATTTTTGGATACTCCAATACTCATTCATGGACGAAAACTAAAACATTTAAAGCTAAATTTAGTTTTCGTCCACTTCTTTAAATATTTTATTATTTTGGCAGCACTGACATAGCAGTGGACGGAAACCAAAAAAACTAAACTAATAGCAATAAAGATCACTTCGGGAGAAACTATTCAGTATTTTAAAGGTCCGATAAAGTAAAATGACCCTAACAAATATTCACGTAGCTGTTTGAGTTTCCGTCCACTTGGACGAAAACCAAATATTTTGAGAATTTGGTAACCTAGTATCCGTCCACTTAATATTTCGAAGAGTATTATAAAAATGTATGATAAACACTTATAATTGCGTTTATTATGTGTATCTCATTCCATAATACTCGGGTACCATCATAAGGAAGGTACCCGGTGTAGTATAATGATATGTACTTGTGTGTCTGTGATGGATTGCAATAAACAGTTGTCTGCTTGACTTGAAGTTGTTAATACGTGTTCCTTGTACGTTACATGGTGACAGCGGTGTTGTTATTACTTATTACGATTTTTGAAGTGATTGGATTACTTATTCGTTTTAAGTACTTATTTGGAAGCGCAATATCATATTAAAATCATGGAACACGCACGGCCACCATCCGAATTGGTATTAGAAGGCAACTCCGTCAGCCGGGCTGACGCGTGGAAAAAATGGCGGACACAATTTAATCTGTTTTTAAAGGCGTCCGGTGTGCACAAAGAAGATAGTGCGGTACAAGCAAGTCTACTTGTAAATCTTATTGGGCCGGAAGGCTTCGATTTATTTGAAACATTTCATTTCGAACAAGAAAAAGACAAAGATAATGTGAGCCTGTTAATAAAAAAGTTTGATGAGTATTTTGGTGCGAAGCCAAACTTAACATTAGCGAGATATAATTTTTTTATGCGCAATCAAGAAGTCGGTGAATCTATAAATCAATATGTAACGGCGCTAAGATTGTTGAGCAAGACGTGCGAATTTAAATCATTGGAGGAAGAACTTATTCGCGATCGGATCGTGTGCGGTATTAATAATGCAATGGTTCGTGATCGTCTATTGAGAACGGAAGATTTATCTTTGGAAAAATCGATAAAAATTTGTCAAGTTGACGAGTTGTCCCACGACAGCGGTCGGTTGTTGGATACGCGTGGCTCGGATGGAAACGTTAGCCATGTGGACATAGTCGGCGTCGGAAACAAAGGCGATGGACTGGCGTGGCGTGGGCGTGGGCGCGGGCGCGGCGGCCGAGCGTGGCGCGGCGTGACGCGCGCGCCCCGCGACCGCCTCGACGAGCAGCGCGCTTCCACCTCAGCGACGGGCTTCTGCCCCAGGTGTGGGGGACAATGCAGTCATTCTACTAAGTGTCCGGCTATTTCAGTGCAGTGTTTTGTGTGTGAAAATTATGGTCATTTTGCTAGAGTGTGCAAAGTAAAAAAAAGTGTTAGAAAGTTACACGATATTAGTGTGCTAGAAAATAACGTGGACGAAAACTGTGAGTCATTTTTTATATCCGTTCTTAATAATGTCTGTGAAATCAATTGTTTGTCAAATGACTGGTTTGAGATTCTGATAGGCGAGTACGGCCCTGAGAAATTTAAGTTGGATTCTGGGGCCGATATAAATGTTTTGTCGTATAAACGATTCTTACAATTAGGATATAAGTCTCATATTTTAACTATTAATAATAACATAAAACTTCAATCGTATAGCGGTGATTGTATTCCCATTCAGGGAACTTGTTATTTAAAATGGTGGCATAAAAATATTCAATATGAATTAAAATTTGCAATCGCTAATATTGATTGTCAAAGCGTGTTGGGATTGCAGGCGTGTTTAATGTTAGGATTAATTAAAAGAATTCATTCTTTAAATATATCGGGAAATGAAGATTTATTTAGCGGATTGGGATGTTTACCGGGTGAATATCATATTGTTGTTGACAATAGCATAGCACCGGTTATTTGTGCGCCACGTAAGGTGCCTTTGGGTTTGCGTGATAAGTTACAAGGGGAGTTGGATAGAATGTTACAATTAGGCGTGATAAGAAAAGTGTCACATCCCACTCCGTGGGTTAATGCGTTAGTTGTTGTGGCTAAGAAAAACGGTAATTTACGTGTATGTTTAGACCCGCGGCCTCTTAACAAAGCAATAAAACGATCACACTTTCAGTTGCCAACCATTAACGAATTAGCTTCTAAAATGAATGGCGCGAAATTCTTTTCAGTTCTCGACGCGAATTCTGGATTTTGGTCAATAAAATTAGATAGTGAAAGTGCTGATTTGTGTACATTTAATACACCGTTTGGACGGTATCAATATTTAAGATTACCTTTTGGCTTGAACTGCGCACCTGAAATTTTTCATGCAAAAATAAAACAATTATTTGAAGGTCTCGACGGTATCGATTCATTTATTGATGATATAATCTGCTGGGGATCTACTAAGCAAGAACATGATATAAGGTTGAATGCATTATTTAAGAGAGCTAGAGAAATTAATTTAAAATTTAATAAAGATAAGTGTCGAATTTGCGTAAATGAGGTTAAATATTTGGGTTACATTTTTAATAAAGACGGGATGAAAGTTGATACAGATAAGGTGAGAGCAATTGTTGAGATGCCTGAGCCTAAGGACAGGAAAGGTCTAGAAAGGTTTTTAGGAACGACTAATTTTTTATCCAAATTTATTCCAAATTATTCTGAGCATATCTTTCCGTTAACCAGATTGTTAAAAAAAGATGTATCGTGGTGTTGGGAAGACGGTCATAAAAAAAGTTTCAACGATTTAAAAAAAATAATTAGCTCGGCTCCCGTGTTGGCATTGTTTGACGTAGGCAGTGACGTAGTGGTGTCGGTGGACGCGAGCAGCGTGGCGCTGGGCGCCGTGCTGTTGCAGCGCGGCCGCCCCGTGGAGTACGCGTCGCGCACGCTCACCGATACTCAAACTAGATATGCTCAAATCGAGAAAGAAATGTTAGCTATCGTTTTTGCTTGTGAGAAGTTTCATCAATACATTTACGGTAAAAAACGCATTTTATTTGAAACCGACCATAAGCCTCTCGAAAGTATTTTTAAAAAATCACTTAATTCAATCCCAGCACGCTTACAACGTATGATGTTAAAAATACAGGGTTACGATTTAGTAGTTACGTATAAACCAGGAAAATATATGTACATTCCCGATACATTGTCACGCGCGCCTCTTCCGGATTTATATGATGAAAACATATGCACGGCAGTTTTGAATCAACTTAAAATGGTTGTTAATAATATACCTATTTCTCAAAGTAAGTTGACACTTATTAAGCAGGAAACATCTAAGGATGAATTGTTAAATAGATTGTTAAAATGTATATTTGAGGGATGGCCCGATCATAAGTATGATTTAGATTGTGATTTAAGCTATTTTTGGTCAATGAGAGATGAACTGTATTCGGTTGATGGAGTGATATTTAAAAATAAACAAATTTTAATACCTAAGTCATTAAGACACGAAATGTTGTGTATTATTCATGACGGTCATCCCGGTATCGACCACAGTAAGAGACGTGCGCGTGAGGTGTTGTTCTGGCCTGGTATTTCTAAAGATATTGAATTATTTGTTAAGCGATGTAAAGTATGTCAGGAGAATCTAAATAAGCCAAGTAAAGAACCGATGATTCCAATTCTAATTCCAAACGTTCCTTGGAACAAAGTTGGTACGGATATATTTGAATATGGAAGAAAAAGTTACTTAATTCTTGTTGATTATTATTCAGGATTTATCGAGGTGGGATTGTTAAAAGATACGTCCGCTAATTCTATTATTAACATTTTAAAAGATAATTTTGCGCGTTATGGTATTCCAGAAACAGTTATAAGTGATAATGGGCCTCAATACTCTGGTCGGGTTTTTAAAAGTTTTGCACAAGAATGGGGATTTAATCATGTAACTTCATCGCCATATTATGCACAATCCAATGGGAAAAGCGAGAGGGCAGTTCAAACTATTAAAAAATTACTTAAAAAATCAATAGATAGCAATACAGATTTTTATCTAAATTTATTAAGTTTAAGGAATACACCACGCGAAAATTTGGATTCTCCTGCACAGTTAATGTTCAGTCGTCGATTGAATTGTCGATTACCTGTTCACCCTGATTTACTTAAGCCTAGTTATGTAAACAATCATGAGTTTAATCATAAAAAATTAATTGATAAGCAAATTAAATATAAAAAATATTATGATAAGCATTCTAAACCTTTGTCTGAATTAAGTGTTGGCGATAACGTGATAATGTTAGAAAATAATAATAAACGAATTTCTGGTACTGTAATCGGTCATGCGAACACTCCTCGGTCTTATATAATAAAAAACAAAAAAGGATTATATCGCCGTAATCGCCGACACTTATTGTCAACTTCTTATTCGCCTCCTATTACTCGTAAAAAGGCAAATTTGTTAAAAGGGGAAGATGTAGTATAATGATATGTACTTGTGTGTCTGTGATGGATTGCAATAAACAGTTGTCTGCTTGACTTGAAGTTGTTAATACGTGTTCCTTGTACGTTACACCCGGTCCTTTGGAAGGCTTACGTGGGGACACGGATCCAACACGCAGAGGCCCTTTAGAGAACTTTACTGTGTTGTGGGACACCAGCCGCAGCCTGCCCATGACTGCACTATAGAGATACAGTCCTAGGCAGTCCGCGGCCGATGTAGGACTATTACAAGATATGGAAAAACAAAATAAACTGGGCTATGGAGTGGGATGTTAAATGGGCCGGTATTTGGGGACTATTGGAAACTATGGCACCTGCCTTTCTACTAAAAGAAAGTAAAAATATGTTGGCAGGTGGTGACTCGCCCTCTCACTGTATGGGCCCCCGAAATAAGTCGCTGCAATAGTGCGACAAGGGGGCAACATATTGTGAGCAGCTAAGGGTGGAGAGGCGTCCCTGGACTTTAAACTCCGATCACGCGCTCCCTGAGGGTCCAGCATCACGTGCCCACTCGCCACTTACGCTTCGCATCCACCCTTCGAGCTAAAAGCTCTCGCGACTCCACTCTGGCCGGCCGGTTAAGGCAAGCCAGAGGTGGGGGTCCTGTCCTCGTCAGGCTTCACTCCGACCGGCCGGTGAAGGCAAGCCGGAGATGAAGACAGGGGCCTCCCCCGGGAGCACTCGGTTCCCGCGGGGTCGCTACTCCCCGACACCCCGCCACAAGGTGTCCTGCGGGTTGACTGATTGCACGGGTGGAATATCTATTATCACGTGAACAATAGATATCCCAACCGTGGGCGATGGGGTCGTCACATCCCTACGCCCTAATTGCGTTTATTATTATGCTTATAAATAAACATACGTACCAAAAACATTACGTAAACTAGCTAAAACAGTGATTTACCTTACCATGAACTTTTCTCGCCGGCAAATTTTTCTCTCGCGCGATGACATCTGCAAGGCACGTATGCGAAGCGGCCACATTTACGTTAATTTTTTGAACTCTCTTCTTGTCAAATCAAATTTTAATGTTGATAGTACTGTTGCTTAAACATTATGGACCGTAAAAAGTGCAAACTTGCGCGGGAAGGTAGGTTTGTATTCAAGTTTTACGCACGTGATTGTAGCAGGTCAGTCAAATGGACGAAAACAGAAGCTGGACGGCAAACCAGCGCAATTACCCTATATAATTAATCTATAGTCTGTACATTATGCTTATTTAGAAGTAAAGCTTAGAAACTTAGAAACAAAGAAAATACTTCAATCAATATGCAATCTATTATATCTACTTGGTCTATAATTAATTATGTATAATATGTTGTCATAATAACATCTGATTATAGTATGATTTAATTCAAGGCATCTTCAACACTTGATAATAAATTTATATCCCAATCTGAAGGTTTATATATGTTTTATTTTTTTATTAGAATGTCAAATAAATAGAATAAACCAAATTTCTAAATATTTTTGTAAGAAAAAGTTACATATTTTTGTTACTGAAGAAATATATTCGTCAAAGCCAAACGTAAATGATTGAGCACATAGTAAATGTTAAAACAACTGTATATAATGTAATTTTTTTCACATCTGAAAATAGAAAGGTGCTTGTGCCACTTAAAGTATTAAATTTTAAATTAGTATTGAGAGCTTTCGTAAGTACTTAGTTAGATATGCGCTTTTTTGTTGTGATCTGAGTGCTTTAAACAAAATTTAACTATATATTTTAATATATTATATAATATGGTATGGCCTTATTTTATTTTTAACTAGCTGTGCCTTGCGGTTTTATATGCAGAACTCAACTCCTGTTGGTCTTAGAGTGATGATATATAGCCTTTAGCCATCCTCAATAAATGGGCTATCTAACACTGAAAGAATTTTTCAAATCAGACCAGTTGTTTCTGAGATGAGTGCGTTCAAACAAATAAACTCTTCAGCTTTATAATATTAAAGTATAGATTACCCAGAGAAGTAGAACATTATTTAAATGAAATATTGGATTGATGTAGATCAAACACAATTGCTCATTTGTTTTCAAAGTATATATTGACTGTAAGCTTAGATTTTATCAGTCCATTAAGCACATTAATGTATTGAAGTGCCACTTACTCTTATCTGAACACATTATAAATGGTGTTACAATTATTCACACAATTAATGAAGATAGTTTGAATTAAATAAATTTAATTCTTTGAAACATATTTTGTATATCTATTAATGAAATAAAACATGAAGAGTATGAGATGAGACATTGCTTAGAATGTACATACTGTACAGACAATACTCAACCTATTTTATTTAATATTTCTTAAAATAAAATTGGAAGTCGGAACTTCATTAAATCAAGGCGCATGATCAAGGTGCAAAAATGTGAAAGGTCGCGCAAAAGTTGCATCAGCCAAACATGAGGATTCGAAATTAAAAATAAATTAAATTTGTTTTATGTATGGAATGTCTTCATTTGAAAATACGTCTTTACTTGGCTCCGAAATTTCAATCAAATTTTCGTGTTACTTTTCCGCCTTCGTGGTATTTTGTAATAGTTATTTATTTCTATTTCTATTCAAAATAGGTACTTACGTGAGTATCAGTTCCGCGATGTGTTGTATTTCCTTGCCAAAATCTTCTAGAAAATCCCTTTACGTATCCAGTTATCGACTGCTGATATTCAAAACCAGGATTCCAGCAAAGAGATCCATATCCGAAGACCCAAAAAGGTTCTTTACGAATTACTTCTTCAGCTTTATCAGCAGAGATTTTGGGATTTATACTGTTTTCTTCTGATTTAGAATTCGAAGTGCTTGCCTCCGATTTAAATTTTTGTGTTGTTTCCATTTTTGAATTTATACCACGGAACTTTCAAATACTTTTTAATGACACCGATTTATAGGAAAAGCGGGTGAAAGTGCCAATGAAGGCTTCTTATAATTAAAGTATCACAGATTTGAACTATCTTTTATACTACTGTCTCATCATGAACTTTCGCTAAATGCACTTAGAAGTTAATCGTATACTATAAAATAATTAATGATAATAATTTTATAACTTCACCACCCATCTCGCCATATGATCGTGTCGTGAACTGACGAAATCACAGGACGAAATACGAATGACGATTGACGATTGACTGAAATGACATACGTCTATTAATGACTTTGACAGTTGACACGGCAGCTGTTTCCCGCGCTCTGTTACGATTTTAAATTCTGGTAATATTATTTAATTTCGTTCCATTATTTTTAAATATATTGTGTAAAGTGGACTTAATAATGATAAATGTGATTAAACCTATCGATTATTTAAAACATTCAGAGACATTCATTGGCCGCTTGTATTTAAAACATATAGGTAAGTAATGTGGTATGTCTACTCTAAGAATAAATAATAAAATAAATTAATCATAATATAATAATCTATACTAATATTATAAAGCTGAAGAGTTTGTTTGTTTGAACGCACTAATCTCGGGAACTACTGGTCCGATTTGAAAAATTCTTTCGGTGTTAGGGTCTCAGCACACATATGGGATCGGAAAAGGATCGTAACCGTATCGCCTCGAGCCGTTCAGAATGGTTTGTATTAAACTCCCTACTGCAACGAACACTAATCGGAATAGTAACGTAATCGCCTCCCCTCGGAACAGGCTCCGAACTTGCAATTGCAGCGCTAACGGCTCATCGTCCCCGCGCTTACGTCTCTCCGTCCCCGCGCTTACGTCTCCCCGTCCGCGCTTACGTCTCTGCCTGCTACCACTTGCCGTATTTGCCATTTTTAGGCGTAACGCCGGTGTCGCCTAGCCGTAGCCGAGTTGACGTACAGGCGCTGCTGATACGCTTTCGTTACGTGCATACGGTAGGTTGACGCCTGGTTGACAGCGAGGCGAAAGGCGTTACGGTTACGATCCCTTTCCGATCCCATATGTGTGCTGAGACCTTTAGGTAGCCCATTTATCGAGGAAGGTTATAGGCTATATTTCATCACGCTACGGGTTACAGGAGGGGAGCCACGGGGGTGAAACCGCGCGGAGGAGCTAGTTTTTAATAAAGTACATACCTAGTACTGAATAAAATTCAGATAAAATTAAAATATATATAATTATCTTTACTTGTGGTGTGGTAAAATACCTAAAAACTAGTTACAATAAAATTAAAAAATGAATGATAAAAACATTATGCAAGTAGTTTTATCGATTTTCTTTTGCTTACCGATTTTATTATTACCCATAAAGGTACTAATGCATACTAATTATTATAAGAGGTAAGTAAATAATGTTAATATTATTGTGATTAGCAAGTTTCATAGACGTAGGAGTAAGGAAAGGGTAAAAAAACCATAATTTCACTTTATAATGGTCCATTTAATTCATAAAGAATAAAATCACAATGCAATAATTAGTTTATAATATTATATTACACACATTATCGTACATTATGGAAATATGGAGTATTTTAAGAATGAATAATAATAATTATGTAGTCCAGCAGTAACATTGAGTGCGTGCAATGGCAAAATTTAACAGTCAGTAGGTATGCAGTCAGTCTAGTGAATTAATAAAACAATTATTATTATCATTTGTATTTTTGTAAAGTACTAATATATTACACAATTTAATATTATATTGAAATAGGTAGTTAATTTTAAAAATGTTATATTGTAAACACCAAAAGCTAGGTTTTATAATAATTTTGGAGTCAATGTTTCATTAAGTTCAAATAAACTTATTTTGAATTTGAATCACAGATAATATTTATTTTATCGCAAGCTGATCTGTTGGCTGTGTTGCCATTGTCAGGTAATTCGATAACATTTTACGCGGTAATATGATTTGAAAATTCAAATGATGAATGAATTCAAAAATCCCTTTGGAATATTAATTTTATAATAATGAACGTGATAAAAGATTTTTATTAATTCCACGAATTCCATACATTCTGCATGTGATACATTCTGTATATTTCTTATTTACTGATTTTACTTCCTATGGACAAAAGTGAAAAAATAATTACTGATATGGGTGATTGAGTTAAGAGTTTTACAAATGGTTTTACACTAATTTATATAATACATACTCAGTGAATTGGAATGACAAAGTGGGTAAATATTATCATTTTCAATTATTGGTAGTTATGTCTAATACATACGGAATGAAAATGAAGTATGGATTCACAATGGACATTATTTGGTATGGCTGCATGTATGTATTTTGAACTTGTACTAATAAATTATTACTTTATACTGCAAGCACATAATATATTTTAAATTGTGTTATTTAGATAATGTGCAGACAAATATTCCTTTATAATAACATTACTTAATATATAGTTAAGGAAAAATATCTTATTCATACGGGCACCAACATTTATATTAAAATTGTGATTCCACAGGTAACTAACAACACATAAATTATTGAGATTACTACATCAAAATATCATTGCATCATATTTACAAACATTATCTTAACCTAATATTGTGATATTTGGCTTTCATTTTCTTCCACAACAGGAATAAAAATAAATTGTCTGTATGGAATGTGACATAAAATTGCACGAGATTTATTTATATTATTTAAACTACATTTAACACTACACAAATATTGTTATGTAGTTTATATTATATTGGGTAGTCATTATGTCACACTCCCCAAAGACCTTTTTATAAATCTAGAATTTTGTGATGGTCACATTTTACTATCTAAGCTATTTACAATCAGACTTTTTACATAAACGTCCATACAACATCAACAATTACATTTCAAAATCTTGAAAGCTCCCACCAGTGTGGTAAATTATAAGTACCTACAATATTGAATATACAAATAATTTTATATAATACTATATATTTTCCTGAACACAGGGCAGGTACGGTTAATGTGTTATATGTTTTATTACTTCATAGATATATTATGACTAGCGATATGTTATGATAACTTCTTAAGGATTGGTAAAACATTTACTTTTAATAAATATAATGAGATTACATCCATCATAATAGTATATTGAAAATTGTGATGCTTATATTAATTATGTAACTATATACATTATGCACCAGGGAAATTTTAATACTTTAGTAAAAAGTATTAAAAATACAGTCAGGATTTTTGGTAGGTCCCATGAGTGGGTTGTGATAAACTTTAGTTATGCCCAGTTTACACTTACTAGATGATTACTGCAAAATCAGAAATAAAATTAATTATTTACATATTTCTGGTATTGCCATATACAAATACTTTTCTTTCTTTTAATTTTACGTCTATTATTGCATTATAAAAAAGTGTTAAATTATTTGACTAGCTTGAGACACAAAATTGCAACCAACTTGAAAATATTGCCACTAATTAACTTCAAAATTATTTTTTTTGGCATTTTTCTGTCACGGTCAAAATAATTGGTCTCATGTAAACAGAGCATAGATAGAGGTAGGTAAATACACTTTGTAACTCTAAAAGTATATTTAGATAAAAATATTATGCATCGCCTATATTACCATTTTGCTGGTAATAAACATTTAAAAATATTTATTGAGTATGGATAATATCATCAAAACCACAATGTAAAGTATTTTACATGATTGCCTTGTTAGGCTGCAGACACACAATTGTTGTCATACTTAAGTCGAGTCAAATGACTGGACTTAAGTGGAATGTTTTGATCATACATTTGATTCAGGGCCTTCTGTATTGTGCTTGAAGGAGGCTCGGATGCGAGCTAGATACAGCGCGCAGATGTGGCCGTAGCATTTGTTATACCATTCCGGTGTTCTGCCCCTGCAATGAAAGAATAAGACGTAAAGTTAGTATTATTCAAGAAGCTTATATCTAATACACTAGAGATTGCACTATGAACGTTGACTTGTCACGGGAAGTTATGACCTTGAATGACGCCTGTATGTTTTTGTCCCTTTCACACCTAACTTGGCAAGTTGGTGTGAAAGGGATGAAGGAATATACAGGCGTCATTCAAGGTCATATTTTCTTGTGACAAGTCAACATTCACAGTGCAATCTCCAGTGTATTAGATATAAGCTTCTTGGTATTATTCCTAATGTTAATTTGATAATAATGAAATTACACATTGTATCAGGATACAATGTGTAATTTCATTATTTCTTTTGATTTTTATGTTGGCAGTAAAGGACAACAATAAGTCAGTTGTAACAGGTTCAGCAATGCTAAACATGTAAATTCTATTTTTACCATTTAACTACCATGTTGTTATATCAGGGGTAAGTCCAGTATACATCTATATGGTTGTCAACTTTTCACGCAAACACTACTGGACCGATTTTGATGAAATTTGGCACAGACAATCTTTAGACCCTGAGAAAGAATTTACCTTTTATTGCGAAATATGAACCACGGGCGAAGCCGGGGCGGACCGCTAGTGTAGTGTACTTACATAGTATCCACTCTCGCAAGATGCACCAGCCGGCTTCTCCCTTTCCCCGCCGGTTGCGCGAGGTACCGAGAAGCCAGTACCACTCCCCTCGCCCCCGCCCCAACACTTGAGTCAGCGCCAGTGTGTGCGACAGACGTTTCGGCGACCGCACACCACCCGCCACCGCCTCCACCGCCTTGCCATGATCTGTAAAGAACAAAATTTTTGATTTTAGTGAAAAAATAAAAAATGTGTGCGTGTACTAGTGTACACACGTAAGAAGTGACACTTCTTTATGACCTTATTTTTCAAAAAATAATTTACGTTAAGCAACTTTACAGAAATACGTCGAATCACGCGTGGTAGGGATTCGAAAAAAATGGCGCGTAACGAAAAAATGTTACACTAAATTTTTTTCCAACCCCGATAAAGAAGTTTCACTTCAAAAATGAATTGGGAGATTTAATATTATTCGGATTGTTTATTAATGTGTAAACTGAAAATCCTTGGAAAACAAGGTGCACATAAATACTGACGATGTGCATTAGTTTAAATCTGATTATGCTTATAATGAATTTTCAATGATGAGGAAGTCTGTTAAAATATGTCATTGTCACAGAATAGACAAAAAAACAGAAGACAAAAATTATATATGAGAAAGATACAAGAAAGTTGTGAATGAAAACTCACCTTAAAACGCAATAATCTCTCGGTGGTAAATTGAAACTCGAAGCTGTGATATACTGAAACACTTCTGCATTGGGCCCTAACTTTTCAACTACCCTCCATTTCACCAACGAATCGTCCCAAATATGTCGCTCTCGGAGTATCCTGCAAGACATAAGATATTTAATAAGTTAGCAGTAGGTAAGATTCAAATTGATTGGGAAATGATTGAATAGCATAGAAAAATTAGAATTCAATTCACGACAAACAGCTTTGGACGATTTAATCCTTACTAATATTATAAATGTGAAAGTAACTCTGTCTGTCTGTCTGTTACTCAATCACGCCTAAACTACTGAACCAATTCGCATGAAATTTGGTATGGAGATATTTTGATACCCGAGAAAGGACATAGGCTACCGTTTATTGCGAAATATGTACCACGGGTGAAGCCGGGGCGGACCACTAGTATCGAAATAAATTCGTGAAAGTTACTGAAGGTTTAATTTATATGCAGAATAAATATCAGATATCTGCAACCATTCCGCGCCTAAATATCATTTAATTGGAACCTAGGTACTTATCATAATATTAGAAAACCGATAAATTGGTTAATTTCAAATTCAAAGTATATCATTTAACACACAAGAAACCAAACTACATAAAGTGTAAACTAAACAATACCTCTGCATAACCTCCTGCGGCGGCGCCTCCACATCAGTCGTGGCCCGCCACAAGCGTAACGGATGACCATCTCCCACTTTCTTGCAGCACAGCTCCACGTGTGTAGCTGCGCCCGATACGGACATCCAACCGCGGGTTCTGGATTATAAATTATACATTGGTTTTTGCTTGCGAGAATTTAGGTGTATTTAGTAGTTAGGAAAAATTACTTGCGCAAAAGTACCATCAGGTTTTCTTGCGTAAAAAAGGGTAGCTCAAAATGTGAATTGTGGCTTTATACGTTGAGCATCCAACCACCAGTTCAAATTATAAATAATTGAATTTGATTGTTTTGTTCTTGAGGGTAGTTATAATACTGTGTCTTTTTATATTGAATGAGGGTATTTGTTAATATAATTTGATATTAACACAACAATAAAATTTATATTTGTGGTTAAATTGTGTGTGCAAAATGTTGTGGTGTGGTGTTACGTGGTGTACCATTGTTACGTGGTGATATATCGCCGTGCGCAAAATAAAATATTGATTAGAAAATATTTCATTGTATTTGAAGTTTTGTAGACAATATTGTTCAGAATTTATTATTTTAACAACCAATTATCTAACACCAATATCACTAACACCTAAAGGCTAAGTGCCCACAAGACAGCTAGAATGAAGGTGATAGTGAAATCTGTTCTTTACTCTCATATTTTCTGTACTACACGGTTATATGGCATCATTTTGTATGTCAGAAATCTTTCATCTTCTTTCTTTTAATATATATAAATCTCGTGTCACAATGTTTGTCCTCAATGGACTCCTAAACCACTTAACCGATTATAATAAAATTCGCACATCATGTGCAGTTCGATCCAACTTGAGAGATAGGATAGTTTAAATCTCAAATCGTTTTAGAGAAAGCGGGCGAAGCCGCGGGCGGTAAGCTAGTTATACTTTAAAATATATTTTCTGTAGACATCTGATCCCCATTTGAATATTGTTAGATTTGGTTAAAGTTTAAGTTAAGAATAAAAAAGTAAGAAAGCAAAGAACAGATAGGTGAAAGTATGAGATCTATGATCATTCATCTAACATCCACGTCTCACCTCTTCCCTGATCTCCCACTGACTCTAAAAAAGCACGAAATATGTTAGAATGGAAAGAAAATTATGTTGTTAGGATAAGATAATACATTAGAAAAACAAAAAGTTAAGAAGTGAATAGCGAAGCACTTACTTTTCTTTGGCTTCTTTTAAAAGTGCTTTGATGCAGGCTTGCTGGAATCCCTTCCAGTCTTGATTGAAGTCTGCGCCTAATTCTTCAAGGGCAACCTGTAATTGGAGTTTTTAAGGTAAGAATAAAATAGTATTTACTACTCTGTAGTAGTACTGTTAATACAAGAGATTTTGTATGAGCATATAACACTTCACTATCTGCTGTAGATTTCATATCCAATTAAAATTATAGTTGTTGTATCATTTCGTTTCGACTATTGCTTTTTTTGCAATTTGCATGAAAACCTGTTCCTATAGTTGTAATTTTTTTCTTTAATGCGGCAAGCCAAAGAAATATAGTCCTTATCCCCATATACTTACAGGCACACTTTCCTCGAAGTAGTTGAACTTGCATCGTGCGAGCATATCAGCGGGCGCTAGGAACAACTGTGCATGTTTCTGTATGAGTAATAAGAGACAGGCATGTGCTGCTCTGCTTTCGCTGATCTGGCGCTGGTCGGCTACGCTTTCTATTATCATCCTGGAATATATGTTTGGAATTTAAGTGTGGATTTGGAGAATTCTTCATAATACAAATGGAAAAAACATCAAATTAATTCAACGATGTCTTCTATTTTCAACCGGCTTCAAAAGAAGGAGGAGTTTCTTAACCAACCTGTATTTTTTGTTGTTGAGTTCGTTACCACAGAAATTGGACTGGGTGAACTGATTCTGATAATTCTTTTTGTATTAGAAAGCTGGTTCTATTTAAATATTGACTTGTTCTGACCATTTTATGGCGGCTTAATTTTTTATTTTAAATTTTTTCAATAAAAAAACAAATAGAAGATGTTCATAATACAGGCCACTAGTCTAGGCATATGGGTTCAAATAATGTATACTCAATTTACTGCGTTAACAGCCTTATTGCCATAAGTATCAACGAGATTGTATGTTTGATTTTTGAATAAATATTTTTTACTTAACTCAAAAAATCCCGCGTCTTAACTATAAATTTATAAAGAATAGAAAAAATTCGATCACGGGGTGGGACTCGAACCCGCATCCCTTCACGCCAATCAGGGGCGGATGCTTGACCAATTGAAAAAAACTTTTTTCTATTCTTTATAAATTGATATTTAAAAAGCACTAGGTTTCCGCCCGCGGCTTCGCCCGCGCAGTCTCAGAAAAACCCGTATAGTTCCCGTTTTCGTGGGATTTCCAGGATTGCGTCATTTTCCCGGGATAAAAAGTAGCCTATGTCCTTTCTCGGGTATCAAAATATCTCCATACCAAATTTCATGAAAATTGGTTCAGTAGAGGCGTGATTGAGTAACAGACAGACAGACAGAGTTACTTTCGCATTTATAATATTAGTATGGATTTGAATGGTTTAAAAGCAAAAATATCAAATCCAATCCCGCGTCTTGTCAACTAAATACATACCGATTAGAGTTGCCCTCCTTAGTGCTGCCGGCGGGCGGCGCGTGGTGCAGCCGCAGCAGTGTCGGCGCGAAACAGACTGCCAAGTTAGAGGCCGTCATTTGGTTCACTGCTGAGTGTTCTGCCACCTGGAATTGAAATTATAATTAAGTTATAAAGTTATAGTTTATTCATTATTTTATTATATTAAATATGATATGCAATAAATTTGTATTGCTTTGCTGTATACTGCTATATGAGAGAGAAATAATATAGGATATTCTATCAGCAGTCAGCTATGCTTGCAGTTTTAAAAAAAAACCTTGGACAAAGTAACTGGAATGAGTTGGATGGAATTATCCTCTTATAATTAATATTTGGTTTTCGAGGAATGGAATTGAATCTGTTGGAAAAACCGTAAAAACGTACACAGGTACTTCCATCATCATCATCATCATCATCCATCTACATTTGATGGGTATTAGGACAAAAAATGTGTAATTACCTCTGCTAAGAATATTAACAAAGACTGCAAAGCCTCCAAGTGTTCTTCAGGTAACAATAGCAAAGCGCATTGCACTGCATCTGGCCGTAAGGGTTCAGGAACATCTGGAAAAAGATTTTTTATTAATTTTCCTGCAGAAATTACTATTGGATAACATGCGGAAAGGAAATTGAGTCGAATGGGAACCTCCTTCGTTTCACAAGAATAGTAAATAAAGGAAAAAACTAATTCAAATTGAAAATTTAAAATTAAATGAACTAAGAGCTTAGTGTAAAGAGCGCAGCACACAGTTTCCAGAAGTTATGCTGCTAGAGAGATTTACGTTGAACCATGGCACGGACCAACATAAGAACTAAACAAACATTAAGAATAGTCAGTAATTACAAAAGAAACTCACGTTGAAATATAGCAATGAACGTCTCACTAAGTTTATTAGTGAGCAATGCATCTGGTAGTTCCCTGAAGTACTGTTTCACGACATCAGCTACATCATGCGCCTGCGCACCGTCAAAGCTCAAACTGCATAGACCAGGGTCTGTTGTGTTGATGTTCTCGATTGCAAAGGCGCCATTTGTAGCGCCCGCTGATTCTACCATTGTGCGGAGTTTGGCTATACGAGATTTTACCCCGGCTTTCCGGAATATACCCATCTGGAATGGAAGATTTATTAGTCATAGAAAAATAAACTCAAGTCTCATTTAACTTCGTATTTTTAAGCTATTGCATAGCTTCTATCGCGGGCCTTGAGCGCGGGGACCGAATCGAGAAATTCCGTAACGAAAAAACCTCACGCTCCCCACTCCGACGGGCGGAGGTGTGGCTTGAAGGCATAGCATGCAATAGATTTACCGCGGCAGTCCCCGAATGGCCACACGTCGTTTTTTTTGTGATTACAATTTTATTTTTCAAGATATCAACCGCAGTGTTATATTATATTATACGTTCGACTATTTTTGTTATCGCGTTGGATTACATAAATAAAGTATGAACTTCTGATAAAATTATTAGCATTTACTTGGAAAATAAAGGCAGATTTTTTTGCCTTAAATCTATTTTATTGACATCAGCGAATATTTTATAATTTATGAGATGATATAAATTACCTGATCCATAGCGTTCTGTTTCAACCAGTTTAGTGCACATTGTATAGGCTTCGGCAAGGAGTGTCCTGTCCTCTGTAGAGACACTGTGAGAGGTACTCCGAATACTGTCTTGTCTGTAATAAATTTACACGGAAATTACATTTAATAGGCAATATTCTGTAACTAAAAAAGGACTACGACAAAGATTGTTTTTGGCTTTTCATTTTTGTTAGTACGGAAATGGAAATATCATCTAGTTAGGTAGATATTATACACGAAGATATAAGACAATTTTTTCATTATTAATTTTCAAGTTCTTACCTTTATAATCAGGCGTTTTAATCTTCCTTATCAACTTCGGTAATTCCCAGTTCCACCCAGATTTGTGTGAAGGACAATATCGCTCCATACACGCGGTAAGCCGCAATAGAGCTAGTTTCCGTAATATGTGCAGTTGGCCGCACGATAGTGATGACATAGGTCGTGATACTGGAAATTAGAGATAAAAGATTCACATGGGAAAAAGAAAAACAGAAAGATTAATGACCGGTTTCAGAACTTCGGGATTATAATATCATAATATTATGTTCTTAGATTATATCTGTCAGTAGTGTAGGTACAATTAAATAAAAATATATTTTTAAGCTATTGCATAGCTTCTATCGCGGGCCTTGAGCGCGGGGACTGAATCGAGAAATTCCGTAACGAAAAAACCTCACGCTCCCCACTCCGACGGGCGGAGGTGTGGCTTGAAGGCATAGCATGCAATAGCTTTACCGCGGCAGTCCCCGAGTGCCACATGTATTTTTTCTAACAGAATCAATAATCACGAACTATTTTTAAATAATAGATAAAAAATCTCAAATGAAAATAAGTAGATACACATTCTTTAACCCATTGAGCCCCGAGCGGCCCAATCCAACCACGACACAATAGAAAAAAGTATTATTAGAATAAATATTATCTACAGAAATCGAACTCACAATACGCTTCGGGGTTTTTCTGATTCGGCGCTGGCTGTAACGTGTTGTTTGCTTTCGGCCCGCCGTTGAGAGCACTCGTTCTAAATGAATACCACCTTTGTATGTTGTTTCTGAAAGATTTCAACAAATATGTACACAAGGAAAATTAAATGAAGGAACATAGGTACGGACTGGGGAAAGTCGAGCAAATAGAACACATTTTTCTATCAAAAATAAAATTAGGTTACCAAAATTTACGTAGCGAGATGCGAATTTAATTTTGTACAAATTAGTTTTCTTCATAAATACACAAAGAAAACCAAATTCTATTCTGGTGGAGTGAAATCAACACAAAATAATCATAATATGTTAGGTTAGGTCTTAGGGTTAGGTATATAAATTCTTTTTCTACATTTTCAGATATCGTGGAGGACAAAATGAGGAGAACTTACTTTTTAGTCTTAAGATCAAGGCTATCGTCATCATCGTCTTGGTCACCATCATGAGACCTGGATCCAGCTGAATTCGGACTGCTGTCGAGTTCTGAACTTCTGGACGCTGATTTATCCCTCTTTAAGCTGCGATCGCGAAATCTGAAAAGGTTTTTATTAAAACATTTATTAATAAATTAAGAACGAAAGTTTGCAGGTGATAAAATAAAATATATGTATCAATCACGTAAATTACTTGATCAAAAACCGCAATTCCGTTATTCTTCGTACATTAGCCAACAAAATCAACTAACTCCAAGTTCCTAAGCTACATTAAAATGGAATCTTCACGGTACAAATCCAGTTCATTGCCCCACAAAATAGCAGAGAAAAACGCACATTAGTCGTGGTCGGCGCGTATTAGCATACCAATACACTATTGTCCAATGTTCTATGTCCATTACAAGTTACTTATTGTGTCTGCTTGGGGCAATTAGACGCGGACTAATCGTTTCCTTATAAATGACATAGATTCGTTTTGGAAACGGTTAAGAGATCTCCCACGTGATGATCGAATCTATAACTTCCTACTATTTTAAAAAACAAAGTCAACTCTCTAAGTCTGTTAGAATAAGGTCACATTGGATATGTGGATTTTGGAGAAGTTTTTTTTTACCGAAAAATTTAATGGATAGCTTATTGCACTCATCTCTTATGTCATCTGGATGAAAATTGATATAGGGAACGACTGTTTCTTATAACATAATCTGAAAACCAACAATTCGCATGAATAATGCGAAGAGAATCTATCAATTAGTTCCATACATTCATCACCAATAATAGTTCACTAACAGATAATTAATTCAACCGAGTATAAACTAGCAAGTGCGAATAGTCTTTATGCGCCTCTCGACCCGAGGCCTTAAGGCTTAAGTCTGAGCAAATTTACAGACTAGAAACTTTAGGTACAACGCTATCCCCTTGAGTATCTTCCAAACTTGACAACTCCGAAAGTGAACAATGTTGAGTAATTATGCGAACTCGATGAGTTTCAGGGTTTCAATCTATCGCTTGTGGAGTTTGTTTAAGCGGACGGAATTCGAAATGATTCCGTAAGAATAATTACTGGGGTAGAATTATTGTGAGCTTAAGACTTAAGTAAAGTAATTTAAACGTATTTTGGACGACCTTTCCCGTTTCTCGCATAATCAAGCTTTATTAAAGGAGAACGTGTACGTATTTTTAACTATTCAAATGTTTCATAGGTTAAGTTTCACTTCGTTTAGGTTTCGTGTCAAAGCGGTGTTAGGTTCAAAAGTCAGGTGAAGGCTAATTACTTACCCTAAAATAAATCAAATACTTAGTCAAAGAAAAGTCACATGTCACTGCCCTATGACCTCTTTAAAGGGAAAATTCACTTAACGAAATACGTCATAGAGTCATGATAGATAAGGTATTCATATTCGAAATGATAAATTATTTTTGTTACTTACTTTTGGCCGTCTTTTCCTAAATTTAGTGAGCTGGTTCTAATGGCTTGCCGTCGATGTGGTGTATGGCCAGGTGATTTTTGCACTTCTCGCAAAACTTCTGGGTCCGGTTTCAGGTCTATTGGTGATGGTGGCTCTACGTATACCTGCATTTTTTAAAATAATATAATTTAGAGCTCCATCTATGAATAGAAAGTTTTTACTACACTAGCTTCTACCACACTAGCGTATATAATGTACCTAGATGGAAAACAGTGCAAAACAATGCAATATTTGAAAAATGACTTAATAGGATGTTTGCTAAATAATGGTTTGTTACCTCTGTAGTATGATGAGTATTATGCTCCTTATAGTAATTATGTCTCCAACTGGCCGGCTGACATTCCGAGTCACTCAATGCACTTGAATCATCACTCTTCAGTCCTCTGTGGAATATCCTCTTGGCCCTACCTAGTTTTGACTTAGAACTTTTATTGCTAGAACCCATGCTGCCATCTGACGCGTAACTCGAACTGTCGTCACCAAACGGCGCGTGAAGGACGAAAGATTGTTCTACTGGAGCTATAGGAGACGGTGGCATGATTGTCATTGGCGAAGGAGGCTGGGTTCTAATAGCTGGCGTGTGTAAAGGCGAACTATGGAAGTCTGGGAAGGGAAACGCCGATGGTGTTGTCGGCGTCATGTCTATGTAATTCAAATCTGGGTATTTATCCTGCACGTCCAGAAAATGCGGCGACGAGACTATAACTTCTGTTCTATTCTGCCGTTTTCTTCTTCTTGTTTTGAGAGATTCAACTCGTCGGAGGAGAGCTTTCGCTCCGTCCCGTAACCTTTCAGATCCTGTTCGCCTAAACCTAGTTCCTGTGTCCTCTTCATCTTCTTTATCGCTTGGTAACTGTATGTGCGTCTGTTGACCTGGTACTGTTAATCTGGAAAGAGATATTTAAAATTATAATTACGCTACATCACATTTAATGACATAAACCCTATCGAATATTGGATCTATGTCTATACTGGAATCTATTGAAAACAATGAGTAAAGTCGTTTCAAATACATAATATTTCATTTTGACATTTAATTAAAACATCTTAGTAATCCAATCTAAGCTACGAATGAATAGATTCATTCTACAACTTACAACCTCGGGGTCGAATATAGAACTTTAATTAACTTTCTTGTAGAACAAAGGATGATCTCGGGTAAGCCGTGTTATTTTCAGCCTTGTAATAAAATAAAAGTAAAAGGAATTAAGCGCTTTTTCTAAGTAAAAGATATGGTTAATTCAGCTTTTCACAATCCAAACAACAATTTGAAGATAGACTACGCACAATACAAAGAAGATTTTATCTGTGCTGCGTTTCATATTTTTTCTATTTACGTCGGAAAAGTACCTACTTTTTATTAAGAAGCATTGTCTACGTTACGGACTACCTACAGAATAAAAAAAAATATGGTTTCATTGTCTTTTGCGACGTTCGATACATCATAACACAAAAGTATCATCAGCTTATAATTTATTTGCTGCGAATCAAATATGATTTACAAATAAAAGAACATCAAAGGCCCGTAACGAAGGTAAAATTATCGCGTCATGCGAACGAATTGAAGGTTTTCATCTCGAATGTAAATCTGTTTGATCAGATTGCTCTGAAAGGTAGCAATTAACGACGATTTATAAGGCAAACGACGTCACTGCTATTAATGCAATATATTGTACTCGAAATTTTGGACGGAGAAAGTCGGATATAGATAAATTAATTACACGTTACAGATAATTGAATGAGATTTGTTATTTCATTCCTTATATAATGGTTGCGAATATTAAACGTAACATTTGGTCACGTTAGCATTATGATTTATGATGAATCCATTTAGAGATGTCTGTTACTATTTTGTTGATGATAGTATCGATGTTTTGGAGCGACATGCTGTGCTTAGTATAAGGAAAGAAAAGATTTTAAAAGTGTTGGTAATAAATTTATGACTTCAACTTTCAAAATTAAAAACAGCATTCACTATCCATTCGACGTAATTAAAATCTGAAAATATTTTTAAATAGTAAATTTTTATACGTTATTCCAATCCATTAGTGTAAAATAACTTTAAATACCTTACGCACCCACATAAAAATGTAACGTTAATTTTTAAAGGTGAATTCACTAAAATGAATGTCCTCAAGCGTCGAGTTTAGGGAAAGTTAAACAAAACCTTAATTTTATAACTTTAGAAGGTCGCTAAGTGAAAAGCACAATAACCCCGAATACTTTAGCGCACTTAAGGCATTCTTTGTCGTACTTTGTTGTGGAAGACTGAACTTTGAAGAATGTGGACAAATAGTTTTTATGCAGAATGTATTATCAAACGGCCAAGGTCAAGGACCATTTAAATGATTTCTACATAAGTATTTACTTTTTAACGTGTGAACTATCACACACAATACAAACATAATATGAACAAAAAAGAACAACTGTAATGCTTCATTATTGTTTATAATTTAAATTTAATTAATACACACTATAAGAAATTATTTTGACTTAATTAACGCAAGAAACAACTACATAATTTCGAAATCAATTTAGAACCTGTAATATTAACCCAGTAATCGTTTTATAATATACAAATGAAAATAAACTATCCGTTTATTGCAATCTAATGCTCGGAGTGTTCATTCAACTTTTGATTAATCATTTCACAATGTTGATTTCAAAGCGGATCATCAAAATTAATAACAGACTTAACGGTGTTGCCATCAAAATTATAACATGCCCTTTAATTAAAAACGGTGTTTTAATTTACAAATCGTTGGTCGTGTGAAGAACAGATTTTTGGTGTTGCCCGTCCGGCCATTAAGTAATTCGAAATTTGAACAATTAATCATGTTTAAAAGCTTTCCGCTCTAAAAATCTAACGCCCTTTTGTAGGTTATTGTCGTGGCGCAATGCGTTTTGGTGAGTTGCCAGTTTACGCATTTTTTATGTTAAAATACTGATTTTTTTTATTGAATAATATAATGTTTGAAAAGTAACAATGATGTTTGCTTATGAACATGTTCATGTTATTTTATTTCCTGATACTATATCATATGGAGATCTGTTCGAAATATCTTTGATGTAGTTATCACAGTACAACCAATACAAATCGATGACATTTTCCAGAAGATTTAAACCTAGCTTCAAATGAAATAAACTGACGTCATAAGTTAACAACTGATTGTTTTTCAACCAGTGGCAACTAAGTAACTAACTTCTACCATTTTTATTCTGTGCATCTAACAATAACAACTCCATACAACTTTTCCACTAACTTTTCAAACCGCTATCAATACAGCCATGCGGAAGGCAGGGCATTATTTCCTACGGTTTGGCAATAAGACATAGAAACGTGATAGGTGAAGGGCTGAGTACCCCAAATTGTAACTAGAGCAAACGGCCGGTAGGCATAATTATATATAATTTGTTTGGGAAATTTAGTACCTACTGAGAATTAATAGTCGTTGGTGCTATGGCCACAGATAATGTAATATTTTACTAGTACTATGGCGTTACGAAATTATTATTGAATAAGTTATTTGATGGTTTTATTTTAACAGTGAATGAATCAATTTCATTTCATTATTTATAAAAAAAAAATTACTTTCAAGGAAACAAATTTTAAAGAAATTTTGCTTAAAGATCGATAAAACTGCATTAATAATATTGTTGTGAGTCGTAAAAATGCACGACACTTTCAACACGACAAACTTAAAATACCTATAAAATAAACACGTGAGAAATAACAGAATACCGGGTCCATTAATTTTGACAGGTCGAGTACAACAGACAAACAAAGTCACAGATTGTACAAATATTGTTAGAATCTTTACTTTTTTATGTTGAAAACGTTTAAAAGTATAAAGATAAGTAACGGAAAACTGAATACACCTACCTATCAATGCTATAGAAGTTATTCCAAAAATAAGTAGAATTATTTATGTATGTGAAATATTAAATGCGGTAATTAGAAGTGAAAAAAAAACAGTTAATCAAAGTGTAGGTAATGATAAAATTATATAAAACGAAGTGGTTAAAAAGGATTCTACTTAAAAATAAGAACTTTTTCAAACGTCTTTTTCAACTTTACAACGTTTATAAATCGAACATTTTTATTTTTAGCCGATTTTCCCAAAAACGGATATTCCCAAATCTCCGCAAATTTATTGTTTTTTTATGACTTTATTTTCAGAACAACTATCAAATTACGATAAACATCATCGCCATGTTATCTGTCCAAAGTATGTAAACAAAACATAACAATTCACAACATACAACGCACGATACGGTCAGCATAAAAGTATCTATCTATATTTGTATTACGCAAGTATTGTGCTGCTGTCTGTACATAACAATTACAAGAGTCAAGTAGCGAGCGCCGGTCGGCCATTACGGGTTAGTAATTGACAATGGTCAACCAAATTTGGTTGAACTTTAAATTCGTGGTCGCGTTAAGGGTATTTTACATGCACGTTTGTGGTGAACGTTAGATTTAACGTTAGAGGAACTGTAAAGGGAGCTTTACGTAGGTAGGTTAACGGAAGTAATATTTGGTGAAACTGTCTAATTTCCAAGTAGCTTTGTTATTTTAAAATATTATTTTAAATTTGTTTTTCAACAATAATTTATATTTTTTGTTTTAAAACCGACAGTAATAGATGTAACGTTTACTGTTAATGAACTACCTACAGCCTGCGGCATCGTTCGCGTAGAATTTATTCGTTTGGTAAAAAAAAAACATAGTTACAATATTTTTATGTCTTGATTACACAAACAAAGGGGATACAAAGATTATATGAAGCTAATAGATACCTAAATTAAAATAATTTGAGGTTTTTTCCCTGAATTGTCTTTGTCTCAATAGTTATTAGGTACGTAACCACAAAACAATAACTATTCAAGTTCGTCGAATTCATACTTATTTAACTTTACCTAAAACATTACCCTTAAAATCTCTGGTCACAATCTCGTTCACCATAAAATTATAATATTATATCGGTTCATCACCAAAGTTTTCTAATTGAGAAGCTATTAGCAACTAACGTATAACTAATATTGATATTAAGCTTTCCCGGAGTTTGCAAAGCAATTTCGACTAAGTGATGTGATTTAACGCACGGCTATATAATATTTTGGAGTTTAATTGAATTAAGAAATTATACTATGTAACTTATTTTCGTATATGTATGCTATTTGTATGTACGTATGCTGAGATCTTTAAAACTACACAACGGATTTTGATGCAGTTGTTTTTTGATAGAGTGATTCAAGAGGAAGGTTTTAGTATATAATTTATTAGGTTTTACACAAAGCAAGCGAAGCCGCGGGCGGAAAGCTAGTAGGTGTATACTTGTAAGGATATAAAGTTATCAAAAAGGCCGTTTATTTGCCTCATAAACAAAATACCAACATGAACATTCACCCTAACATAATATAAATGCAAGGTGTAAAAGGGGTCAACGTAAACTGGTCGTTGTTAAAAGAAAGACGAGCCTTTGTATCTAACATTTCAATCAGCTTTGCGCAATCAAGGGCCAATTTGATGGCTCACCTTTCATGTTCTCTAATAGGGTTGTCGAAATAGTGAAATACTATGCATAGTCCAGATATTATATTTCACGATAGATTTGTATCTAAGTGTAGGTTTATCCTGGCTAAAACCAATCCTAAAATAGCATACAGAAATATGGATATATGGGAAAGCAAAACTTATAAGTATGTGAAATCATACATTATGCAACGTATTGAAATATGTTAATATTCATTTAATATCAATCATATCGGATCCAAAATTGATTAAAATTTCAAACCATATTAAAGACTGCAAGGACGTATAAGGACATTTATTAATTATCATGCTGTCAGTCATATGCATTCCAATTTAATGGGAGCATTATATAAGTGATAAGTAGCAGCCCTATTTCGTACTCTCATTAACACGACAGCGGGTGATTAGGGCTATTGTATATGAGATATTTTATTAATTTCTTTGTTGGTTTATTGATTGATGCCTTGTCTGATGCTGGATGATTATGTATGAAATTAAAACGCTTTGAGTGTTGTTTGTTATTAAAATTTTCATGTAGAGTAATATGTTTCGTGCACTTGATTGGCCGTACACTTTATAACTGTGTATACTTGTATAATTGACATGTACCAGTTAGTATGTATTAGCTATCGATGTTAGGAGGTTAATATCGGTTGAGATTGTGTAATAGATAAAAATAACTACAAATAAGCGCATGTTAAGTTCCCTAAAAGGGCATTACAGTTTTATTCGAGTTGTAACTATGTTGCGTTTATTTAGGATATTGTATTAAACAGTAAGTAACTGTATCTTTGTAAACAGAAAATGAGGAATAATGAAACACATGACACTAATAATTGTCTATTTAATCATGAATGAAGCAATAAAACAGTTATTACCAAGAACTCCGAATCCTTTCTAAAATTGTATATAAATAAGTATTAATCGTATCTTCAAACTACATTAAAAAGACAGTGAGAGTACATAGAATATTAATTAGTTAAAATAAATGTTCTTTAACCACAACTTGTTTTGTCTATGAGACCTAGAAGCAATGCTCGCGGCTACGCTCTACACTTTAAAAGTCACGTACAAATTTTCCCCTGTCCTAAAAAAAAGCTACCTAATGGCTCTGGTAACATTTAATTTATCAAAATTTGTCTTATTTCGTTCAGTGGTAGGTACATAAGCGTTGTAGAAGGAAAACGTAAAGTTAAGTATGGTTTTTATAAATTCTACATAATATATTGACGTTACATAACAACTTTATTGAAAGCTACAATCTAGTAAGATTTTTTATAGATACTACTTTATATCGAGTTCACATAACCATTACATTATTCAGTATTCAGTGAGTAATTGATTCGATTTGATTAATGTAATTTATGAAAAACATGGCATTGTTAATAATGTAACTGTAAAAAAAAAAATAAACAAGGTACTGTGCTAAATACAAAGAGTAATTACGGTAGGTACCTACTCTATAAAGACGGGGACCAGAATCCTATGCAAAAGAATACACTTTTCATTATTCTTTCACACTAATGACGATACTAATACTTACAAATCTGGTTCGACGTCAGTATAATGCCCATCCGCGTCCACCAGCCCCACCCTGATAGTGGGTAGGGTTTCATCCTCGTCATCTTCTATTTCCCCCCGGGCTTCTCTCGCTTCTCTCTCCGCGAGCGCCCGGGCTGCTATAACCTAGAATTATTGAACATATTTTTCAATATAAATTGAATTTTGGCAATGTCTACTACTGAATTATTATGACAAAACCGATTTCGAATTGAATATGAATAATTTATATGAAGTCAAGTTTTCCGTTCTCGTTACCAAAACATTTATTATATTTTTAAAATAAATAAAATAAAATCAACATCTTGATTTTAAGAGACACGGTTTAATATTTTCTGATTTAAATTGTATAAAAAGCAAACTAGGACTTGATAAAAAATTATGTAGTTAGTACATTTAAACAAACACAAACCTGAAGTCTCCTCTGTGCTTGCGGTGTGATCTCCACAACTCTCGACCATCTTCTCGACTTCCTCTCGTATTGCCATTTATCACTCAAAGCACACTGCTCATCGTCAGAGTCGTTCTGTAAAGAAATACATAGTATTATTATATTGTATTTAGATGTCTTCTTTAAATCTTATTTAAATCGATTCATGAAGATAAATGTTATCACAATAATATATTGCACCACGTACAAAATACAATATTACAACTCAATGTTCAACAGAGTTAAGATGTTAAGCTTAACTGACGTATAAAACCAAATAATACAAGTGATAACTGCGTTAAAAACAACCAACTTCAAACTTGCACTTGCAAAATTTACAAATACCTACAGACAAAAATGCTCATAAAATAAAAACTACTGGGCCTATCCGAATAAAATTTTTATGGGACCAATTCGACACCATCCCGCATCGAACAAAAAAAGAATCACGTGAATCGGTTCAGAAACCTCGGAGTAATCGGTGTACATACATAAAAAAAAAAAAAAAAAATATACCGGCCGAATTGATAACCTCCTCCTTTTTTTTGAAGTCGGTTAATAAATAAGCACTAACTATGAATAACTTTATTAATTACGCCAGCGCTAGAGCTCAAGATATGTTGGTTATCTATTGAAATACTGCAATAGCTTAAGTCTAGTGGAAGCTCCATTGTATGAAAACTATTTTCCGTCTAGATTACATAGATTTTGCGGTATGCGAAAGGCATCTTGCATTCCATATTCACTATTGTGAATTGCTGCTATATTAGTGTTGTGACTTGTGAAATATAGAGATATTAAATTTAACTAACGTTTGTATAGATTTAGGTGTTGGGTAGATGTGACGTTTATGTTCAGTAAGGTATTTTGATTGAATACCAGACTTTATAATATGCGCACTTAATTTATAAAGTTATTTGGATTATACAAGGATTGTAATTGTATAGTGTATACAGTAATGTAAAAGTAAATATTGAAAAATAACAATCAATCTATGTAAATATTATCAAAATTGTTTCATGTCTCACGATCAATTGATGACAGGCAAAATTTATTGTCCTACTGTTACAGGGTATTTAAAAACATGTGTTTCTCTACAGTATTTGATAATATTATTAGATAAAATATAATATTCCAATAGTTTACGTACGTTACTGTATAAATCTTAGACGTTTATTAAAGCAGATGGAAAAGGACCGTCTAGACTCGCGACATTTCTCAATTGTTCACATTTTATGAGATACACTAAAGAACTTCTATTCAGACTTTAGATTCAGACATTATTCGTCTGTCTTGTTTTGCAGACCGTCTAAATGTATATTGCAAACGTTTATTATTATATGTGAATACATAATATGAACTACCTACCTACTATAATATCTTGATATGTAATTGATTATTATTAGTCATTATTATTAATAAAATAAAACCAATTTATAACTCATTATTTGTATATCTCATTCCCAATTATTTTTCACATTATCGTAACATACTATAAGTAATTAATTTATATTCTTCTTTCTATTCCCAAATACGTTGATTTAAATATAATAGATATTAAAAAAAAGATATCAATATTCATATTCACAATGTAACACAAAGCCTATAAAGTTATTAACCTAAAAGGGGATTGTTAAGGATAATATAAGCCTAAGCCATAGCCAAGTAAAACTAATTCGATCATACTGTAATCAATTATTGCCTCCGTTTTCATCCGACGCTCTAAACACAGTTATAATCCGATAACCGGATTATCCGAGGCTATCCTGAATATCATTGATGTTAGACCAAACGTTTATTAGATTACCAGCGGACGCTGAAGGTTAGGTCAGATCGTTCATAGCTTCTAGTGTTAGAAAAGTATATTTTCTGCTTATAGTGGTGGAACAATATTATTTTAACTGAATTGTAAAAGATTAGTAGGATGTTATACAACTTTAATACTAAAATAAATAATAGACGTGAATATTAAAATAATGAAACTACATTACATACTACATTAACAATATTATAAACTAATATTAATTATGCTACATATAGCATAATTAATATTAGCGATCATAAAAAGTTTCAACCGTAAAATTAAACTAACAAAACATGAAAAAACGCCAATTTGCAGAAGAAGAGAGATCAACTAGTTACATCAATAATCTTACAGTTGAGTAAATTAAATACCGCGGTAAAAAATATTTTAATCTCTATAATACGTATGATATAGTACGGATGGTCTTAATAAAAGCCTTCTGGGAAATCAGTGGGCGGTTAATGAAATCTTGGAAGGACAGCTTGATTGAAGCGACGACAGCTAGCTTTAGTTTAGAAAAAGTTAAAGGTATAGTCGTGAAGGATATTACATTCTTAAGTTTCATTTAAACGGCTTTATTAAAACTTGAGTTGCGTTCAAGAAGTTCTAGATTGATCTTGACGTTATTAAGCTCAGGAGTTACGTTCTAAGTGCTTTTGGGTGTTATTTCATGTTGTATTTAGACACGTTGCGAAGGTAAATTTCAAGGGTTAATTAAATAGAATTTATTTTTTAATTAATCAATTTATTTCCTATATTTATGAAGGCTTTGTTTTTTATAAAATTTCTTAAATAAAAAAGTGAGCTAAAACCAATATTTCATTTTCATTATCAACCAAGTCAGTCATCAGTGTCCACACAAAATAATTAACCAGACTCAACGTATTGACTAGATATACCAGACTATCTCAACGTATTGACTAGATATACCAGACTATCTCAATGTATTGACTAGATATACCAGACTATCTCAACGTATTGACTAGATATACCAGACTATCTCACCGTATTGACTAGATATACCAGATTATCTCACCGTATTGACTAGATATACCAGACTATCTCACCGTATTGACTAGTATTGATTGTTAATGTCCATTCATATTTAACCATCCATACTGCATAAGAGCAATGTATCCTCACAGATGGACACACCTCTTGTTGGTCCGTCAAAGCCTTGTTAGTGTGAATGAGCCATTTAATCATCTTATTTTTCGCTCGCACCAATTTGTAAGAATGACGGGCCAGATCCATGATACGAGGATAAGCGAGCAAGAAAGTGTTTAGAATTTTAATAATCGAATTTAATGTGTCATTGGATTTATTCGCTTTTGATTGATGTGATTCGTTGGGTCGTTAAATCTTGAATGGAAAAACTTTTACTTTTTGTTAATCGTTCCGATCGGCGAAATTTTGAAGGGGCGGCAATTGATTTTGTTGGGACGTTATGTACTCTTTTAAGTTTTTCATACATACATGATTTTTTTGAGCAAGTGATCTGTTAATACTTGCAGATTAATTATCGATATATTTAGTGTTTATTTCATGTAATATTTCGTCATTAAATTTTAAGCTTTTAGCAATAGGTACGTCAAAATATCTTAATATAGGCACATAATGTACTGCGTAGGTTTCCTTTCCTTTGATTCTATATAAAACGAGCAAGTCAATTAAGTTATGAACGTTTATGATCATTATTCTGTCTTATATAATTAAAATATTATGTCTATGTTCAGCCTGCGGCTTCGTTTCAAACCTTATACGACATACCAGGAAATGTTGCATTACTTATTAAAAGTTATTAAGACACAATCAAGCTACATCACATGAAATTCAGTAGCTTGTTCGTGAAAGAACAGCTTCTTCAAGTCAATCCAAGATTTCTTTTGTTTATTAATAAGTCAGCCTAATAATAGTAGTATTTACACACTACCTAACCTTTAACCTAACCTAACATGAAACTCCTTCGCATGAAATTCAGATGAACATCAGTAGCTTGTTCGTGAAATAAGAAACATCTTCAAGTCAATCTAAGTTTTTTTTCGTTTATTAATAATTAGACACTCTATTAAATACATGTAACATGACCTTAAATATCGAAATAATTGTATCAAACATTACATAACGACTGTACAGTGTACGGCGCAAGTGACTCTGCAATCTTGAAATAATTTGAAGGTAATTGCAAAATTAGTATTTTTAACCTTGCATCCTGTTACAAGTTCATTGACTCGAAACAGCGTGATGGATTATATTGTGCTTCTCTTTTTTACCGGCAAGCTTTGCTATAGTAATTTGTAATGTTCGCCATGTGTTTTTAATTATGTTCCATTTTTTATATTCGAAAATGAGGGTTGCTTTTGAAGTGCTCTGCAAAAAGGATAGACGGTATAGGACATAGGTATATGAAACTTTTACAAAACTAAATATGGAGAATTTTATTTAAGCCCGGAACGAAAATATTATGATCGATTCGTATCTATAGTTAAATATTGAGTGCCTAAAATTAAAATGAAATATATCAGAGCCATTAAATTAATATAAGTTTATCTAATGTAAGATCTTAGCAAGCTTATACTTTTGCCAAAAATTATTTATAAGAAAATCATACAAAAAATAATCAACAAGAGATCCTCCATAATCTTCTCCTCAAAATGTTTTAACGATAACCAAAATTTATTCATATCTGCAATCGGATAACAATCTCAAACATCGAAGACTGCAGGCTACATAAAACACTAAAGGAAACAATTTAAAAATTAACATCTCATTCTAAATCGTGAAATTATTATGCAAATAGCGTTCCATCGCATGATTACTGAGTAATGACCTTACTGACACCCGAAAGTACGTGATAGGCCAGTGGTTGGCAACCTTTAGATGGTGTGAATTTCACAAATACGTAATTGCTTGATAACCTGTTATTTGTGTTCTGATAATATCTGTGGTATTTATGCATGTTGTGGGAACAATGCACGTTCTGCTTGATTGATGATATTGTAAATATTTTGGATAGTAACCGAATATACTAACGGTTTAGGTACATATAAATGAATGCATATATAATTTGTATTAATTGATCAGTTTACATTATCCACAACAATTATCTGTTGTTTATAATCAACAAAGTATATTTGCAACACTTTTTGATGCAATTAATTTCACATTACGTTTTAATACTTTAAAACATAATATATTATTTTTAATTATTTTTGAGGACCAAAGGTAGAGTACCTCTATGATAGACCCTTTAAGCGTAATCTCTAAATAAACATAATGACTTCACGCTTTCTTTCAACATATTTATCAACACGTTGTATCATTCTAATGAAAGCGAAATTCATGACTAATCTTATTAAGATTTTCTTACGAATATATACACACACCGGCACAATTAGCGGAACAGAAACCGATACGCGAGAACATCGTCTGGGATTTGAATGAATGGCAGCAGGTTCTCTTTACTGATGAGTGCAGAGTTCTTTTAAAACAGATCAATGGGAGACAACGAATATGGAGACACAGAGGAGAACGCCAAATATAGTCTAATTTTGAACACACAGTGGCTTATGGTGGCGGCTCGATAATGGTTTGGGGAGGGATATGTTTGAGAGCTCGCACGGAGTTATTGATAGTCACAGGAGGGACCATGACAGCAGATAGATACATCAGAGACATTTAAGAAGAACATGTTGTACCATTTGCCCCATTTATTGGTGACTACTTTATTCTAATGCAAGATAATGCTCGTGCTCATAGTACACAATCGGTACAGGCATATCTGAGCCACGTAGGTATACCGGTGATGCAGTGGCCAGCAAATTCCCCCGATATGAATCCGATAAAGCATGTCTGGGACTTGCTAAAAAGAAGGGTTAAATCCAGAATGCCAACCCCCAACAATCTGAATGAACTTGGAAACGAATTACTTGAGAAGTGGGAGCGGTTGCCACAAGAAATCATCGATAACATAATCTGTAGCAAGCCCAGACGAATGGAAACCGTAATCAGAGCAAGAGGGGGAAACACTCGTTATTAATTTTGCTTTAATTTTATTGTCAAATCATTTATTGCTTACTTTTTTATTTTTTTGTGATGGTTCATAATCATCTAAAAATTTCACTTATTTCAAATTTCTTAATTTTTCAATAAAAAATAACGAAGACTTTTCAAAGTCGTTGTTAAAAGATGTTAATCAACTTGTTATTTTGTATCTAATTACATTTTCGTCAAATATATGCGTTATTATCTCATAGTCTCACTTTTTTTTTTGTGCCGCTAATTGTGCCGGTGTGTATATAATGTAAGTATGATGAACGGTCGTATTAATTATTGTAGATTTCTACAACAAAATAATTTATGGTGAGAAAAAAATGAAGATGTAAAACTGTGTGTAAAATATTAAGGTATCTTCAAAAAACTTTTTACAATATATATTTTGTAGTATAAACTGTGTCGAAGTTCTGAAGGATTTCGTGAAAATAGGCAGGTCAGGTATAATTTATAATATGTGTGTATGTATACCTATTACTGTATACCTAGTGTTTGAAATGCTTTCCTAAACTACGCATGAAATATTGCAACATAGGTACCGTATGCAGCAATCGATACACTATTTAGGTCAAGTTTGCAGCAGAGCTTATTAATTTAAAAAGGATGAAGTATATGACGAAAATAATTTGGATATTCAAATTCAGTAGTTATTTCATAAATCTATTTTCACATTTAAAATAAATGTACTTTTTTTATTTGAAATATACTGACACATTTCTTCCACGGAAGTTTCCCTATGTTTGGTAAGACAGGTATTCTACAAACTCGTTCTATACGGAGCTTTTTCTTATTATCATGTATGTATTTTTCACAAGTGTCTATACTTCATATTATGTAGATTGTGTCATGTTTATAACAGCTATCAGAGTTCGCACATATTATCAAACTAACGGTGAACACAAAGTCTCAAAGACAAAATAACCTAACCTAACTACGGCCGCGGCGCGGTGCTTAGCGAATGCTTTTAGTACCACAACTTATTTAACGGGTTTAAAATGCAATTCCAATCCTATTAAACGACGCCGCTGACATTTAGGCTACTAGATAGGATATTACGCTAGAGATTGAGCGTTGTAACGTGGTTATGTAATTTTTGTAAGTGCTCCGTCACGGTGCATATTTACTTTAAGCTCTTCAGTTCATGTTAGTTTATGTTCATCTTAGATTCATGTTGAAACTTATGAGTTTATTAGTGGAAATACTGATTTTAAGGGCCTTTATGCTTACAAACGATACTGTTCATTATCAGTTAAAAGTTGCAATAGCTTTTCCTTCGTGGAATCTCACTTGCTCTCAAATAATAATTACGTTTAAATCAAACTAGTAGTGTCTCAGCGGGTTATCGTTAAGCACTTCGCATTTGATACCACGGGAATTCTGTATTTTCCATTGATTGGACGCTGTATCTAATGCGCTATGGTTAACGCCGCGGCCGAATGCAGCGTTGGAATGATACTTCGTTGATAAAACGTTTTTGTAACCATATAATGATTTGTTATGCGGGTCACGTTGGTTGCAGTTTTTACTGCGCGTGAGAAACGTAGTGTTCATTAATACAATGTTTATACCTTTAACAACGTAGGTGTTTAGTTAGAGAGACCTTTAAGGAATTTATAGGTTTGTGAAATAAGTAAAAGGACACTGTCATGTTTCTTTATTTATTTTTCATACAAACGTGCTACTATTTGCATTTGGAAACTTAACGCGTATCTATTTTTTTTTAATTTGATTTGAAAATATCTTACCACAATAAATTATGTAGTTAAGTATTTAATTGGTTTACCCACCTATGTAAACATAGGTACACCTGACATATAAAATAATTGTATATATGTAATGCAATTCAATAGAACAAGGGATAAGGGAATTTAATTTCATTAACATCTCGGTACTCCGTCTTCGTCATAGCCATTCAATTTGGAGGTAAATATATCCTTCGTGAGTTGATTAATTGCGTTTTCTACGTGTCAGGGGATGTATTAATTCGGGATCTGGATATTAATGAAGTGTTCTGATTGCATCTCAATGTTGACACGGTAGGAGTTAGGAAAGTAAAGGTTTTATGTATGGGTCAAACAATTACTTACCTATACAGATTAACGAGCAAGCTTTGCATGATAAAGATTTTATTTCTTAGGCATACTGTGCTTAGAATACTGACAAAGCGTTAGTGTACTTATGTTTCAAAGTAAAATCACAACTTAGAAAGCATTTTTGTGCAGTAAATGAAGATGCTTGTATTAAAAGCAACAAAAGAGTTATCGATTAGGTACCTACCTATATAGAGACTATTTATAGTGTACAATTAGGTATTTGATTATGCAAAGAAGCGTTAATTAGCCAATTTCAAAAAATGAGTAAGATACACTCATGTAATCAAAACAACCAAAAAAAAGGGATTAATTGAACATAATATGTATTATCTAAACAAATACAAACACGTAAATAGAAAGTATATTCCAACACTCAATGCTCAATGTTGTCAATGAAACCGCACTTAAATAAGAGTAAAAGATGATTATGTAAAAACGATTAGGTTGGAAACGGAAAGTTGGAGTTGATTTCATTCCTATATCGGTTTTCACTAGCGCTATTACGATTAGTACGTGCTGCGTTCACTTCTACTATTCTATGAATTGCATTTGGTAATTGATTTTCTCCGTTTTACGTTAGGTGTTAAGAATTAAGGTTGTTTTTTTTAATAAAACGGATAATAGTATAAAATGTTCATAAAGGAAATGTAAGAGACACGAATCGAATTTCGATGCTTTTCTCGTCTATTTAATTGTAATAAAATGTGTAAATTTTTATTATTTCTACTTGACGGTTTCTGGGAAGTTTTCTATACATTTTATGTCATATGTTACTTTTACCAATATAATAAAAAAAAAATCCGCCCTTCTCACACATTTCAGTAAAAAATAAACCGTTCAAAGTTATGACAGACACTTTTGAGTAATTTTTATTTAAAATTGTACTTTAAAACCCGTAATTTAAGGCATATTATTGGATTTAAGATGCGATTCAGTCAAATAAATCGCAAGCAAATGCTTTAAGAAGTCTCAAGTACCAGATTACGTTGATTGTATCGTATCGAAGTTACAATCGAATGATGTTGCAAAATAATATAGTTAGTATCAATAAAACTGATCCTTATCTATCGATGTCAATGTGGTATATAAAATCGGGAACCGATTTTATAACATTTTATTTGCCGGTAAATTAAGCAAACATAAATTTAGTTCCCGTTAAAATACAGAATCAATAATAATAACCTTAAATGATTTAAAAACATCATCACCTATTTAAAGTGTTTTATAAAAGTAAATTTGCTCTTATCTTTTTCAAATATAATTAAGCATGTTCGTTTCGTTCAAATATTTAATAACCCAAAATTGAATTTTTAATTTAGCTTCTGTTATTCAAATAATAGATAGCTATTCGAGGAATGTTTAAAGATCTTTATATTTTAATTTATGAAGCAAATTTAATAATCTGCTCGCATAATGTCTAGAGAAATATTGATGTATTGAAAATACATAATATGTCTATTCATACGATATTACCATTATTACTTGATGCAAACCTTCATAAAATGTGTTAAGAACAAACACGAGTTTTCACATAAGCTAGTAAAACACACATCTAAACAGAGCATAGGGATGTCATTAAATCTAGACTTTAGATAGCAAGTCGTAAACGCTCAAGTTTTATTCAAGTTATCGGCGAGCTTTTAGCAAATGTACTAAAGAAACTTGTTAAATAATGAACATTGTAAAAACGAGTTCTTATTTGCACAAATGCGGGGGACGACGTTTAGGTCGTGTAACATTATATATAGGAAGTTGTTTCCGATACTATATAATATTGAAAACTATATTGGCTGAATTTTCGTGTAGTACGTCAATCAATTGCAGCGTATTTGGTTGTAATTCAGAAAATTTGTAAAGCATTAAAGACGCATTCTTTATTATCCGTCGTCGCGCATAGGTATTTTTTGATGTAGGTTACAAAATGACCCGAGACGCGACAAACGTCAACGGTTCTGCACACCAGACGCTTCGTTCTGGTATTGAAGGCCAGGTGCACTTTAACTTCAACAAACTTACCGATCTCTTCTGATGGTGATGGTGCTCTAGCTTCATGTTGGCACATCTGTTGAGCGCGGTCAGCCGCCGGAACAGGGACTGTAGCGAGTCTGCGTCTAGGAACGGGTGGTCGTTCTGCACGCCAGACACGTCGATCGGGAATTGGAGGTCTGGAACAAAATTTAGAATCTTATAAATTATATGCAAAGTTTGTGAAGATTATAAAATGAAATGGGTTGAAATATTATACAAAATATAAACAACTAGGCAAATTAATTCGTTTGAGAATAAAGTAATAAGCCATGATGTATGATTTTTATACACCTTTTTAGTATTTACCTACAAAAAGCCGCTACAAGCTCTTAATTTATCGAATCCCACTAATAAAGCTAGCAAAATTTCAAACATCTCTTGTCGAGCTATTCTTGTAAATTTTCTGAATGGCCGAACAAAACAAGACTCGCAAAATGAAACAATAGTGTATTCCCATTAAACAACAGAAGTTTATGATTGGAAATCTCAAAGTATTTGTAATAGATCAAAGGACGTAACAGTGAATAGCGCCAGTAATTGTTACCGGCCCAATGAACAGAATAACAAGGCTTTTGGGAGGTATTTTCTGATGTTGTATTGATAAATGTTTTATATGATTTTCAACCTATTTATGGGCATTTAGAAGAGAAACTACAAATATATATAAGTATTTTCCGAAAATTTCGTAAATAAAAAATATACCCTATTTTTAAGTCTGCTGTATCAAACACACCAAAAAAGAAAGAAAACAATTATTTTCATTAATACAACATCTAGTCATTTCACCTATTAATTATAATTCCTTAGTCATAATTTAAGAAAGTTTATTGCTTCTCTTGACACCACAAAAACATGTCACTCGTCAATTAAAAAAAAACCCTACCATCAACGATGTTCTATTTTTTTTTTGCAAAAACACTTGACAGCCAAAATAATACACTAGAACAATCCATCATTTAGCACAAATACACACACGTCCGAAACACGCAATTATTTTCGTATTATCTCCGTAACTTGTCCGTAACAATAGAAATGTCACTCAACGAACCCTACATCATCCAAAATATCGTTGACAATTGTCACTATAACCACAGATACTAT
This sequence comes from Colias croceus, assembly GCF_905220415.1. Lineage (NCBI taxonomy): Eukaryota > Metazoa > Arthropoda > Insecta > Lepidoptera > Pieridae > Colias > Colias croceus. Next base: position 7,324,138 of record NC_059556.1, on the reverse strand, counting down.
AATATTATTATAATGATTGACGTGCAGGTAAAATGTTGTGTAACAAACAATTTGAAGCCATTTTGATTTGTGAATTTAACAGGTTTCGGCAGGGTACTGTCGTTGAAAGAGTGTTAATATAATTTGAATGATGATTTGATTTCCATGAAATTACGATCATTATTCAAACCCTTTTTTTTTAAAAAACAAAGATTATGTATGTGTGAATGATATTAATCGTTATTTTGGAAATGTTTGCTGTCTTATAAGGACTTACCAAATTCATGTTTAAAATAAGACATTTACTTCATAATGAAATAAATTTTGAGGTATGTGTACCCGTAAGCCAATTTTAACGATGTTCTGGGAATGTACTTAAATAATATGCTAGGTTTGTCATTAGCAATATAGCTTACAAATGATATAATTTCTGTAACTAGGTTAACGAAGTAATCATTATAAATAACGAATACTAATGTAAAAGTAATTGGTTTCCATTAATAATTGATAACATGAATGTAGTACATAAATAAATTTACTATTTATTTTACATTAGTATATATTCATTGACTACATAGTAGAGGTAAGCATAGAGAAGTTAGCTTCAGCGAAATATAAATAAATAAACGACGCATAAATTCAAATCTAAACATAATTTTGTCGTATTCATCCCTTTAAAGGGTCATCTGAAAAAATATTATCTCCGTTAACCAGAGGAAATGAGCGTAAAATAAGCCGGTTAGCTTCGTTTTCCGCGAATTAGAAAAATACAGAAATATTTTGACATCAAAATCAAGAATGCTTATAATTGGGTTGGTTTCAACCACAGATTATGTCAACAGACGCGGTAAACCACCGTTACTTTGTCGACTCAATTGAAGTTTGCTAATTGTTGCTACATGAGCTTTAGTGTTCAAATAGGGATGTAGTAAAATACTTTTGAACGTCCAAGGTTTTAAAATTAAAGTTTTCTTACTATTCTGTGTTTGTTTTTTTAGGTACTGTCCATCTGATTTGCAACAAATCGATCGATAATAAATAGAATTTTAATTAAACATTAAATTGTAATTAAGGCTTAATTTTTCGAGTTTAATTTATTTGTAAATATCTCGATTTAAAATTGTGGGAAATATATTAACGTGTTACGACGTATGTTAGAACCAAAAAGTTACACGTGATCCACATTTTGACGAACATCATTTAATTTATTTTACCCTTGTAAAAATCGTAATTAATAATGCCATAACAATTAATATACTGGCGAAACAGAAACGCAATTGAATCGATTTTAAAAACATTCTAGAATGTTCAAGAAGGTTCCGGCTCTTTCATTTCCCTGGCGTCAGTTGGAAGTTTTAATTAAACGCCCGTATGCGACCGATTTATACCGATTCGCTGGCCTCTGAAAATTTTTTTCGCAATAAAGGCTAGGTCATCCACGTGCTAGCGCTCGTGTAGTCCTGGTACAATATTGTATTGTTTAAAATTATAAGTCAGGTTTGTGAATTGCCAAGCGTGTAATTTTTTTAAAGAACGTTGAATGGGTTGAGGTTTATAATTAATACGCGGTTGTGAATGTTTTGTTTACTTTTATATGCAATTTAATTCAAATAAATATGCTTTTGGCCTTGTGAATAAAGTTTATGCTGGTTGGTGGTAAGTATAGGTAAGTACAATATAATATAATTATTATACCTTATTATACCAGAGATTCATGGTTCAGGTTCTTAAAATTTTCAATCGTTTAACGACAAAGACTGTCTTATAAAAAAGCTGTTTATTTATTTTGACGGATTAATTTTTAAAATCAATAGCTATAACATCTGAAATATGACAATATGGTAAAGTGCGTATTCTTTCAGTAGGTAGATACCACAAAATGTATTTTCCTTCCAGATTGAGTTTATAAACAATCTCCTGAATAGACAGTAAGAATAATATCAGATAGAACGAAGGTAATGTATTCACAGTTAGTTTGTTATCTTGTTGTTTTATCCCCGACAGTTGCCACTTCCTTGAAGAGGGATATAATAGCGTGGATGAATGGAAACTCAAGATGATTTGAGATAGTTTGTGCATTGATATAAGTAGGTAATATTTGATACGTAACACTATGTATATTTATATGTGCTGATAAGGTATGATGTATAATCTAAAATATGAGTTGTGTTGATAGTGATTTTACTGTAACTAGTGTCATTTCATTTTATTGCGTTTAATTACATGTTTAATTTATTTATATTGTTATACTACTTTTGTAAAAATTAATAAATAAATACGAATAATAATTGACGTGGACCGTGTTAAATTTACACTAAAAAATTTTGACAACCCTACATATAACAAAGTTTCGCGCGAAAATCTAACATTTATTTTTTCAATAGAAAGTTGGATTTGATTGAGTAATTTATGTTCCGAATACTGCCAATTAAACTTTTGTCTCTCTTTGCTACGTTGGATGTAGCTACAAAAAAGTATTGTTAAAGTTTTAGTGAATGTTATAGTTTGTTTGTGGCTTTCTTTAATTTCACCGTGATTTATTTGATGAAAATATTGTTAGTTTTAGTTAGAAGTTAGGATAAATGTAATTTTATTTACATTAAGAATTTACTGTATACTACCTTACTAATAACTACGTGTTACTACTTACTAGAAAGTAATATAAACGATTAGTCTTTCTGACATCAGTAGATATATATTACGGTTTTACCACAGAATAAGTTACTACGTTTTTTCCAACAATCTTGTAATAATTATGTGTTTTAAATATGAAATTTTAGCAAAAGAATTACCATTAAATCTTCAAAATGTTTCCGGCTATTGTTCAAATAACGCTTAGATATTATATGTATTCACGATTTTCAATTACTCCCATGCATATTGTGTTTATGACGTGTTCGAAACTCAATTGAAAGTTGAAAGCATTGAACATTTTTAGCGGAAAACAAAGTGTTTGAAAAACAAGAGGAAATGTTTAATTATTTTCAAGTAATTAATGTTTGTTTTAAAATTATTTGCTTTAAAAAATATTTATGTGTAGCTTGCGTAGCTTTGTGTTTTGCATAAATTCGTACCAAGTATACAAATCCTAAACATTTATACTTTTATTATTTTCTTATATTATAATACATACAATAACATGAGTTTCTGTTTAACACTAGGAAAATCCATAATTCAAATTTTGAAAAGTCACACTATACTTTAATACACGGTACCAAAATTATATTTAGAATTTTAAAGTTCACAATAAGTATAATGTAAATTTATTTCAACTACCAACAAGGGATTCATTTGACTATGAAAAATTTTAGGAAAAAACTACCGTAAAATAAACACTCACTTTTTCCTGTAACATAGGTACCATCTGTAAGATTTGTATAGATTTTGATACATGACCTAATGGCACCTTGAATAAAGCTATAGAATTACTCTTTAATACAAAACCAATTCAAAGTATGTGAAATAGGGGTTAATTTTATGTGAAATAACTTTATCGATTCGGAAAGCTATTATCTCGTTCATAGTTAAGACAAAGCGTCAAAATGCCTGCATTATAAAGGGAATATACTGTAACTATCGGGATACGTAATTCTCTCGGGTAATCCACCAATTTGAGCCCATACGCTGGGTTGAAAGCGAACACAGTCGCCCGTGTAAAACAGTTCAGTGGACACGGGTTAAAATTAACATGCAGATATACAACAGTATAGATATAGTATATAGGCCGATGTTACTGTGATGTTGAAAATGTATGGCTTTTTCAATGTAAATGATAGATCCTTCTGTGCTATAAGTACCTACAATATAAAAATGAATTATATGTAGTAACCTACTATCGAGTAACGACCAGCCCCGGCTTCGCACGGGTGCAATACTGATACTACCTATACTTATCTATTAACTGATGTTATTATACATATAAACCTTCCTTTTCGATCACTCTATCTATTAAAAATAACCGCATCAAAATCCGTTGCGTAGTTTTAAAGATTTAATACCTATGTATTATGGATATATGGACAGAGAAAGCGACAATGTTTCATACTATGTAGCGAAGCTCTATTTTAGACTTAAGATCAATACCCTGCGGTTTAATCAATGTGATTAGTTAGATTAGGCATTGTTTGAAATAATATTGGCGAAATTATGTAACTACTAGATTTCCACCCGCGGCTACGCCCGCGTTTTGAAAGAAAAACCCGCATAGTTCCCGTTCCCGTGGGATTTCTGGGATGAAACCTATCGTATGTGTACTAACACTGGGTCTCTATATGTGTGCTAAATTACATTGTAATCGGTTCAGTAGTATTTGCGTGAATGAGTAACAAACACACACACACACACATCCTCACAAAACACATTTATAATATTTGTAGGATATACACTTTAATATATTTAAATATCTATCTATTATAATAATAGCTAAATACGTGCTCTTTATACCGATCCTAAAGTGCCATTTGTTCGTTAGCAGATATTGCAAAAGTCTAGACTTAGCCAACACTAGAGTTGAGAGCTCTTGAAGCTAGAGTATGCTTCCATTAGCAACATACACACGGAAAATACGACTATGTTTTACTCATATAGTGTACTTAGCAAATAAAGTATTGTCTATTTTATTGAAGTGAAACTTCTTTATCGGGGTTGTAAAAAAAATAGTGTAACATTTTTCCGTTACGCGCCATCTTTTTTATGTAGCAGCCCTTCTGGATGTAGCAGCCCTTCTGGCTAACATTGAGAAACACCATACAAAAAAAAAAAAAAGCCATCTTTTTCTTATCCCTACCACGCGTGATTCGACGTATATCTGTAAAGTTGCATAATATAGTAATTTTTTTTTGAAAAATAAGGTCATAAAGAAGTTTCACTTCTTACGTGTGTACACTAGTACACACACACATTTATTTTTATTTACGAATAAAAATGATATTTTATAGATTTGGTAAGCTGATCATTTTAGTAACTTTTAGTTCAAACCAAGAGAGGCATTTTAATGTCGTGTTACTTAATGTAGTAAAGTTCGTAAAATAGGTAATATTTTCGTAATACCAACAAGAAATTTTCAACAAAAAATTATTAATTTGAAAATACCATATCCATTTAGTAACGCAATACCCTATCCATTTCATAAACTTTTGTATTGTCTCAGAAAAAAATATTCGTTTATCATTCTCGCTACAGACCGTTTGGTCGAAAGAGCAATACATACATAGGTATATCCGTTAGTAAATTGAATATTGACAAAGGCCGCTGACCACTCAGGCGTACATTCGATTAACTTATAAATGGCTAACCTTTTATACTTTCCTTGTTTTTTAGTTCAACACGTGAATGAGTATTGCTTTTGAATGAATGAAATGAGTGTTCGACGTTTTGAAATGAAGTGAATGAAAGCTTTTGTAATAATTGATACGACAATTAAATTCGTTGAATGGGAAAAGTTTTGGAAAATATTATTAACGTAAAAATAATGTTTTTCTTTTTTTTTTTTTTTAATTAAATAAGGTTGCTAATTAAAATAGCACCTTATACAAATTACAATCTAGCCTACAAGACTAATAAGTAATTTTATGTTAACCTAAATTTCTAAATAACTTATTCTAAGAGAGTGTCCATTGTCACTTGCTTAGTGTCTGTTAAGGGGAAGTAAGTCACTTTGCTCGTGTGCTTTGCTATACAGATAATTGTCACTGTACACTTTTCACTTATCACTACACTAACTCAAAAGGTTTAGTCCTTTTTAGTCTTCGCACTAGGTCCGTGGTGTCAAGGAGCTGGATAGCCTCAACATTCGCGTGATGATGAAGTCGATGTTGATGAGCTTCTGCATGTTTTTGAACAATTTTGTCCACGGTGTCCACTTTTAGGTAGGTCACGGTGGAGGTCACCATTACGGATGTACCATGGAGCATTTACAATGTCTCTTAGTACTTTATTTTGGAAACGTTGTATAATGTCAATGTTGCTTTTTTTGGTACAGCCCCACAGCTGAATACCATACGTCCATACTGGCATTAGGACTTGTTTGTATATGAGTAGCTTATTATGTATCGACAAGTCGACAACTGGGAGTATCTTCCAAGAAGCCAATACAATTTCTTATAGCGCAAGCCTAATTCTTCTCGCTTCTTCTTGACGTGAGCCTTCCAGCGTAGCTTAGCGTCAAGCGTCATACCGAGGTATTTCGCCGTGTTAGCATAAGGTATTTGTTGGCCATTTAAGGAGTATCGGGACAATCTGTGTTATTTTGTTTGTAAAATTTATGTGAACGGATTTGGATTCGTTCAATCTTATCCGCCATTTCCGAGTCCATTCGTAGACATGGTTCACAGCTTCTTGAACTTTATCTCCTGCTTCCTGGTAAGTGATGCCTGTGGCCATGATAGCAGTGTCGTCGGCAAATGTTGTAAAAATAATGTGTAGTATTGTTTTTTCAGTTGGTTATATTTTTGTTATCGCAATTTCAGTCTAATTAAATTCGACTTGAAGGATGAAACTCTTTTGTTAAACAAGAAAAAGTATTAAATTATTTGTAGGTAGCTATCTAAACACTGTTTGTTTTTAATGTTAAACTACCAGCTGACCCAAATCAAAAGATATATAAAACAGTTTAAATGTTTTAAAGACAACCTGACATTAGAACAAAGTTTCTAATCACAGCTTGATATTGACTACCATAATAATGTACGTATAACTTACACTAATACGTTACATAAATATTTTTTCCACCATCATGTTTTCACTTAGCGTTTTTATTATGCGTAATACAAGAACCCTTTATAATAGAAGAGAGAGCAGACAATTTGTGCTTAATGGAGCGAAGCTGTGGAAAATTAGGTTTTTTGTATGTCTGTTCGTGTATTTTTATTTAATCTTTTTGGTATTCTTTGTTACGAATTTGTTGATGAACGCATAACTAGTAAGGAACATGCTGAATTTTCATTGTAGTAATTCGGTTGCTAGAAATGTCTTTAGTTCGTTATAAAAACAAACCTAAGATGAACGTAGAGAAGTCAACCAATTGAACATGAAGCATTTATAATAAATTAGAATAGTTCTTTGGCACGATTTTAAAATACGTAAATACAGCGATAAGATTAATTAGAAGAGCGACTACTAAAAACGCATCACAAAATTTAAAATTGTTTTAATTACAGTACGTTAATTTGTTTTTATTTTCGCGGTATTGCAAAGGAAGTAGAGCAATCAATCATCAACACAGCACTTATTTGCGCTGAGCACATGTGCTGAATAACCTTGGATGTTTCGCGTAAAATTTTTGATTGGTCTTGGTTACGAGCTGCAGCGATCGTTAACAGATAACTAATATTTTAAAATTAAAGGAGAATGCCCATTTTTGGTACTCGTTTTTCTCATGCATCAAGACAACAATACTATTAAAAAAATCTCGGCAATTTAGAGGCCTTCTTACCATCGGAAAATATATTTTGAACAGGGAATGTTTTGTAAAATCTAATAAGACATGTAATTGTTTAGATCCGTTATTATAGATTTAGTGTCCATTACCGTTTACATTTTTGGTACGGGTTTTTCTCATGTATCAAAATAAAAATACTATTTAAAAAAAATCTCGGCAATTTAGAGGCCTTCTTACTATCGGAAAATATATTTTGATCAGTGAATGTTTTGTAAAATCTATTAAGACATGTAATTGTTTAGATCCGTTACCATAGATTTGTATCCATTACCGGTTACCACGGTAACCAAGCGGTAACTATTATGACATTTACTATGGTAAATAGCTAAATGTATTAATATCGATTATTGTTTTCATTGAATTACAAAAAAATCAATTAACATAAAATCACTCTGTAAGGTATTGTTTATACACTGTAGGTTGTTTTAACATAGATAGCGAAGTAAAATAATAGGTATAAAAATATATACAAAAATATTATTATGACATAGCTTGGTAGGTAACCAGTTATTTCTTATTTGTTTCTTTCTTCGAATATGTAGTGAAAAAATGATTCAAACAACAACAACAATATGTAAACCGAATAAAAACTCTATTGGCATTTTTTAAATATAACTATATTTAGGTTTTCTTGAAATCCGTCCCGGAAGATTTCTGGTGCCTACCTGCACTAGCCGATGTACAGATAGACTTTGTCTGAAAGCATAAGCTCTACGCAATACGCATAGATTAAATATGTTAAACGAAAAATAACCTTCAGACGATAAAATACTACCTAAATCACACATAAACCTTACTAAATCGGGTTTATTTAAGTTTCGAGGTTAATTCACATTTTTCTCAATATCTTGAAAACCCCTGTTTTTATCACAAAAAATCAATTGGTAAAAATCTTTTGAATATCGAAGAACCCTCCAAAACCACTCTGGCATTGACGCAACACTATACTGTGGTCCATACTTTCATGGGCATTCTCCTTTGCCTATGTAATTAAGTAATTTCATAGGCAAATTTAATTTTGATGTACATTTACGCTTATAGAAGTCTATAAGTGTAAATGTACATAAAATTGAAAAATGCATCTTCGTAAAACTCAAATAAATTAGCTCTCTGCTTAATTAATGATCGTCTTTATTACTGTCCTAATTCATAAGTTGTTTGCTTTTTTTAATCCTTTTGCAATTTCGTTCTACTTAATATACTCTATACAGGTTTTTAAAGTTACCACATTATTGGAACAACATACGTTACCCTAGTAAAGTTGTATGCTCTACCATATAATTAATTCTTACAGACACTAATTTGTAGTAGATGCAAAAACATTTTAACACGCCACCGCTACCGCCTCTCACTCAAACATCCTAAATAACACAGTATGAGTTGTATTACGACCTCAAGACCTCTCCATGTGGGTTCAATTGAATAGTGGAAGAATTGAATTGGCGGTGCATTCACGCAATAAACGACGTATTGACATTGTTCATCTTGAATTATTGCATTTGCAGTTACAATGTATTAGCAAGAAATATTAAGAATGAGTTATAGATGTTAATGCCACCTGCTTTAGTGGGCAGCTTTATTTATGACGAGTAATTTTCCGTGCGCGGCAAAATTATTATAAAAATATTAACGGTACATGAATGTATGTTGATGCTTTGTGTACAATTCAATTGTGTCATTGTGATGGAAAATACGGTTGATAATTTCTAAATTTTGTGAAGAAATGTGCTAAAAATAATTTTTCCTAAGCCTACACGAACGGCTGTTACATTTATAAAATTCACACGGGGCTTAAACACAACTCTGGAAAAGTACCTACTTAAATTAATAACATTATTAATGTAGTGATGAAATGAGTATTTACAGCTCCAAAAATATATATTAATGCCGTATTGTGTTTTCCTCTTACCATAGATAATGTAAAGAAAGTATGAATCATGATAAAGAATATCAATTTTATTTATCATAACTACATTATTTAGTATGCCAATAGAGTATCTACATTTCTACGTCATGTTAGTGTGAATTATGATTCATACATAACGTGTAATACATTATCTACAATAGTAGGTATGTACGTATTCTTCGATAGTATTATTCACGCAAAAAAAAGTTTCCAGAACTTTAGTAGGAAAAGAAAAAAATACAGTCAAATTGAGAACCTCCTTTTTAAGTCAGTTGATAAGTTTTAATAAGTTTCAGTTTGAAATATACGATATATATATAGTTATATTAATCTCTATTTATATATGTATTAAATTTTCGTGTCACAATGTTGCAACCATACTCTACTGAAACGGCTGCACCGATTCTCATGAAATTTTGTATGTATAGTTGGTCTGAGATTCGGCCAATTTTTAATACCCATAGCGATAAAAGTGAGGCAGATCAATGTTTTACGGGACAGCTAGTACTGTAGGTAGTTTAATATATAGAGAGCTAGCTGCTAGACGCTAGTTGTACCTAGCTTACCACAGGCTGGCTATGTACAGAACTATTGCAGCTCGTCTAGACAACAGATTACTAATAACTGCCACTACTCGTACTCGGATGCTCTAAATTAATTTGTATCTATGCTTGTATGTTGAGTTAAACAATATCAGGACTGGAGTGTACAATATGAATAGTATTTTTACGTTTGGAAGTTATGAAATAAAAATGATCTGATATAAAGTAATCTATTTGGCAAAAGTAAATATAACGTAAGTAGTTATTTCGCGTAAAAAGTCGTACCTGAAATTTTATTAAATTGCTTGTATAATATATTCTGACAAAAACTTATAATTAGTAATTATTATACAAAGCAGTTTTATTTAGAAAATCTATACTAATATTATAAAGCTGAAGAGTTTGTTTTTTTTTGTTTGAACGCGCTAATCTCAGAAACTACTGGTCCGATTTGAAAAATTCTTTCGGTGTTTGATAGCTCATTTATTGAGGAAGGCTATAGGCTATATAACACGCTACGACCAACAGAATCGGAGCTCTGCAGGTAGAACCGCGGAGCACAGCTAGTTACTAATAAAATGACGGTCACGATATTTATCAAAATTTTAGGATCGTATAACTTGATTAATGTAAGGCCTTTGCATGGCATGTTTGATTCTAAAAGTAAAACATCTTAACTTTCTACATGTTAATCCAACGTTTCGGTAGTCTGCATTTTCCAGAAAGATAAAATATGAACGCTATAAAATATAAATATCCGCCCACACCTATCTATCACACCGTAAACAAAATACGTAAAATATTACGTAAACTTGGCTAAATGATAACGTTTAATAGATAAGTGTCTCGATCAAATTTTCTTGAATAGCATCTCAAGTATAGGTACTGATACAGAATGATAAGCACTTATTTTTGCAGTAAAATATTGTATTACGTTATCTATTGCAAAATTCGTTTTGCTTGTGTTATTTCTACGAATAAAAAAATACCGTGAGCGCCAAGCACATGACGTGTCAGAAGTGAAACTTCTTTGGCAAGATTCATTGATACCAAATTCGTCGTCTTACTCCATGACGTGACGGTCTTGCCATGACGCGACCTTGTTTCACGTCAAAAAATCAAATTGATATTTTCATTCATAAATATTTGATACGTTTATTTTATACACATTTCAGTTTTTTAAAAATAACTAGGTACAAAAATTGTCAGCGTGTAAAATCTAGAGTTAAGTAATAATTATTTCTAACATCATCTTCCAACCAATAACACATTTCTCAATTATGGTATTTCCTAAATAATATTTCTCTTAATTTTTGTTATAAAACATTTCTAATATTTTATGAATCACAATTGATTCATACTTATCAGGTAGATATTAATGTCGTAACTTATTAATGGAAATTTTTATTGGTGTTATTTACTTCTTTAGAGATTTCACACTTTACTCTTTTATTCATACTAATAAAAGGTAAGCTTATTATTGCCCAATTAACAATTTTAATTGATATAAACTTTCCACTGATCTTCATGATTGTATGTCATTAACGCATTATTAGAATACAATCGTACTTAATAGGGTTACTAATTGAAAAACTGGTTTTCAAATTAATTATCACTACATAGTATAAAACAAAGTCGCTTTCTCTGTCCCTATGTCCATTGTCCCTTTGTATGCTTAAATCTTTAAAACTACGCAACGGATTTTGATGCGGTTTTTTCAATAGATAGAGTGATTCAAGAGGAAGGTTTTAGTAGGTATATAATTTATTAGATTTTAGACAAAGCAGGCGAAGCCGCGGGCGGTAAGCTAGTATATGTATAAACTATAAGTAATTATTATAAAGTGCAATAAGACATAAAAATATATCTTTAACATTTAGGGCCGGTTTCACCACTTGCTGACAGTGTCCATAATAGCGTTTATTTTTATTTTGACGTTTTGTTTTCATACATTATTAATTGTCACTTTAACTGACGGATAAGCTAACCAGAACATATCCAGAAGCTGTGAAAACGCCAACAGGGTAGTTATAAGTAATCATATTTTGCAGAATAGATATAAATCGGTCGAGAACGGCGACCCCTCTTCAATATGGAAGTTTCTAAAATCCTTAGGAGTTGGTAAATCATCCTATGCGTGTTCACGTAATAACTTCAATATTGACGCTTTAAACGCTCATTTTTCATCATCTTCCAACCTTAATGCTTCTACTATACAACAGACACTTAATTCTCTTTCTACCACCTCAGCTCCTGATTTTCCCCCGTTCTTTTTTAAACGATGCACTGTAGGAGAAGTTAAGAAGACGATATTGTCCATATCTTCGAACGCAGTCGGTGCTGACCTTGTAAGTCGTAATATGATCCTTCCTATCCTTGATATTATTGCTCCTGTCATTACCCACATCTTTAATTTCTCACTTACCTCCGGCAAATTTCCAAATTCTTGGAAAGATGCTCAGGTTATTCCTCTCCCTAAAAAATCCAATCCAAATTGTTTTTCTGATTTCCGTCCTATCTCTATTTTACCTTTCCTTTCCAAGGTCCTCGAACGCATCATCCATGCTCAATTAAGTTCATACTTAAACACTCATAACATACTTTCTCCTTTCCAATCCGGTTTCCGTCCTGGTCATAGCACGACTACTGCTCTCGTTAAGGTCACAGATGACATCCGTGCAGCTATGGACAATAAACAACTCACCATATTGTGTCTTCTCGACTTTAGTAACGCATTCAACACTGTTAATCATGATATTTTACTGGGTTTGTTACGCCTAATTAACTTCTCCCCTACAGTACTCGAATGGTTTCAAAATTACCTGGGTGATCGGCGGCAGCGTATCTTGTTGGATGGTAAACATTCTTCTTGGTGTGCTGTTCCCGCTGGTGTACCACAGGGTGGCGTCTTGTCACCTCTCCTATTCGCCATTTTCATAAATAATCTCTCCTCTCGTATAACTTCTCTCTACCATATGTTTGCTGACGACGTACAGATCTACATTCACTCTACACCCAGTAATTTATCCGGTTCTATTAACACTATTAACGTTGAACTTGCAACAATAGTAAAATGGTGTGATGAATTTGGACTTAAGATTAATCCTTCCAAAAGCCAAGTGATCGTTGTTGGAAGTCAGTACCTTATATCAGAGATTGACTGGGGAATTCTGCCGAGTGTTAAAATTGGGTGCGAGGGTATTCCTTTCAGCAATCAAGTAAAGAACTTAGGTGTAATTATGGATCAAACTCTTTGTTGGTCGCAGCATCTCCAGCATATCAGTCGTAAATTATACGCTGCATCTAACTCCTTACGACGCCTCCGTAACTTTTTACCCATACCGACCAAAATTATGTTAGCACAGTCCCTTCTCCTTCCTATTCTTGACTACGCTGATGCTTGCTTCCTTGACTTAACATCTGAGCAATTGGATAAACTTGAGCGACTTCAGAACTATTGTATTCGGTTTGTTTACGGTCTCCGTAAATATGACCACGTTTCTCATTTTCGTAAGAAGCTCAAGTGGCTCCCAATCCGCCTTCGCCGGAATGTTCATTACCTGCAACTCCTGTATCGTATCCTCTTCAATCCCAAAACTCCTTCTTACCTAAAAGACCAGTTCCAATTCCTGCAATGTGATAACTATTCTCTGCGATCGGTGGACAGGTTAGTGCTGTCTATGCCTCCGCACCGCACACAATTCTACGGTGGCTCTTTTACCGTAAGGGCCACCGGATTATGGAACTCCCTGCCAGTTAGCATCCGACAAGCTCAAACGCTGTCCACCTTTACCAAACAAGTCCGAAATCACTACTTGAACCTAGCATTTAACTCGGATTAGTAAGATTAATTAAGTTATTATTTGTGTTTTTATTTATTTTTCTAACTAAACTACAGTATGGGTTTATGTATGTACGAATTATTGTAATATAATTATTATTTGTTTATGTATTATACTATATAATATGTAATATATATAGTATTTCATATGTATGTAATATGTATTTATAATAGATCATATATTTATGTATGTGTATATATATTTGTACTTCCTACCTACCTCCTTTTTCATAATATTACTCCACACAGTAGGTTGCCTGGAAGAGATCACTCTTAAGTGATAAGGCCGCCTTCTGTGCTGGACTAGTTTTAAGTTTTAATTTTAAGAATTTATTTGTATGCCAGCACAATAAAGTGTTAATAAATAAATAAATAAATAAATAAATCGTGTCAACGGAACATTACAGAATATACTAAAATAGTTAATTTTCATTCTTAGTATAAAAGTTATCATGGAATAAAAAGCATACCTAATAAATTATAATAAAAAATATATAACTAAGCCTAATTTAAATATTTTTCTTCGTAAAATAAAACGACTATCAGCTGTATCTAATGACCGTCATTCAAATGAGACTAACTCGATTGTATGTACGAAGTTTTGCAACGTGTGAATCTTATAATTACAAGAAAATGTATTACCTCATTTAAATATATTCATTATTATATTAACAACGTCATTAATTTATTATCTATGTTTGAATGAATCATAATATTTCTATCGATGTCGAGGTTTATTGAATTGGAATTATGTAATGTGTTATTAAATTTTTTTGATAGGTATTAAGTATTATAACTGTTTATATATTTTATCTCAATAAATGTGTATTTAGTTATTGCTAAATAGGTATCCATAAATCAATAAATTTAATTTATTATTCAGTAATTTTATAGCTATAAAAATTAAACTATAAAAGGTAAACACTAGAAAAACAGCATTTAAACAATCACTCACCATAATAATTAATAGATATCCAAAAATATTTATTTCACACAATTTGTTTAAACAAAACCAAACAACGATCAAACTTTAAATTTGGAAACCACAAAAATGTGCTTCCACACAGGCACACAATTTAATACTGTCCTACCAAACCTAATCGGCACAGATAAAAAATTTGACATATCTGTTTTCGTTTGCTGTCAAACGTAGTGGACCCCATGCCACGTTAATTCTTATAAATGTTGTTTCATATTTCACAGAAATATGAATTTTCAATGCAACCAAATAAGCCACATATTAGAATATCGACACATTTTTGGGTAATCTGTGACGTTTTTATTGTGTCTATACTTTGGCGCGAAATTTCGTACAATGAACTATACACCTTATTCCAATTTAATAAGGTCACATCTTCCTTGCATTGTTTAAACAGTCATTTAAAAAGAATCGTTTACCTGAACACGATAACTCTAATCGGTTATGTTTTGTTTGGTAAAAGCATGACGTATATGATATTTGTCTTGTTTAGGACCACTTTCGTTACATTTTTACGGCACGTTTTGACAAAAGTTTTAAGTAAATTACGTCATTTGAGAGTAATAATGGGGATTGTTTTTGTTCATCGGAACAGTGGCGGCAAAGGTAAATAAAGTCATCCACCTTTTTATACATTTTCAAAGGACTGAATGGTATTATGCAAATTGTATTTTTTATTAACAAAACGAGTGTCTCGACAAGGTGAGATTAGATTTGGGTATAATTAGCCCGAAAAATCCCATTTTATGTTATCTCGTCTTAAAAGCTTGTTCATTCGCACAGCATGCAAATTAAATGCAATTTATGACTATGTAATAAAAGGAGAATTACATTGATTTTTGAGTTACATTTTTATCGTAATTTACTACTTTAAAAATGTAAAAAAATGTGAGCGTAACAATAACAAATTCTCATTTTTTTTAGCACCGGTGATATTATCTCTGCCACTTATAACTTATGAAGGAACCATAAAGCAAACAAAATCCGAAGGCAAATATTTGGCGACATTTGAAAGTAAAAAACAACCCATAGGTTTTAGATACCATCGTTATAATGTCAACAGAGTGAGTAAACATGGCTTATCTTATCAGGGATTACGGTAAATCTGAAGACCTTGTGAGTGATCTTTGCTTTTTTATTAGTTAAAAAAAAATGTTCCATATCGTATTTGGACAAAAAGTATTATACTTAGAGACTTAGGGATGAATACGTTCTGTAATTTATTATTAGGTAATTACGTTGTAACTTAAAGCGAAATATTTACATTATTAAATGCATGCAGTCCTCAAACTGGAAATTTAGGTAAATAAAAACATATTATCTATCTCAAATAGTGATCCTTATTTAAAATACAATATTTAAACCAAGGGTATTATAGGTTTACATATTATGTAAATCAATGTTTCATCGTACCTATACCAAAAGTTTTTGTAACTCTTAAAAAGAAAGAAACAAAAAAAGAAACGCTATATGGTCCAACGGGAATGCGTATGTCACAGAGCATTTAAAGTGACTGCACATCTTCCTTTGCTCCTATTTAAGGATAATTTAGTTTATATTGTTGTCGTGTATGTATTAATGTGGATATTCCTGTGATTTTTTTTATAATAATAATTAATTAGATGTTATGCTCACATACATATTATGAGGCCAATTATTATATAGGATTTTGGTAAATTAAGTTAAGAAGGTACCAAATTACCTACGTATTTTTTGACTTACATAATATTTTATATTCAGAGGGAGAATAAATTTTGATTAATAATTTTCTCTTTTATTAAAATCTGAATATTGAATTTATGAATTTAACCGTAAAATATGTACTTTAATTTCCTTAATAAATCTTAATGCAATTTCATGTTAAAGCAGGAACAATTAAGAAGTTACACTGAAGTATCTTATGCTAATATTCCGTAGTTAGGGCTTATATAAAGTAACAGCTAATGTTGCTAGGATAATAAAAATTAATAACTTCTGGGCTTCTAGTACAGAAACCATAACAAGTTATATAATTAACTAAGAAACCTTTGGTTGAATAACAAGCATAATATTATTTCTAACATATTATTAAATAGGTATTAGATATTATTTGGTTTTATAGCATTCAAATGCTTTATAGATAAGATTTTTTAAAGAATATTAAATTTTCGAGCTCATAAATTCAAAAGAGTAGAAAAAATTTGATTGCTTAGGCAGGATCACGGGTGGCCGGAGATGCGACGCGATCGCCCCGGCATAGCTGAAAAACGCGGGTTCGAATCCCGTCTCGTGATCGAATTTTCTAGTCTATAAAAAAATCATATTTATTTATTCCCACATTCAGCGAACTATTTTTATTATTTAAATTCAAACTGTTATCATAGTTTATCTACTTATACATAATATTATCTATTCAAGGAAATATTATCTTTATGAATATTAATTTCCGTTATTTCGTGATAGTGTTAATTTAACATGACACCATTTTATAATTTCTTAAAAAAATATCTTATTTTTATTTATATACTTGAATACCTATAAAACGACATTATTGGTTTAAAATATTCTTGCATCGCGGCAAATATCCTCGCACGAATTTGAATACTCATCTCAATCCATTTGATTGAAGCTTTTCATTAAGGAATAGCACAATTATATACATACAGTAATGTATATAATATACTACACGTGAGTCTGATATCGAATATTCTAATTGTAATTCCCAGTACTCGTGTATCTATGACGTCACGTGCCAACGATGCATTCTAGCGAATACCCAGTAGAAATTCATGCATACAAATGACAAGGGAAACGTAGTACAATCACAGATAATATAAATATCTAGGTGCAGATAATAAATGAGTCAACGTAGTGATGTACGGACTATAAATCTTATCTAGATGATATAATATGTGATAACTTATCAGTTTTAAATATCGTTACTGCGAATTTCTTTAGTTTTCCTGGATAATAGTTAATTTGAATTATTCTAAGTAGTAAGTTTATTTGTTATGAAGGAAACGTGAAATAAGTTGTTTGGTATTTCTGGCTGGATTATGTGGATAATGATATTTATTGTTTTTAATTATATTAGAGTGATATATGGTAATATTAATTTAATTTACCTTCATCAGTAGAAGCATATAGGTAAGTATAAAGCTATTACCAACTCCCACGCTAAATATTATTTAAATCTATGTTAATATCCAAGTTATTTAATTACAAATTGAAATTTTGAAACAAAAGTAAACCAATCCACACTATTGTCACTTCAGCTATAATATCATGTAAATATAAAATAGTGTTTGATAAAACTAAATCGTATCCATATTAATGTGAACGTCGCATGTAAAGAATGGCGGTCAATTGAAGAGGATTTGGGCCCATCTATAACACAGCTGAGCATCGTTACTAGCCATATATACAGGGTGTTTCAAGTTGATGTATCTATGTATCTATACATTTGGGAGCTGAAAGAAAGACATAAAAATCTAATGTAGAGCATCTATTTAGAGAACATCTTGAAAAATAATAAAAATAAACGACCCACGTTACACTGCTTCGTTGTTATTTTGTAACGAATAACTATGAGCTTATTTATTATATTTCATAGATTCTGTAATATAATAACATACGAGAAAAGTGTGTAAAGATGTCGTAATACACAGTATCTCAACGAAATAATCAACCTCGCACGCTACTACAACCAGTAAGAAATAATTAAAAAGAACAAGTCTATTTATACTTGTAATAAACATAAAATTGACGTGTAATAGCAGACAGGGAGTTTATGCTCGGTTGTGTTAGATAATAAATATTGATGTTAGAGCACACCCTGTATAGTTTGCAGACAAAACAGTCTGTAAGTATGATTAATAGATTCGTGGGACAGGTCAGGTTCGCGCGATCCGGACAGCTGTATGGCTTGTGCTTCGTATACAAACTATCATACACAGGATGTATGTATAATTTTTATTTTATTTTTTATTTTTTAAAGTTGAATAATATCAGTTAGTTACATCTTAAGTGTTAACTTATGTTTCCTAGTGGACTTCAATTTGAAGGTGTTTTCAGTAGTAATATTAATAATCATTATGTATGATTTATATTTTTATTATGACAATTTTATAAGCTTAATCATCGTTGAATTGTTTATAAGTTAATGCTATTCATTTGAATTAAAATCGTCGTACTAGATTCTGATTATAGTACGAACAGAAACGTTTAAAGGTTTACAACGTTATTATACATAGAAAACATTTCAATTTCACAGCTTTCTATAATAAATAAAGAACTTACCTTCGTACATCTGCGCATACTGCGGAAAACCAGCTGCCCTCAGCCATTTGCAAGCTTCGGCTGCTTCGATTTCTGTAACAAAGAATTACAATTTTAATAAAGAAATGTATAGAAGCGTGCCAATGTGTGAAAGATTTGTTATCTTTGAAATTGATACTTCCTATCCCTATAATTTAATATTAGATAGCAAACGTGAAATTGTAAGGATTGATGTTTGTTTCCTTCATGTAGAAGCAGCTGATCGGCTGTGTTTGAAATTATGTTTAATAATACATAAATGAATTGAGTAGATAGTATTTCAGCTGATATCTTGTATGTTGGTGATGCCGGCTTCAGCCAGTTAAGAAGAGCAACACCTTTTTATTTACATGGCATACTGTTTGTACTTATATTTCAAGTTCCCATATTAACTTTGAACTTATGTTTTAACTAGCTTACCGCCCGCGGCTTCGCCCGCTTAGTCTAAAACCTAATAAATTATATACTAAAACCTTCCTCTTGAATCACTCTATCTATTATAAGAAACCGCATCAAAATCCGTTGCGTAGTTTTAAAGATTTAAGCATATATAGGGACATAGGGACAGAGAAAGCGACTTTGTTTTATACTATGTACTGATTAAACTACTTATTTTAAATGATGGCGTGCGTATAACACAAGGGTGGACATTCAAACAAACACGAAACTAGCTGCTAGTAGCGGTAAAAACACCTATTTAATGACTATTTTGTAGGGCTCTATCTATTTCTAAGTGAGTATATACAGATTAATGGCCTGAACAGTAAACTGACCTCTAATGACCCCACTAATAATACCTTTATCATGTGTTAGTGACAAAGTGAATGTAATTACAATTTACTTTCAAGTATCAGCCTATCATTTAAAATTACAAAATAATCTTACTCTACGAATATTATACGCTTGAAAAAGAAGCTCAGATTAAACACCGTTTAAAACATAACACACCCTTCCCAAAAATAGACAAATGTTAATTTAAAAAGGTCAAAAAGCTCGTCAAAAAGTGACGTTCCCTCAAGTGGGGTCATTAAAATTCCACGCGGACTCTGTTACGCAAAGCAAATAGAAAAAACGGACTAAAGTAAACAATGGATGAAAATAAAATGCCTCTCTCCTAATAAATATTAATATAATACCGCCAGCTTACAAGACCCTTCAAAGGGTATTAAATCATAGAGATGATGAACGAAAATCCAATTTGTTAGGGTCTAGGCATAACGGTCGGGTATTAACGAAATTATGCGTCAGCCAATCAGAAGTATTGTGCTACTGACGTAAACTAATGTGGATGTAATAGAGAAAAGCTGGAACCGATCTACCAAAGTCATTGTATATAAATATGCTTTACTTAATAGACATATTAAATGGTAATACATGTTCTGATCAATGTTTATCGATGTTTTGGTTTCAAAATATGTTATAACTAGCTGTGCCGCGCGGTTTCACCCGCGTGGCTCCGTTCCTGTTGGTCTTAGCGTGATAATATATAGCCTATATTACTCGTGGATAATGTAGCTTCCGAATGGTGAAAGAATTTTGAAAATCGGTCCAGTAGTTTATGAGCCTATTCATTACAATCAAACAAACAAACAAAGTTTTCCTCTTTATAATATTAGTGTACCTAGATAATCTGACTTTATTTACACAAAGAGGACTCTTGATAAATATTATAGCATTATCTTTATATATAAAAATGAATCGCAAAATGTGTTGGTAAGCGCATAACTCGAGAATGGCTGAACCGATTTCGATAATTCTTTTTTTATTATATTCCTTGAAGTACGAGGATGGTTCTTATGTAGAGAAAACGTTAATATGTAACTACCACGGGCGAAGCCGGGGCGGACCGCTAGTATGGTATAATATTATGTAAAACAATATTTTTTGATTTGTAATGACATATTTTCAAATTGTACTTTAGCCACAGAATACGTCTTCACAGTAGCTAGCGTAGTACTTTTATGTTAAAACTTTTAAGAAAAGACCAGTAAATTCTTTCAAGCTTACTGAAAACGTAGATTTAAAGTTCGACCTCATATTATTCAATTTAATGTTCAAGAGTACAAGAATGCACATTAACAACGTTAGTAGGTAAAGTCGATTTTTCACCAAAATACATTAAAGTTGTTTACTATCGCAACTTTCTTCTGGATGTTGAATGGACCACATCAAGCATTGTGATAACTATGGGATGCTTTTAAGGCATTCAATTGTATCATTAAATTTAAAACCATTATAATTGTATTGCTTTTAAGCGATTTGAAAGATTAATGATTAATTTAGATTAAATACATGAGGTAAGAAAGCAAATCTTTTACGTAAGGTTGTTGTTTCAGTCAAGTTATTTTAAATCAAACTGGCTATTTCTTGCATTCCTCAAACTTTAGTACAAGTCGTGAAGAGCGTTAGTTTTAGTTGTATGAATTAGTCGATCACAGTCTTTTGTGCATTCCTTTTTAATTTAAAATTATATCATAGTGTTAGATATTGATTGTAGAGCTTCTCTGATTGACGACTTATCAGCGACTGTTGTTCTGTTGGGTTTGGATTATAGTGTTCTACAGAATAACATTTTATACAGCATTATATTATCTGTGATATTAATTACTTATACCAGACTAGCCGCAGCAGTTTTTCATTCAACCGCAGCTTCGCCCGCGCAGTGAAAGAAAAACCCGCATAGTTCCCGATCCCGTGGGATTTCCGGGATAAAACCTATTCTATGTCCCGGGGTAAAAAGTAGCCTCTATCCTTTCTCGGGTATCAAAATATCTCTATACCAATTTTCATGCAAATTGGTTCAGTAGTTAAGGCGTGATTGAGTAACAGACAGACAGAGTTACTTTCGCATTTATAATATTAGTATGGATAAGTATTTAAGTATGGATTTATAATACTGTACACATTGACAAACATCTCTCTCGGATTTTGTCTTTGTAATGTTCAAATGAAGTTGTCCTACTAGGTACATACCTATATCGTATTTTGTCTTGCTGCTATATTAAATCTGAAACATATTTGGTTCAACTAATTAACATAATCATTACGTGGTAATTTGTCGTCTTCTATCCTTAGATTCAAATGATGAACGGATGCGAATTACTAACTAAATATGGACAATTAGGTTTACTATAAATGCGTATAAAGCGTAGAAATACTAAGCTGTATTGAAGGTCAATCACATAGTTTACTACATAATATCAATGCTATTATCTATACATATAATAAAATCTATGCATGTACATATAATAATACTAGCTTACCGCCCGCGGCTTCGCCCGCTTTGTCTTAAACCTTTTTATATACTAAAACCTTCCTCTTGAATCACTCTATCTATTAAAAAAACCGCATCAAAATCCGTTGCGTAGTTTTAAAGATTTAAGCATACAAAGGGACATAGGGACAGAGAAAGCAACTTTGTTTTATACTATGTAGTGATGATAATTGATAGTAATAGGAAAGTCAAAAATGTACATTTTTAAAATACAGTTGTAGGCAGTTATTTAGGCCGTTTATGTGCAGTGGAATATTTATAGAACTAATTGATATTGACTGTAGATAGAGCAATAAACGTTTCCGAATCTTAGTGATTTGATAAGTTTGTCTTTAATTTAATAAATTCAACAACAACATCAACAACATATGTACTTAGACGATTTTTAAGAGAGTAGAATTTTTAAGGTAACTAATAAAATATAAAAATATATTTTTAGCTTATGTATCATGATCAGAAATACGTATATATAATAGAAGTGTTATGAAGAGTACCTATGTATCTACATTATATGGCAAATTTTAATTATGTTTCGAGATAAACTTTTAAAATTTTATATTACCTATGTAAAATGATCAAGGCATTTATTTTAGTAATAAAAACCTCACTGAAAATTAATGAACTAAAATGAAATTATCTAAGAAAACTTAAAACGGAATGTAGGCTTACATTATTAAAAAAAGGGGAATATTTTTCATCCTTTAATAATAAGTTAGAAGCATTATTACAAAATACTAATTACTTCGACCTTTGATTTAACAAAGGTTAAACAAAAGATAAGTTATGTTCTCAATTAGGATCATGTTGTAGTGAAAATAAACTGTGTATCTAGGTAGTATATTTCGTATGTATTAATTCGTGGTTATTTAGTTTAAAGTGGGTATAGCCAGAAACACGAAAACAAATGAAAGACGACTCTACAAAATTGTCAAGCGTTTTTGAAGTGAAACTTCTATATCGGGGTTGTACAAAAATTTAGTGTAACATTTTTGCGTTACGCGCCATCTTTTTCTTATCCCTAAGTTTCACTTCTTACGTGTGTACTCTGGTACACGCATACATTTTTTTTAATAACTCCGACCTCTCCATGGACTTATGGATCCATCTAGGTATTCAAGTACTATATTTACTTGGATTTTATTTAATCTTCCTTAAACGTATACCTAACTACCTAATATTATTTCATAGTGATGTGTTATTTCATATTACTGTCGCGGTCGTCGCAAAATGCAAATACAGAAACAATTATTCCACGTAGGTACTATTTAAATTTATTCACAAGTCAGCAATTTATACCAATGACATTTAATTTCGTAATTTTTATACTTATATTACTCGTACGGTTTCGCCGATAAAGGAATTTCGGTAAAATGTCTCCGTTAATTGATGCTCTACATACAAATTAATATGTTAGTTCGTTCAACAATAAGCATATTCAATTTACCATTATCATCATAATCACAACCATGAACGTTATTTAATCTAGATAATAATACACGCTGCAAAAAAACAATCTTTAATTTTATGGATTTATTAGAATTTATGATGTAAAGTAGGAAATCTTATAATCACAATGACAAATAAGGTATTAAGTATTAACTATAAAATGATTTTTTGCAATACAAATCTCATTGAACGTAAAAGCGAAAATGGATCCGTCCACAAACACGTTCAATTTACATTCCAACTAACTAAATATCTCAGATTCGATTTCTACCAAGTATCTACTATTTTAACATTTTGACAGTTGACATACATATTTATACACAGCGGCACACCCATTCAATGTAAACAAAACACAACATCATTAGTAGATAATATAAACAGAAACATACCAGTGATTTGGTCAGCACTCAAATTAGGGACACTCATTGCTTACGTTAACGATCACTAAACACTAAAAATCGATCGCACACGCGCCCGCGCATCTCCATAAACACTGAATCATAACACTTTCATAGGAAATCCACTAACAACAGTTTTCGATGAATTAACACGTTTTTACGTTCGTTTCTAGCGTTACACAACAAACCAGTGTTATAAATTTCACTGACACCTGTTCAATTCCCTATTTTGTGCATACGAATCGCTCGTTTACATATAACGGTGTGACATAGCCCTATAACCTACAAGTTGATGACAACACTCGAATTGATAAAATTGAAAATACTGGCTGTATACGATCTGTCACTGTCACTTAAAAAAAAATAATTTAAAAAAGGAATTCCGTCAAATGCAAGAAACAAACGCGCGAGCTTGAGGCGTTGCTCTAGAATGAGATTATCAGTGTTTATCATAACTAGTGGGTACTTACGTCCTTTAATCGCTGGACACGTCACCGATAGCCACAACTCCGAGTTAGGAAAAACTAGTGTTGTATTGATAGGGTAATTTATTTGAATAATCGTTGTGGTTTCTTGTAACAGATATTAATAATTTGAAACAACTTTATACAGATGTCGCTTGCGGCTTAACATATGGGTACAAATCTTCGTCGATGTTTAAGTTGCCTAATGTAAGTCATGTAAGGAAATATTACCTATTTTGAACAGCATAATATTGCTAATGCTTTTCCTTACTATATTATACTCAGGAAGCTGAAGATGCAAATAATATACACTTTAAGTTCAAGTTAGAACTGACAAGACAGACGGCTGCTTACATTATATTAAATTCTAGAGTCAAAATGCAAAAGCGTGGAACGCTGCAATGTGCAGAATGAGTGTTGCACAACTTCTTTAATGTCGTTTATTACAAGAACTTTCAGGAGAAAAATTTAATTTAAACTATAGCAACGAGAGAAGTCAAGAATAGTTGGTAGAGCGTCTCAAAACAACTTTTACCGGTAAAATGATTAGTGTGTGAATGGTATTGTTTTGTTGTATACAATATTTAGAGTAGATAAAATATGTCAGACTAGTAAGAAAATAAAGCAAATGCTAATTTATTTCAGGATGGATCGGGTCTGTTTAAGAAATTATAAGACTTTTAAACAATATGTGTAAGTATCACAAAGTATAATACAGGTCTTCTACTTCAACATTGTAGAAATAACATAGTTTCGTAACACACTATAAAAAGTATATCTATATTCATTGAGCATTATACGGTCTGACTGGTGGTTCGAGCAATAAATTCGTTATGTAAACCAACTTGACTGATATAATACTTGTCAACCAGGCGAGCCTTATAAAGAAATATTAATGCCAATCGTAATGGAATACATAGGTGTTCTATATGCTGCTGCTATATTTCTAAATGGAGAACCTATCGAAAGAGTAACTGAAGCGCGTAATCTCGGTGTTATATTCGATGAGGGTTTGAGATTCAACAAGCATATCTTAAACATATCAAAAAATTGTTTCTATCGGCTAAAACTGCTCTATCGTATTAGACATTCATTAAGTGTTAATGTTAGAAAATTGCTATGTGAATCACTTATATTATCCAAATTTAATTATGCTGATACGGTAGTTGGGCCTAGGTTGCTTACATCCACGAAAAAAATTGCGCAACGGGTGCAAAACGCCTGTGCCCGTTTTTGTTATGAAATACCCTACCGTGATCATGTAACACCATTTTTGTCGAATAACAATTCTCTAAAAATGGAGTACCGTACCCACGTGCATCTGGCCACGCTTCTATTTAATGTTTTAAAGTACAGAGTGCCTGTGTATTTGTACGACAAACTGAAATGGCTGGCGGATCATAATACAGCCTACCAGACTCGTCACGCAACTTCTTTATTAGAAATACCTCTTCACAGAACATCCGCATTTAGGGGGAGTTTTAGATATCAAGCTTCAAAATGCTGGAACGACCTACCGCCGCCTATTCGTTCCCAACAAAGCGTATTCTCTTTTAAAAACAAACTGAAGTCTTATCTTCTTGACATTCAAAAGCGCAATCAGAAATTTTAACCCCATCAAACTGTCCTTTATTGATTAATTTTCTTTTTGTCAAAATACACTCACTTTTACAAATTTCATATAAATATAAATGTGTATGTATCAATATCTGAATATATTATATTGCTGACTTTTATTTATGTATATTGAATTTTATGTGCACAAATTTAATTTAATATTACACAATATATATATATTATTCATTTACTTATTATATTATGTATTTATAAAGTATATATATCGATTCAATTATATTTTTACTTGCATATTGTTGGATACCTTAGTCTGAACCTTGGATCATTAAGTAAGTAAGTTACTTAATGATCTTAGGTCTGAACGGAAATACATCTACTGTCAACAAGACATCCTAAGGCGGCCACTGAAAATCAGTGATAACACACTGAGTGGTTGGCCTAATTATGGCATACGTACTTATATCTTTTATGTTCCTTTTTTCTTAACTAAATTGTATCTTTTTTTATGTGTCCATAATAAACTTATTTCATTTCATTTCATTTCATTTCATTTCATTTCATTTCATTTCATTTCATTTCATATGCTAAGATATATCACATAGTATATAAAACAAAGTCGCTGTTGCAGTCTGTCCGTCCTTATGTAATCTTTAAAACTACGCATCGGTTTTTGATGTTTTTTTTAATAGGTAGAGTAGATCTTGAGGAAGGTTTTAGCACAGTATTACCATATTTAATATTGTAATACTGTGGTTTTAGTGTATAGTTTGTTAATAAGCGGGCAAAGTCGCGCGTGGAAAGCTAGTTATATTAGAAGCATATTATAGTTTGTTCGTTTTCTACAAAGCGTGCGAAACCTTGTAATATTACGAAAAATTGTAATATTAGGCGGCCTTCTATGATTTTTTGAGCAATAAGAGCTTTTCATACGTATTTCCCTGCGTGTTTATTTTATACATATTAAAATATTGGCTATTTATACTCCTTTTTGGTATATATGTAAAATAAATAAGAGGTTTTAACAGGAATTTATTGAAGGCGAGCGATAACTGGGTTGGATTCTGGTATGCTGTAGTACCATATAGAGATATTTTTTTTCGTAATGTCAATACTCATTCGTGGAAGCTTTGTTTTATTGAGAAATGTTTTAATTATTCGCGTAATGAGCAGTCAATGTTACGGTGATTAATTATACTTATAGTGAGGTATTTATGGATTTTTCCTGCTGGTCTTTATATGTTTTGCGTTGTGTGGTGGAAAATTATGTTTTAGTTGTAATGAATTAGTGATGCGGTTTTGTGTGAACGTGAAAATCTATTCTATAAGAGTGTGTTTGTTTGTCTGGATACGCTAATCTCAGGAACTACTGGTCCAATTAGAAAAATTCTTTCGGTGTTAGATAGCCCATTTATCGAAGAATGCTATGGGCTTTATATATCATCACGCTAAGACCAATAGGAGCGGAGCAATGCGGGTAAAACCGCAAAGCACAGCTAGTGTAATATAAAGCTTCATTTTTATATTTCCTAAAGAATTTTGAGATTATTGATTTGCCGCATCCATAGTTTCAGAGCTCCTCTTTTCGTACGAAATGACTTACAAGATTAGGGAAATATTTAAAAGTTACTATCTCAGTTGGCATTGACTAAACTCTTTAAATTATACCACTTTAATTATTATTATGTTATAATAAACTATTTAAGTTTATGATAACCTAAGACTAAATTAAGACGAGAATAGAGGTATCTATATAAATTTATAAGTACCTAGTATTCTTATTAGGAAGTATATTTTGCTGATGAATTCCCCTTAATCAATGGAAATCTTACGCTCTTTTTTAATATAAAACACATGGTTATTTAAATTGTGGTTCAAAATACGTTTGCGATATTATCTTTTTATTCGTCCTATCAAACACAACCAAATCAAGAGCACTAAAAACCTATCCTTTAGGTAAACAACCGTACAGCCTGACTCACGAACTTTTCCTTACTCATATAAACGTCACAATGGTTGATTTCTATCGATTCCAGTTAACATGATTCATCTCAAATCTACATCATGAGCGCCATGTTTCTACTTCCCTCTAATTAAAAGGCAATATGCGTAATGGAATCTTAATTATATAAATAAATATCTTCGGGACATTTTTTAACATCAAGACGTCACGCAAACAGCAATCTTAATTATATAATAAACTAGCGGTCCGCCCCGGCTGCGCCCGTGGTACATGTTTACGTTTTCTCTACATAAAAACCATCCTCGTACTTCAAGGAATATAATAAAAAAAGAATTATCGAAATCGGTTCACCCGTTCTCGACTTATGCGCTTACCAACACATTTTGCGATTCATCTTAATTATATAATAATTATAAATAAATATTTCAGGACCTTTTTTGACGTCAAGACGTCACACATTGATTCGAGACGTCAAAGACAACTGAAGTAAAATATGGCTAATTAGCCATTTTGACGTGACACTTATTTATCATTGATATAAGGGCTGATTTTTCAATCCCTAGTTAAAACTTATTCATCGAATAACGTATTAAACTACCATTTGAAATATATATTCTAATTGTCCGTATTTGACAGTTTACAGGTAAAATTTTAAAATTTTCGCGTAATACTTTATTGGACGGATAAATTTTAACCAAGGATTGAAAAATAAAATAAACTAAACGTTGAGTCTTGCTGTAAATTCGTGGCTCATGCACTTCTAAGAACATGATTAAAAAGTATCAGGAAGGAAGATTTTTTTATTGCATGGAGAAGATTTAGACCCGATTTCACCAATATTTTCTAAATCAGAGATTTATTAATCGAGCTTCAAAATAAACATGTATTTTAACATCGTTGTCAACTCTTCAGGTCCCAAGAAGGAAATCTAAGACCCGATTATCAAATCGGCCTTTAACTGAGCGACTCACGAATCATTCATTCGTATTTTAAACCGCCCGAAACAAAATGTCATAGTTGACAATGCCATAGTTTCGCACATTAGGGCTATTTGTTCTAGTTGTATAATAACTGTCATGTTTGGTAATTCGACTAAATTGAGATGTTCTAATACAGTATAACATTTAATAATCATGTAGTAACTTTTACGTTTCCTGGTTTATATGTCAAACGATTTGGTCGTTACCATGGTTACAAATGTTTGATGTTATTTGGAGATTGTTTTGTTGTGATTTTTCTTGTGTTATTTTAATTTTATTAATTCGAGTTGAATAATTATTATAATAATGTTGAAGAAAAATCGCGGTTCACTTTCACTTGGTAGAAGGTAAACTGGATCTGGTTGAAATTACGAAAAAAAATTCGGAAGGAAAGTGGAGAGATCTCATACTAGAAGAGCAATTAACAAGAAAAATAGAGACAAAGATAAAAGAAAGCAGTAAATTAATAGTAAATTCTTGTTCGTAATAACCTAGTATCTAGTTGTTATAACCAATTTATTGAATGATGTTGATAGGTACAATCTAAGGGTACAATAAAAATGTTTTATAAAAACACAAGTTTTATTTATTTATTTAGGTAACATGAAAAATAACATATTTCTATAACAATGTCACATTTAAATTAAATTAGGATCATCATCATCGTCAGCCCATATACGTTCTCACTGCAGGGACATGGGATTGGTAGTGCTAACTTAAACTTAAACACGGTAAGGAATCAGGTCATTATCCACCACGCTATCTTATGATATGTCGGTTAACGGTTTCCTCACAATGTTTTTCACCACTGAGCCATCACTGCGACACTGCACTGCACTACAATAAGCAGTTGGTCTGTAGGTGAAACTGATTGATTCCTAAAACAGAATTTAAAATTAAGATAAATACATTTCATAATCATGAGGAGGCCTGAGCCTTACCTGAGTAGTGGTGAAGTTTACATTTTAAGTACCTATATTGGTATTCAATACTAGATTTGACATGACTCACAGGATTATTATGGTTCAATTGAAAATAATACAGTATGTAGGAAGGAACCTTTTATGCACATAAATATAAATATTACCTCACGAGATAGTTATACTTACAGATCCGACGGTTATTCGAGTTTATCTTCAATTAATTGCAATACTTCCAAAACCGATTGTTTTGATAAACGAAATCTTGTACTAAAATCAACATCATCATATTCTACGAAACAATGACGACGTCTTTATAAATTCTGGGCCGTCGCGGTCGCACTATATAATCCAAATTATACAAATCATCCAACACATCTTCATTTTCAAAAATAAAATAGTATGCAGAGTCCATCTTGACAGCAAGAAAACATCAAATCATTTTTTCTAATCGCTTGTTAAAAATTTAAAGAGCCTCTATGCCAGTAATTAAATATGATGCCGTGTTAAGGAAACTAAACCTCGATTAGGTCATGGTGGGACACTCCCTTACATTGATGTCCCGTTAAAAGAGTTAACAACGTGTTAAACTAACTAACAGAGCTTGGTGAAACTGGGCCTTAATATTTGATTTACTTGTAAAGAAATAACATTTTATTGGCTTCTCTAAGTTTTAGGGTAAGTTTAAAACTTTTATATCTATTCTGCATTACAGGATATAAGTAGGTAAGCTAGGATTGTTTTAGATTGAAATTCTAATTGAAATTGTGATTACGTAAATACGCAGTTAACAATATTGTTATAAGTTAAAAAGTCTCTTAGTGACTCTAAGCTTAGTGATATAAGCTGTATACATAATTGCATTTTGTACAAAATTAAATTTAGAATGAACAAATTACAAAATGCACTTCTTATCTCAAAAAATGTACGTAATAGGTAAATATATACAGTAAAAATATGAAATATTATTCGTTTGATGTTAGTTATTACCTAGTTACTTATAGATTTTTATACTGGACTGTAAATTATTATTTATTTATGTATTAGTATCGTGTAATTGTATCGATAGAATTTACAATTATCATATACAATCAATTACATCAAGAAAAACTAGATTTGTTGAACATTTTTTAAATTATGATACTATTATTAATATAAATGAATAGTACCTATGTAATAAATATTATGTTGTTTTGTACAAAATTGCATTACATTATCTGTACTTCTATATCTACTTATATTTTATACTAGCGGTCCGCCCCGGCTTCGCCCGTGGTACATGTTGACGTTTTCTCTACATAAGATCCATCCTCGTACTTCAAGAAATATAATAAAAAAGAATTATCAAAATCGGTTCAGTCGTTTTCGAGTTATGCGCTTACCAACACATTTTGCGATTCATTTTTATATATAAGAAGAAAGTAGGAAAATATTTGTATGTTTGTAACGAATTGGCTCAAAAAGTACTGGATAGATTTGGACAAAACTTTATATTAATATAGATTATACATTAGAATAACACATATTAATTCTAGAAATACTTGGTTTTTGCGTGTTCGTCCGCGGGTAAAACCGCGAGGCATAGCTAAAATAAGTACTGTGGGTAATATAATTTAGACTTTTACTCATGCAATTTCATAATAAAAAATGAAATATTTCCAGAATTTAATATTAATTATGCATTCTGTATATTTCTGATGATATTCAAATACATACAAAATTTTTATATTCTCGTTCAGACAGACTATAAACTAAAAGACATAAATAATATTTAGGCTGTGGTTCACCAATAAAGCTAGTGTCTAGCTTAGCCAGATGCGCTAGAAATACTATTTAGGTCACGAGTCATCTGCGGTCAATTAGGAACTATTTTAAAATTTAGTTTATTTGGGTATTTTAATAAAGGTTGGATATATAGTTTTTATTTCATAATCTGATACTTAAATGAGTTGAGCTTTGGTTATAAGCAGTCTATGTGCTTTTTTATTAATAAATAAACTCTGTCTGTCTGTTACGCTTTCCCACTTAAACCTCTCTACCGATTTTGATGAAATTTGGCACAGACGTCAATCTTAGACTCTGAGAAAGAACAAAGGCTACCTTTTATTGCGAAATATGTACTACGGGCGAAGCCGGGGCAGATCGCTAGTAGGATAATAAATATTTATTTATAAAATGGGATTCAATTAAGACAAACCCCAGTAAAAGGAAATTTTCCTCTGACTATAGATTTGTATTTTTAATTAAATTACCATGACAATTGCTTTGTTAGGAATTCAGGAAAGGTCGTCGGAAAAACATGCAAATTGTAATCGATTCATGTACTTGACATGTTCTTAGTAACTTCTGGATGGTGATTTTAATCAGAAATCCCTGAGGCGGAGACCTATTGAATTCTCTTGAATAAGATTTTTTTTCATAATTATCAAGATGTTTTAGACTGCCCTAAAGGTCAATAATAATATTAAGTTTGAGTTAGTATCGCATTAGATGATAATATGTAAATAAAGTAACATATACACAATTTGTTTTGTGCGACATATTATTTTGCTTTTTACCTTTCTCCCCGTGGTTGCCTGGCAGAGATCACTGCATAGTTATAAGACTATGTGCTTTTATTTTATGTGTTTTTGTAAACTTTATTTTCTTACTTATTTTCTTGCACAATAAAGTGTTAAATAAATAAAAAATAAACATTAACTATATTATGTATGTTTGTAAATGATGTTTTTATATATATGTTTGATGTGCATTGTATGCATTTGTTCAATGCGGTTGCTGTGTCTGTGTCTGTCTGTCGACGCGGAAAAGATCTTATATATAAATTAAAATTATTAGTGTTAAACTTATAAAAGCTATAAAACAACATATTCCAACATTACTATCGTATAGTAATATTCTCACGGTCCGGTGAACAAGTATATAAAATTTTATCGCCATATTATGAAAATAAAAGTTGATGTAATTACGCGAAATCGAAGAGAAGCGAGACGTTGTTACGCGATAATCCGAGATTTTACGCCAAATTTGACATAACCCTTTAAATACCGATTAGGAAGCTACCACAGTAATTGAGAAAGCGATTTTGTGTTTGAGTTGCTGATTTTGTTTTATTTTTGAAACTTCTTTATCGAGCTTGGAAAAAAATTTATTGTAACATTTTTTCGTTACGCATGACATTTTTCCGTTACGCGCCATCTTTTTCTTATCCCTACCACGCGTGATTTGACGTATTTCTGTAAAGTTGCATATAGTAAATTATTTTTTGAAAAATAAGGTCATAAAGAAGTTTCACTTGTTACGTGTGTACACTGGTACACGCACACATTTTTTTTGACCCAATTTAAACTGATAGATTTAATTCAAACTTTGTGCACTTATATAATTCCGTGTCAATATAATAATTTTATAAATGAAGCATGCTTTTTACATCAAAAGTTATGTGATGTTATTATTCATTTTATCCCAGGGTTTATCATTAATTACTTGATTAGTATTAATTACCCATATTAAATTTTATAAGCACAAAGTATAAGGGAAAGGCGAGCGATTTAGATTGTTGGTAATTTAAAAACGGATGACGTTAACAATACATTAATTGAGTAAAAAATAATTACTTAAAGAGAAGTTCCGTGCTCTATTAACAAACAATAAAATCTTTTTTTTATGATGAATGTTTGTAACTAATTAGGTACCTAATTGACAACCTCGTAAAGAACAACAATTGGTTATGTTGATTATGATATTTTTCTCTGATTTATGTTTATAATTTCTATAAATTACCATTGTTTGATATTATATTGAAATTACACATGGCAAACGTTTTATTTTTAAGGTTAAACATATGAATAACATTTATTTACTAAAAAAATCGTGTACAATCTCTCTTCAAGTTAATCCGTTAACTACCTCATAAATAAATTGTAACACCATGTAAATCGCTCTCCGCTACCGCTTCACCAAACAGCATACCTTTATGCTCACTGGGTGGGCAGGAAACATGAGGCTGACCTATTCAAAATATCCACGTTAACCTTTGCGGCTGAGGTCGTTTCATACAGACTTATCTTACTGAACGGACAGACAGACATAGACTACTTAGCGAGGTATATCAATTATTCGTAAATGTCTGTTTTATGTTGGTAGTTTACAAAATGTGTATGAATTGTTGGTTATGTATTAATTTTGTTGATATTAACAATATTTTACCTCAATATTATTCCTAGACGATTGGAAACTTGTAAGGGCATTATTTTTAGAGTGATTTACATATTAATTTTTAGTGTATACTGATACCGTATTTGTGATGATAAAGGACAATCGTAACCTACACATTATTAATAAATGAATGTCCTCTTTTCTTGTTTTACTAATTTACTAAAAAAAATAAGGTGGCCTATATAATACACACTGTACAACACGTCATTTATAATGTAAAATGAACAGGATTTAAATTGCTTCAAAATTAATCAGACAGGTCGCTAGTTGCATGTAGTTACATATTTATAAATTAAATAATGCCTGTCAAAATTGATTCACGGAATTATAAGAAAGAAAATAATTGATGTTGTAAGTTCAGTTAGTTTATTGTTATTTGTAAATTTTTAAAAAATTATTTGTTTTTTAACGGATTAAAAAAATTGATTCATTAATTACATTATTTGTAAAAGTAAAAGTGATCTTTTTGAAAATATATTTTTATTTTTAAGGAAAAACGATCAAATTACGAAGAATATGAATTGTAACTCAATTTATATAAAAAGCCTCGAAAGTACTTTGAACTAACATAATTAAATTCGACGTTATTAGCAGGTCTCCTTAAATATAATGCTTTTACTGTAAGAGGTCAATTTGGGAAACCGAAAGCTTACGACTTAACTTCATTCTTCAAAGGAAAAATTTGTTGATTGAAAAATAAAGAAGCAAAGGTAGGCTTATTCAATTTTATAGTTTTTATATCTGTAGTTACAAGTATTATTTAGCAATTATAAATATAATCAAGAATTGATTAAATACTAGGTAACTCTTATCCCTACTTTATATTATTAATGCGAAAGTAACTCTGTCGTGCACAAGCTCAGCGTCGCTCAACGTGCTATGGAAAGGGCTATGCTCGGAGTTTCCCTACGTGATCGAATCAGAAATGAGGAGATCCGTAGGAGAACCGGTGTCACCGACATAGCTCGCCGGATTAGCACGCTGAAGTGGCAATGGGCTGGGCACATAGCCCGCAGAACCGATGGCCGTTGGGGCAGAAAGGTTCTCGAATGGAGACCACGTACTGGGCGACGAAGCGTGGGACGACCACCCACAAGATGTACAGACGACCTGGTCCGAGTGGCAGGGAGCCGCTGGATGCAGGCCGCCGGTGACCGGTCGTGGTGGAAAACCCTGAGGGAGGCCTTTGTCCAGCAGTGGACGTCCCACGGCTGAAACGACGACGACGAACTCTGTCTGTCTGTTACGCTTTCCCGCTTAAAGGTACAATTCCGAGACGGGCCGCAGACCGCAAACTGCAACAGCAAACTGCAAGCGACACCACTTGTTTCTATGAACATCTATGAATCGCTGCGCGTTGCGTCTGCAGGCAGCAGTGTCGCCGCGCTTAGAATCAATTTCATAGATGTTCATAGAAACAAGTGGTGTCGCTTGCAGTTTGCTGTTGCAGTTTGCGGTCTGCGGCCCGTCTCGGACTTGTACCTTAAACCTCTCTTTCAACCGATTTTGATAAAATTTGGCACACATATAGAGGGTAACTTGGATTAACACATAGGATAAGTTTTATCCCGGAAATCCCACGGGAACGGGATCTATGCGGGTTTTTCTTTGAAAATGCGGACGGAAAGCTAATATTTAATAATACATGTAGAGTTATACAAAAACTTTAAAATTATACAATGAAATTATATTAATTCTTGATACTTCTCATATTTTTATTGCATGTGTGAAGGATTTTTACAATATATTTTTCGTGTCTTCATTGTGACGTTTGTATTATTATCATCATAACGTTTCTATATTTCAATAGGAGTCGGGTACAACCAAGGGTACAACCAACAAATCAAAGGTAAGGATGTCACCGGTCTTTTGATAGACTTATGTCATAGTATGTTGAGATATGGGTCCTTCTCTGTCTACGGTCCATCAGCGTAGAGGCCTTTTATTATTATTTATACTTTTTTTGCATGTGGCAATCTGGGCAGTATATTCACCTAACATTATTACATCAACAAACACACATACGTTTGTTAATATTTCAAGAAAAAAAAAATAGCTGGAAGGATTTGGCATTTGCATGAATTTTATAGTAATATAGGGTATACAGGAGCTACGGATATGCTTGATTTGTGGGGGTGCGGGGTACAATTTCATCATTACATTTGTGATTATATTCATATCACAGAACATTCTAGATGCGTTATACCAAGTCTTCTAGATCTAAGACAGTTCTATTATATAGCTGATCCAGTAACTCATAATTTTAACAATTATCCTAAACATCACCTTACGGAGAGTGTCTAAGACTACTTAATAAAAGACAGTTTTATTATAAGATCTAGAAACTCATATAAGTTCAACAATTTAACGTAAACACACATCACCACGTAGGCTACAGCTATAAACATCGACA
This sequence comes from Colias croceus, assembly GCF_905220415.1. Classification (NCBI taxonomy): domain Eukaryota; kingdom Metazoa; phylum Arthropoda; class Insecta; order Lepidoptera; family Pieridae; genus Colias; species Colias croceus. The sequence goes on along the minus strand of NC_059556.1, from coordinate 7,287,509 downwards.
CGACATTTTTACGATACATCGTGACTGACCACTATCCGAGATCTTTATTTTATGTCCAAAATTCCAGCATCAGATGAAACATTATGGCCCAACGTATCAACCCTTCGTTGTGAGCGTGTTGATGCCTGGTTTTATGATGTGGTTTGTTAAATAGTGCCAGGTATGAAGACATGTATGGAGAATTAAGTTATCTACACTGTGAAGACGAAATTTAAAAAAAAATGTGTTCGTATACTAGTGTACACACGTAAGAAGTGAAACTTCTTTATGACCTTATTTTTCAAAAAATAATTAACTATATTATGCAACTTTACAGAAATTCGTCGTATTTCTAGAAGGTTGCATCACGCGTGGTAGGGATAAGAAAAAGATGGCGCGTAGCGGAAAAATGGCACGCGTAACGAAAAAATGTTATACTAAATTTTTTTCTACCCTGATAAAGAAGTTTCACTTCAAAAATGAAGTAGAGAATACACAATATAAGGTGTCTCAGATTAAAAAAAAAATATTAGAGTTTTGGTAATTGATAAGTGAACTACAAAGTGTTTCCCTATAGAAACATTGTTACCGTGGTAATAGATCATGAGTGTAACAAGATTTATAAGATTGGAGCGAAATTGGAAACACCTACATACAAGTAATATATCGTTTATTACACTATTGACATGTATTTATAAACATAACGCAATTTATTAAACATTCAAATTTCGACCAACATTCCAAAACTCAATTGATCTTTGACTCCCAATTTTAAACTCCGCAACTAATTTTAATTTAAATGCACATTTTTCAAGTCTAATAAACATATTTCTTCGCCAAAGAAAGTGACAGGGGAGTTAACGCGTCGAATTTATGGGCAATTTATGGCCAGTGGGTACGCTTAGTGCACTATCCTTGGACTAGCCCGTGCGGTTCACGTGACCTCACTTGCTGTAAATCACTTATATGACGAAGGTTTATTACATTGAAACGCATCGTCGTTTGGCACGCGACTGCGCATCGACTTTTACTTTTTTGAAGGCGCGTTTAGTTTAGCTAGGTACTAGCGGATAAACTTGATGGGATAGTAGGTTACCCCCTGTCTGTCTGTCCCTGTCTGTAATGTATAACAAATACTTATTTAAAATAAATGTCAGAAGTTTTAAAAGCTTAAGTATATCGCTATTGAATACATAGGCTATTACCAAATATCCTGGAAGTAAAACTTTATTTAGAAGTTATAGAATACAAATGTTATTTAGAAGGCCTTTATTTTCAAGTAAAAATACATTTTGAAGTAGATCAATTTATTTAAAAGTTATAATAAACATTTTCCTATGTTTATTCCAAATATTCAGATTACTAATTTTTAAACAACACATTGCAACATATTTTGCTGCACTCTTTCCTTAGATACCAATTTAAAACTCTCCACTCTCCTAAAAATTTATAAAAGAGTTCTTATAAGACACATATAGCCAGTGGACTGGCTTATCTAAAGCGCGTCTGTTGTTTTTACATTCCCAAAGATAACGTCCCTTGTTTGCGTTTGTAGCTTTCTATGCAATTTCTAACAGATTTCTTGCTCGTTTTATGTCGAGTGAATTTTCTTTGTGTTATCCAGTTCAGTGGTTATGTTGTTTTTCTTTTAAATTGTATGTAACAGGTAAAAGTTTGTATACAATTTCTGCTCTTATATAAGGGAAGATAAACGTGATATAGGTATAGTAAATAATACACGTGGAGAATATAGTAAACAAGACTGTAAAACAAAAGTTTTATGTATATTAACTTAATACAATTAACCACATAGTTCAACAACCAGTATATATAGATTTAGGTCTTTATCTTAGAAACTGACCTTAGACGAAGTTTTATTTGATGTTAGAGTTTAATTTGTTTATTAGTTTGCAAACTATTTTATGCTTTTCGTTTTGTAGAAATTTGCTTTCTTTTCATAACATTAGGCAAGAAAGTCGTACGGTCTAAGTACTAATGTATTAAGGAGTCCTTATAAGTTATAACATATTATTGTAAAAAGTATATGACGTTATATAATATCAAAATGAAAATATTTATTTTAATGTCTCATACATGAAACTAACACTTTATAAATATATCCCGAAACTGCTACATTTTACACAGTAAAAGGCGGTAAAGTTAATTTTCATTTCCATCATTTTATACAGAACGCTAATTAAATGTTTACAAATTCCCAGCGGGGTTGAGTGCGCTTTATAGATTTAATTTCAACGTTTCAAATGTCAAACGGGAATGTTCTAGAATTGAGAGCTTAATAAACAGTTTTATCTTCTCGTAAAATACAATTTTGTCCTTTGGGATGATCAACCTACATTTTCTGTTGGAAGGTTTTAATAATTTTTCATACAATTTCTAAACTCGTTTAAGCTTTGTAGAAGAATGTAATTAGTTCGTCTGGATACAATTTTCATTAACATTGTTATGCAATTTCTTTTACAACAAAGACAGAGGATTTTCATTAGTTTCGAGAAATGCAATATAGTTTGTGATTTAACAAGACAATAAATACTAGATTAAACAAGACAAGTCATTAATTACATTTTACTAGCTTTTCGCCCGCGTCTTTGTCCGCTTTGTCTAAAACCTAATAAATTATACCTACCTTCCTCTTGAATCACTCTATCTATTTAAAAAAAACTGTACCAAAATCCGTTGCGTAGTTTTAAAGATTTAAGCATACATAATATAGGACAGAAAATGCGACTTTGTTTTATACTATGTACCTCTAGTGATAACAAAAAAAAAACTCAACAATATTAAAGTCAGTCAATTTCTATTGCGAATACAACGAACATTTCATCGAGTAAAAGTATCAGACGCTAACAACGAATCGATTGCACATGCATCGATACATCGATAATTATGCTAATTACATCTATCTCGCTTCAAAGAACAATCGATTTGAAAGCGTCAAGAATCGATGATTAATATTACATTACAACATTGACGTAGGACGAACGTAATTTTGCTGGGTACGCGAAATATTACAACATCATTATTTGCATCTATGTAGATTTAATGCTCATTTCTCTTTATTGGCCTTTACTATCTATTATCTGCATCAAATGGTTGTCTGTTTGGAACATTTGTGTATTAAGTAGCTTTCTGCCCGCGACTTCGCCCGCGTAGACCACATAGTTCCCGATTCCGTGGCAATACCGGTATTAAACTTATCCTATCCTTCTCCATCTCTTTACCAAGCATCCAAATCGGTTCAGTGGTTGAGGCGTGAAGTAGAGACAGACAGAGATAATATTAAATAAATATTTTAGTTAGGTATACATATAGTTTAAATACATAAATATATTATAGTTAGAAATAAGAATATGTCGTCTTCTACGTCAACGTCGCGTCGTCGTCTTACATATCTTAGAAGGAAGATATTAATTAGAAGATTCCCTCCACGTGTTGTGATGATACAATATAATGTCGTATTACCAGAAATAATAACATAATATTATTATATTAGTGCTATGCAAATTTGTCGAATGCATGTTTATCGCGATAAGTGCATTGTAACTCAGTTATGAGTAATTATTACCTACAACGCGAAGATCGAATTTCAGTGTTCAATAAAAAATCATGTTTTTTTTAAATATCAAATATTAATGTAAGAAGATTTAGGTGATTTAATTAATAAATATTTATACTCTACTTACTCTCTTCATCTCTACTAAAATAATTCTGAAATACAGCATTTTTAATCGATCCCTCCTCGTGATGGAATTTCTATTCTTTATAAACGTAGAAATGTATATTTATAAGGCATTTGAATGTCATGAAACACTAAATATCAAATACAAGTATTGCAATTTCAACAATATTTAAGTATAGATTGCATCACAATGTATTTTTAACATTATCAATACACAACACAATACGTATTATTAAACATTAAAAAGGTCAAATACGATGCTTCAACACACTCATAAAAAAATTAAGAAACAAGTGCGATATTTACTTAATTAAAGCTATGTAAATATGGGTATAAAGCATTGAGATATACATATGGAGACGACACCGCCTACATCACTTATGTTCCGCTCAACATACGCCATATGGAGTAACTGCACGCGATTTTTTATTTGTTTTAAAGTGAAACGCATCAAATATGCCTTCGTGTGTCTTACGGTATTGCACAAATAATACAAATACTACGGAAAAGTGCAAAGGAATAACTTTCATCGGTAAGTACCTAACTAGATAATAATTTTTAAAACTTAGTTAGAGCAAAAAAATGGCGCACAGATTTTGTTCGTGGTGTCTCCTCCATACGTAGTAATATTATCTCAATGGTATAAAGTAATTTTTTACGCTCTCAAACGTTCAACAAACATGGTTAGTATTAGTAAACAGTAATGAGATGACATCACCTTCGCTTGGTTCATTAGGAGGCAGGATTTTACGTGTGAAAATACCTATTTGTGTTGTAATTTTAAAGGACTTTTATTTATTTACGTCAGTATTATTATGAGGACAGAGATAACAATTTCTGTACAAGCTTTTATGGGTGCAGGGGTTTGGGAAATTTGTTGCTAAACGCAAATCTCGAGAAGCGCTGAACCGATTTTCGTTAATTCTTTTTTTATAATTTATTCCTTGAAGTACGAAGATGGTTCTTATGAAGATAAAACGTATACATGTACCACGGGCGAAGCCGGGGCAAACCGCTAGTTTTCATATAAATTTTATGAAAATGGAGAACGACAACAAAACTTAAAATACATTTGTAATTGTTTGTTTTTGCGAACCTCACTACGCTATAACGTGTAATATAAATAAATAATATTTTCGTGTTCTGCATAAAATGATACTTTGTGTGCCAATTAGCTTTATTACCTTTTACAGGTACGGCAAATGTAGCAGTATTTTATTTAGGATGTAGTTCATCATCATCATCATCATCAGCCCATATACGTTCCCACTGCTGGGACACGGGCCTCCTATGAGGGTATGAGGATGTAGTTATTATTAATTAATTATGTTATTGCACGCTTCAAACATACTAATTAAACAGTATAAAATACCAAAATGTTATCACAATGAAATTAAACGTAAATGTTCGCTGGAATGCTCTCGTCCTAATTATCTCACTTTTGTATACATTGACGCAATATTACGTAATGTGAACCCAAGAGATTATTTTTGTTTGTTCTCGGAATTCCTTCTATTTTGGGAATCTTGGAGTGCTATGTTGTTACATAGTATAATAAAGTTCTCTTTATACTATGGTTGTTATGAGCCTAAAATTCATTTTCTTACATTTGTATTTCTATTTTCTATTATTTCTTATATTGATAAGCTTTATATATTAAAAAAATATCTATACTAATATTATAAAGAGGAAAGGTTTGTAATTATATTGTATGTATGTATGGTTTTCAGTTTTCACGCATAAACCTCTCAACCGATTTTGATGAAAGGAGAATGGCAAACTCCCATAGGACTCTGGGCCTGATCGTTACACTGATGATTTATGGGTGATTAAAAAGATAAAAATATACAGACTCTATGAATATAATAATTATAGATCTTTTCTATGGGATAGCAGAGATATTGGGATATTGATTAAGATCAATTTTGAATATAACGTTACTAAGGCCCTTCTGCCATTAGGTACGATACTTCTAGAATACGATACTCGCGTAGAATACTACTTAGATATTTGCTGGCTACCCGATGCTCGCATATTATGCGACTGAAAAATGACTAAATTCATCATTATTGTGCCTCGTTTTTGTGGACCGACGTTAAAATAATAATAATTAATTTATTTATTGCAACAACAGTTACGTCGTTATGTCGAGCAATCAGCAATTCCAGTGACGAAGAAGCTCTTGCAGTTTTTCTTTTTTATAGAAGTAGAAGTACTGGATTCATCCATATATTGAAAGAAACATAAATTGTAGAGTTTTTGTAGCCGAACGAGAACTACAACATGATGATTAGATATTTTTATCTTTCTAACGAAAAGATACGCGCGAGAGTCGAGACGCGATGCAAAAGCGACCGACACGGTGAGTAGTGCTATACTAGTCGCGGACGTGTAGGATACCAGCTGTAGCGTAGTGTGCGAGCCTACATAAAAATGTATGTGAGATACTCCGCGGCGACTAGTCTCCGAGACTTGCAGGATACTTGAATCGCTTAAGCGTATCGTAATGGGAGAAGGGCCTAAAACTTCACTCAAATGTCAAACAACAAACATAAATAAATCACTCATAACTGACACAATTATGATTAATAATTTGACATTTTATTAATGGCCAGCTACCTAAATAAAAATGTTATAATTATTATTGATTAAGTAAAACATGTTTATATTTTATAGAATGATCTAAATAAATTAAGATATGTGTTAAAAATAAGTTAAGTTTTGCTTCTCATTTATAAAGGCATTTGAATTCAATAAAATAAAAATAAAATATAGACATTCATTCGTATTAATCGATATATTCGACTTTTTTACTCCTGACAACACTGACAATCTTTGCTTGATAAGACCGGTAGTCATAGAAATCTAAATAACAATGCCGGTAGTGAACACATTATCTTTTTTTTCAAAGATTTGTTTTCCCATAGAATCAGGAGTAAATATTTTACCAAGAATTACTAAAAATAATATAATGAATTTTAAATATATTATGACTTCTGTAACAGTTAGGCCCAGTTTCGCCATTCTCCTTTGGCACAGACAATCTTTAGACCCTGAGAAAGAACATAGGCTACCTTTTATTGCGAAATATGTCCCACGGGCGAAGCCGGGGCGGACCGCTAGTCTGTTATAGAATAAATTATGAATGCAGTAGGTTTTTTGATAGATCGAGGAAGGTTTTTGTATATAATTTGTTAAGTTTTAGACAAAGCGGGCGAAGCTGCGGTCGGAAAGCTAGTAAAGTATAAATTAAGTCAGAATAGAATACTTATTGAACAAAAATTTAAATGAACTATTTAAATGATATTAAAATCTGTCAATTCAAATAACAATCCCCAATCACCAATCCGCCGAAAATTGAAAATTTTCTAATTTAAATTTCAACTTGGAAATAATTGGCGAAGATGATAAATCAATTTATCTCAATTTATATTCAAATCATATCCTACTAATATTATAAATGCGAAAGTTTGTGAGGATGGATGTATGTGTATGTATGTTTGTTACCCTTTCACGCAAATACAACTGAACCGATAACAATGAAATTTAGCACACATACAGAGGGTAACTTGGATTAACACATAAGATAGGTTTTATTCCGGAAATCCCACAGGAACGGGAACTATGCGGGTTTTTCTTTGAAAACGTGGGCGAAGACGCGGGCGGAAAGCTAGTCCCCTTTATATATTTAAATTTCTTGATCATAATAACTATTTATTTTAGACTAAATAGCGTACTGTATACTGTTTATAGAATAACCAATTTAAAACTATAAAATCAGAGAATTAGATTAGATCTAGTTAAGGCAATAAATTATAATTAATATGCAAATATCAACCAATTAACTACATTCTAAGAGGATATTACAATATTTCTTAATTAATGATATCCGTTCAAAGTAATCATTATTTAATTTATATCAAATCTATGGCTATTTAATTTTTATTAAAAATATATGTATAGACTAGAGGTCCGCCCCGGCTTCGCCCGTGGTACATATTTCGCAATAAACGGTAGCCTATGTCCATTCTCGGGTATCAAAATATCTCCATACCAAATTTCATGCAAATTGGTTCAGTAGTTTAGGCGTGATTGAGTAACAGACAGAGAGACAGAGTTACTTTCGCATTTATAATAGGTATTAGTATGGATTAAGTAATAATGTCCATTTTTTCTTTAAACTTTTATTTCAAACATTTTTTTTAGTAATATAGTATTAAAAAAGTATTATGCTTACTAAGAAGGTATCATTTTTGTTCAATTTTATTATAATTTTTTAAAGAATAGGAAAAATTCGATCACGAGGTTGCATTCGATCCTGCGTCTTTCGCCATTCCAGGGCGCCGCGTAATCGGCGGAGCAGATCAAAAAAATATTTCATTTTCAATCAAAATTTATAAACTTATAAACAAATCGCACTATATAACTTTACACGAAGGGCATTTTAACAAAAGTCCTTATTAATAAATATTAAGGGTTATTAAAATCCGAAGCTCAAAACTAACGAGAACATTTCAAACAAAAATTTATATTAAATATAATATTATTCATTACACTATAACACGAAGGGCATCAAAAGTCCATATTAATAATTAAATATTAAGGGTTATTAAAATCCGAAGCTCAAAACTAACGAGAATATTTCAAACAAAAATTTATATTAAAATTATTCATAGTTCCACTATGATGATTTAGAAAACGTAATTTAACTTGGCTAATGTACGTTCGAAGTTTATATTGGATTTTAAAGTAAACCGCGTTGTAACAATGACTTCAGTTTGATTATTTACTCGTTGTTCACCCTGGTACTCATGGTACATAATATAGCCTATAGCACTCGGAGAGCAAGTACATATCCAATGGATAAAGAATTTTTGAAATCGGTCCAGTAGTTCCAGCCCCCCTAGCAAGTGGCTTTCTGCTAGCGTGGCGTTCAATAGAATAGACTACGAATGTATGAGATTGACGTAAGCTGTAGATACGTTTGTCTACAATCTCATACATTCGTAGTCTATTATTCTATTGAACGCTACGCTAACAGAAAGCCACTTGGCTAGGGGGGCTGAGATATTATTATATATAAGTGAAATTGATTTAAAATTGATTTTTCTACACAAGTAAACACAGGATTTCATATAAAATCGAAATAATGATATGAAAGTAGCGATTCATTCTTATGGCATAATTTTCCATTAACATGGATATAATTGATTTGACTTCTGTTAGAATTCGATATTTATAGTCGAGCCAATTTAATAGGCAACATTTGACGTCTATCAATTTTATCTTCGAAGAGAGGTAACCTGCTTAATAACATCGATTAAAGTGTATTAATCGATACGGATTTGAAACATTTGTCAATCGAATTTATTAATTTATGATGATTTTTATTCACAAGTCACAATGCATTCGATTCAAGATGTCAGATTTCGATTTTTAGAGTAACGTCTCTAGTATTTAAAAAGAAAAAAGGTTTATTGACACAAAATTGTAGCGACGTCAGTTCTTCAATTCAGAAATTGTTTATTATGTTTAGGATGGTTTATCAGTAAAATGAAATCTTAAAATAACTTGTATCGGTCATTATTATTATAAATATGTAATCGTAATTGAAAAAAGTTAAGCAAATGTGCAGTTCTAACAAAACGAAATATCATGTTATTCTATGTCGTCGTTACTAGGTTACGTTGTTGAATTTTGTTGAACTGTAAAATGTTGCCTATTAAAATGGCTCTACTATAGTTACATTTATGTTCATCATTTATATTATATTGTAGACTAGCGGTCCGCCCCGGCTTCACCCGTGGTACCTACATGTTTACGTTTTTTTTCGAACCATCCTCGTATTTCAAGGAATAGATTCCGCAGCGCACGCGATGACAGAATTTTTATGAAAGAATTTTTTACACATTGGGTTACATTATTGCATTTTTGGTAAGGATCTCTAATTTTTTTGAAAATGCAATATAGCCTATGTTGCTCAGTGAAGATGCATCTTTCTAATGGTGAAAGAATTTTTGAAATCGGTCCAGTAGTTTATGCGTGAAAACCATACATACATACAAACCTTTCCTCTTTATAATATTAGTTTAGATGTGTTTATGTTAACCAAAAGAGTTGAACATTTTTCCATTGCAACTGTTGACATACAGTCCCTTATTTTTTTAACTTATTTGCATAAAATGTGGACAAAGGACATTGTGCGAGAGACATGCGAATTCTAAAGATTTCTTAAACGTTTTTAAATACATCTTGCTAGGCGATTTTCACCTTTATTACCAGGTATAAGCAACTATGGTTTCGTTATTTAGCAACTTGGTGAAGATTTTGTATTTGGTGGTTGTTTCTGTTTTTTGTTCGTTTGATGTCGAATAATGGTCGTTGACATGGCAACAATGATACAGCTTTACAGACTCATAATATTGTATTTTAATGAAAATTTATATGTACTTTAAAAGTAATTTTAAATGATGATGGGCATAAATCTGTTCAAAAATTCAAGCTCAAACATTTATTTATTCAATTGGACTTACCTACTTTTGAATCGTCATAATTTTTTTTTTACATTTACCTCCGATTCGGAAAGCAGTTTCTATGGAGAAGAACCGGCAAGAAACTCCATAGTTGCTCTTTTAAATCATGTCAATATTACAATATGCTTATTGAGCTGATTATATCAATTCTTACAATGTTGCGGAAATTTTATTTTTATTTAATTTTAATCCTCATTCCGATTTTAAAATACAGATGATATCTTATCAAAATTAATGAAACTTAAAAATTAAAATGTATCTCATTAAAAAATATCTTTTAAATAAATCGATTTAACAATAAATTAACTTTTCTTTATCTTTTCATAAAACTGCAATTAACGATACCAATATACTACCCCATACGGGCTTCGAATTATGAGCACAATATAATTGCAAAATATTCCGCGGCAAAAATGCATTTTACAGTCCATTACTGGTTTTATAACAAAAGCAAAGAAAGTATGGAAAAATCCAGCAACATAGCAAGCAATGTATCGCAAAACTGTCCAGCTCGATTAATCAGACACTCTTTGGCGCCATGGTGGTCTACCGTATGATAAAATTTCTCTTACGAAATTATCTCGATCGAATAAAAGCCGATAAACAACAAATTCTCACAATTGTCCAATGAATTCTCACAGAAATGCATTATCGATGACATGTCGTTCATTGATGTGAGAGTTATATTGAATTATTATTTCCTGGACAGGTTTTGTAGTGAGAGGTTCATAAATAGGTCCATTGGTGCTAGAGGAGGCTATGGTTGGCAGTTTCAATGTCCTGTAAAGTTGTCTATGCTTTAAATATAGGATAGAGATTTGGAAGCGAATTTTTGTCCTTGGGTTTAAGATCAAGCTATATATCTTGCTTTAAGCAATAATAACTGTTGCGATGATGTGTTAGCCGTTTTGCCGGATTGACCAGCCTGAAATTGGCAAATGAATGAAAACTGTAATTCAGGAGCAATTCAGCTTTGTGCTAAAAAATATTTTCAAAATCTTAGTGATCTTTTTTCATTTATCTATAAATACTGACCCTATAATCTCTTCTATCCTTACTTACCAAATAAAAACCATAAACTATAGACCGATGACAAACTGGCAGCACTATTAATGTGTCAACATCGTTATTTGTCAAATTATATTACTACCATTTTTTTTCTATAGATAGGGAGGCGAAGAGGGGAATTTTCTGCAATACTCGAGCGTGGCAGTTTAAGATATGAGAGATACCTTAGACCTAATAGAACAAACTTTTTCACTATTAAGCTCTATATGTAGTGACGCGCGCCTAGGATAGACGATCAGATTAGTAAAAAAAAACGATAGTCTGAAATACTCGAGCGCGTCAGATTAAGATATTGGGGGTTGATTTTAGTGTTTTAAGACTAAATTTAATTAATCTGACCATAAGTCCTTGACGCCGCCGAGTTATAGGGTCGCGAACTTGTAAAAAAAAAACGTTAACCCGGCATTCTCGAGCGCGATTTTTTTTGTTTTTATTTTGAAGAATATAATCTAAAACTTACTAAAAACACAAAATCTGCCGGTTTTCGCATGACCGGAAGTCTGGAGGAGCCATTTCGTCTTCCGAAAAACGCGTTGCAGCATATAAGTCGCGAATTTTACTTTTTCAAAAAAAAAAGTTTAAATAAACAAAAAAGGTAATTTTATTTTACAAAAAAAGGTCTCTTTTCATTTTTGTCCAAAGTTAAATTTTTTTTACTTGAAGCATCATAAAAACTCAAACTCCCGGTTTTTTGAGTATATCTCGAAAACTGAGGATGGTAAGAAAAATTGATATAAAATAACGATGATTAAAAAAAAGAAACCCACAAACCTTTTTCGGTCAGATTAAGAGAACCCACCAACATTTTTATCAGATTAAGAAAATATGCTTTCAGGATACCTAGATAAACCTCCCCTATGAAAATCTGACGCGCTCGAGTATTTCAAAAGGACTTTTTTTTTTCTGCATTTTCAAAAATTCATCGTAACTTATCGTCATGCCGTAATTGTCAGTTTTTTTAAGGGGAGCTTTCTTGGGGCCTAATTAACACCCCTTCCGAAAATCTGACGCGCTCGAGTAAATTTTTTTTTTGTGCATTTTTGACGAATTTATATGCCTAGCCCCACCACGCAAACCGGCAGATTAGTATACCGTTGTTATCAGAGGCACTTGGGGCATACGTAGTATGAATATCTGACGCGCTCGAGAATGCCCAAGTAACTGTTTTTTTTT